>NW_017253360.1:2029630-2629630 GCF_001642045.1 Paraphaeosphaeria sporulosa | reverse complement strand
CATTACACGCACATATATGTCCGGACATTGAACGGTCTGCGTAAGAGGGACTGAGATGAAGATGAGAGTAATCGGACGCACATGTCCAGGAATCTAGATGTAGATGGTAGACTCCTTTGCTTCAACATGCAATGCGGCAGGTGGACTGCCTGTAAACAGTTTCGCGGGGAGAAACACATGAACTGGACAAGAGATGGATATTCGAAGTTAGTCCGACAGCGCGTGTTACGACAAAGCTGCTGATAGCCACTAATAAAGTATACCGACACATTCCTGTATCCGCGCGCGCTGCTCAGTCGTTGTTTACCATTGTATACGCAATACGACTAGCTGCGTAACACTCAGCAGTCCCGTTTCCCTTATCCCACTACGCGTCCTCGACCTGCGTCAGAAGCCCGAGTCTCCACGGCAAGTTGTTATAATCTGTGCTCACTTTCGGATCCACGCCCTGATACAGGAACCTTATTCCATGCGTATCAATTCTAAGATGCTGATCAATATCCGTCCTAATCACTTCGCCATGGCTAATGCTCCTCGTCCACTGCGCACCTTCAAAGACCACGTTCTTCTCACCCATGAAAGGATGGTCCTCGGTCGCAGCAAGTGCACTCCACGGGCCAGCAATGTCTGAACTCGTCCACGACCGGAAGTAACGCCCCGCCACGCCGATGCACTCTACAAGAAGCAGGTAAGACGAGTTGCCGGTGCTGTACACGTTGGACGCCTCGAAGAGGTCGTACTTGGAGGCTTCTTCCAGCGCGATTACGGGCTCGCTCATGCCTTTGGGGAAGTCGACGAGGGGCGTTTGGCTGCGGAAAAGGCGGCCGTTGTCGTCGGAAGAGAAGAGGTGACAATGTGCGTCGTCGCAGATGACCCACATGTCGACCCAATAGCCACCGGGGAGATAGTTCTCGATGATCGCAGGCGTGCCGTTGTAGAAGTCTGTTGGGGCTGACCAGCCGAGTGGATTGTTGATGTCGGGGTTCGTGCTGTAGGCTGCATTGCCATTTTGGAAGATGAGATACCAGAGTTTCTGTGGTTCGAAATAGAATACTTCTGGTGCTGCTCGATAGCCCGTGCTGATACCTGACTGGTCAAGATAGGTGAATGGTGCAGAGCCGGCTTTGTCGAAGGAAGTGAAGTTGAAGTAGACGAGAGAGTAGCTGGGATCTTCGACTTTCGCTGTGCTAGCGAAGACGTGGTAGGTGCCATTGACCAAGATTATAGAGGGGTCTTTGATACCTGCAATTGCTCTGCTATCGTTCTTCGGATAGATCAAGGCCTGGGTAGATGTCCATTTGAAGCTGCTGGGAAGCGTTGTGTTGCGTTTAGTGAGTGCATTGTGCGTTCCTGAAGTCACGATATTCTGTGCAACTGCGACAGCAGCTGCCGCAATTACAAGAATCGACTTCATCGTAGAAGCCTGACACCGGAGCTCTCACAATCTCATCTGGATATCCTCGAGACCATGTTTTATACATATCCAGATGCAAGAGCGCCATTGGCCATTTGCCAAGACAAGCGGTTAGCTGTCCCGATCGATGGATCTATCCAATATAGCGTAATGAATATGTTTGGCTGCGAACAGAGTTCGAGCGCTGCGCTGCAGAAGATCCCAGAACTGAACTTTCCCGAGGCTCGTCGTTGAGATCATTCATCCGTGTATTCAACCGGGAAGCAATGTCCAAACTCGTAATTTCTCCACCACCACCTCTTGTGTCGAGACCAATGCCAGGAAACACCCCAGGGGGTCGGTAGTCTTTAGATGATGTCTTCTAAGACGGCGCAGGCTATTATGGGTGTCTGAGACTCTGCGTCGATATGTATCATCAACATTAACCTCTATGCAAGATAAGCGAGATCCATTCTGCTGAAGAATTGTTGGTACAAAGTATAGCATGCAATGAAATCAAAGGATATGTAGGTTCTTGTACCCCAGGGTTGTGTTCGCGTCGAGGAATGAAGTAGCCTAGGAAACACCGACCAGTCTACACGCTGTTAAAGGTAGTCCATGATTCCCCTTCCAGGTTTTATATCGATCCAGTGCGAGTTCTGCTTGGTGTCTCGCCATTTCAGCGATGGTTTTGCCATTTACGGTCCTTTTGGTGAGATCCATCTCATGACCGCTACTTGCAAATCGCGCGGGCGTATCGGCGCGGCAATATAATCGTCCATGCCAGCCTCCAAGATTTGCTCCCGTACGCCTCGCAATGCGTTGGCTGTCAGTCCAATAATCGGCACTGTGCGCATCCGCTCATCAAACATGCCTGCGTCGCGGCGTATCCGGCGAGTAGCCTCGTACCCATCCATTACAGGCATTGAAGTGTCCATGAACACGAGATTGGGTTGACGGTTCCCGGATGTTTTACAAAGAAAATCGAGCGCTTCTTGCCCGTTGCCAACTGTGGCTACAGTGTGGCCCTGCCTCTCGAGCACTTTGAGGCAGACAATGCGGTTGATGTGATTATCTTCGACAATAAGGACGAAAATGCCAGTGCTGCCAACCTTGGGACGGAGATTGGGGCGAGGTTGTTGCTGTGTTGATGCCTCGATAGTTGGCTGTGCCATGGCGGATGCTGGTGTTCCAAGGTCGCGGGGTTGATCGTGTTGGCGTCAGGCGCCCTCAAGTACCTTCAGTACGATATGGTAGCTGACAGGTGCGCACTAGCCTATATAGGCGTTCCGCCACCCCCAAACACTCCATAACTCGTACTCCTCACCTTGCATTTGCATCATATACCGAACAGCTTGAGACACTCTCAGTGTACTATGTACGTCTATATCACTCCGTCACTTCGCCTGCTTAAGACGGTATCCCAGGCAACTGTGAAACTCTACCAAAAGAAAGCTTTGGTGACTGGTTCTCATGTGAGGCAAAGGCTAATTCCACATTTTTTTTGAGAATTTGTGACTCCCTGTAATGTCATCTCGAGGCGCGTTACGTCGTTTGATGGAGTGCGAGAGTTCCCCAAGCAAATGAGTGTCTTCTCTAGTTTTGCGAGGGCCGTTGTGGAAGGCGGACTGATCAGAAAGATAGACTATGGCACCATCGAAGAGAGTCGGCCATGATCTGCTGATAAACTGATCTTCTCTCCATTCCTTTATCGCGCAGAAGGGACGACCGATTGGGAGACGGTGAAGAACCGGATGAACAGCTCCATCTTTCAAAGGCGGTTCCTTCGTGAATAGATGGAGGATCCCCGCAATCTCCATTAAAGGATGAACATTCACAAATAACTTGCATCTTATGACTCAAGTAACTCTTGATTGCGTTGCGTTGATAGCTTATGTCCATCAAGAGTTTTTCTCACTTATAGCAAACAGAGAGCCTCCTGTGTCCGTCCGCCTCACGCCCACCCTCTTGACTTCCGCATCTTTATCCACGTTCTCCCTGAACAGCTTCATCTCAGTCTCCACAGCTCGCTCCGCGTACTCCCTCTCAAAAAGCTGGGCGACAATACCCGTGACGCTCAGCCGCGTATACACTTGGTGCACGCTCGGATTGGTATAGATCAACGCCATAGTAGCTAGCGCCAGACCAAGCAGGGAATACAGTACATTTGCGAGGACCAAGAGCCATAGCGCGGCTACAGGTACTTTTGTGATGACTTTGGAAGTGCGGGTCTGCGTTAGGAGAGCAGGACGAGGGGACATCTGCGTTGCTAGGGAGTAACTTCGGACCTTGGACAGACCTAATCCGTAAGCGTCGATGAAAGCGTCCATGGATGTTGCAGAGGCGGATGCGATTTGTAGCGCCCAGTCGTACTGATTAGGTATAAACATGAGCGCTGGCAAGCCGGGCAGGCTGGCGATCCCGGCGACACTGCCGTTGCTCTTTGTCGCTGTAAGGGAAGTGACTTCGTGGGCGACTGCGGTGTACTCGATATCCCATACTAGAAGAGACATTAGTTTCTAGGCGTCTGTCGAGCCCGGAAGTTACTTACCGGTAGTATCACAAAGGAGCATGGTGTAATCGTAATTGTTGTCGGGATCGGGCCACAGTCGACTTGTGTCATTGAGTTGTTCCGGATAATCTGGGCGGTCTACTTCAATCGTTGCCTGGCTGAGTGACTTCCAAGGATTCTTGAAGACGTCGTCATCGTCTGATATATCTGCTGGATGTATTTTCGAATCATTCCATCCAAGAATATTTGCCTTGAAAGGACTTTCGTCACTGAGGTACTTGTGGAAGTTAAAGAAGTAGATTTCGTGCATGTATCCCGTGATGTTTCCAGAGACATCGAGCGGCGCGCCTTTGGCCATGCTGCAGTTGAAAGATTGCCGACTCTCTTGGAAATCATTCTCGCTAGGTGCTCCTTGGGTACATGCTAAAGGTGGAATAGCGGAGCATTGCGTAGATACTCCAATCGTCGTTGCCTTCCAATCGTTCTCGGCGGGTGGTACATGAGGTCCGACGAGCGCAAATTGCAGTCCATTGGAGTCAGTATAATTATAGATTGAGTCTCTCGTTTTTGGGCCATCGAACGCCAGAGCATTGTATCTGAGACCCTGATGTCAGTCGAACGCATGGTGACCGTCATCCGAGCTTGACTGTACTCACGAGGTCATGTTACTCATAACGGCTGAGCGACTACGCTCGTCGAAGGTAATGCCACATCCCCAGTAATTGACGTTATTTCCAGAACCCTTCCGCGGACGGTCGAGACACCATGGAGCGAGGCCTCGGCTGTAGTGGTGCTGTTGGCCATCTTGCGCCCAAAGCTGGATAAAGTTCGCAGATTCAGTAACGATATGCAAATACGTATCAGCTGCTTGTACAAGTATACTACAGTATGTCAGTTCATGAGACCTCATTGTGAAGTCGTCTGTTCTACCGCATACCTTCCAAATAAACAGAACAAGAACACCAAAATAGAGGCGCGAAGAAGCGGTGGGGAGCGCGCCTTGTCCGAGTCGTTCGATTGTGCTTTCTTCCAGAATGTGGCTTTTACTTTGTTCGTTCCGAGATCCCATAATGCGAAGAGGTCTGCATTCAAAACCCTCATCAGAATGCTCGTCTGGTATGGACTGGGTAGTCGGGTCGATTGATCAGTCGATGATGTGTGCAACATCTGGCTTGCAATCAGGTACCCAAACAGCGTCATCAGCATGCTGACGAAGGACAAGCTGACAGTGGAAGACCACGAAGATATAAACATGAGCCGGGCTGCCGGGTAGTCGACGTAATAGTAGTGCTTGCTCGATGCATTTAGAATATCCCGACCCGGACATAGCTCAGGATAAGGGCAGTGGTTTTCTAATTCGAAATTGTCAGCCATTGAAATCAGACACGCACTGGGCTATCCGAATAGTTTGTAAGGTCGTCAGTTCGAATGCCAGGAGTAGGATCTGGCGATGCGTTCTGCATTGGGCCGCGCCAAGATGCGCAGTACCACACAGGACTTTGACTTGGAAGCCAACCTACCATTGATAAGGTTGACAAAGACGACCCAGATGATTGCGATCGTGAACGCAATCATAGGAATAACCACGATGCCGCACGCCAAAAAGATCTTGCGAGTGTGCGCTCTCCACGGATTTGCCACCCAAGACCTTGATGAGCTGCCACTGTTCTTAGTGCAGCTGAGCGATTGCGCTTCGACATCTTTCAAGGAATCCCCGGTGGATGTTCCTGACGCTTGTGAGGACTTCGTCGTTGGCCTCTCCTCCACTAGTCTCATGGACTTTCCGCTCGGCGCTTCCATGGAAGTGTGGGGCAGTACCCGCCCGGTAGTTCGACGATGAGTGAATGTCGCGCGAGAACAAGACGGCACAGCAACCAGAGACCCCAATCCGAGGCCGTGCTGCATATAACAGAAAGCGCGCAAAGGCCACAAGTAGCAGCGCCTAGGTGGCCCCTAATACTTGTCCCGCCATAATTAGGAGAGTATGCTTACTAGCAGATATTTTAGCCAGGTACGGATGCCAAATCTCTCCATGCGGCATTGCGAGTGGTGGAACCTGGCCTATCGTTGATGCGCAAATTTCGCGAACGACAAGGGTCAACGGCGATCGGTGGAAGGAGCCGTGATGGACGTGGCGCTTCACTTCTGATTCGATAATACCCGTTCTCGATTGTGGTTATTTTAGGGACGAGGCTAACCAGGCAAACTAGCATCGGGTATTACCCGCTCTTTTAAAGGTCAACCCCAGAATAGACATGTGCGCTCGAGGGCTGTGCTGCAGCTCGTCGGGGATACATGAGCATTGGATGGCCGCTCGGCGCGAGTGCAGAGAAGTGAGTGAACGAAGGAGGTACGAAGCACAACCCCATGTACGCGAAACGCAACACGCCTTCCTCAGTAAGCAAAGCGCATGCTTCAACGCCACCTCCAACATTTGGACACTGAACTACCCACGGTATATTTTCCCCAGGTCTCAACTAGTCTTACGAAAGAGCAAGGTGTATAGCATTTACAACACACACTACAGTATGGACCCTATGAGACATCGTCATGACATCATCGGTTCACCTCGCTTCCACACTTGTGCCCGAGGAGTCCCCCATCCAACATTTTGATAATATGCGTCTCGCATCGGCTCATCAATGACCCTACTCGTCCCCCACCGCCTCGAAGACCACTGGTCCTGCGACGTCTGCCTTATCATATCCCTCACGGTGATTCCCCTTAGTCTCTCATGCGGATTGTCCAGTGGTGGATACCGCCTCTCCAACCCCTCTTTCCCCGCAAGGTGTCTGTCCGCCTCCGCCTTTGAGATTGTTTGCGCACCCTGCGACACGCTCCATTCCTCACGCTCGCCGTGATATTGGAACTCGATCCACCCACCACAAAAAACGTGGTATGTCCAGTAGCGCATGAGCACACAGGATAGCGTGGCATTTTCAGGTGGACTGGGGGACAAGGAAAGTGGTAAAAATGAGGCTTCGGCGAAACCTCTTGTAGCGCGACGGATTATGGTGGGGGATGCGCAGTGGAGACATTGGACATCGAAAGGGATGAGGAACGCCATGAGGACGGTCGGAGATTGCCAAGGCATCTCTCTGAGTTTGATTTTGCGAGAGTCCTCGTCGGGCAGGTACTTCTCTCGTCCCCAGTAGCCGGGCGGGATCGACATGTGCGTGGACGTGTACCAAACGGACGGTATTGGTTCCTCGGGCCAGGCGAGTGTAATTGGCTTAGTTGTTTTCACGAGATTGAGCGTATTCGTAAATTTGAGAATGTGTCTGGCGACATCGAGGTTGTCACACGTGGCTATGAAGTCCAGTCGAGGCTTCGGGGTGATCGAGAGGGATCGGATTGTAGGATGTTGCTCGAGGACGTCGAGGAACCGATTCAAGCTTTGAACCGATGCTATGGGTGGCTGCTTTGTGATGAAGTAATCTCTGTGATTGGAACCAGCCCAATCGCGCGCGAACACAGGAGCCAGATGGAAGGATGTAACGAGACGGGCCCTGGAAGGAAGCAGTGAGCCCAGGAAGTCAGGCAACAAGTCGAGATCATCGAATGCGAACGTGTTCTGCGAATATAGAAAATCGATGCATTCTGAGTATCTCCTTGATGTCAGCAAAGAGACATGTAAACGAACAAGCAGACTCACATTTGCCGACAGCTCACCAACAACGCCAATGGTCTCGTGTCCTTTGGCCAAGCACTCATAACATGGTACCCGTCCTTGTCTCTTCTTGTGCAAAAGTCTCTGTGCACCGGGTCCGTCGGGTCCTTGGCAGGACAGTAGACACTTCCCCACCTTTGCCTCCTCTTCACAATGTGCACGTGGTTGCCACCAACTGCATATCTGAATATAGCCTCACGAACCTCAAAAGGGATCTTCCAGAGGTCGCAAGTTCCAAGCTGATCCACAGTCTTCTGCTTCACGCGGCTGCGGCCAAGAGTGTGCAACTCTTCCTCAAAGACAGGCGAACCACCATCCGAGTGTAGCGTAAGTGCCCTCGGCCTCATCTTCGGCAGGGCCTTCACTTCATCTCTTCTTGCCTTCATTTGCCGTCTCTTCGCAATCGTCTTCTCGCTCAATAGATGTCTCCGTGGTTCGCTTGCCCACCGCCTCACCAACTTAGCCGCCACCACGACTTCCTCCCAAGCAACAACGACTACGCCCACAGTATAGAGCAACAGTGCCAATGGCGGTAGTACTACAAAAAACACCACAAGCTCGATAGCGAAATGTTTATTGACGACGTCGTGGATAAAGTTCTTGAAATTCCGCCAGTGCGCGTCAAATGCCCATTTTATTGCCGAATCAAGAAGACGGAAAGGAACGGAGCCGCTCTCTAGCACGCGGTCGTCGACTGTGCTGAGAAACTGTTTCCATGACGGGCGGGTTTGCTGCGTGATGGCTGTACGTCCACCCGGTGTGCACATCTTAACAAAAGGATGCGCTTGGCCTTGGAACTGGTAGCAGACAGGAAACGAGACAAACTAGAGGGAGACAATATATGTTTAGGGATAGCAGAACGAAAACGAAGCACGGCGTATTACATGAGTGAGACGAACAGGGCGTGCGAGATAGGTCGAGATAGAAGCATGTTAGGGGCATTGCCAAGTAGGCAAGGAGGATTGCGAGGTTGCCACATTGGGCGATAGCGCGGCAGTGATTGATAAGGTGCACTTGTGTGGGTTTAGCCAAAGCCTCATCAAACAATCGCGCATGAGGAGGCTTGATATTCTGTTTGCCTGCCTAGATGATGCTAGTATGTTGGAGAGTGCAGTAGTCCGGGTATATGCACATGGAAGCCAACGATCGCCTGTCGTGTTGGTAACATAGCGACCTCAGAGCACGAATGCCTTCCCAAAATAGAAATGCGAAAGAGAGCAACGTATTCCGACAACACACCCTGAGAAAGGCTCACAAACAGACTTTCCTTGCGGGTATCCTTCTCCTGTAACAAAGGTAAAATGAGAACCCCAAGACGCCGCCCACCTGTTTTCACCCTCCGTGTCTCCAGGTATTACCGAACGCCGACCTTCCTTCTAGTTGTACAAGATGCCCGCAAATTGAGTCGTCTACTCAAACTGGCCGCCGATCCCACATAAATCAAAAGCCGTCGATCGCGTGTCGAACGCTATTCTTTCGAAGGATGAGGGCGCAGTCTCGCGCCACTCTTCGTCTTCGCCATGGATAGATCGCACTGACGAAGCGATCTCCGACGGCACATGCGACGCGACAAACGCACGTAGCTGTTGTTGGTTCAGCCACCAGATGTACACGGCCAAAACATCTCGCCCATCAGGAATGCCGATGGAACAGAGAGAAGGGCGAAGAGGATGCTTGACGGTGGCCGGAGCTGGGCACTGTGTTAGCTAAGGACCATGATGGCGAGTGGCAGGGATGGTGAAGCGACAGGGGTGTAACGCGGGGAAGCAGGGGTGCGACGTGGAACAAAAAGCGGGACGAAGCGCCAGGGTCCGGCTCACCAGTGCGCGCCATGGTACCTGACGGTGGCGATTCTCACGATGATGTTTTGCACTGTGAGGGAGGTAGGGTGTTGACGCCAGTCACTCTCTCCCGTGCGCTCGAGCAAAGGTGAAGAGCGGCGAAGGGCGTGTGGTTGCGCGCGAGGAGGGTAGGGCGTGGGTGACGATTAGGGTGTCCCGTCAGCGGCAGAGACAAGCAGCATCAGCGGGACAGGAACAGCGCACACGCGGTGCTTTATATCCTTCGATCGAATGGTCCAGCTGTCGACATCGCGCCTTGGGAAGAAGGCCCGCGCGCGTCCATTCATCATCATCAACTGGGCGAACCATCCCCACGCCCTAGGGCCGGGGCGACGACCCTCGGTCCCCCTTGTGCAACCACCAGCTCTCTCCACTGCCAGCGCAGACGGACGCGGACGACTCAGCACACGCAGTGCACGGGGAAGGACCGTGCATTGGCAGCACAACGCCACAAATCGCATTTCTCCTCCGCATGTTCACCGGTGCAGGACTGACAGCACTGATTCGCGAGCCAAAGCACAGACAACGCAGGCACATAATCGTGACCCGCCGCATCTGCACCTGCATCTGCAAGCTCATGTTAGCTGCATCCACTGCTATCCACACGTACGCCTGCAAACCACTCATGATGGGCCACCGCGATGTGCGTCCGTGCCATCTTCGCTGCTGCAGCGGTGCGTGGCCCGTGGGGGGGGGCTTTACCTCACAACCTTGATCGATTGATCCCGAGCGTCAGCGCTAGGGCCACGTACAGTGGAGAAATTGGGGACGATGGGATAACTGAACGTGTTGCATGACGTGAACGCAAGTTAAGCGCCCCTGCTGCGGTCGGCCGATAGTTGCGCTGCAGCTAGAACCGCACGCTGAATAGCTGCATATGTCCGAACACTCCATCGCACATTGGTGTTCTCCGAAACCAACCGATGGCGTAACGAGCCTTGCGAGGCGCACAAGCCGCATGCAACGGCCAGGGTGCGTGGCGCCGATCAATTAAGCTGAGATCCACTTTGCCACTGCTACATCTACGTACACCTCTCGCCCATCCATGTGACGGTTGCATTTGGTGGCAGCTGTTGCGTTTGCCTATCGCATTTCTTAATTGTTCGCCTGCAGCAGAAGCTTGAGCTTACCGCTATTGGCGAGAAACAAAAGACGAAACAATCGGAACCCGGGCCACCTGTGAAGGTCTCATATTCGAGGATACGCGTCTGGTCGCACAGAGGTGGAAGCCAGGGCTGCAACTGCCAGGAACTGAAGTCATGCATGAGCATGGGTCTGGCGGCCTGCATACATCGTACGCCCAGAGGCAACTAATCACTGTGCTTGCATGGGAGAAATTATCTAGATTGGGATACTCCAATCGATAATCATCAGTACTGCCATCAATTCTGTCGCAATATCATCGCGTACGTCGAACACGCAGGCTAATTTACCGTCTCAGACGCGCGTGCTGACCGACTGCATCCGGCGGCATCAATGTACTGACGCACCGAGTACTTGGCAATCAGCAAGTTGGACCCCACTGACTCAACACAGGGTCGAAACACGGCGATTGTAGGTCTGCAATATCAAATCAGCGGTCCAGTGGTACCTGAGTTCATTTTTGCAAGTAGGCTCGTGCGAGGGACGGGTTGTCGACCGAGTAGTCAGGCGACTGCGCGTTGATTTGCGCAGTGCAGCGCAGTGGAGCGCTTGTGGCGCGTGTTGAGAATCAATTGGATGGATGGGATAAGTGATTTGGGTTTCGGCCTGCCGAGAGACACCTGAGGCCTACAAAAAAGATGTAGACAGTTAGGATAGGACAACTACCAATTAAATCCTGTCTGTGTAGTGTTGGCGAATGACTTATCCTCGCTTCGTCCACTTTGGGATGCAAAGCAGGCAACCATCGCGCAAGCCTCTGCGCACGCGTTTGAAAAATTTTCACCTGCACCGCCGACAGTGCATGTTTTATCGACCTTGCCCAGCGCGCGAAGACTCCTGTGCTGCACCAATTCCACCGCGCCAGTGATGCTGCCGTCGGGGCGGAGCAACTCTTGCACTGCCTTCTGCACACAACTTGGCGTAACCATGGGGTTCGAGCCCCGCCTGAGGCTCATTAATTAGGCAACGAACACAGGCCGGCGCCGTTCGGCGCCATTTGCGCACCTGTGGCGATTCGGAGGCCGGACTGGCAATGATTCGTGTGAGCGAGGCTGTCGCCATTTGCGCATAGTAGAATCAGCAGACGTATGGTTTTGGTATACAAAAAGCTCGTATTGTACGTGTATTTGGATATCCGAAATAATGCCCGAGAATGCGCTGGTTCAGTATGTCTGCAAGTGAAAAGTAAGAGTGCATGCGCGTCAGGGAACATGCTCCATAAATTCGCGGATCTCGATAACCAAAGCGAAGCCGATGACGAACTCCAATAAGCCCGCGAGCAAAGCCTCTTGCAGAGCCCGCCTTGCCAAGGTCATGGCGACAACTGTACACGTGGAAATGAGAACCGTAGCTGAGAAGATGATGCCTTTGGTACAAGCGAGGCGATCCTTGCCAGTGTGATGCGCTGCGAATACCGAAAGGACGAATGTGAGAACGATGAAAACACAGAGACCAATAACGATGTTGAGACGCGCGCGTGAAAGGCGGCGTGCAGTGTTACGCTCGTCATTAGCCGAGACGCGTTCCTCGTCAGCGAAGATGGCATCCGACTTCTTGACCTTCCGGGTACGAAGGTATTTGGTTTCTGGAACACGGTCAGTAGTGATCTCTAAACAGGTGCACCACGGCCAAACGGTGCGTGACGGACCAATGGGCTAAACGACCCTTGGACTGGACGTACCTTTGTTGCTGCACCGGGAGCTGTGCTTGGTGACAGGAGCCAGCTCCTCTTCAGAAGATACATGTGCAGGGCCATCGTAATGGATCACGAGAGGCACCTTCTTCGGCCTTGAGATCCTGTGTGCCTGTTGCCGTTTGCGAGCTCTTGCAGCACCTTTAAGAGTACTGCTCTCAAACTGACCGCCAACACCGATTAGAACGTTGTCCTGTTCGGCCTCCGCTTCAGAGCCTGACCCATGAGTAGCTGACAAGGAAGACGCATAGGTCTTCACGATCTTGCCCTTGCCTTTGCCAGTGTAGCCATCGACGATATAGCTTGTTCCCGCCGAAGTCGGTTTGGTGATGCTCGATTCCTTTTGGGAACTGAGCACGGTCGTCGTGAGTGTACCCACAGTGGATGGGAAGTCGTGCGAAGGTGGCTCGGTCCGATTGAGGTCGACTAATTCGTCTAGGCTGAGAGGATGTTCAGTCTCGCTACGCAGCGCGAGAGTCCAGGGGTCGTCATTGCGAGAGAAGACGGTAGATGTTTGTGCCGTGGCGGCAGTAGATGACCCGCCGTGGTCGCTCATGGTGTTTTCGAAGGTGGCTAGAAAGAGTCAGATTGGTATGAGCAAAGCGGTGATGAGTCGGAAACACATACTCTCATCCATATTGGACGTAGGAGTCGACTTTGCTTACGAGCACACAGACGCGGACTGTTGCACATATACTCGAACGAAAGGAAGAGATGAAGGTGATGCTGTGTGCTAACGAGGGATAAGAATGGAAGCAAAGGCGTGAGCTCGAGGAGCAGAAGACGAGAGGTTGCTGCGCAGTTTGGACCAGCGGGTGGGGTGGCGGGTGGGGTGGCGGTCAGATGTAGTGCGAGCGGAGACTGGTGATGGATATATGGGGGATCACACATGGCGCGTCCAGGCACAGGCACACCAGCTCCAGTCGCATCGCCGGCAGCAGCTCCCGCGGCAGCAGCACTGGGCCAGCAAAGAGCGTTCGTCATCCTCGCACTGCACCTGGCCCCGTGCAAGCGATCTAGCCCTGGGCGGCCGGCCATCCAGCGCGTCGTGTCTGCGTCCAAGCCTTCTGATGTCACCGGCTGAGAATCGGAACAACACCGCTGGCAGTCAAAGGTCTCCGGAAACGTAGACCAAAGCGTACTCCGGAAGATTGATAATTATTCAATCAAAAAGAGACATCGCACAGTGTGCAGTGCTAGGGCCCAAGGCCAAGGTCGCAGACTCCGCAGAGATCGATCGCGGCGCCCAGCAAGAGCGCTGCTGTGTGCGTCAACGGAGAGAAGCTTCAGCGGAGGGCATGGCGCTTGTCATTGCGTGGCGATCACATCCCCTTTGGGTACACTGAGCTGGGCCTCGCGAACGTGTGAGCGCGCACTTCGACAGAGCAAGGCCCCGTCCGGGGGCTGGCGACACGGCGCAACGCGGTTGCCAATTAAGCCTTGGCTGCAGCGGCTTGGCTACAATGGCAGCAAACAGGACGTACCGGAATCGGCTTCAACAGGGCAGCAGCAGTTCCCTAGAAGCCTCGGAGTCGGTGTGATATTGTGGGAGGCCAGCCCCCAGCCCAACGGTTGGCATAGGCTGCGCATTGGGTCTCATTGGGCTTCAGGCGAAGCACACGGCACCGGGCCATCGGTGGAGCGCAGCCTGGGCGAGGCATGGGGGGAGTCGCGGTGTGGTGCAAAGAAGCTTCCGGCGGCCGCTAATCAGAGCGACCGGTCCCAGACAGTTGCAGCGTCCCGGATTCAGCGCGCCCGCACCTACCAGCACACCCGTCGGTGCTCGCACTTGCTGAGCTCATCTGGGCACGGATCCCATCGCTGCCCCCTCAAGTTCTCCAGCGCTAGCCTGTAGTCACGTTTGCATACACGCATGCACCAGCCAGGGATATCCGCGCCTCGTGCACCGAGTAAAAAGTCGACAGAGTGGGCGTTTGGTGCTACAGTAAGCACCACATCCGCTCCGTCTCCGTCGCTTCGCCCAGACGCTGCTTGCGCGCTCCTGTCACACAGTGGCCGTGCAGTCGAGTCTCCAGGCCATTACGGCGCCAGCACGCTCTGATTCGATTAGATATGCCTCATTGCGCCTGACCCCGTATTCCAAGCATGGGCGACGCCAGTGTTACTAGGCTGAAAACCGTGACCCGTGAACAGCACTGGCAGTTGTGGTGCTACAGAGTCTTGTGTTCCAGGGCATCGGCTTTACCGACCGGACGTGCTATCGCCGATACTATTCCAATTTCGGTCCGCGTCGGGACGAGCATAAGCACGTGACTTTGAGCCTCCCGATATTCACATGCAAAGCCTGAATCGGAAGCATTCAGGTACCGAGGTCGGCACGTGACATTGCTCTCACAATTCTTCTAGTTGAGAAAATCAATTCAGGGTGTCGATCGTAGTAGGGCAAGGCTGTGGTGGAATTTGTGCAGCTATTCGAGTGCAATAACGAGCTCTGGATGACAACCTGACTCAGCTCAGGACCCATGAGTCTCACTACACGAAAGTTTTGTCCAGCGCATCTCTGTACCACTTGGAGCTAATATGGAATAACAATCAGGCACTGGATTTGTCTAATGGTGTTGGCAGGAGCTGTAATATGACGATCCTCATAGGTAGAGATGACAAGACATTGAGTTGCAGACTTGATTATCAAGGAGTGGAACTGAGAGCTTCCCGAACCAAGGACAGGTCTGCTTGTGCTTGACCCAGAACCCAAGTCGAATTCCCAAGTGCATTCAGCATTCAGTTTTCCAATGCGAATGACAAAGCTCTCTCTTGCGGGGGAGCGAACGAACGAACGAACGGATGATACCAACGAGACCACTCCCGAGGTCAATTAGAATAATCGTGATGCCATATCCCAGACCCTTCAGCGGTAAACAACAAGGATCATCATAACGTTGAGTCGCTCCATGCCAGAATCGTCGCTCGTGTCTTTGCGATAGCGGCATCATCAGGAAGCAGCCGGGGTGCATGTTCGATGTAATTTACCGCACAAGGAATCGATTGCTGATTCCCTTGTAGCCTGAAAAATAATGCACGCTGATACCCCAATTTGGCCTTGTGCACGTCTGTTGGCAGCCAGCGAAAGCCGGACAACCAAAAATCCCTATTGGTTGACCTGATAGCTATGTCCAGAGCGTCTGAGGCCATCATGTCCGCCATGAACCCCACTTTCTGCAGATTTGCAAGGTAAATATGAGCATTGTTGAGCTTCATCAAAGAGTAGAGCTCAGAAATACGGGCAACGAAAGGTTCGCCACCTTTTCGGTAAGCACTGACCATGAACTGCTCTATCTCAATTGCTCGATCTCGATTGCAGCGTCCATCCATTTTAAGTTCGCGGCGTCTGTTTGCTTCGACCTATAAAGGGTTTGGCCTTCATCCTTCAAACTTTGAAACCTGGAGATTACGGTGTCCGGATCTGATGCGGCGTCTTGGGTAAGTTCTTCCTCAACAGCTTCGACAATGGAGCGCGATACAAGACCTCGGACTTTGACTTTCTTGAATCCGCGAAGGCGGTTTCGGAAAAGCTGTAGGAGAACCTGCTAGGTTCTCTCCGAGAAGAAATCCGAGATCGGATACTTGTAAGAACCGGGCATCAAGCAGTGGGCCAACAGCAATGCCGTCAACAATAACAAGTGTCCGCATGTAAGATTTGCGAACTTCGGGGGGGTGTTGATTAGGCTGACATTGTGCTTCTGCGTTTAGTGTCGACACGAGTTGTTCAAAAAGGAAGGAACGTCCAGCACCTCTCCCCGACAAGCGCCTGCGGCAGCTGCTTCCCCAACCTCACCTGAGCCGTCCTTCCAGGTCCTCTTTTTATCAGCTCCGTCACTCCGCCCTTTGCCAATAAGCCATCAACCAGCTTCGGCCGCTGCTCGAGCGGACAATACTCAACATGCTTACGCCCTTGATGGTTACCTGTACCATCTGGACCGCCTTCCGACCCATAATCATGCACACACCGAAGAGCATGCGCACCACATTGTGGCCTCCGGTCCGCTGTTCGACTGCGTAGACTTCATGATGACAATCTTCAACTTGGTGTATCACATGCATCCCACGTACTTATCGGCTGAAGCTCTCGTCATGGTGATGGATTACGTTTACTACGGCCACGTCGATAGTAACCAACCGTCAGACTGGCGGTCCTGGGACTACATCTTTGGCGATGCGGTGAGCATGCGGCGCAACCAAGACGTTCCGACGTTGCGCGTCCTGACTGTGCTCCTGATGTGCCATCCGCTGCCGGTAGTGAAGCGGACGTTTGGTACAGTTACTTTGCGGTTCGCACAGTACGACCGGAGATGTCTTGACGTGATCAGTGCACTGCGGGTCAGGCTGTCACTGATGCCCAGGGACAGGCTCGAGGTCCTGGCGAAGATGTCGGACCGTGAATTGTTGTCGTCCTGGTACGTTGTCTAGTTGTCTATTAGATGGTCTCACGACCTAAGACGGGACGTTATCGGTAAGTACAATTGGGGTGGTGTACTGACGACGAGCATTCAGCTGATGGATACAGATCGGAGATTGTTGCAACTTTCTCGGGAGCAAGTGATATCATGCCTTTGGTTTTTTTTTTTTCTTCCTTTGGCACACCAAAAAGTTCCTATGCTGCATTGTGCGTGACTTTCAAAGGCTCGCGAAGAGTCAATAGTTGGCAGTATCTTGCCATTGGATGAAAATGCTATAGAAGAGCGCGGGTAGGGTTTCGCTGCACTGTGTCGCCCAATGGCGACCTTGTCTTGGCTTTGAGAGGCTGGGAATTGTTGATAGGTATAGTTAATATGTTCAACACCGAACACCTCTTCCTGTCAAACTGCTTGATATCAAACGTTCTTCATCAATCACTAAACCCCTCGAACGCGTCCTCTTCTTCCTCAACCACCTTTTTCCTGACCTGTGCGATCATTTTTTGCAACTCCGCCTCCTTTTTCCTCTCCTCCTCGTCCATCTTCGCGACCCTCTCGTGCTCCCTCTTCTTCTCCTTCTTCTCCCTCCTCACCTCCTTTGTCGCCCTGTGCTCCTTCTTCAACGTCCACGCATCCTTCTCCTTGTCTCGCTTCTCAAACCGCTTCTTCTTTGCGCCCTCGGCCAGCTCCTCCAGCCGCTGCTTCTCGCGCACCTTGTCCTTGTACGCTAGCGCATCCAGCTCGAAGTCGAGCCCGAGCGTGCGGTCGCCCTCGAATTTCTTGAGCTCGGGCATGCTGGGAAGCCGGAGCAGACCCCACGCGTGGCCCAAGTCTTCCCAGTCGAGGTCGGCGACGCGAAAGATGGAGGAGGCGGTGTGCTTGCTGTAAGCGCGCACCCAGGAGACAAAACCGCGCTGTGCTTTGTCGAATATGGCTCTGTCGGACCTGGCTACCGTCCTCATTTTCTTGCTTGCGGCATCGGCGTCGATGGATGTGATGGTCAGTTCCGGCGTGGTAAGCGGTGAGATGGGCGTCTGTCGTATGCGCAGGAACTCGATGTAGTCTTCCTCGCGGCCGGGGTTGAGGAATGTTAGTGCGAGACCTCTGCGTCCCGCGCGGCCTGCGCGGCCGCAGCGGTGGATGAAGGTTTTGGGGTCGCTGGGCGGGTCGGTCTGCAGGACGAGGTCGACGGCGGGAATGTCGAGGCCGCGGGCGGCGACGTCGGTGGTGAGGAGGATGGAGGGCGCCATGCTGTCGACGAATTTGGCAAAGTTTTTTCTGCGGACTTTGTCTGGGTGTTTGCCGTGCAGCGGGATGATTGCGTGACCTTTGAGCACCTCCGGGAGCACATGTTGGAAGTAGTCGACGGAGTAGCATGTAGCCAGGTACATGATGACCTTTTGTGGTTGGGGCTGGAGAGTTGCGAGGAGTTTCTTGATTGCGGGGATTTTGTGCGAGGGTGGCAGGACGAGGTAGGACATCTGGAGACTGGCTGGAGTGCGCTTGTCTTCGATTACGCCTTCTTCGCCTTCCTTTGGTGCGGCTCTCGATTTGACTTTGACGGCGATGCGGACGGGGTTGCGCAGACCAACGCGGATGAGCTGGTCAACGGCTTCGCTGACGCTAGCGCTGAATAGGCCTGTTCGCCGCTGCTTGGGTAGTCGTGAGAGGATCCTTTGTAGGTCGTCTTTGAAGCCCATGTCCAGGAGTCGATCTGCTTCATCCATGACTAGCGCATCGAACGATGACTGTGGGCAGTGGACGTGCGGCGAGGAGAGTAGCTCCAGCAGACGACCTGGTGTTCCGATCAAAATGTTTGGCGAGTTCTTTAAGAACCAGCTCAAGTCTTGAGCAGGAGTAACTGTCCCACCCAAAAGAAGCTGAGGGACAACTTTGAGGGTTCCAGAAGGGAAGGCCGGTGGAGGAGGCGCATCCGCATCCTCCATGTCAGAGTCTTCATCATCGGTTTTCATGACGGCCGCCGAAGGAGCGTGAAACTTGAGCAGCGAAAGGAGAACTGTATGTATCTGCGTGGCCAGTTCTCGCGTTGGTGTGAGTATGATAGCTCCGACATGGTTTTTCTTCAGAGGCGCATCCAGTCGAAGCAGGCGCTCAACCATTGGAATCATGAACGCCAGCGTCTTTCCAGATCCCGTGACGGCTTCGACCACTACGTCTTTGTTGCCCATGAACATTGGAATCGCAGCGTGCTGTACAGGCGTCGGTTTGGTGAAGCCCATGGCGGAGATGGCGTCCAGGATCCATTCTGAAAGTGGTGGGGTGAGGGCACTCCAGGATCGTTCAGTTTTGGTTTGCGGCGCCATGATTATATATCCCCAGCCTGGTCAATTTCCTTCTCTTGCTGTGCTACGCGCTCGGTTGGTGTTGCTGAGCTCGCGATCACGAGCGGCAAAAGTTTGGCTCAGAAAAATTAAGTGGGTGCTGTGGCGCTGCGCATGTGTGGCGGTGCTCTCCCGAGGAACGCCCCGAACCGCAAATCCTGGAAGCCATGTAAGATGATGCATGTGGCCACTTGCGAGTCGTACCAAACAAGCTTTTGCCACGGTCAGCAAAGAGCAAGTCCGGCTTCCACGCAAATCATGACTCCAGCAGAGCGTGTGTGCATCTCCCAGAATCAAAGAAATGCATCCGGATCTCATCCGCCAAGGCGGGTAGCCCCAGTCACGATCCGCATGAGCGCATGAGCAGGCAGCTCGCAAAAATATCCGCGTGAACCCTGCTGCAGGCTGAACAACAAACCATCATAATCCCGCACCCCTATCACATCACCCCCGTCATCCTCTCGAGGCTCACCGCAAGACACGGTGGCCTCTTCTCCCCCAACCCCGCCACCAGACGATGCGCGTCGCCCGGACGAATTCGCATTCGCAGCCCCAGCCCTGGCAGTCGTAGCCGCGAACCACGCACCCGCGCATGTCGAACAGCCCACCGCGCTCGCCGCGCACCCAGACGCTCAGCCTGCTCCCGCGCCTGCCCCTTCTCCCAGCGCACACCCGCAACCCCCGGAAGACGTCGCGCTCCTCGCCCGCCTGACGCACCTTTATCTACAGACGTCGGCCCACTTCACCGGGCTCATCCGGCACCCTCCGCTTCCCGCATTTCCTCTCTGCTGGCAGCGAGCCATGGCGTCCACCAGACAGTACTCGATCCCGCACACGCCGCGCGTGATTTCGCCGTCGCCCACGCCCTCGGAGCTCAACTCGCGGGAGGGCTACTTTGGGCCCGTGACGCGCTCGGCCGCCCGCAAGCACAAAGTCACGAGCCCGCCGCCCATCGACGAGGACTCGGGCTCGGACCCGGAGAAGAGGGCCAGGGCTAGGAGTCGGAGCCCCATCTTGGAGGGCAGGCGGCGCCGCATGAGCGGTCTCACGGCCAAGCGCCAGATGAACGGCAACGCAAAGGCGAAGAAGGCGGACCTTGCGCTGCCGAACGGGACCGTGAACGGGCACCTCTCGCCGGCGGCTGCGAACAAGAACTACTGGCGCGAGATGAGCCGGAGTCCCAGTCCGCTGGGCCTGATCCCCATCCACCAGAAGTGGAGATCGTTCGTGCGCAACCCCCTCCCCCACGCGCCCTCTGCAGCACAGCTAACCCCCCCAGATCCACCGACACGAGGTCCCCCGCAAAATCCTGCACGTCTCCATCGGCTTCATAACCCTCTTCTTCTACTGCACCGGCCGGCAGCCCAGCCAGATCCACCCCGTCCTCCTCGCCATGCTGCTCCCGGTAGCCGCCGCCGACTTCATCCGCCACCGCTATTGGCAGGTCAACCGACTCTATATCCGGTTCCTGGGCGCGCTGATGCGCGAGAGCGAGGTCGACGGCTGGAACGGCGTCATCAGCTACCTCCTCGGCGCGTGGATCGTGCTGCGCTTCTTCCCCAAGGACGTCGGCGTCATGAGCGTGCTCCTGCTGTCCTGGTGCGACACCGCCGCGTCGACGTTTGGGCGGCTTTGGGGGCATCTGACCCCGCGTGTGCGCAAGGGCAAGTCGCTCGCCGGCTCCATCGCTGCGTGCGTCACCGGCGTGGTTACCGCCGCGCTGTTCTGGGGCTGGCTGGCGCCCTTGTACGCCGAGTACAACACGGGCGTGAATGCGTTTGCGTTCCAGGGGGTCCTTGCGCTTCCCGCGCAGCTCCGGGAGGTGCTGGGTTCGTCGGCCGCGCAGGGCTCCGTGACGGGCTATCTCGCTCTGGGCGCCATGTCGCTGTGGGCGGGCGTCGTCGCGAGCGCCAGCGAGGCCGTGGATCTGTTTGGC
Organism: Paraphaeosphaeria sporulosa; assembly: GCF_001642045.1. Classification (NCBI taxonomy): domain Eukaryota; kingdom Fungi; phylum Ascomycota; class Dothideomycetes; order Pleosporales; family Didymosphaeriaceae; genus Paraphaeosphaeria; species Paraphaeosphaeria sporulosa. The sequence goes on along the minus strand of NW_017253360.1, from coordinate 2,608,685 downwards.
TGGGACGACAATCTGACGATCCCCGCGCTGTGCGGCGTGGGGCTGTGGGGGTTTATCAAGGTGTTTGCGTAGCTCCTTTCCCTTTTCCTCTCGCCCCTTAACCTCTCCTTGTTTAATCGCACCCTTTTGTATTTTTTTCTACTTCTTTGTTGCATGGTAGACCATGATACCATATATCTTCATGTCCAATGCTTTCTTATGGTTACGACGTCATGGCGCTTGGTTAACGCGGGACATGCGGGTTGGACACTGTTGGAATAGGGAACATGGGATTGGCCGACGGGGTGAAAGCGCACTATATCTCACCTCTATTGGACATGGGACATGTACAAACTAGATAGACTATGTGTAGAGATACCAACGTGAAAATTCTCGGGCATTTACTGGAACTATCCTAATGCCCACGGGAATGACCTCATGCCGCACTGTGCTCGTAAACCTTGATGGAATGGCAAAAGCACAGGCATTGCATTACTCGTCCCCATACACGCACCTGCATGTCGCACTCTACCCAAGCACCCACGCTAAAGAGGGGGTATATAGCATTCCGAAAAAGACCGTGAAAAGAGCCCACCCTGAGCTAAAACTCCAATCTCAACCCAACACCTTTTGTGTTCGTACCATCCCAGCTCCATGCGTGACGCAGAGAGAAAGGCTACAGAGCAGTCCCAGGCGCCATGGGCACCTCGGTATGCTTGGTCGAAGGCTCAGGTGGGGATACCTGCGCCCGCGACAAGCCGACGTCGTTCTGCGCTACAGGGCCTGCCTCGGGCGGAGAGACCCGCTCGTGCGGCGTCTGGAAGACATCTTCGCTCCTGGGGCTCTCTACCTTGGCCGATGGGCCTATGGCAGGCTTGCTGAAGTAGTCCTCCTTCTCTTCGACGCGTTGCTGCCCATCCACCTGCGGCCCATCTCCCGCCTTCTTACTTCCCGCGCTCGAGCTCGAACTCCTCCTCCGTCTACCCGCACTAGACGGCCTCCTCAGCCCCGGCGTATATTCCGGTATTTCGGGCAAATCGTCCCCCGGCGTCCGGACAATCGGCTTGCCGTGCACACCCCCAGCCACCGTGTTCGTACCCGGAAGTTCCGACGCCCAGGTGGCGGTGTCGTGGTCTGCTTCTACGAACTCTCTGGGGGCGCTGAGCTCCTGCGCTTCGGGACCGGGGAGTTCGACGGGTTCGTCGCTGTTTACGCCTTTAAGCTCGTAGTTATCTTTCTCCTCGTCGTTGCTGGGCCGTGGGATTTCGTTGCCGTGGAGTTCGGAGGGGCTTTCTTTTTGGAGGCGGCGGCGGTGCCGGAAGAACAGGAGGCCGGCGAGGAGGGCGAGGGCTGCAACGCCGCCGACAACACCGCCGGCGATGGCACCGACGTTGTTTTTCTTGGGGCTTGTAGAGTCCCTTGTGCCTGATGAGTTGTTGGAGGTGGGCCAGGTTGAAGGAATCGTATACCGCGACTTGCGAAAAACCTCGCCGAGCCCCTTCTCCGTCCACCCCTGCTTCGGCTCACTGGCGGTCGCTCCCCCGCTAGCCTTGCCACCTGTTACGCTGAGCAGCTGGTTCGGGACGTCGTACTCCGTATCTGTGATGTTGCTGTAAAATACGCTGCCCCACTTGACGGTCGATAATTCGAGAAAAGCGACGCCCTTAAGTTCCCAGTCACATGGTAGCGTTGTGACATTCCCTCCCACTGTGACCATCTGGCGCTTCCCGACGCGGTGGCAGTTGTGCCCTATTCGGGGAGCACCGCCATTGTCGAAGAGCGTTGTCCACGTGAACGATGGGATCGAGAGAACGGCGACGTCATCGTAGGCTTTGTTGTTGATGGGGTCGAATCCGCTGTAGAGATAGATGTGGTGGCTTGAGTTGTCTGGCGCGGAAACATAGACAGTGCAGAAGTCGATTCGCGGGGCCGGGATGTCTCCGGTGGTGGCTTGTTCGTACCACGTGCCGTTACTCGATGTATCGCTGAAGTAAGAGTCTAGATCGAACACATCTACGGTGTTGAAGTCGATCTGTGGCAAGTAAGAAGCGTGAAGGGATGGACAATCTCGATTCACAATAGGTCCGGGTGTACTGAGGAGAGATACAACTTACAAGCTCTCCCTTCGTTCTATTCGCAATTTCGCCAAACTTGAGTCCAGGCTGGATCTGACCCCCTAGGGCTACCAATATGCCACTATCGCCCACAGCATCAATATATTCCAGTGCTCCTCCTACTCTTGGGGAGTTTCTTTTCATGCTAGAAGTTGATATGTTATCTGCACGGACGTCGAGATCGACCAGGTTGATGACCAGCATGCCGTCAAGTGGCATATATAGGTTTTGAGTAGGATCTCTGAATGGTTGTCCCAAAGTTAGAGTGGACGTTCCCATATCGATTTGCCCGCCTAGATAGAAGCCAAATCCTCTTCCAGTATCCTCGGCTGCGGCGCCGTGGTTTGGTTGCCAGACCTGTTGGATAGTGTGCTTATCCCACGGACTGTCCAGTGTGCGGTCGTACGTCCAGAGAGGATACTGCGAGCTGTCTGGTTGCCTGTAGCCTTCGAAGGACTGATTGTTCATGTACGTCGCTCCACCAAAGTTGTAGATCGTATCGCTCTTGTTGTAAGGCCCATGGAAAAGATGTCCTCGTATGAGATTGGGTACGGCTGTGCCCGTAGACGGGCTTGTCACGTTCTTGCGCTCGACATCTATGGTCAGACCTCCAGATTCATTACTTGGTACCTGCCAATCCCATGTTCTGGTCATATCAATGGTCAAGAGGTAGTTGTCTGGACAAGTCAGCCGATCGTTCATGTAGTGCAAACGATGAGACCCACTGATTCCGAGATAGACATCGCCCGAGTCATTGAATCTCTGAACACCACTGTCGATGTACAAGGTGTTGTTCTTTACGACAGCTGATGTCTCGTCAGCACATAATGACATGACAGGGCAAAGAATCTAACATTGTGACCACCATCTCATGCAAAAGTTCTCGACTGGATCGGGACCGGCATTTTTTGGTGGTTGCTGTGCGCCAACATGCGCTACAGCAAATGCCCAGACAGCTATCAGTACAAGAGGCGCAACTGGCGGACGTGGGAGCCAGCCACTGCTAAGTCCCATGCTACCTGGACATGTGTGCACTTGAGGTGCCCGCGAAGACGAAGTGTCGAAGTCTGCAAGTGGGGAAACTATCGGTAGCTGCACTAATTAATAACGACTCTTCGGGGGCGCTGAATTTTGTGGCTGTTTTCAGCCTTCCAGGCCTGCACCCTGCTGTCACCGAGGGCATTGCTGTCGTCAGATCATAACGGAAGGAGGAAGCCGCTGGCGTTATACCCTGTACTCGGGGGTCAGGATGATAGGGTCGGCATACCGAGTTGCCGTCAAAGCTTTGATAGGCGACTAATTTCTTTTCGGATACGTGCATAGGCGAGCGAACGACATTATGGAGTGGTCGCAACTGTGCCCTCTTCAGCCCCGCCAAGTTGACGGTTCAATGTCACAACGTCGGACTCGAAGAAAATCCGGTCTGTGAAGTAAAAGGATGAGCCGTAAACCCAGTCCTGCCATGGAAAAACCTCGACGAACATCCACAGTGCGGTCACTCCGCCGCAGATCCGTCGACAGGGATATGCTTATTCACCATTCTGGTGCGCCGCATCCCTGACGGTGGGGACACGTCGCGGACAAATGTCGTTGGGCTAACGCCTCCCGTACAGCTCAGCAAATGACCGTCCAAATTTCGGTGAGGAGTTGACGCAGGCTGAATACCATGCCACAGCTTGGCTTCCGCTTTGAGAAGTTCTCGAAGAGATAATCAGCTTTGGTGTTTAGTCACCAGGCCGAACGGCGGTCTCGTATATTGATTGGGTGCCTCTGGCCCATAGCTGCAGGTCGCAGCGCTGCCCCATACAGGGCGCTCTCCGGAAGGCTTCTAGACTCTGGCGAATGCGGTCAGTTCGAGAGTACGAATTGTATAATAGTTGCGGTGGCTGCGGTGGCATCTGCAAGTAGTGAAATTTTGCAAGGGGCTTGTCCATGTGATTCCATCATCCTCGCTGTTTCCGACGACACAAGAAAAACTGACCGCTGCTTCAAACGTCACTCAATATCGTGTGGGCCGGGAAGCGCCGTTGTGCATCAGCTTGCCGAGCAGGCTGAAAGCTCGAGCCTTTCGGCCCCCAACACGCAACTCTCCCTCGCCATGAAATCTTCCGATGAAATAAGGTGTTCGGATTTCGAAGACGGTCGAGAAAACATGTGGAGGTGGGGCGCTAATGTTGCGTGCGGTCAGGGGCAGCGCGGTATTGCAATTCCGTGCGGTACCTCTTGCCAGATGTATGCAGCCCCAGTAAAAAGTTGCGACGGAGCTACCGCCAGACATCATCGTAGCACCTGCGAGGCCAGGTAGATATTCTTTACTCATCAGCTGAGAGTTGCAAGAAAAGTAACATTGAATTCATCTTAGCACGAGACGCTTACCTACTGTTATTAGCTTTGGCCGACATGGCTTGGGGTGCCTTGCCACATGACTTCACTCATTCTACGACTCTCAACACTGTGGGACGATACAGTCTCCGAACAGCACGCGCGAATCACCCGCAACTCAATCCCTCTTACAAGCGAGACCAGGCAAGATGCAATTAGTACTATCGGATGCACGGCGATGCATCATCCTAAAGCTAGCCTGGACGTGTTCTAGTGGTTCAAGTTCTTTGACTGTTGGACTGTTGGCCAACATCTACGGTCATCTATCCGATGCCGATGTACCATATTGTATTCCAGGTAAGCCACCCTGGACTTTCGTTTCATGAATCCTCAAGAAAGTAAGAATGTCTGCTCGCATCCTTCTGCAGTCCTTCATTGATAGGTCTCAAGAAGGTCGACGGAGCCGGTCCATTTTCAGGGCAAGTTTTACTAGCCTCCGTCAGCTTCTCCCAGGTTGTTGCGTATGCTTTATCCCGCAGCATCCTTGAAACAGGAGGCACAGCGAGACCATAAATGCTAGAGGCACCCAAAAGGTTTGTGGAGGCGCATAGTAAGCTCTTCCAGATCAAGGTCATCTACCATCCGCTTATGCCACAAATGTATAATCCAGTAGAGGTCGAGGTCCAAATGGAGGCGAAGGTTATGGCCCCTATCGATTGCGTGATCGACGAGGATATCCAAAGCACTTCATCCATTCCCAAATCTACTATAAAACATCAGAAAATCTGGTGAGTGTGGAGTGGTCAAGATGGATCTAGGAGGTTCTGGGGAGGGCCTGAAATGATTCCGGCAATGTCTTCTATAGTTTTCCCTATTCGTTGTAATTTATTTGAGAATGCAATCGTATTCTTGTAGATCGTTGCCCTTTGCGATTATGGAATCGATCTCATCAGCAAAAAACTTGACTTTCAAAGATGATTCCCTAAATTCTGCCGAACTGGGCCAGCCTCATTCTAGTCCCTGAGCACCATCCCATGCGATACCCCTACTGGATGAAAACATCCAGAAGGACCTCTTTCGCGGACTTATGGTGGTCAATAGTCACAACGTAGCCGTCGTACGCGATGCCTAGAAGCGCAGAAACCTTTTCCCGAACGCTCTCAGATACCTGCACAAATCTATTCCATCCGAGTCGGTTCGAGCCACAATGGATCACAGCGTCCCTCGCCATCAATTTCTCTTGAATGATCCTGTCCTTCCCCAGTATCTCTTATTGCACAGTGCGAGGACACTACGTCCTACTGGGGCTGCACATTTCCTTAACTTGCCCTGCTATGAAGGGCATTTACTTTGCCAATGATCGCATAGCGATGTCGCTGGTCTCATCTGCTTTGCACAGCCATACGAGAACGAAATCAGTGCCTCCATAGATATGTCGCATCACTTGATGATGCACCTCGAGAACCTTTCCTTGTTTGATTCAGATAGTATCTATCCGAAGCAGGCCATCGTAGCCTTGCGTTTGCATCTTGTCCAGGAAGTTCTACTGGTTTCATCAAGCCTTCAATTTTATTCCATTGATCTCTACAGTCTTGTGGCTCAGGTTCTCACCCCACAGGAAGGATAATGCGGTATATTGTGGATGGTCGTGAAAGGCGTAGGGCCGGAAATTGCATCTGATGGGTTCTGTCTCTGCTCCAGGAAGCACTTGCACGAGCCGGAACTCGCGGCTTCAATGATTGAGTTTCGCATCCGCGTAAGGATCGGCCATGGATCATGAGAGACAAGCGGTCCCGTTATAGGTCCGTTAGTGGCCAGTTTGCAGATGCAGTTTCTGACGCTCCCGACGAGTCTATGCACTGACTGCTTGAGAAATCTATGTGAGAGTTCGGAAGACCTGGCTCAGGGAAAGATAGTCCAGTAACCTTTCGCATAGATTCTTGTGAAGTTTAAGTTGCGACGATCGTAGGTTCAGCCCTTTTGAAGTTGTCCTGAAGAAAACTAGAGTGACACCATGAGGTCTCTTGGTCTAAACTGCCGGCATAATACCTCAGGCGCAAAAGGCATTGCCTCAAGTTATGTCGAGGGAGCCATCCGATAGAATGCTCTACCGGTAGTGTCACCGGTGTGGGGCAGCTCTTCGGTAAACTGTAAGGTATCTAGAAATACAGTTAGCAGCTATGTTTCAATTGCTCCACTAGTCAAGCTTTACGTCTCTACCATACCGATGCAGAGCTCCGCGAACTAAAGATTTGCATCGCGAAAGGTCTCCAGTCGGGTACCAATCAAAGTGCCGTCCAATCATTTCAACAAAGCGCAGACCGATCAGAAAGCAATTAAATTCGACGAACGTCTTTAGGGACACTGGAAAAGCTGTCAATCAGGCGGTGAATGCGTGTGTTCAGGCAGCCTGACTACGCATTGCTTGCGAGAGCTTGAGTATCGGCAGAATCCGATGTATTGAGACTACAACATGTCGAGGGAGGTTTGTGACAGATGTGGGGAAGGGGGCGTGGTGCGTCTGATATGCAGTACCTTTTCAGATCCAACGTGTGATGCAACTTCGTGGGATGCAACTTCGTGGGATGCAACTTCGTGGGATGAGGAAGCCTTTCAGTCTAGGTGTACTTCAGCTGCCCGCCATTGCGTGATCAATTCGTAAATGGAGCAGAGATAGTGACAGGCGCACAAGCAAAGGAAATATGTTTCGACAGTGGCCACTTGCGAAGCGGAGATGCTTGGTGATCGTAAGTAACTCGACCCGGATCGCGATGGGAACGAGCTGCCATCGTTATAAACATCAATTGGAATGAGCTCTGAACGGTATCTTGTGTCACAATTGTTCTCGTGTGAATTGTTTGTTCATGTATTGCAGTGGAGACCTCTGGCAATGCTCGGCAGGTACGCTGGACTAGTGGAAATAGCTTGCAACTCGATCTCGCATCGTCGTTGGAAAAGGAACCTGCGTCGAAGGTGATTGTGTCGTAGCGCCATCTCTAGCATGGTGTAAGACATTTATGGCGGAAGGATAGGCATGCGGAGACTCGAGCTAACTTTCCGGACATGCCTCGGATGCAAGCGGTGAGCGGCCCGATTCCTTAGCGCGTCCCGCCACTTGGGAGAGCTCACTGAGACTTGACCAGTCGACACTTTGCTTCTACCACACCACGCACACCAAACCCGCGCGCCACGTTTCTCAAAATTTCCAGCTCGTGCCTCGGCTCCTGGCGACCTTTTCACCGCAAGAATAATACCCTGATATTAAGCTATACCCACCCCGCTTTGCCCTCGAGTGCCCCGCGTATAGCACACGACCTCGAGCATTTAATGAAAGAGTGATTCGACAAACACATAGACTTGCGCCTACCGACTGCGAACCTTAGAAAAAGCCCGCGGGCGCCTCTTTAATAGCCACCCATTCCTTCGCAGCATTCGAGTTCTCAATTCCCATATCTTGGTTCCGAAACACACATACCATGGCCTCGTCCTCCGCCGCCGCGGGTTTGCTAGCCCGCCAGCTCAAGCAGATGCAGAACGACAAGGACATCCCGGGGATATCGTGCGGGCTAGTCGACAACAATGTCTTCGAGTGGGAAGTTATGCTCATGATCAATGACGAGACAAAGTACTACGGCGGTACGACTTTTCCTCCCTTCTCTCTCACATGCCCTGCCAGCTTCTGACACTAACATCTCGCAGGCGGCTTCTTCCGCGCGCGCCTCACCTTCCCCACCGAATACCCGCTCCTGCCACCCAAAATGCGCTTCGAAACCCCGCTGTTCCATCCAAACATCTACCCCAACGGCGACGTCTGCATCTCGATCCTGCACCCGCCCGAGGAAGACAAGTACGGCTACGAGTCGGCCGCCGAGCGCTGGAGCCCCGTCCAGACACCCGAAACCATCCTGCTCTCCGTCATCTCCATGCTGAGCAGCCCCAATGACGAGTCGCCCGCCAACGTCGAGGCCGCCAGCCTGTGGCGCGAGAATCTGCCAGAGTTCAAGAAGCGTGTGCGGAAGTGTGTGCGGGATAGCTTGGAGTTTGAGTAGCATGCGCGAGAGGGTGCGGGCGGATCGAATGTGATATGTTATGATATGAGATGGCAAGAGCCTCGATCAAGGCACAAAGTGGCAAGACGGTGGCATCGGATCATGACCAGGGCCCGGATCCAGATATGGAATATTTTTGGCGCGTCACTGACGCGGATTGGTAACTGCATGGTAGGAAACAAGTGCTCTACACATTTTCTAGCAAGCGAGCGTGCAATACATTCATGGGACTTCAACTCGACTGTTGGTATGCGCGGGTTAATGTTGTGACTTCAACGTGCACACTAGGCTCTGGCGACAACAAAAAGACCGGAAGTAGTAGAACCTAGGGTAACTATACGTCTCTATGGTTTTTAGCTGATGCTGTATAGCCCGTGGTCAGGGTGTCGCAAAAGCCTAGATTTCGATTCATATCAAGTCTCAAGACTCCGACATCCTGGCTAGCACCAGTATGATATTCCCCTGGCTACGCAACCTCACCCTCTCCCGCTCCTCATCGCCCCGTCCAAAAGAAAGATACCCATCCCTTCCTCAACCCATAGTACAAGAAAGATAACCCTGGCTCTCCCTCCCTGCCGACCGTACCTGCCAAACAGCGACTAGCTATGGGGGAATCCAAAAAGCAAAGACAAAGCAAAATCGCCTTCAAAACAAAGACATTAGACCAACTAACAAAGCGATAACCGTACCGTACGTGTAATGGATACGCCTCATCACCGTCCATCCCACCTAACCGGAGAAACAAAGACGACAAGCAAGAGCCGGCATAACGAAGTGGAAGGGGAGGGATGTGAAATGGCCTGCCTCCCATGGGTAATTCGTGATTAGATATTTTGTGACGCTGGAATACATCGGTCGATGCCGAAGGTCGCTGTTACGCTCGCCGGAACGCCGCAGGAAACGAGGAATCAAATGAAAAGGGTGATGGCGGAGATATAGTTCGAGCGGACCAGAACAAACGAAGGGTCTGGGCGCGAAAAATGGAGGGTAGTGAGGGCAATACCAGCCACGGCCTGGTTGACCTAGGAACCTTGTTACCGACATTACGGCGCATGGAGACTGAGCTTTTTGAGTTGTTCGGTGGTCTCTCCGCTCTCTGGGGCTTCCAAGATTTCTGGATAGAGGAGGTGATATAAGCGCTTGGTCAAATAGGGTGCGATCGTGACGTGAGGAGGGCGAACATCCACAACGCGAGATGCGATGTTCCAATCCTCTTCTGTCGGCGGGAAACGTCTCAAGGCCCAATGCGTCCCAAGTTGTACCTTCGGCTCTAGCGCGGCAGAGTCCCCGCACTACTGGGGTTGGTAGAAAGGTGCTGGCTGCATCTGCTGTGGGTAGTAGTATGCAGCATCGGGAGGACCAGGTGTCATCATTCCACCCATGCCGGGAACTGCGTAGCTGGCTTGTGGATAGCCTTCCATGGGCGAAGTGTATAGCTGCGTAGGATCAACATAGTAAGTCATGCCGTTCGACTCATAGGCCACTTGACTAGGCTGGACAGCAGGAGCGGGTGCGGGAGCAGGCGCGGGAGCAGGCGCTGGAGCAGCAGGTGCAGGAGGTGCAGCCATAGGCATGACGTAGCCACCTTGTTGCGCGTTCGGCACGAACATAGGCACCATACCGCCGGGAGGCATGTACGGAGGTTGAGCGTTCTGCGGGTAGTAGTAGCCCTGAGGCACCGCAAAGTTTTGCGGCTGGTACCCAGGCTGGAACGGCTGGAAGGCTGGAGCGTGAATAGCCCTTTCCGGGATGTTGGACAATGGTGTGCCGGTCGAAGTCTGAGTGGGAAACGATGGCTGGCGGGTGTGAGGATAAAAAGGTTGGGGCTCGGTGGGCGGCGCTCCTCCATGTGCGTGTGCAGGAATCTGCTGGTGGAATGGCTGCTGCTCTTGTTGCTGCGGCGGATTGAAAGTCATCGACGCCGGCGACTCGATGCCGGCGACTGAGACAGTCTTCTGAGGACGGGGCTGGTGCATGGGAATTTGGCCTTGAGTCCAGTTCTCGCGGAAGGTCGGCTTCTGGGGAAGCGGGTAGGATTGCTGAAACCCGCCCGACGGGGTTGCACTTTGCGGTGAGATAACGGGTGGTGCATTGGGAAGTTTGGGGCCTCCAGGCGGGAGTCGAACAACCGGGCGCGAAGGATCGTAACCTCCGCGAGACATGATAGACCCGGCCGGGGAGACCAGACTATCTCGACCCATCTCGCGGGCCATGGATGACCGTCTGCTCATTGCTACGCTTGGCGAGTAAACGCTGCCACCATATGCACTGGTCCTTCGGCTGGAGAAGCCACCGCCAAAGGAACCAAAACCGCGCCCCCTTCCTCGTCCAAAGCCTTGCTGGTTGGGCCTGAGCGCTCGTGGTATGAATATGAAGGATCGTTCGACCGTCGGGAAGATGTATCGTGGTGCAGAAGGGGGTAACGAGATGCGCACAGGCTTGTCGCGGCGAAGGGGCGGCCGGTGGTTGGGCAGACGTGTGTGTTGTTTGATGGGAACATTCTGGAACAGGATCGGCTCCTTCATCGTTGGCAGGAATACTCGGACAAGCGCATTGTGGGTATGCCGCGTAGTAGAGAAGTTGCGCGTCTGCGGCGGTTTCGGCGCCGGCTGTGCTTGCACTCTCCCATATTGTTGCATAGGAGCCAGCCCTTGTTGTACAGATCCGCCAGAGTGTGCAGGCTGAGCTTGTGAAGGGGGGTTCTGGGCGTTGGCCTCGTTGACGGTTTCGTGCAGATCGTGCTGCCACGGCGAATCGGTTGCTTCTGCACCTGGTTTCCTCATGCTCGCCGGTGCAAAGGGCCCACCCATGCCGCCTCCCCTCCCGCCTCTCCCGCCAAATTGTCTGAAGCCGTTCTGGGCAGGCGCGGATCGCTGGTCGTGCATGAAGAAGGCGCCACGGTTTGGGATGAAGGCCGGATCCGAATCCCTTTTCTTTTTGTACTCTTCGTGCTCCCTTCTCTTCCGTTCTGCAAACGTTTCAGAGCGATCTGGAGCAGCGACCGCAGGTGCTGAAGCGCCCACGGCTTGGCCTGTCTCGAAATCTAGCACTTCATCTTCGGCGGCCTTGTCTGCGATGGCAAGGCCATTCAGCATTATCTCCGTGTCCTTGGTTGCCGTGAAGGTTGCGTCAGACCTTGCAATGGGCGGGGAAGGCACCCGCCGAGTGGTGACGTCTGCCCGCGGTTTTGCGTCTCGGGCACCATTTGCTTTCCGCTTGGCCTTGCCGTCTGTGAGCGAGGCAGAGCTGTCCACCTCGCTCAGGTCGCTGTTGTCTGCGTCGGCATCCTCGTCCACGTCGCTGGGCACCGAAATGTCGCTCTGGGAGTCCTCGGCGCCCTCCGTCGCCACAGAGCGGCTGTCCTCGTCGTCTAGTCTCCTGCGACGCGCAATGCCAGTCTGCCTCTTCCTAATGCCGGCCATAGTCCCGGGGAGAAAGAGTGTTGGGTGGGGTAGTGGCGGCGATGAGCGGCGTGGTACGTATATTCGGCCGGCTTAAGGGCGGCGAACGTGCGATGAGCTGACGGCTCGGCGGGGGAGGCCCGGGAATGGGGAGAATCCAGGTGCGGGAGGGCTGCTGCGTGTGCAAGCGCGGTATCGGCGGCCGTGATGCAGCGGCGATGTAGCGAGGGCTCGGGCTGGGGGGTGAGTGTATGATGGTGATTTCTCAGGCATCGACAGAGAATGATGGCGCTCAGACCATGTCTGTTGTCGCGCAGCGGCAAATTCCGTGCCCGCACCAACACCCAACGACCGTTGGGGCACGGGGGTCGGCCCGTCCTGGGTCGGTGCCAGTGAACGACCAGAGCAGTACTTTGCCTTTGGGCCAGCTGGCAGTCGCACACGTACATTCGTGTGTGTTCGCGTCGCGTCTTGATGTTGATCCACGTGAGCGTCTCTAGCTGGGTTTCATTACCACATGCACGTCTACGTAAAGGTCGGAATCACAATACGAACACACACGCAATGTCATCGAGAAGTAGAATGAGATATTACAATGTAGTAGTTGTTGATACGAGCACTTGCTTTTCATGCTCCCATCCACGCTGATTCGACGATAAACCCCTCCGAAGAGACTCGCTATATGCCTTGCCTATGACTGCCGCCCACCAACGCCACGAAATGCTACCATCGAGGCCAAAGCCCCCGACTGAAAAAGACGCCTTCTGATGCATGCATGCGATATGAAAGAGCCCACCGGATATGCAGAGGACTGTCTGTCCAAAACCGGGATGCGAAAGAAAGAAGCTGAGGGTATTTTACAAGTTGAAAGAAAGAAGAAAGACTACAAAACACCATCCTTTGGTGTACGAAGCGGCTTATTGCTGTGGGTGAATGAAGGTGCATTTGGCCCCTTTATTGCATTTGCCCATCTCAAAGAACTTGCATGGGATGACTTTGTATGGACCTTTCTCATGCTTGCCGCGCTTGTCACGGCCATGCGCTTCAGAGCCGTCATCAGACCGTTGCCGTTTGCCAGACGAGTTTCCATGCTGGCTAGGTTGCTGCGAGCCCTGGGCCGAGTACATGGAAGCCATGTCGGGTTGTTGTTGTTGCGGCATGGGAGGAAACCCAGGCCAATTCGGCGGAGGCGGCGGAAAAGCTGCGCCGCCTTGCTGCGTGAGTTGTTGGGCCATGGCCAATATTTGTGCCATGTCCATTGGAGGCAGAGCGGCAGGTTGCGCCGGAGGTGCGACCATGGGAGCTTGAATCGGATTTTGACTTTGACCCTGGCCGAGCAAGCTCAGTATGCTGCTTATATCGGGTGTCGCAGTGGGTGCCGCGAGAGCAACAGGAGTGGCAGGAGCCGGTGCTGGTGCTGGTAGGTAGTTGGCCTGATTCGAATTCGATTGCCCCGCCAACTGTTGCACGATATTGGTTATATTGTTCATATCGATAGGCGGGACCGACAGTGCGGTGGGCGCATAAGTCGTAGACTCGGGTAGCCTGCTCAGGACGTAGTCGGGCGGCGAACCGAACGTGACCACTGGTGTGTCCGAGGGTTGCATTTGCTCGAGCAGTGGCTCGCGTGGTGAGGTCGGAATGTCGGCCGGGCGAGAGTAGAAGATCTCCAATGTCGCGTTGTCATGTGCAATATTGGCATCCCGCTCAGGACAGGTGGGCTGAAGCTCACCGCCTCCATAAGGCGCATAGTTCCGTTTGCGCTCCCCTTCACTGACAACACTGAAGTCGACTGGAGAAGGTTCCTTCCAAGGGAGGTAATCGATCTCCTTTTCTTCCTCGTCGTCTTCATCATCCATCTCCTTGTGTTGCTTGAACATACGACCTTCGCCACCAATGTCCCCAGCATCCCGGACAAAGTTCTCATCATGGCCGGTTTCTTCCTCTGGGTCGTGATGAAAATATTTGATGCTGACAAGTGCGTCACCGGGACGAAACTTCACCCGCAGATGACGTCGCGATTCCTTACGCAGGCGTTTGGCCTTTTCCTCGGGCGTCTCTGGTGGTAACTGTTTCTCCGTCTTGGATGGCGCCGCCGACTTCTCTTCTTTGGGCTTCAACAGTTCGGCCATTGTGTCCTTGAAAGAGAATGTGGGCTTTGTAGCAGATGCAGCAGGCTTCTTTGCTGCGAGAACTGATACTGTAGACTTGACAACAGGCTTCGCAGCAGATGTAGAAGCGGCCGCGCCACTGGGCTTCTTACCGGCGGCATTGAGTGAGGCAAAAAGTGAAGACGGTTTGTTCGTGATTTTGATGCCTTGAGTTCGGACAGGGGCCGGGATGGGTTTATCACCAGGTCGTTTCTGTTGTGTTGCTGGAACGACCTTTGAAGCTCCTGTAGCGGTAGAAGGCTTCTTGTCACCGTTGGTCGTGGGCTCCGTGGGCTTTAATTTTTTCGAAGGGCCCTCGCTGGATGGGCGGCCCGCAGGTTGTAGCGCAGGTCGCTTAGCAGGTTTCGCTTCTGCTGTCACATCCACCTCAGGCGGCGAGCCTACTTTCGCCTTCTTGGAGCCGGCGGCAGCACCATCCTCAATCTTCTGAATAAGTGTCTTGTGGTTATCATTCACTTTCTTCTTGAGAACGTTAAGTGCTTTAGAAAGCTTGGTTTCCTCAAGCACTTCAGTAGTTGTGGTGCCCGAGCACCGCGATAGCATCTCGAGGATAGCAGCAGTCAACTCTCCGTCGTAATCTAAGACCTTGACCCGATTGGCTAGAAATAGGTAACAGAGATAAAGGAAAGGCTTGACCTGACCGAGATAGGACACGACATCGGGGTGACTAAATTCCAGCGAGGACCTCAAGGCAGACTGCAGCAGATCACGCTGTTCAGCCACACGACGCTTGAGCACGGGGAGCTCACCCGTCTTCTTCTGATCTTCGGCCTCCTTCAACAGTTTGCTATCCGAGCGCCAGCGGTTCTGGATGGTGTTGAAGATTTCCCACAATTGTCTCACGCTCGTCTTGATCTTCTCAGTACTTGGCGGAGATCGATGAGGATACCAAGACACTTTGATGATGTCATAGCGAAATGCTCCCTGTGGTTCCTCTGGTTTTGTTGCTGGTAAAGGTGAAGGCTCATCCTCCTCGTCCGAATAATCACTGTCATCGTCGGACGAGTCGTCGTAGCTGTCGCTTTCACTGAACTCCCGTTTGAGTACTCTTCCAGCAGACAACTGTTTGGTCGGAGCCTTTTTAGCCAGCTTCTTGCTGTGGGCCCCCACTTTCTTGAGGTCTTTCACAGACTGGCGGGGTGTGTATATAGGGAGAGCAGCTGAGGGGGTCAGACATGGTCTTATCACTTTCAAAAGGCAATTTATCTTACTTCTATTGGTCGGTAGGTGGAAAGGTTCAGTGCCCAAAGTCACGAATTTATTCAGAGCAATTGACTTTGTAGCCTTAATCAACGCTGCCTGATCAAAAACGTAGAACGAGCCAGATGTTTTGGCCTTTGGAATTTCGTAGTCCGGGACAGCTATGGGCTGAACAAATGGTGTTTGAACAGGACGCTGGACAAATGTCTCTGCTGTTGATTTAGGTACCTGTGACGTTAGTAAGTGAAGAATCGTGTGAGCAAACAGTGCTGACTTACTTGGTAAGAGGTTGCCGCACGTGGGTCTTGCCCGTGCTGCAGAGACTGCGGTGTTACGATGTTCGGTCGACCTTGTGGCTGCGGTTGATACGGCGATTGTGGTTGTTGGCGCATTACATTTGGGTTGACGCTCAACGAGGGGTCGACGTTTGCCGCGTGCCCATAGCTTGCGGGAGCGTTATGACTACCAAACTGGCCGTATTGGTATGGTGAGGCGGTCCGGTTTGTCAGACCCTGATTCCCATACGGCGAGTTTATTTGGCTGTATGGCTGGGCCGGGTAGGTGTTGTGGTGCCATGTCTGCGTCTGGGCCTGTGAATTATCGGGCACCAGAGCGGCATGTTGGAGCTGACCGTTCCACGATTGCGCATCGTACTGGTCAACAGAGTAGATGTTTGGGTATGGCGAATTGGTGTACAGGTTCTGCCCCTGCGGCGGCAGCTGTTCACCAGGCACGTGAGTGGGCGCCATGGTGTGGGCAACGATTGACCTTGTCGATCAGCCTTATTGGCCGGCCCCACACTGTGCCACAGCAGAGGTCTGGATCCGGCAAAGGGGAATTATGCGACAATGAAAAGGGCACTAGGCGACAATCGGCCTCGCGCTGACTCACAGGGGTGGAGGAGAGCCAGTTCGGGGAATGCGCTCTGCGAAAGGCCCGTAATACTTCCGAACTGGGCGGTAGCGCAGTGTTGCTGAGTCTGTCGGGGTCTGCTGCAGAGTCCTGCGCTCTTGAGTCGGAGCGGCAGCAGAGGTGAGACGCGCAGGCGCTTGCTGGCTGTCCAACTGAACTGTCCAACGCACGCTGCCGTAACCCGTGGTCCACGAAGTCGTAGCCTTTTGGATTTTATTAGGCGGCACGTAAGCCTGCTATGGCGAAGCGTGCACGGCGGGTACGTCACTTGACGTATCGCACCCAGCACAGCACGGCGCGAACGAGACACGCACGCTGTTTGTCGCTCGCTCAGAGCTGCTCTACGCTTTGTGTGATGGCCCGCTAGACGTCGGGGAAGCCCGCGAGGTGTCGACGCAGCTGTATTAGTACAGACGCTGGGTTGAGTGTCACTGCTGCCCTGCCCTTCCTGCGTCCTGCGCCCAACCAAGCCGCCACCAGCCAGACCTGAAAGCACGACTCGCGCACGGCGAGGAAAATGAATCTAGACTGAAATCCAAACGCCCTTATTAAGTGGGCAAAGGGTCACTGAGAAGTGGCATGAAGCGGAGAAGGGAAGAAGTTGGGTGATGTCGGTGGGTGAGGAGATGTGATGAGTGTAAGGGGAGAGGAGGTGCGACGAGGGCAGGCCTCTTTTTCAGCGGCAGGGCGGGGGCAGGCCGGCGGCAGGCGCGAACGAGGACGCCGCTTGGCGCGCTAGTCCCGACGCGGGCTCGCGCGCAGCAGTGATGCAGTTGCCAGGTGTAGCTGTGAATTTCGCAGAGCGTCAGGCAGCGCAATTCCGCCGTCGCTGTAGCTTTCTGCGCCTTTCCCGCTGCTGCACTGCATTTGTGCCCTCTTTGCGACTCCGCCGACCCGCGCATGAGGTCATCGCACGACGGGCGGGCGCCACACATCACTCCTCTACCAGCACGACCATCACCATGGCTTCTCTCCGCGATCGCCAGATCGGTAAGTACCGCGCATTGCGCTCTCCTATGTTATTCTTTAGCTATGAGTCACCCAGGTTGCCGAAGCTAACAGCAGTGCCCAGCGTCCATCCAGCGTATCCTCAATCTGAACGCCCCGAAGCAGCCCTCTGATGACGACGCCAACCATGCTCTGCCCGCCGCCAACACCCCAATTCTCTCCGAAACAGGCGAGCCGATATGGAAAGTCCTGGTGTTCGACGACTTCTCGCGGGATGTCGTCTCCTCGGTCCTGCGCGTCAACGACCTGCGGGCCTGGGGCGTGACGATATACCTGTCTATCAACACCACAAGACACATGATTCCCGATGTGCCTGTCATCTACCTCGTAGAACCCACCGCCGCGAATCTCCAAGTCATCACGAGCGACCTTTCGCGCAGCCTATACTCTCCCGCCTACATAAACTTTCTATCCTCGGTGCCGAGACCCCTCCTCGAGGACTTCGCCCAGCAGACAGTGGCCTCTAGCACTGCAGAGCACATTGCCCAAATATACGACCAGTACCTGAACTTCATCGTTTCCGAACCTGATCTGTTTTCCCTGGGCATGAAGGGTGCATACGGCACCTTGAACAGCGCGAACGTCTCCGACCAGGAACTAGACGCGCTCGTGGACCGCATTGTGTCTGGGCTTTTCTCCGTCGTTGTGACCATGGGCACCATCCCCATCATTCGCTCCAGCAAGGGTGGTCCGGCTGAGCTTGTTGCGGCGAAGCTAGACAGGAAGCTGCGAGACCACATCCTAAACTCGAAGACAAATCTCTTCTCTGGCGACCAAAAGTCATCCGCCACAAGTTCCAGACCCGTGCTCGTTCTCGTGGATCGAAACGTCGACTTGACAGCCATGCTCAGTCATAGCTGGGTTTACCAGTCTCTAATCTATGATGTTCTATCGATGCATCTCAACAAAATCACCATGAACGTGCCAGTCGATAGCGACCATCCTGAGAGGGGGACCAAAAAACAATCCTACGACCTCACCGCTTCAGATAATTTCTGGCTCCGCAATTCTTCCCTTCCATTCCCAGAAGTAGCCGAAAACGTGTCAACAGAATGGAACAAATACCAAGAGGACGCCAATGAAATTACGAAAAAGACAGGCACTTCATCAATAGATGACCTCTCGGGTGATACGAATTCATTTGCAGCACATTTAAAAGGTGCCATGGCAGCTCTGCCTGAGTTGAAGGAGCGGAAAGCGACCATCACAATGCATATGGAGATTCTCGAAGCGCTCATGAGAGGAATCAAGGGTACAACATCTTACTATGCACTGAAGGCTGGCCAGGTTACTGACTGATTGAAGATCGCAAGCTCGATGAGTACTTCCAGCTGGAAGAAGAACTCTCCAAGCAGACTAAAGCCCAGGTGCTAGATCTGATCAAAGCATCCGACAAAGGCAACGAACCGCTCGATAAGCTAAGGTTATTCCTCCAATGGTACGACAGCTGCTCACTCATGTCTTGACAACGTACTCACATCCGCCAGGTATCTTACAACTGAGACAGAACTCACCAGAACAGACCTAGACAGCTTCACACAAGCCTTAGAAGTCGCAGGTGCCGACACAACGTCCATTAAATACGTCAGAACCGTTCGACAACTTACCCGCATGACCATGATTTCCTCTGCCCCAACACAACCAGCACAAAACACTGCTTCTCAACTGTTCGGTGGTTTCAGTGGTCTCTCATCTCGTGTTACGGACAAGTTCAAGGAAGCTGGTTTGGGCGCCAACATTGGCGGTCTTCTCGAAGGTGTCAAGAACTTCTTGCCCGCGAACAAGGATCTCACTTTGACCAAGATCACGGAATCACTCATGGACCCTGCAAATGCATCGTCGAGTGCAATCCAGAAGACAGAGAACTACCTCTACTTCGACCCACGGTCTGCGAACGCTCGAGGTACACTACCTCCTGCAAGCCAAGCCCGCAACCAGCAAGGCACGCGGATCGGCATCGAAGCTACGTTCGGACAGCGCCGGCAAGCCTTCTCTGAGGCCATTGTTTTCTCCGTCGGCGGCGGCAGCATGGAGTAAGTCCCTCCCAAGTCACCCATACACGATCCCGAAATTGACTGTCCACAGCGAATACGGCAACCTGCAGGAGTGGGCAAAGCGGACGAGCGCAGGCGGCGCAGCAGGCACAGGCCAGAAGAGGAGAGTAATATACGGGTCCACAGCGATACTCTCCGCGACCGAGTTTGTCACCACAGACCTCGCGATGTTAGGCAAGGAGACCTCATAAGCCCGGTCGGTGCCGAGCGTCTCCGCCACAATATAAGATACAATGCATATGCAAAATGCAACAATATAGACCCTCACCCCAGTTGACGTACTCCCGTATTCCATCCAACGTATATTCGCCTGTATTGTAGTAGCGCCATCCCTGGGTTTCACCGCCCTGCCCGCTGCCAAACATTCCCTCAGCCCCTCCCAAACCGGGTCCGCCCGCAGCCCGAGCCAGCAGCCTCTGACTCGGAGCCGTGAAAACCTTCTCGGAGCCTTCCGAAATGCGACGCATCGCGCGGAGCAAACAGCGTAATCAATATCTACTCGCCTGTTTCTATACGACGATCAAACGAAAAAGCATAGACAAAGCAAAGAAGGGGAAGAGGTGGCTGCGGTGGCACTGCATGCGAACGTGCTTCTAGAAGGACGCACCGTGCGATGCACAGGACTCATCCGTCGGTCCTGCGTGCCGGATCGAGAGGGCTCTGCAGCAGAGGTAAGGCAGCTGTCAAAAGCAATGGCGTAATCAAGAGGTGGAGGCGTGGCTCCGCGGGATGGCGTCATGGGAGGGGGTGGCATCTGTCAAAGGTAGGCGCAGGTTATGTACGATAGCGTGTCTCTGAGTTTATCTGTTCAAAAAAAAAAGTGTTGATACAGCAATTTTTGGTAGGATGGACGCGATGGATTATGATCGTGATGCTCACTGTGCCAGCCAGGAGCCCTGTGTATCGTAACCGCCAAACTTCTCTATCAGACACCAAGCCCGTCTATATGAAAATCCCAAATCTAATGTCTATCCCATATGTTCCTAACCCCCCAAAGCATTCCCCGATTACACACTCCCAACCCCCGGCCCATAAACCCTATGATTCCGCACACTCTCGCTTCCACTCTCCCCCAACCCTAGATTAAATGCCCCCTCCCCAAATACGGTTCCCTTCCCCCTCAGCACCCAGCTCACCGCCGCCTTCGGGCTCCCCGTGCCCGACCCCGTATACGGATTACTCGGCGTGAGAATCCAGCCGCGAGCCAGCGCGGCGTAGTCAGGGCTCTTCACAGCGGCTGGGACAGCGACGAGGAGCGTCTTTGAGTGCGCGAAGGGTGCAAAGATGAGAGATTTTCCGCTCGCAGGCGGCAGGGGGTTGTGCGCGGAGGGAGGTGAGGGCGCGGACACAATGAGCGGGCCGTGTGTGCGTTCGCTCGCGGAAGAGGCCCAGGGGACCCCGTGTGCGATTAACGTCCCGAGCATGTACAGCAGCGCGGAGAAGAAGGGAATGTTGACATAGGTGTGGAGGACGACCTGGGGATTGAATAAGAGCTCCAACGCTGCGGGGTCTAGGCCAGCGATACTCTGTGAGAACGAAGGTTGGGAGACCACGTCCAGCAGCCAGGCTGCACCGCACTCGAACATGCACGCTAGTGTCTGTATGAAGATGTTGCGCATGGCTGGGCTTCGCGGATGCGCTGGTGTTTGTGCAAGGTTCCAGAGGGTATGGCTCTGCACTTGGCATTGGATGCAGAGGTCGATAAATTCGCGAGCACGGCGGACAATGGCGGGGAAGCTGGGGTTCGGCAGCGTGCGGTGCGGGAGGTCGAGGAAGATAAGATCGAGCTGGACATACTCTGCTCGTCCGTCTGAGCCTTGCGTGATTGTGTTCGCTGTTAGTGGGAAAGGCGGAGGTTGAGCCGAGTACGAAGATGGCTGATCCAGTGGTGTAGGCTTGCAGAGCCATGATATAGAGCCGTCGTGGAGCTGTAATGGTGCACCGGTTGTGCAGAGTGTGACCGGATCTTTTGCAGCTATTCCTACGAGGAGAAGCTGGCGGAGACACTCATCCTCGATTGCGGGCCGTTGCAAGGGTGAAGGCGGTTTAAGGACCAAAGGTATGCCGGTCACGTTCAATACGATAGACGTCTTGTCCCGATTCGCATCCAGTCTTCTCATGTACTCCGGAAGCCGCGGATTTCCTCCAGCTTTCATGTTGAAAATCTCTGAGACTGTAGGCACTAGTGATCGCGACAGTGATCCCGGTCTACGATAAGGCTCTCGCAAACCCAGAGTCTCTTGATCATAGTATGGGCAAGAGTCCGAAAATATTCGTAGTAGAGACCTGATCTGTTGTTGCGTTGCGGAGGATATGATGACTTCACTGGCAAGTACCAGCATATGAACGAAGAAAGCTCCGGTGAGCCGGATTACTGTATAGGCGGTATTTTCTCCATATTCCATATCGCAGGGCATAAGAAAGACATGGCTGCGTCCCATGCGTAGCTCATGGGCGCACCAAGCTCGTTCAAACCACATCGAACCGAGGATCCGCTCCACGAAGGACCGTAACCATGGATACTGCTGCATGACCGGCGGATCCAATCCCAGATTAGGGTGTTGATCCAGTGGTAAGTCCGAGAGAACGTACTTATGGTAGTATTGCTCGAGATACTGTAACTCCTCCAGCGTGACGGAGACATCATCCAAAGCTGCAACCACAAGCCGAGCATTCTTGTAGATGGAGTCCATGGCTCCAATTGCCAAAGCTTTCTCGATCTCATCTTCTTGATTGATGCACACTTGGTCAAACCACAAGCCCTCACCTGCCCTTCTCTCATTCAACACAGCCTGGAACATTCCTTTTGTGGTGGGAAGGGGAACCTGCTCGACAGTCTGAACCCATCCGAACGGCAGATCGCCGACAGGCGATATGAGCTTCTTTGGGGTGTCTCGGCTGATTTTGTACCAAACGTAGCTTATAGCTATGTAAGACTTTTCTTCAACTTCCGGGTACGCGTCGTTGATGAGACGAAAGGTAGCATCATCCCGGATAGAAAGTCTCGGTAGGAAATCTTTGGCAACGGATGGTGCGAGACGGTGGAGATCAACGAGGAGAGAAGTTCCTGCTTCGTCGTGATTTCCATGCGGGTACTGCTGTTGCTGTGGGTAAAATAAAGCCTGCTTCACCCTGGGGCTGACAAGATGTGCGTGGACGCTCGATGTATCGAAGTCAAGCTCGTCGACCTCGAGGAATTCGCAGTGCCCTGCTCTCAGGCTATGTGGCGACTGCACTGTGTATGCTGACATGTCATAAGGTATATGCTGGGCAACCATCACGCACGTGGGAGTGAACTACCCAGCACCATTATCATTCGTACCATACTATGACAAACACTGTGCTTTTCAATGATGTCCATTTTCTTCTCGTCCAAACATGACCACATAGACGGGAACTAGTCCCGCCCAGGAGGCTCTCGCATTATCGTTCGGACGCCACTCCTGTATGAGCAGGGCAGGCAGGGTGCGCAAGTGACCCGAGCCATCGGCCTCAAGGGAGGGTCGAAAACGCGAGCCTGTCTGCCGGGCCTCCGAGATGTCAAAATTTTGAAAGGGGCTGGACCTTGCAGATATCGTTGTATGCTGACGTTTATGGAGGTAGACTAGGCAGATGATGTGCCGCCGTGAGCGCCAAAACAAATGTGAAGCGACATGGAAGCTGCATGGTTCCTGCACGACGTAAATAGATTACAATGGCGTCTTTTCCGAATAAACAAGCAAAATGATGTGGGTTCTAAGTCGCGTGCGCTCAGTGGTATTGGACGCTAACTAACAGTCAGAAACAGACATGTCGGAAACATCGCCCGAAGCGCTTGACAGTCTGAAGCAGCTGCTGCACGAGGATTGCAGTACAGGGAGGAAAATAGAAAAGCTTGAAAAATGCGAATCCTGTCCAGGGAGAAACAGTGTTTCGTGCCAAACCAAGCGATCGTAAACTGTTTACGTTTCGCCACGCGATCTCGCACCTCATCGTGCCCTTCTCTCGACCCCACACTAGACTAAACACCGATGAAATGTGATACCATTTGACAAATCTCCATACAGAAAGTTTAGTCAATTTTAGCGTTGACGAGCCGGCCGTTGTTAGACGGTGAAATGACGTTGGATAGCCGCAAATTCTTGCGCTTGTACTTGCTGTGCTTGCGGAGCCGTTTCCTTGCTACCATCACTGGAACGGAAGATTTTGTCACAAGGTAGTTGCTGAAAGAACCCAGCAGGACACTAACCAGGGATTAGCAACCCGGCCGAAATGTATTGCGGAAGGTAGACTCACCCTTTCAATGCGTTGCGCCCTCTAGACCCCAGGATCACCAATGTGGGGTCTAGGAAGTCGATCTGTCAATCAGCTGTCAGTAGCACGCCATAGGTGTCGAGGCTGTTTCATACTTACCACTTCTGTGAGCATGTGTTTAGGACTCTTGCAATGAAATACTTCCACTACCACCCGAACTTGCAAGCGGGTCTTTCGTAGGAGTTTGACGCAGCGATCGGACACTTCAACAGCCGCCTGGTATCGGTCCTTCTCCGCTTTGTTCATGGTATTCGTGTCTGTTTCTGATGCTGACACGCTATTGGACAAGGGCGATGGCCCTGGTCCTTCCGCTTCAAAGCCTTGATGGTTTGAGAGCGTCTTCAGCAGACTATCCGACTCTTGTTGCGCCGTCATAGGAACGCTGCCCCCGGGGGTGTCCGTTCCCCCAACACCAACCTCCTCGTCCACGGCATAAACTGCGAGCAGGGTATCGCCATCCCGAAGCACTGTCCCTATCGTCCATTCTAAAGCATAAGCTGCTTCTTCGCTTATGTCAGTTGCTACCAAGTAAACCCGCTGTCGTCGCAGACCGTTCTCGGCATCTCTCAGAAACTTTCCATAATTGCCACGGACGATTTGACGGACGCAGCGGTGGGCTTCTGGGCTTGATTGGATAGGGGAGATGTTCATGGACAGCAACTGAGCCGACTTGAGCTCAGACAGGTCTGCCTCCGTGTCTGAATTGTAAGGGGTGGACACAGCAGATCCGCCCTGATCAAAATTCGTATGCGGGTGCACTCCTGATTTCTTGTTCGACATTTTTTCACCAGCTAAAGGAGTACCGTCTGGACCAGTGATGGTTACGTCCGGTTCCAACATGGATCGCACCCTGCGAGAGGAGGAAACGTCTTTGCCTACTTGGGTCAATACTTTGTATGTCAAGTTTCAGGTTTGTTCTACTCACGTTCTTCTTCAGCGGCTGCTAGCAAACTTTTCGGGCCTTTGCCCTCGCTACCGTCGCTCCTTCGACGTTGTCTGCCTCGTCTCTTGGCACCTCCCCAGCCATCAACATCCGAGTCTTCAGAGTCATCGTTGTCACTGGATTCGACTGCAGCCTCGTCGTCACCAAAGTCGTCTGTAGCTAAGCGGACGCCGCCTCCAGGAGCCAGACTTTGTCCCTTGGTAGAGCTAGAGCCTTTGCGATTTGGAAGAGATGAGAGACTTCCGCCTGATCGGCTGAGATTTGCATCTGAAAGTTTACGATATGCGGATGACATGTCGATGACTTTGCCAGAATCGGTCACATACTTGTTTGGAGAGGCCATTAAGTTCATAGAATTTGTGTTAAGCATGCGACCACCCGGAGACTGCGATCGGCCCGGTCCAGGGCTACTGGCCTTCTTGCTCTGGTAAGGCCCGTTGAACGAACCGTGTCGATCCCGGTCTCTGTTCGACACTGCCTTCCCAGATTGGTCGCCGAAGACAGATGACATTGCTCGAGGTTTCACCGTATTGCTCGCCTTGCCGCCTTGCGACACGCGCTTGGGCATAGAGTGCGCTTCTATGGTGGGCAGCATTGAGAATTGGTATTGCGATTCCGGGTCGACAGAAGAGCCCCCAAAGCTGCGGGCGGAAGGCGGTGGAGACGAAGGATTGCTGCCGCGACTGCTGTTCCGCTTCTTCTTCCCAAGATGCGACCAATCTGCTACGTGCGGACCGCCAACATCCAGCATACTGCGGACGGGCGACATGCCGGGGCTCATCGCGCGGCCGCCCACATGAGGACTCCCGGAGCGCCCTGAGTTTGCTCGGGTATTGGCTTCGAGTAAGGCCAGCACCTCCTTCCGCTCATCGTCCAGCGCGGCTTCCAAAGACATAGCGGGTTCTCGCGGTGGCGGGTTGGGCTATTCGAGTGTGCGTGTATGCCAGCGTGGGTCTGGCGTCGCGGTGGCCCAGTAGAAAGTGCACAAAAGCGGCGGTGTCACTGCACAGCAGCACAAGCAATTGCTCGGAGCGAACGCGGGTTGCCTGGGGGCGTTTGGTGTAGTCGTGGGGTGCGTCGTTTGGTGCGGGTGGCTAGTGGGGCTTTATAGCATCATCTGCGAGCACTCAAATGTTGCAAGTGAAGGTGAACCGACGTTTCAATCGCCGCGGCTTTGTCGCGTGATGCGCAGGAGCAATAGTCGCAGCGGGGTAAAATATGGGAGAGGCACACGCGGGGCTGGCGAAGGGCTGGAGTGTCGTTAGCCGCTGTCGGAGAACAGATTGTTCTTCAGGGCGGTGGTGGACGACATAAGGAAGCGTGTGTGCACTTGAGCAGCCGATGATGTGCAGGGTCCGGAGCAGTAAGCGCGGAAGAGACGATGGGTCTGAGTGCTAGTGGAGGCCGGCGGGCGGAGGGGGTTTAGTGAGGATGCGCGCCGCGCTGCATCGCTTGGCACGCATTTCTCGTATGATGATGATGCCAAGCCTCTGGGGGTAAGTGGACGAACTGTGGAGTACCTTTGGGCTGTATGAACTGCTGGAAAAGCGAGGGATAAGAATTGGGCCTCTACGGCCGAATCCACAATTTACTAAAGAGGCGGGCATCATCGATTTAATACTGCCAAGACTAATAATCACATGATGATTGCATCACCTCCGCGTTGCCCCCGGTTCACGTGTTGCTGAGAAGCCCAGGCGCACGAGATGGATACGTCGGCTGTGGTCGGAAGCATTCGGAACGGACATGCGAGGCATGTGCCATGCATCCACGACGACCGACCGCTATATTCATGGCAGTTTGTGCTTGTACAATCGTATCGAATATATGAAAGTGTCTTGTGCAGAGAGTATTCTCGAGGTAAATTATGGCTTATTCTACTTCAACCCATATTGGGACCGCCCCGTGCAGCGTGCGGATGCTTTCGCGGCATGAAGCCGTGTTGAGTATCGGAAAAATGCACAAATGGTGTCACAGTACATAATACATGAGCAGAAAGTCAGTTCCGCATTGCTAGTCCCGACTCTGCGTTCGCTTATCGCTTGCGCGGCAAGACGATGTTGGCACGAGCGGAGATACCTGCCTTGTGCACCATGTTCCTCCTGTCCCACACACTGCTGCGACCTTCGATAACCGAGATGATCTCTGATGCCACTCGTTGCGCGTAGCCAGTCTTGCCACTGGTGTTGGTCTTTCTCTTCGAAGCCGCCCCCAAGATCCACTGGATTGCGGTCCTTCGTCGCTGCCTCTGGCCAAGAGGAACAGGGATCGGTAAAGCCACACCACCACCCGCAGCACCTTTCATATTTCGGATCCTAAGTAGGGGCGATACCGAATCGATGGCAAGGGTAAGGTAGAGGACGGGGTTGAGCGGGAGGTGCGATGGCGGCGGTGCGCCAGGTAGAAGCGGTCGCTGTGGGTTAATCGTGGGAACAGAAGCTGTACGAAGTTGTTGTAGTATGAGCGCCATATTCTGTATTCCTAGTCAAACCCAAACTCTGCCATATTTCGACATCATGACGTACCCTCTGAGCAACGCTCTTCATTCCATGCCGCATCAAGAGGTTGGTGACTTGGTCAACCACCGGGTCGTACCTATGCTTGAGATGCCCATCCTTGGGAAGAGGCAACACAGGCATTTCGAACTTCAGGCCCGGTGCCACGGCCTCGGCCGGCGGCGATGTCATGCTCATGAGGCCCATGTCGAACGCGCCGCTTCCACCGCCAATTGGTGTCGTTGATGTCGAGTACGATCGCGAGCCTTTCGGGGCCGAGCTTGCATTCGACTTGAGCTGCTCTTTCATGACCTTGGGCAGCTTCTCCTCGGCCTTTTTGTCGCCCCTAACGATATCTTGAACGGGTGTGCCTTGACTCAGATCCGGACCTTCACCACCTGTGATGTCTGCCATCGCGGATGCTTCTTCGCTAACATGGCCAAGAGGCTTCGCGTCGATCCGCTTCGAGCGGTCCGCCGCGGGAACTTTGTCTTCGTCTTTCGCATCGGAATAGGTTCGGGTCTGCGTCGGTGCGAGTCGCGCGGCAGGTCGAGAAAGCCATTGGGCTTGTCCTTTTGGCCTGTATGGAATTGCGCGCGCCAAGCTGAGGACATTCAATCTGGGGGGCATGTTGATGGTTGCGGTGATTCAATCGAGTCGAAGGGGCGCGCATTCTTCACACTTCGAAAATGCGGAGATAGACTGGGCGCACCCGTACTAGCGCAGTCACGTGGCCATGCCTGCATAATGTCGCTTGTCGCCCGTCATCCACGGCATTAGAGACAATGCTCTCAGTCTTAGTCTGCTTTATTCACCTTACAAAATAATTGCATGGGAGAGCATTACCTGCCAAAACGCTTGGGAGCATTTTTGATCCCCAACCTAACAGGTGGTCGCTCAATGCGTGAACAACATTTAGGCTCACACTCATTCCGACCATTTGGGTTGAATTTATAACCAGACGCAGCGAAGGATTCATCTGCGCAGAGTGCCTCAATTAGCTCGCGTTTCCACTGCAGTTTCTGATATAGCAGTCACTGACAAGGTTTTGGATGCCTTCCACACGGTTGGAATTTTCACCGAAGAAGCAGAGAACACATACGACCATCTGAACAATGCGCAGATAGTAACTCAAACAGACCATAAAGTGCGTGGTGCAATAGGACCTCGACAAGTATCAAATACTCAGTAATTCTTGTGCAGGCGTTTGAAGCCAGTGACGAGTCTCCTCGAGATGCAATTTGGAAGTGCCAATTGGATTGATATCTCGAACCAATGCCAGTCCAACAGAACAAATATCGTACGGGGTTATGTGGATGCCCGATCAAGAGGCTCGATCCTCGACGAGAGCCGCACCCCAACCTATGACTCCTTTATCTATATACGTCGAACTAGCTTCATCTGTAACTAAGGTGCCGCTGGCTTCGTAGCAATCATGAACTTACGGGACTCTATAGTTGTAGGTGAACCAAAAACAGATAGGGTATAGTTTCAGGCGCCAGCGTCAAGTTGCGGCTCACGGCTGATCAAGCAGGCTTAGAGCTGTATGCAATGCTGAAACGGACCAAGGCCGTCCGATTGGGGAACCTACGAAATAATCGTCACTCCTAGAGATCTTAGGCAGAGAAGCACAGACATGTTGGAAGAGCACTCATAACAGCAAGTACAAAGCCAAATTCACCTCTTTTTGGGCTGACCACCTGCCTACTCAGCGCTTCTATGATCTAGATTTGTACGGTTTTCAATGTCACCCGGATCCCATCCAAAGTACAATTCCCTCTCACCAAGTATTCGATACGATGGACCTGGGAATTTGAGTTGCAATCGGCGGGTATGAGGCATCAGCCCCGTCATGGATACATAGCATCATCATCATCATCATCATCATCATGTCTCCTTTCCCATGCGCAAGAGATCGACATACAAGATGATCGATCTTCACACCCAGCTGTGCCCGCGTCAGACGACGACGCACACCAGCCGAAAGCCTCCAAAGGATCCTCCACTGATGAATCCGCGGAACGCCAACAAGGGAGTGCAGCAAGCTGGTAGACAATCACTCTACTGTTTGGCAGGTATGCTTTCGGTATGTATCAAGTATATTCAACAATTCTACATACTGGTCCTACATACTGATCAACTTCCAGTCTTGATGGTTGCCATATTACATTTCGCAATGATGTACTATCTTAACGGAAAACCAACCGATAACAGGACTTGCCAGACTCAACAACATGTGACCTGGCTTTCCCTACTCTTAGTCGCTATGTGAGATACTCTCTCGGTGCTTCGTCAGCGGCGGCCTTTACACAGCATATGTGGAGGGTTTTGCGGCGCAAAGCACTTCGGGTGTCATGGATCGAGTCTCTACACTATGTTTGGTACAATCCCCTTCCACTTGGGAGTTGGTGAGTGTTTGTAGCAACTCTAATACTGTATGGGATAGTTGTGGTAATATGGTTGCTTACTATCGCCGTTCTTTTCCCGCCTTCCGCTCTCACCATCACTTTGCGTTCTTTCAACAGTAGATCATTGCTGGTGCCAACTTTCGATGCTGAGTATGGCCGAGACTTTGACGGTCTTTATGGTATAGGAATGTCCACCCTTGATCATATAGGAGCCCAGTGCGAGCACTATGTTTTAATCGTAGGATTGTCAAAATCTAGTACACGATGGGTGTTCACATTACCTGCATGTACGCCAATGCGAAATTACTACGCCTACGCATGGGGTGCTCGTTGCTGGTGCTGTCCCAGAGTCGACCTCTCCTTGCTCAGGGGATTGCAATTACGTCGTCAACTTCGAAGGACTCAACTTCCAATGCGACAAAACAGTGAAGATTACGACGGCCGGGCTGGCAACATAAGCAATCCACTATGTTATCCTCGCGAAAGCCCAGTGGACCACGTAGATTTTGATACGTTCACTATGAGCACAACACGTATCTATGGGACGATAGGATATTAAGCTGCGGGTTTTATGACCTCTGATGTACTTTTCAAGAGCAGGAAGTAAATTTCGCCTGGCATGCCGACCAAAGATAGACTTTGATGCAATTTCTGCGTTCGGCGTTCTCAACTGTACTCATGGATATACTGTCGTAACACGCACACATGCTTAGCCAGCAGGCAAGATGGCCATTGAGCTTGCCACTGCGCTCTTGATGCAGAACGTCGCGCACTTTCATAGGATTCTGTCGTGTGGATATCAACATACGTACTATGCATCTTCGTGTCCCGCCCTGACCGCACCGAATACTCTACAAACCACAATCTATCATGACGGAGGTCTCGCCGCGAACCATTCACTCCTAAATCTAACCGTCTTAGGCCGATGATCAGAACTGGTGACAAGTCCTGGGTGCGCGAACGGGTACCTCTCGTCTCGGTAACGTCACCATCCACTGGTCGTTCATCTTGGACAAGGGATGAACTTGGACATGGGAAATAATGTTAGCCAGCTGCTTAACCTCTCGGCACGAAGGTGAGCTTTTCCTCGCGCTTACTTCATAGAGTCGTGCTTTGTGGAGTAACATACGCGTGCGCAAGTGTGAACGCAAAGCGCTGGAAAGGAAAGACCTTAAAAGGAGAAAGATGTGTGGAAATTGCTTCAAAAATCTCTTCTTGGTCTTGCGACTAACAAGGCACAGGCTAGCTCTGCAACATATGGCGATCGCTCCAAGCAAAGTATGGGACGTTCAACAAGTACTATCATCCAGGCTACTTGCAAAACATGCCTGAGCAGCAATAAGCCCTCATGCTCGCCACCTGCATGTGCTCATGGAGAAAGACATTCAATGTTCAAGGAGCCGCCCAGTTGCACAGCTTCTCACAGATATACAGAAACTGTTGATGATCAAGATACGTTGCTTAGACAATAGGATCAAGCTGCGAGGATATTGATCAGTAACGCAGCTTCTCGTACAGCCTATGAGCGTCACTATACCTCATAGGAGACAACTACCAGGCTTGCCAACTGTCATGAAGGATCATGATCCTACTGGACGGGTATCTGGAACTGTCCTGCTGTGTCCAAACTAGGACAAGCAGCACGATCGAACCCGAGTGCCTTGGCCAGGGAATATCGTGCATAAAGGCAAGCAGAACGCGCCCTCTGAATGCGTCTTCACTCCATCAGTCTGATCAACACTCGAATCTCGATTGTCAACAGCACATAGTCACCAGGCACTTCGTTCAAGTCATTCTCGGGCTCGCCGCGACCGCGACAGTCTCTCCCCTCGATATCCGCATCCACGACAATGCAAACTGCGGTAGGGGTTCCTGGTACGTAACATCAGGACACAAGTTCCAAAGGCTGGCCGCAAGTGATGTTTGGATTTTCGGACACGGCTTGTGGAAGTTCAGCAGAGATTGATTCCCTCGTCCCTTTCACGAGGTGAGGCCATTAATACCTCGGATCTCTACTTTCAGGCAGTGCTTTCGTACCGAGAAGCAAACACAGTATAGCAGAAGCCACGACACACTGGACAGTTGAACAGCAGGTCCAGACTGGAATACTTGCGGACGAGGCGTCCGTTTCCATGTAAGGCTGCTATCGAGCTGCGACTGCCTGCGAGTGGGGCAATCGCGTTCGCCCCCCCGCGCTTGCACGCATGGGCCAGAGGCAGCAGCAAGGGTCGCGTTACACGACGCCCAACCACTCGCCCAGCCACTCGCCTTTTGCGTTTCACTATTCACCCCTAGCCCTGGTGGGTTCGCTGGCGCTCCCCGCGATATAGAAGCCCGTGCGTCCACGAGAGGCCGGCGCGCTGCGACACTCTTACATCTCCTAGAGCTCTTAACCGTGTTCCTCGTTTCCCGGCTGGCTCCGTCGCATCTTACTCCAAACGCATCACGAGATCTTTCCATGTGCCGGCCAGCGCCTCCGCGCGTGCTCCATTGTACCGCTCCATCGTGAACGGCAGCCAACCTCAGTTCCCAGCCACCTACCCCTCCCACTGCACCTTTCCGCAACTTTGCGCCTACTCATTTCGACCAGCCATCAGCCGAATGACGGAACCCATGGACCGCGATTCCATCTACTCTGATATGTCACTAAGCGCGTCGCTGAGAGACTTCGATCCAGAGCGCAGCATGCATAATTCCGCGTATAGCGCGCACTCTACCATGCATTCGTCTCGCTGGAGCGCTCCTCCCCCGGCCGAGGAAGATTCGGAAGCAGAGTCGGAAGGACCTTGGGCACCCCCAGCCTGGCAGAATCATAACAACAAGTGGTATCGCAAATCGTATTTACAAGAGTCAAGCCCGTCCAAGTCTCGCACTGCCAGTCCGTACGATCAGCGCTTCGATCGGGAGGTCACACCATCACGCATACCGCTTCCAGAGTCGCCGCGCAAAGGCACACCACGCACGAGTCCAGAGCCCGTGGAGCAGCGCCACTTCACTCCCGACACTATCGCGTCAAGGCTTCAGAGCCCCGAAGCTGAACCTGAGATGACTGCAGGTGCGCAACAGCACCCAGAAGAGCAAGAATCGCCCAAGCGCGACGGATGTAGGTCCCTTCTCTCTTACGGTACTTTCACGCCCCGTTCGTCCTATGATGCCCACATAAAACTTAGTCTTACCATGTCCAGTCATCCGTGTAGTGTTCAAGTCTGAGAGTCTCGTGAATATGGGGCCCCTCGAGGAGCGCATTTCGTCCATTACCCGCGGCATGTCCAAGGCAAGAGTGGTTAGCAGTTTGGTCTTTCTTGTCCTAGCCTGGCTACTAATGCACCCCTGGGGTGTCGAAACCGGTAGCCCGGGACCCAACGTCGCCCATCTAGTAAGCATGGTGAGGCGATTCGAGCCACTTTTGTACGCATCAGAGAATGTCATACCGCGGTCGCGCGAGCTCAGCGACGCATCGATTGCGGTAGAAGACCTCGGCGAGAGTATCAGGGCTAGCAATATGTCTGGATCGAAGATCATCGTGACTCAGCTGGACGATCTGAGCGAAAACTTGAAAACGCTTTCACAACAAATTCAGACCTTCTTTGTTCACGTTGACGGTGACATGGATGGGTGAGTGGGAGTGCTCAGTTAGCATGTACAAGTATTGACAGCCCCCAGCACCATCAGCGCCATCGGCTGGGCTACGCGCCAGCTTGAGGGAATACAGGGCTCACGCGCCGGTGTAATAGATACTGTCATCGGCAACGTCCATGGTGGACTGAACAAGATTGGGGTATTAGGATCAGACGACCAACCCAGCGCTGTCGGAGCTGTAGTCACTGGCTTGATGGGATCAACAACGCAGCAGAAGGCAAAAGCGGCTCTGCAAAGATCGTTCGATTTCGTCCTCTCGACATTGGAAGAGAACCTGCAAAACGAACTCAGCCGCGCGGACAGCCTGTTCCAGATGTTCGACAATGTGGACTTGCAATTCCACAACCTCCACCGGACAGTCGCCAAGGAAGAAGACACACTCGCTGCGCAGAAAGACGAGTTCTTGGCCTCCATGTGGCGCACTACGATCACCAACAAGCTCAGACTGAAAAAGTACGAGAGGAATCTTAAGCTTCTGAAGACTTTGCGCTCAAGTGCACTCGCGAACAAGTCTGAGCTCAAGAACAACATCCAAATCATCCGGGCGGTCCAGGACCAGCTCGTGGTGGCGCGGAAGAGCCTGATATCACCGGTCATACGAGGCGCCCAGTCAGACTCGTACAGCATCGAGAAGCAGCTCGAAGACGTGGTGGCCACGCATGACTTCCTGCAAGGGATCCGTGACACGCAGAAACACAAATTCACGAAGCAGCTGTTCGCCGCGCCCAGCCGCCCAGCCATATCGATTACCACCGGTCGAGACGACGATGAAGAGGCGGAGTACTGAGCTGGCGATCAAGATGCTGCGACCAGGGTGTACTAGTCGTTTGTGATGATTACTACGAAGCAGAGCATAGCGAAAGGCATAGACAAAGCATGCATGTCAGGCACGGAGTTTTGGTTAGCGGAAGCGGAAGGCGCCGGCGTTGTTCATCAGGCGCAATTGCTCTTGTCGATTTGTGTCTTCCTTGGCTTTCTGGATACGATGTCACGTGGGGGGCAGCGGCGGGCTGTGTTTACATATACCCTCTGTAGAACTCTAGCGCAATCACACCTTGGCGTTTTGCCTCAGGTTGCTGTTCCGCCGTGCGCTGGCATCGATAGTCTTGGACGGGTGCTCCGCGGCGCGCTGTGGAGCTTGGGCCCACGTCGACGTCAGCGCCATGTGCTGCACCACGGCGCCGTGCGCGCACCTCCCGGGGTGCATTTTGCGGCTGTCGCAGCGCGCTTTTGCCTCGCGCACGAGAGCACCACAGGCACGCAGCTCGAAGAGCTTCCCAGAGCTTGTCCGCGCTGGCAGGATCGGCGCATCGTGTGGCCTAGCGTGCGCGATGGCCAGGTCGCCGGCTGCAACAGCGTGGGCGGCACGTTTAGCCCTCGGCTTGGCAAAGGGGCAGTGCTCGCAGCGCAATTGGCAAGATGGCTGGGAGCGCTGGATGCACGCCGTCATCGCACTCGCCGGGCGGCCTGTCTGTCTGCTGGGCGCTCCCTTTCCCCGCCCGCTGTCTGTTGCTGCTCTCATCGCCTGCCGCCTAGTCACAGTCAAAACGCATTCATTTTCTTAGTGCTTTGATTTGTGCCCGGCGCTCTATCAAGCTCATCGACCAATTGCTTGGACGCGCACGCACACTGCCCGGATCCACGCACTGGTAGCGACCGACAGTCCCGCTGCACGCAGACTCTGACTCCCGTACACACGCGGAGCAATGAGTGAGTACTACCCTACCCGTTCCCGGTGCCCAAGTCCCAACTGAGCCGTGGTCGCCCTGCCCTGCCGCCTTTGTCACTGGTCTTGGTGCTCGGCAATCTTCTCAACACCATCGCCATCCGCCGGTGCTGGACCGCCCACCGTTCACCTGCCCGGCGCAGCCACAACTCCCAACGTAGTCCTGTCGCCGCGATACCTTGGCTAATTCCACGCGCTTGGCGCTCTCTCAGACAACTTAAGGGCCCAATTCCATCGCCACGGCCGTCACAAAAGCTTTCCCGAGAACTCACGATCCAACATGCCCGCACCCACCAACGGCTCGCTCGGCGAGTCGACTCCGCTGCTCGGCTCGCGCCGCGAGAACGAGCCCAAGTGGAAGTCGTACTCCAAGAGCGTGGGCAAGATGGTCTGGGGCACCCTCTGCAGCAACTATGTCAACGTGCTGCTCGTCTTCGTCCCGCTCGGCATCATCGCCGGCAAGCTGCAGTGGTCCCCCACTGCCGTCTTCATCCTCAACTTCATCGCCATCATGCCCCTGGCCGCCCTGCTGAGCTTCGCGACCGAGGAGCTGTCGGCGAAGCTGGGACAGACACTGGGTGGCCTGTGCAATGCGACATTCGGAAACGCCGTCGAACTTATTGTAAGCATCCGCGCATATCCGCTGCGGGTGATGGAGGAAATGGAACACCATCGCGAGCATCTCTGTGCGCTTTATTCCGAAATGCGCACCCATCAGACCCAGCCGTGTAGCGTCATATGCTGCGCGTGTGGGTGTTGGAAACATGGAATAAAGTGTACGAGATGCACCCAATGGCCGGTCCTCTCTTTTGGCTGCACGTGGTATCCCGCTCCGAAATCGATTTCTAACTCCGACAGGTGTCCATCGTTGCGCTCCGGGCGGATCAGATTCGTGTTGTCCAGGCTAGTATGCTGGGCAGTATCCTATCCAACATGCTTCTTGTAAGGTACCCCACTCCAAGACGGCGTGCAACGGCATCCCCTCTGTGCATTGAAGAAGGATGTGAATCGATTGTCGTGCAGTCTTGCCATAAATCTCACAACCCCTATGCACGACATTGATCTCGAGGCAATACAGTCGATTACGGTGGCGCAAGACTGGTGTGCACACATCGCGCAGCGCTGACGTGAAACTAGGTCCTCGGTTGCTGCTTCCTCGCAGGTGGAATCCGCGCGAATGAGCGTGAATTCAACGCGACTGTGGCCTCAACCATGTCTTCTTTGATGGCTGTTGGTTCAGCGGCGCTGATAATTCCGGCGACCCTCTACTCAGCCATCTCTGAGCAGAGCGAGCACAAGATCCCGGAAGATGACCCGAACATCCAGCTGTTGTCTCGCGGCACCTCCATCATCCTCCTCCTCCTCTACATTCTTTACATCATCTTCCAGCTCTTCACCCATCACGAGATGTTCGCAGACGCCGAGGCGCAAGAAGGCGCCGATGAGGATGGTCCCAAGGATGGCGACACCCTCGGTCCCATTGCTGCCATGGTCGCACTTATCCTGGTGACCGTCGTGATTGCCTTCTGCGCCGACTACCTGGTCGACAGCATCGACGCCATCGTGGAGACGGCCCACATCAATAAGACGTTCATCGGTCTGATACTGATCCCTATTGTCGGAAACGCCGCCGAACATGTGACCGCCGTGGTGGTTGCGCTCAAGGGTAAGATGGACCTTGCTGTCAACGTAGCCATTGGCAGCAGTCTGCAGATTACGCTTTTCGTGACCCCCTTCCTCGTCATCCTCGGTTGGATCATGGGCCGCAACATGACGCTGCACTTTGAGACCTTCGAGACGGTCATCTTCTTCCTCTCGGTCTTGGTCGTCAACTACCTTATCCAGGACGGAAAGTCAAACTACCTTGAGGGCTGCATGTGCCTTGGGATGTAAGTAACAAACCCCCGCACCCACGTCTCCTCCCAGAGTGCGCTTTTCAGAGACACGCGGAAGCCGTGACAGTATGACGTCACGGGTTTCAGCATCTCCGGGAAGCGCATCTCGTCCCTTCCCACCACGAACTGGCGAATCTCGTCGACAAAGGGTGAGAAAAGCGTAATATAGCGAAACGAAGGTGAAGGTGGCCGTGCAAGCAGAAATGTGGCGCTGACACTGGTTTTAAGGTACACCATCATCGCCCTAGCTTTTTACGTCAAGCCCGAAGACGCGTCCGGCAATCTCGGCAGCTTCTTTGCGAAGCTCTTCTAAGTCTCGGATACGCGGAATGGATGCTGCGGCAGCGGCCCCACACCGCTGCAGCCCCCAACGCACTGGCACCAAAATCCGCGGCCACACCTTCGCCGCAAGTGTGGCTTGCCCCAAACCGGCAGACCAAGTGAACAATGGTCGTGCCGACGCCCGCGGCGTGCAGGTCCACGCGAAGGCGTACCGCGCATTTTCCAATTGCCCTCGTCCTATCCTTCCTTTTCTGTACATAGTGTCGAGTTTTGTTTACCCTGTGATTGCACGCCAGCTGCGCTGAGCTGACGACGCACCACCTGCGTACGGTTTCCTCCGTCCCCTTTCCTACCATCCCATGTATCTGTTGTTTTCATTGCTGTGCGAGTAAGTAAGGAAGAAGATTGTACGATATCATGTACCGGCGATTTCGATTCCCGAATTTCACTTCCGGCGTTGGCTTTCGACGTCCTCTTGTGGACGCTGAGTTGAAAAGTAACGAGATTCTTGGTTAAGGGAGGCAATGGCATGGGCGATAACCTCGAGCAAGATACAGAATGCATAATTGGTTGCTGAAAGCATCATGGCACCCTGAACCTGACTTTTCTGGAAAGAGTGCATTCGGTTCTACCTCGCAGTGCAATGTCCACAGCATCAGAATGCGCTTCGGTCCCGAAGAATAGGCGGTGCTTGTTCTGAGGCATCGACGGTGAGTAACGGGGACCTACTAGCGCCTCTCAGCAGCAGAGCAACTGCAACCGCGCCGCGTACCCGGAACACATGTGCACACAGTCAGGCTCGACTCGGCACATGTTACAAGCATGGTCAAGCTCCCACGCTTCCCCTCTTCCACGCTACAAGGCCAACCAAGCACGGCAACACATCCAGCCACCTCTGACTCCCTGCCCGCGCCAGCGACCCCTCGCCTCTTCCGCCCGTTCCTTCCGTCCCCTACTTCATCCCAACACCCCCCAGACTCGCACACCAAACCAAATACCAGCTCCTCGACGCTCCATCGTCCACCCATCTCTCATCCCAAACCCCACCCACCCCATCCCTGAAGAACCCATACGCAGTCTTCGCATCTATCAGCGCGAGATTCGCAAACAAGACGCCGCGCCACCCGCCGTCAACGTACGGTCCCCCGGTCGGCGGGTCTGCTTTGGGTACCGTCGTCGCTGAAGACGGTTTGGGCGAGAGGACAGGCCTAGAGCTCGTAGGCTGTGGTGTCTTGGGGGGCGACTGGGGAGCGGAGGACGCTGCGGGCGGCAGCGCGAAGAAAGCGTCCCACTCCTCTTTTACGAAGGCGCGGGGACGCAGGTACGCGCTGGGTGGTGCGAGGGGTAGCATGTGTATTCCATGCACAAGGTGTGGCGCATCGCCAAAATACGTCGTGTAATCGACCTTGTTCTCAAACAAGATGCCCGAGACCTTGTGCGGGACAAACTGCGGCGGTTGATTCGTGTTCGTAGACATCATATAGAAGTAGGAGTTGAACGCGCGGGCTTGGACCGCGAGCATGAGGTTGCCTACGGTGGGTCAGTACGATATCGTGGCTGGAGCTGTGGCGCGATGAGTAAGAGGTTAGGAGGTGGCAGTACAGTACCTCTCTTCTCCATGTTCGTGTCTCCGATGACTTTCCCCCACATCTTGATCGCGTAGCTTGCGAAGCCGTCTTCGCTTGTAGACTCTTCATCTTTGCCGTCTGCGCTCTCGAAGAGGCCCTTCGCCCAGCTGTGGCCGGCGTACCAGTCGAAGCACCGCTGGAACGGGAAGTCCCTTCCTGCGTACTCACTTTCTGCGATATCCTAGATTGATTCGTGTTAGTAGACTCTCCGATCTAAAAGTTGCAGGTGCAGCTCACCTTCACGATCATGTTAATAAATTTCTTGTTGACTCCCTGCTCCAACCATCCCGGGTCCAACGCCCCAATCACCGCCGCCGTGTGAATGAAGTATCCAAAATGGAAATGGTGATCATTGTAAAACGTATTCCCAAAATCGCTTCCCTGATCGCCATCGAGGCCCGCTTTGCTTACGAGCCCCTTCCACGTATCGTCATAGTACAGCGGAAACTTGGCCACATTATCGATATACCGCGCCATCTCTTGCTTAAGTTTTTCGAGCCCTTGTTCAACCCACTCAGTGTTGTTAAGAACCTCTTTGATTACCCATAGGAGCGTCGCGAATTTAGAGAGGTACTTTCCCGCGTAGTAGTATGAGTCCTGAGGTATGGGGCCGGACATTACGCGGCGGAGGTCGAGTTCTGCGACGGACGACAGAAAGAGGAGAAAGTCAGGTGGGAACTTGGTACGTGCAGTGGTCGAGATGGGCGTCCAAGGGGCGAATGCCATGCTCGTGGGAAGATTTGTTTCAGTGAAGGAGAGACTGTCGGCGGAGGCCCAGACGGCTATTGCTACACCTCTTGTTGTCGTCTGTAGCTGCAACTTTGTGACGCTTGACTTGAGCTCGGCATCGAGCGACTGAATGTGGTGGGGAAGGAGGAACATAAGTAGAGGGCCAAAGCCAATCTTCTTGTACAGGAAACCGTAGGACCCGCGAGTATCATTGACAGTGGCGTAGATTCTGGCTTCAGTTACAAAGGTTCCGTACGTCTTGTCGTAGAGGGCTTCGGCGTCTGTCCCAGGTGGACACTTGGCCACCTGTATCGTGCCCTTGAAGTTTTGTGGGAAGATGATCGTGTTCGCGTCTATCTTGGTCATCTTCGTAGCGTCGTATTCAATATCGCTAGCAGGATTGATGTACATAAGCCAGTCACGCCCATCACAATCCTTGAAACGGTACTTGGTCGATCTTCCAATCAGTATCGGTGCACTTATCTCTCCTTGGAAACCTGTTCCAGATGTTTGGATTAGGGGCGAGGCATTTGCATAGCCTGCTGTGACAAAGCTCATGCCCTGGACAATGAAGAATGTGACTTTTGGGGAGTTGGCAGTAGTTCCGCGCCTGTAAAATATAATCTGAATAAGCTTTTCAAACCTTCAACATATGAAGACGGACCTCAGGTTTATGTTCACTGAATGCGGGAGATGTGAATCCGTAGAGAGAACAGTCTCGCCATCGAGCTCCCTCGCGCCAATGATGACTGGCTGTTTTCGCGGAGCAACATAATACTGCATTGCATTAGCTCTGAGAAAGATCGGCGCGTCCACCGTCTATATGAAAAAGCTACATCAGCATACTTTGGGGGGATTTCCAGGTCCAAATTCATAGTCTCCACTCTCGTCATGCCCGATATTCATCCCCCATGTCGGAAACTGATGCGGATTCGAACCACCTTTGCCCCACCACATGAAGTACGGCTGCGTCCATATCGGCTGATCTTGCTTGCCCAGGAACGCGTTCGCGTAGAACCTGTTCGTTTGAATCGGCTTGTCCTGGCTATCTTCGATCCCGAGCCGAGGCAGGGGGTGCTTGATGTGAATCGGAATTTGCCCGAGTACGTCGTCCGCTTGGATAGGAACGAAAATGTTGTCAGTAGGGATCGCTTTCGTAGTCGGTGTAGCGGTGGGCGTCAAACGGAAGGTAGAAGAGAGCGTGCTGCGTCTCCGCGATGATGAGGACGGCCGGAGAGTGGGCCGAACAAGGGATGACGACTGGCCCATAGACGTTAGGATGGAGACTGAGAAAGGCTGCGCAAAACTGCTCGGGGCTTTGGGCAGCGGTTTTGCGGCCGGAGAAGAGTGATGCGCGCCCAGCGCGAAAGAGGTACCTAGGGCGATAATAGGATACGGTTGAACAGCAGGCGTAGGAGCGGTAACAGATTTTATAGAAGTAGGTGTAGGTTTCGCGCGTGAAATGTATGTGGTAGATGCAAGAGTCGTGCGCAAGGGCAATTGAGGATATACCTTGAGCAGGAGCGTTTCGTCAGTAAAGATTCCAATGGCCAAGGCCAGCGCATACTGAGAACGGAAGTAGTGTTTGTGAATTTTGGGTATGTTGTGAAGCGAAGGTTTGATAGTGGCATTTCAGGTGTTTGAGAAGTGACGAGCAAAGGCCGGTTGTTTGCAAGGCAGTTGCGATGGTTTGCACTTACGAACGATTGCATCGTAGCAACCTCTGGATACTCTTCGGCATCGTGGCTTGGTGAAGCACTCGTGAGCGTTTGGTCGATGTTTCTTGTTGAACGAATCTTGGTTGTATTCATCGAGGTTTGATACGTAAAGTTGACCAGATACTGGCATGCGGTCGAGTTGCAGAGTATCGCAGTCTCTGCGGAATACATCGGCTTCCATGGTTGTCTTGGGTGGACCCCGTTCTCTAGAGGGGCTGAGTCAACGAGCCTTGTCAACGATACTAGCACACAGAAACTCAGAACTGGGACAAAGCGCGTAAGTATCATGCTGAACATAGGTCGAACGGGGCACTGCGAGAGTGAACAGAAAAGTGACTGAACATATGAAAGCCGTAAAATCAGTAAGTGTGAGGAAGTATTGCTGTGTATGGTCGAAGCAAAGAAGGCGTAGAACGTTCAGGTTGGTGAAGCGAATTGCTTTGATGTGACAGACTTGCGTGCCTTCTGACCATCTAGAGTTCCTGTTATGTTCGAGACTCTTATGTGTTGCCCCCGTGCGATATGGAAATATTACGGTCAGCCGCATCTTCCCATCTTGGATGCCTGCAGATGGTGTGCCAGAAAGCTCTCACGTGCAGCTGATGGATGGAGTAAAGAGGCTCCAGCGATAGCTTGTAATGAAGAAAGCCACCAGAAGTCACGGGGAGATGTCGGGTCAGATCGGGCGAGATGGTAGGTTGACGATGTCGAAGAGAATAATGCAAGACAGACCATGTACCACAGACTGGGACATCTGCCTATGTAGAGTTGCAGACCTCGGCTTGCTACATGCGCCAGTGGGTCACGGTGTCGTTCGATGGTTGACAGATGCGGAAACGTTCATCAGACAGG
Organism: Paraphaeosphaeria sporulosa; assembly: GCF_001642045.1. Lineage (NCBI taxonomy): Eukaryota > Fungi > Ascomycota > Dothideomycetes > Pleosporales > Didymosphaeriaceae > Paraphaeosphaeria > Paraphaeosphaeria sporulosa. The sequence continues at coordinate 2,566,867 of NW_017253360.1, read as the reverse complement.
ATCGTAGATAGCCACAAATGAAGTCAGGCTTAAGACCGACTCACCTGAAGAGATCGCGCGTGCTATGGCAGTGACGGATGAAGGTCAAGTGCTGGGATCCATTTACGGCCCGCTTCTCTCCCTTCGGTCACACCTCACGCCCTGCGAGATTTCTGGAATTGTAGCACAACGCCTCACATTCTTCGGCTGTCACAATGTCAAGGTTCGCCTGCCGTACACACTCAATTTGTCCGTCCCGGGGGTATAGTACATGTCTATATATTCTAGCTACGCACCTGAATGCCTGTCCTTTCCGATGTGAAGACCTACATAAGCGGCTTATGCATCGGCTTGATGACACCTTGTTTGACCATGACCCTCGGCTTCGTTGCCTGCTGGAACGTCTTCTTAGTCGTCCATTCCGGGCCCTTGGGTAACCTAAGACTCCTCTCGTATTGCTCCTTCGTCTCGAACGGGAACGGGAGTTGCGCAGACATGTACTTGGTGTTGGCTTTGACGCGCTTCTCGTTGATGATGACACGGGCCAGCTTCGCATCTTTCCGCTTGCCTGGCGCAATGCCTGGCTTCTTAGTGCGTGTAATTTGGCCTCTGTTTTTCTGCTCCAATGCGGTAAGACCGTCGCCTGTCCATGCACCCCAGCCGGGCAAGACGTTCTCCACGATGCGCTCGTCTTCTTCATCGATGGTCTGCTTCTTTTCGCTGGCGAAGTCCGCTTCGACGTTGTCACCAGCGAAGGCACTGGCTGTGAGTCGTTGGTTGCGCTGTAGACCGGTCGAATCGAACTCGGTATTCTCATCTCCCCAACCAGCATCGTCTTCATCGTCTTCATCGTAGGTTACAGTCCGGAAACCATCGTCATCGGGCTTGCTAATGATAGGATTGTCGGCGAACACGCCCTTGAGCGACTCGTCCGAGGACTGTTTTGACTTTGACTTCTTCTTCGACTTCTTGGGGGTCTCCTCCTGGATCTGTGCCGTGGTAATGGTATCGTACGCCATCGGTACTAGGTCAGGTCCTGCCTCAACTTTCCTGGTCTTCTTTGCCACGAGGTAAGGGTTTACAGTATTATTCCCGCTCTTGGAGGTGGAGCTAGATTTGCCGTTGACTGCGAAGTCTTCATCTGCAGCCTTTGTACCGTTCTCTGCATCGCTTTCTGGTTCTTCACGTTCTTCAAATTCGCTGCGAGGCTGGATGGCTGGCGGTGCCATGTTAGTACCGGGTCCGAACTTCCGGCGACCGACCTTGGCTGCGTTGTCGTCGTCTCCGTCGCTGTTGCTCTCTTCGCCCGCTAGTTCCTTCCGTAAGCGCTCGACATCCTCGTCATTGCGAGCCCTTCGAGCAGCTTCCGCTTTCTGCATGAAGGCCATCGACCCCAGCTTAGACTGATCAGAAGAAAACGGATTCTGCTTCAAGCGCCCGAGCTGGCGCTTGACGGCCTCGGTCCCATCCTCGTCGTCCAGGTCTTCATCATCTTCACTTGAAAAGTCGGATGCATCATCGCCCTCCTCGCGCACCTCTTTGCCTTCGATGCGACGGCGAAGCTCCTCATTGCGGCGAGCCATCTCTGTCACTCCAGCACGAGCGTCATCGTCCCAAGCTCCTTTACCGGAGGCCTTGACACCCTTAGCCCACTTGCTCTCACGGTGCTTGGCACCCATTCGTTCCTCCGCTCTTCGACGGTCGTTGTGTTCGCGCTCGTCTTCCGAGATATCGATACCATCGGCCTTGAGTTGTTCGCGTTCCTTTTCCATCAATCGATCGCGCTCTCTGCGATGAACCCGGCGGTAAGACTTGCTCTTGATCTTCTTGATGCGTTTCGCACGCACCTCCTCGCGGAACATGAGTTCCCTCTCCAGACGAAGCTGAGCACGACGTTTCTGCACTTCTTCTAGAGGAAGCTTGTTGGTCTGAAGTTCTTCCCATTTCTGGATCTTGTCTTCGTCTTCCTTGCCGTTCGAAAGCCCACTTTGTTGCAGGATAGACTGAATGGTGCTTTCGAGGTCGGTCGCCGGCGCGGCTGTCGTAGTAGGCAATAGGCGATTTTCTCCCATCCGAGAGCCTGCTTCTGGTTGGTCCGGACCGAAATGCAGATGTTCGGCGCGGCGATTGTGCTTCACGGTATCCGTCCATCTGTCCAACGTCTCCTTGGCCTTGGCAGCAGCAGCAGCTCGGTCAAGCTTATCTTGTTGTCGTTTGGGTAGAGGCGCGTCAAGTTTTCGGGCGATATCGTTGCGCTTTGTAGACTGGTCATCTTGCAACAATTTCAACGCTTTCCTCCTCTCTGGATCCGTGATCTTTGATTTGAAGCCTGCGAGGTCAACCTTCCGCATGACGCCGAACTCCGATGGGGCAGCGTTCTCGTGAATGTCCACTTTCCGGGGTGTGGGAGCGCTTCGCTCATCTTCTGCTGCCATGGAAGAAATGAGGTCTTTCAGCTGCGCTATTCGATCGGCTTCCTCTTCATCATCATCATCGTCAGAGGAAAAGTCGGAGGCACCGTCTGCGGCGAGATCACCGACCTCACTGGGGGCCTCATCACTATCACTGTCGTCGAAAGCAGATGCCTTCTTCTGTTTCTTCTGCTTCTTCTGCTTCTCTCGCTTCTCCTCCTCGTACTGATCCAGGGCGGTGGCAAGATCGATCGCATCGTCTCCCAGATCGTCGTCGTCTTCGTCTTCGCCATCGGCGCTCTCTCCTTCATCCAGATCAATGTCCTCATCATCGTCCTCCATTTCTTTCACGGGTTTCACCTTCTTCGGCTTCCCACCCTTCTGGTTGCTCGAGCTTCCGCGGAATGTCCACCCTTCGAACCTCTCCTCGTCGCTTTCTCCGAAAGCTTCGTCACTGTCAATGTCGCTATCGTCATCGTCTTCTACGTGGCCCATCGTCCAAGTATTGCCCTCGGAATCGCTACCCTCATCGAAGCTGTCGTCCCCGGCTCGTCTGCGCTTCCCCCGTTTTCCATCTTGTTCTTCCTCGCCCTCATCCTCCTCTTCCTCTTCATCACGGGGCCGTTTTCGGTGGGTAGCGCCTTCAACTTCGCCAAGCCGATTCTTGCGAATCTTGGTGCGATCTGAAGCATCGTGGCCGGCGATGGCGAAAGCATTCTGCGCGCGGCGTTGCGCCTTTCCGGAGTTTCGGGGTCCGGACTGAGGTCTGCCTCTAGCAGGCTTTGTGCTCTGGAGCGAGCCTCGAGAAATTCGGGGAGGCATGATCGCGTGGTGTGTGCTGTTCTGCAGCCCTCTTCTCGCAGCGAAAATGTGGTGGGTCGAACTCTTGGCGACACAAAAAAGTTGCCTGAACGGAAGGGATCCCGCCGGAGTTTCTCCGCGCGACACCTCCGCATCGCATCGCACTGCACCTCCCATCAAGCCATTGTCAAAGCAGCGCGCCGTGCGTCGTTCTGATCCAAAGTGCCCAAGACGGGCCGTCCGCCAACATGTTCAAACCTACGCCATGCCTGCAGAAGACGCTGCGGCGCCTCCCGCTCTCCCCGAAGCAGGCCGGAAGAGAGTACTACAAGGGCAACAAGACGGGGACCCTGGGCACGATCGATAAATATGGGCGCTTCCACCCCGACTACACCAAGATACGGACATTTGTCTATCCTGCGAAGGGCGTAGAAGACTTTGAGGTCAGCATGTCGCCAGAGCTGCTGTCGGAAGACGGGTCTCTGCGCACGAAGAAAGGGAACTGACGAGAATCTAGTTGACGCCATTCGTAAGCGAACGCACGCCGAAGAACGTACAAGTGGGCAGGAGGAAGTGGGCCACAGTGCCGGAGCCGATGACGGGCGAGGAATACTTGGAGCGGTGGAAGGCAGAAGGTGGTCACGATGTTGTCGATGCGCCGCGCCGTTCGAAGGCACAAGAGCAGCAGATGCCCGAGGTGTGGGAAGCGCCGCCGCAGAAGAGCGATAAGAAGTTCTGGCAGAAGTGAGATGGGTCATGAGGACATCTGAGAAGTTGTCATGCAAGAAGGGGGATGCATTTGGAGTAAAATACCGCATTCGAGGGCGTTGAAAGACATTGAAGGGAATGCCGCCCCTTTCGTGGACCTGTGGCACTGGAAAAGGAGCCTGGTACGATACGCAACGGATGTTTGAATAGCGCGGTCGAGGATCCTGCGACGATTGTAAATATACATACTGTACATTTCACCCTGGGTATCATATGTACTATCAATTTTTCACACCATACCTTACACATCCCGTCATCTACTCCTTACTCTGCTCTCCGCACAGCAAAGAAGTAGTTACCCCAGCCTTCGCTTCCCGTAACCTCTTTCCACCCGAACCCCGGCACGTACATGACGCCCATCGTCTTCAGCTCCCCCCACCCCGGTTTCCCATAGAACCAGTCCCGCAGCTCGGACTCATTCACGTATTTCGCCCAATCATGTGTCCCCTTTGGCACTATACCTAGCACGTCCTCGGCCATAACATTCGTCACTAGCCAACTGGTCCACGTCCTCGAAATCGTGCTCAGCACCAGCCACCCTCCCGGCTTGACATGCGGCATAATGTGCTCGAGGAACGGCCCCGGCGCATTAACATGCTCCAGCACCTCAAACAAGCTCACAATATCATATCCCTCCTGCGGTGTCTTGGGCTGCGGAAGATCCTCAATCGACGTGTTGATATACGTCAGCTTCCCCGGCGCCGCAAGCGTAGGATCGCGCCTTTTGTGCGCCTCCGCGATCTTGAGAACTTCGGGCGTGGGGTCGATGGCGGTGACGGAGGCCGTGTGCGCCAGACGGGCGGCGGACTCGGCGAAGATGCCGCCGCCGCAGCCTATGTCGAGGTAGCGGAGGTTGGAGTTGGACGACACGGAAGAAGAAGCGGCCCGGCAGCGCGAGATGAAGGTGTGGCGGAGCGGGTTCATGAGGTGGAGGAGGCGCGAAGGACCAACAGGGTCCCACCAGCTTGAGGCGAGCGCATTGAAGTGCGATACTTCTGTTGGGTCGACAGTGGATTTGGAGGATTCTTTTGGCTGAGACGAGGCTGTGGAGGAGAAGCGGATTGGCGATACGGGTGTCGTTGCGGATGCGAAGAGCGGAGCTTGTGCTTGTGCGGGTCGTGCGGGTATTAGGCGGTATGATGGGGTGGTCAAATGTCTTTGAATGGGGCGGATCGCCCGCAGCGAATCTGAAGGCTTCATGGCTTTCTATGCTGGGTGTGGTACAGTGTAATGTGCGTCTTGGGCGTTGGTGTAATTGATGTCACCACTAACTTTTGTTGCACGGACCAACCAGTTCATGCAGATCGCTTTATGCACGTCTAGCAAGCATCTTAACGGCAGAGATGACATAGGCTGGGGGGATTGATTCATGGAGCTGGGGGTTTTATGATTTGTGCGTTAGATGATTACAAACAGGTCTTCGTGTAACAAGTGAATTTGATATTTGATACGGGCCTACTCAACCTTTTACTTGCATTTGGCCATGTGAGCTGTATTATTGGGGTTGACAAGTAGACACGAATAAGGTGTCAGGTTTTGTGCAACTGCAGTCAAACTTCCCCAAAGGAAGCAAATCATCTAGAGACCCTACGCCTGTTGTACAGCTTATCTTACCGTCGCCAGCTCCTCGAATCAGAGCGAACTTGGAACACCATCCGGAACCGTGAAAAGTTTTACCCACCCAAACGCCGACGCTATGCCATTAAGAAGAGGACTACTTGCGCAAATGCGAAAAGTCCTTGAGAATGCTCGCCATGTGCGTGTTGGTCATCTTGCCGCCGCGACGGACGGTCTTGCGCTTTTTCTCCTTGGGCTTGGTGACAGTGGGGAGACGAGGGGCGCTTGCCGGCTTGAGACCAGCAGCTAGGAGCGCCTTGCGTAGTTCGTCCTGGGTCTGCGGGACCGTCGTGCTGTGCCACTCCTCTTTGAATTCGGGATCAACGTCGTACATGAGCGTCGAGTCATTGTTCCACCTTGATGGGCATTAGCACGCGCCAGATACTTACTCGCGGATGACATACACAGTCTTCGCATTCTGGTCCTTCTGGTTATGCTTTACAAGAATCTGCTTTCTAGCCTCCAGAATGCGCAGGTCATCCTGCACGTTGAGCCAGCCCTCCTTCAGGTCCTTGACCGCCAAGCCCTGAGCAGACTTCTGGTTCTGGAGATACTGGCGGAGCTCGGCGTTATTGCGGATGTCGTACTTGGGCTTGAAGCGATACTTCTTCGTGTCAGGGTTGTACTCGATCTTGTTGCCTGCGTTGGCGGCATGGAAGAAGGCCTTCATGTGCTTGCGGAGAGAGATGTTGTCTTCCCGGATGTTGAGATAGTTCATGATATCCTTGAAGGTGAACCACTTGTCGGGCTGCTCGCGCAGGTGCTCGATGGCGTAGGTGACTTGGGTGTAGAGATGGCTGCGCTCCTCCGTGTCGAGCGGCTGCGAGTACACGACCTTGGAGCCCTCCTCGGGGCGCTTGCGCTTGGTGCCATTCGCGGAGGCGTTCGAGGGCGTCGGCGACGGCGCGTTTGGCGCGAGGCTGCTGGCCTTGAGGGTGGACATGGTGGCAGCTTGAGGGCTGCAGACCGAGGTGGGTGGGTTGTCGGAGGTGCGCAGGCAGGCGGCGTCTAGCAAAAGGGCCGCGCAGGCGATTTATACGGTGTGTCTGCGGTTCCGGACTTTTGTGCCAGGCTAGGACCAAGAAGCGCTGGCGCCTGGTCGCTGGGTGAAGTGGAGGCGGAGGCAGCTGCGCGATGGCGGCCATTGAATGCGTCAATGCGGCCGCGCCAAGCCACGCCTCTAACAAACGCCGCGACTTTGGACGGAGGCTCCAAAGCAACGCAGGCCACACGACCGCGCACCCACGCTCTTTTCTTTGTTTGCCCTCCGCCCGTTGTTCGGGCGCAACTTCCCCCTCGAGAATGTGCTAGGACTCGACCGCATCCCTCCGTCCACCATGGCTGCGCCTGCAGTTGACGTCGGCTACATTGCCGCGTCCTACGCGGTGCCAGAAACAAACATCCAGTCACTGCTTTCCGAGCCCACCGTCGAGCTTGTCCAGTCGCTGCTCGTGCAGATCGAGGCAAAGGCACGCGAATATGACGACCTGCAGTCAGAGAAGCTCCGCGCCGACATTGAAAATGAGGCCGCCGTCCGCGCTGGAGAAGCCCGCGCACGCACGCTCCAGGCCACGGCCGACAAAGCCGTCAAAGATGCAGAGGAGCTGCGCCAGCAACTGGCGCGGAAAGGTACGCGCGACAGCCCCGCCCATTGGTGTTGCCGTGCATACTGACAGGGCTACAGAAACAGCCCATCAGCAGCTCGAGGCGCAGCTGCAGACGATCCAGGCGAATACCTCCAGCACGTCGTCCCAGGTCGATGTGCTAGAAGCCCGCGTGCGAAGCCTCGAAAGCCAGAACCGCGATACCGTTGCTCTGCACGAAGCGAAATCCGCCGCCTATGACCGCCTCGCCGAAGAGCTGTCGGCTCAGCACCAGAAGCTCGTCGCCCTCCGCAAGCAAGTGTCTGAGTTGGAAGACAAGAAGCAAGAGCTTGAGGCAGGCGCCAAGGACGTGACTTTCCGTGAAAACAACCTGCGCCAGGAAATCGACCAGCTCCGCTCCAGCAACGAGTGGTATGAGGGTGAACTCAAGACGCGCTCCGCAGACAATACTCGATTCCGCAAGGAAAAGAATGCGCAGATTGCGGAGCTGCAGCGTGTCAACGCCGATGCGACTCAGACTATAGACTCGCTCCGCAGCAAAGAAGCATCACAGACCAAGCGTATCGAAGAGCTTGAACAGCGCATCGAACAGTCACTTCTCCGCACTCAGCAGCTCCAGGAAGAGGCAGCGCAGACGCAACAATCGTTCCGCGCCGAGCTTGACAACAGCCGTCGCCTGGTTGAGCTCAGTGGAGAGAAGGAGAAAACCATCAAGAAGCGCCTCGACGAGGTCAATGCTGAGCTCCAAGATGTGAAGGATGCCGCGGCCTTCGAGGTCGGTAAGCTCCAGGCTGAATGCGATTCCGAAAAGAGCAAGGCGGTTCAATATGAAGAAAAGGTCGCCGAACTCGAGCTGCTGGTAGAGACCCAAGAAAGCCAGCTTTCTGAGCTGCGGAATCCTGTTCATGCACCGCAGACTCCCCGTCGCGGTATGAATGGTGCCTTCAGCACCCCAGCACGAGCTGGCTCCCCAATGATATCTACACCGGGAGGATCGAAGAAGAGCGGCTTGACCATGACTCAACTTTACGCCGAGAATGTCAAGCTTAAGTCCGATCTTCGCAAGGCCGAAGACGCAGCCAAAGATCTACGTGCATTGCAAAACGAGATGCTTGATGAAATTGAGAAACTCAGCCCGCAATTGGAGGAGCTAAAGAATGACAATGAGCGATTGAACGCTGAGTTTGACAACATGTCCGGGGATTTGACCGATGCCCATGCAGAAAAGGAAGCTGCCCGAAAGGAGGCTCGGAAGAAGGATGGCGAAATCCAGGGCCTCAAGCAGCGACTCGAGATTAACCGTCAGGTCATCACTGATATCACATTTCAGAACAAGCTCTTGCTTCTTGAACAACAGCGTGTAGAGGTCGGCTTGGAAGCCCTTTCTCCGGACGAGCTGCGGTTCCTCGAGGAGACCAAGGACAACACAATTCCCGATCATTACCTAGATCAGAATGACACGCCCACGAGTCGTTCCCTGACCCAGAACCTTGTCCTCTACAAGAACGTGGCCGAACTAGTCCAGCGTAACCGGGACCTGCTGGAGCAAGTGGCCAATTTTACTCAAGTGTATGAAGGGAGGCAAGCGCAAGAAAAACTGGAAGAGCAGGAACGTATTAAGCGAGAACTTGAAGAGTGTCGAGAAATGGCTGAGCAGTACAAAGATAGGATCAACTCGCTCAAAGGTACCGAGTCTCTATTGACGAAAGAGCGCGACATGTGGCGTCGTGCCGCGACACAAAACCAAGGCCACCGACATGCAGGTTCTGACTCAGCATCCATGTTTGACGGAACACCACCACCAGGGAGCAATATCTCTCATATGGAGTCTGCCGAAATGGTCCAGAATAGCAGTGTTATCAAAGAGCTTCAAAACTCGTTAAACATGATAAGGGAGGAATCTAACACTGATCGTGCCGCGCTCAAGAAGGAGAAGGACGACCTGACCAATGCAATTCGCAAGTTACAATACGAGAATGTGCGCTTGGAAAGCAAGCAAACGGTTGCCCAACAGTGGCACGATCAACAACAGCATCGTATCGATGCTTTGGAGTCGCAAAAGGAATTGTTGCAGAAACGCCTGGATGCCGCACAAGATCAGCTTGCGAATAGTGATCTCAAGTTTCAACAGGTCATGGAAGAGAACATCGAATGCAGGGGTCAACTCGAAAGTCTGGAGCGCGCCAACACTAACTTGAAGGCTTCGCAGTCCCTATGGGAGACAACCAGGAACCGTCTGGAGGGCGAAATCAGGACACTCAACGAAGCTAAGACTCTCCTGAGCAAATCATTGGAAGAGAAGCGGAACGATTATAATGAGCAGAGTTTGATGCAAGCTGAGAACCGTCGGTTGCTTGAGTCGCGAGCCAGCTCACTGGAGGTTGAACTATCTAACGCACATCGCAAGCTTCAGGATGAAATGGATGAACACAAACGAATCACGATGCGACTCGAATTGGACCAAACGGACAAACAGAGGAAGATTGATGATTTGCTCAAAGTAGCCAACGAAGTTCGCCAGGAGCTTTCGTCCGTTCGAACTGCTCGCGATCAACTGCAAGTGCGTGTGAACGAATTGCAGACCGACTTGCGACTTGCCGAGGAACGTGCTCAACAGACATCGCACGTTAACAGTACTGTTGAGGTTGGAGAGGGAGAGAACGGCATCAGCCACGAGGAACAGCTCCAAGTCCAACTCGCCGATCTCCAACGCGACTACGACCGCGCGAAAGAGAAGTTGGAGACTGCCGAAACGCATATCGAGACCTACAAGAACATCGCTCAAGAGAAGGAGGAGCAGTTGGAAAACTTCGTGGAAGCTCATGACCAGATGGAACAGGACCTTAACCGGACGCTACAAGAGAAGGAGAGTGAGATTGCGGATCTCAAGAAGCGGGTTGAAGAATTCTCGTCGGAGCTCGCCACTACCAGCGCAGAGCTTTCTACCCTCCGAAGCACCCAAGAGCACGAAAGACTGGGGCTCACCCAACAGAAGGAAGCACTCGAGGCCGATATTGCTCGTATCCAGAGTGATGTGAACGAGTACGAGGCTGCTATGGAGACCCAGAAACAGCTCGTTGTCTCGCAAGCAGAAATCGCGAAGCGAGCACAAGCCGATTACGAGAACGAGCTTTCGAAGCACGGCGAGACGATGAAGACTCTGCGAGCGATCCGTGACCAATACAACACACTCAGCACCGAGGTCACGCAGTACAAGACAGAAGCAGAGGCTGCCCGGGTTTCGTTGTCGCAGAACGAAGAACATTGGACGGCAGTCAAGGAGCGCCAGGACCGTGAACTTCGCGAGATTCGAGAAGAAAAAGACGGGTTGAATGGACAGAACAAGACACTTTACGAGCAGATCGATACTCTCAACAAAACGATCAAAACCCTCCAGAATAACCGCCTTTCTATCGGTGGAGGACAAGCGGACACCATCAATCTCGATTCCAGTCTCAGTGGTCTACAAGAACTCAATCGATCACTCCGCAATGACAAGGATATCTTGCAGCTCAAGGTTAACGGTATGGAACTCGAAGTACAGCGTGTCCGCCAAGAACTCGCTACAAAGCATGAGCAGCTCGAGCGAGCGAACGAGAAGTTGCTCCAGGCTCAGTCTCAGTCTCAGAATCGGCCAAGCGATGCAAAGTTCAAGGCACTGGAAGAGAGTGTAGGGCAACTCAATCTCTACCGCGAGAGCAACACCACCCTTCGCAACGACATTCAGCGCTTGGAAGTTGAACGTACCCAGAAGGACAAGGAGCTCGAAGACCTTCGTGCACAGCTTCAACCTTTGCAGTCCCGCGTCTTGGAACTTGAGGGTGAACTGGAGCTTACGAGCGGTCAGCTGAAGACAGTTGAAGAAGACCGCGAGCGCTGGCAGAAGCGTCACCAGGACGTGCTCCAGCGATATGACCGCATCGACCCCAAAGAGTTGGAAGACTTGAAGCAACAGATCGAGACCTTGAAGATTGAGCGCGACCAAGCCTCTCAACAGGTCGGTGAGGGGCTCGAAGAACGCCTTAAAACTGCCGAGGAGGAGGCTGCGAAGTACAAAGCAGAGGCAGAGGCGTTCGACAAACGGAGAGCGAAAGTTGTTCAGGATGCGAGGGAGAGTTTGGCAAAGCTCAGAGCCGAAATTAAAGAGGCCAAGGAACAGTTTGCAAATTCACAATCAGAACTTGCAGCGGTACGAGAGGAACTGCTGTCAACACGCCAAGAACGTGACGAGCTACAGGCAAAGATCACTGCCAGCGTCGATGTTGTGATGGAAGAAGAAGGTCAGATCGCTGAAAGCAACACTGGCTTGTCCGTTGAGGACAAGGAGCAGTTGGAAGCTCGGGTCAGGGAGGCCGAAGATCGCGAACGGCAGCAGTCAAACGAGGCAGCCAATCTTGGCATTCAGCTTGAAGAGACGCGAACACGGGAGCGCACGCTCGAAGGCCAAATTGTGAGTTTCTCGTTCGCAACTACTGCGTCGACATCGCTAATCCATCACCAGGCGGAGTTGCAACAGCGCGTTGATGACCTTGCCAAAGAAGCTCAAGATGTACGCGACGAAAAAGCGCGCGCCGATGCGCAAGTCGCACAGTTGCGATCCCAGCAAGCTCCTGCAGAGCATGCACAAGCTGTAGAAACAACATCGTCTTCTGAGCTTGAGAAGTTGAAGGAAGAGCTTGCTGCACGGGAGAAGGAAGTGGAGGATCTCCGCACCCAAGCAGAGATAGCAGAATCGCACGTTGACAATGCTGAGGAAGCTGGCGCAAAACTAGATGTAGAGCAGCCTACGGAGCAACTTGCTACCGAGAAGGCTGCTCTGGAAGAGCGAAAGTCTGCCTTGGAAGAGCGCGAGGCTGCACTAGCAAAGGCCGAAGCTGAACTGCAGCAACGCAAAGCTGAGATTGAAGCCACTCAATTGGCTGATCCTTCCCAAGAAGAAGATAAGGCGGCAACGAAGGCAAAGATGGACAAGTTGAAACAAAAGGCGAACGACATGGTCAGGGCTGCCAGGGAGGAGGAGAAGAAGGCTCTGGAAGAGAAGAACGTCCTCCAGGAGGAGGTGAATCGACTTCGGAAAGAGGTCGAGCAATTGCAGGCAGAGGTCGAGCAACTGAAACAAGAAGCACCAGCCTCCGCGCTGCCCGGATATGACGCCCCTGATCTCGAGGTCAAGAACTTCATTCACCAAAACAAAGTGGTACAGGAGATTATACAAAGAAACGTCAGGACCAAAGTGGAGCAGAAGATAGAGGAAGTCACTGCCAGCATCCGTGCCGAGGAGCAGCAGACGATGGCACAGAAAATTGAAGAGGCGAAAGCAGCCGAAAAGAGCCTGAGCGACTCGAGGAACACCGTCAAATTGAGCATGTCCAAGAACAGGCTTGACAACATGACTGCCAAATGGAACGTGGTTGTGGCAGCCGCGAAAGAAACGCCTGAGAAGCCCATCAAGGAGGTCTTTGATGTAGCGAGCGTGGCCACCAAACCCCCAACTGAAGTAACAAAGACCGAGCCTACCACAACATCGACAACTGTAGGGAATGTACAACCCCAGGCATCCGCTGCGACTGCACAGCCCGCATCAACCCAGCATACAACTGGTACAATAACCGCACCCGGTTCCGCAACATCAGGACCACAACAACTGCAGGGTCCTCCAGGTGCGGGTTCTCAAGGCAATGGCTCGAACACAAGCGCCTTGGGGCAGTTGGGCAACAACCAGCCTGGTTTCGGCCAACCATTCTCTCAATCTCTCAACCAAGGTATGAACCAGGGACTGAATCAGAGTCAGTTTGGCTTCGGCTCGCAACAGCAGAGCGGATTTGGTGCACCAAATCCGTTCCTGAGCCAGCATAACAGCCGGCCCAACTCGCCGTTCGGGCAGTTGCAACCGCAGATGCAGCCGCAAATGCAGCAGCCGATGCAACAGCAACAGACTATGCAGCCGTACCAGGCTCCCCGGGGTGGCCAGAACTCTCGCGGTCAATCAAACATTCCGCGTCCTGGGTCCGGCATTCCTGTTCCAGGCGGTGGTCGGGGTCGGGGTGGCCCACAGATGCCCATGGTTATACCAAATGCCGGTGCGCAGGCCAACCAACAACAGTCTGGACGTGGTGGCAGCGCCGGTCGAGGACAGGGAGGCCGAGGACGCGGTCAGCAACCCGGCAGTCCTATGAATCCGGGTGCAAATCTGTTTGTACCTGGGGGTCCTGGCAACAAAGGACAGAAGCGCGGCCCTGAGGACGATGGTACCCAGCAGCAACAGCAGCAGCACGGGAAGAAGCGCCATCGGGGTGGACGTGGCGGGGGTGGAGCGGGAGGCGACGGAGCAGCCGCAGAGTAATGGAGGTACTTGTTGCGAGATGATATGATTTCATATGTTCGATATGGAGAGGGATTTTTTCTTTCCAGTCAGTCGATTCTTTGGTTTGCTGCACGTTATCATATGGGTATATTGATGGTACGGGGTGTGCAAAAAGAGGGCTCGGATGAGCGTGTATATGTATCATAGCAAGACTAATCGAGGACTTCGGGCTCGTAATTGTTGCAACTGTAGCGAGGGTTGGTGAGTAATGTGTGATGTGTTGGGTTGATTGTGGATTTGTATGCGAATGACATGGGCTGGGAAGCACTGGTGTATGCCTTACTTTTGAATGGCAGTATGTACTGGGTTGTTATGTGCAAAACACTATTTTTTGGTTCGTGCCAACAACCTATGACACTATGACATTATAGACAGCAATGGCTGGAGACATTGTCTGAAAACCAAGTTGAAGGCACACATGGCTGGCGTGAGACGTCAGTCACGTTGTAAAGAAACACGTTACAAAACAAGCTTCTGCGCACCCATAGAGTTTAGATGATTTCTGGAGAAAGGGCTTGGAGGATCGGAGGCAAATGCGCTGGCGATGCGATGCGATTGGCTGGAGGGGCCAGAAGCGCATGATGCTTGGAAACTATCAGATGCACCCTAGTGGCTCCCTGACGCTTTCAGTCAAGGGCAAAAGAAAGAACCCCGAGTACAGAGAGTGTCCGCCAACACAGAGGGCAGCCAGAAGCGCAGGAAATCCACCGAAGAATGCGCAACCTTGGTCATGAGCATGCGAGGATGAGTTTGGACATGGCCAGCTGCGCAAGGGCGCAAGACGGCGAACTGCGAACAAGGTTGTGGAGATGAGGCTACGGAAGCGAAAGGGACAGGGGCACTAGCTGCGGCTGACAACATTCGAACCTGGGGACTAAGGGATCGGGCTGGATGGATACTAAGTAAAGATCGCCTGCCCAGCTCAGCCCTCTCCTGCTTGTGTTCCTGCCACGCCTCCAACTTTCCACGCTCTTTAACATCCGGCACAGCGCGCAGCGTGCGGTACCTGCAGCGTCGCCTCTGGCTCATTTGTCTTTGTCGCATCTAGCCCGCATCTCTTACGACATCGCACCCCTATACACCATCATGTCGAACCCCAATGCGACGTTCAGAGGGGTGCCCTTGAAGCACCTCTCGCTGGTCACAGTACGCCCGCTCCAAACCCATCGCAAGCCCGCCCGCTAATGGTTGCACGCAGCTGGTCTTCCAAAACTCAATGCTGATTCTGGTACGTTCGCATGCCCCGCGCAGGGGTGAAGGCAAGGCGTCCTCGAGACCGCTGCTGACCATCTCCAGATCATGCACTATTCGCGCATCATGCCCGCGGTTGACGGCGTCCGCTACCATACCTCGACCTCGGTGTTCCTCAACGAAGTCATCAAGCTTAGCATCAGCGCGACTGTTGCCCTGTACGATATTGCGAAGAACCTGCCCCCGGGCACGCCTGCGACCACTCTTTTCAGCACCCTTTTTTCGAACGTATTCGCTGGCGATAGCTGGAAGCTCGCCATTCCCGCCGCAATGTACACCCTCCAGAACTCGCTACAGTACGTCGCTGTGAGCAACCTGGACGCTGCCACTTTCCAGGTCACATACCAGCTGAAGATCCTTACGACGGCTATCTTCAGCGTCATAATGCTTGGACGAGTACTTTCGGTCAAGAAATGGGCGGCCTTGGGCTTGCTCATGGCCGGTGTGGCTATAGTACAGCTGCCCCAATATACCCCGGAACCAGCTGTCCAGGAGAGCAAAGCAGCCGAGGCCAAACGCTGGCTCCACGCCATTGCCGGGCGCTCCGCAACCTACCAGGGCATTGGCGAGGACGAGGGACCGATTATGAACAAGTCCGTCGGCCTGATGGCTGTTTTGATTGCCTGCGCTCTTTCTGGGCTCGCCGGTGTAACCTTCGAAAAGATCCTCAAGCAGTCCTCATCAACAAAGCAGGCATCACTCTGGATCCGTAACTGCCAGCTCTCGTTCTGGTCTCTGTTCCCTGCCTTCTTCATTGGCATCGTCTGGGTTGATGGTCAGAATATCGCGACGGACGGCTTCTTCGCGGGTTACAACTGGATTGTGTGGACTGCAATTGGCTTCCAGGCCGCAGGTGGCATAATTGTCGCCCTTGTCATCAATTACGCGGATAATATTGCCAAGAATTTTGCCACAAGTCTGTCGATCATCGTCAGTTGTGTAGCGAGTGCGTACTTCTTTGATTTTGAGATCACCTTAGCGGTAAGTTTCTGCCGTTCTTGCTCAAATCTACGTTTGCTAACTCAAAGTAGTTCGCTGTGGGAACTGGTGTTGTTCTGGCAGCAACCTATTTGTACACGCAGCCAGACGCGCCGAAGCAAACTACAATCGCGCCTCTCGAGGGAACCACGACCGGCGACTCCGAGCAAGCCGTTCCGTTGATGACAAGAGGCCGACCCAGCTCTGATAGAGAGTCCTCGGACCACATGCGGCCAGCTGAGAAGCCTGAGTGAAACGCACATGGGCTCAAGCCTGTTTTTCCACATCCCTAAATTCAAGCGGCACATTTTGTAAGCGTCATCGTTTGGTGTTCTTGCCAGTTCTTATAGACCGATTGCGATAGACGCGCGGCTCTTACTGCGTGGATGGAAAGACGAAAGTTCATTGTTGAAAGACCATCATTCATGAGTATGTATTAGTGTGCAGTCTTCGCCAAAACGTGTAATGAAGTCGCCATTTACGAACACGAACTGCGGGGTTTTTGGATAGCCTTCAGGAGCATGAAAAGACGAAGGAGGGCGGGAGTTTTTTATTTGCTAGGATGTTGGTCTCCGGTGTTGAACACTGTACCATTGCTCTACGAACTCGGATTGGTGGTCGCGTATGCCTAGATCTTCTCCAAGGTCGATGAGAACTTTGCCATCCGCTGGAAAGAGCAACGGAGGCTTAATGCTGCGTCCACGATGATCCCAGTTTGCCGAGCCACTGCGAAGGGCGAAAGCCACCATGATCAGGAAAAGAACCATTCAGATATATGACAGCTATCATAATCACAGCCATGTGAAAGTGCTGATGTTTGCAAACAGCTGCTGTGGTGTTGCTGTTGGCACATGTGGCGGAACCAGATCGCGACTTCCTCCTGAACCTCACCTGGCCTGACTCCACCTGCCTCTGTTCAATGACACTCCACAGTCTCCCATTTCCATTCCTCTGCAATCTATTCTTGATGCTCGTTTCACCTTGTTTCAGCTGAATCCCCTCCCCATGTTGCGACTATGAGCGTCCCCTTCCGCGATCATCTTGGGGGGCGAGGGACTGAGTCTGACGCGCGCCAGTATCCCATTCTGCAGCCACAATCCAAACAGCCGGCTCCTTTGCATGCAGACCCTCCTCGCGACCGGTATCGCGCTCGCCCCAGTGTTCATCACGATGGGGTGGAGGATGACGATGCCTTCAGACTAGAGCAGTCACTCAAATCTATTGGTGAGTGTTCTGAGCAGGAAGGTGCATCCTAGATGGCCCACTGATACCATGCAGATGAAAGAATGCTGCCCCACCCACATGTAGATCGCCAGAGTAAAGCGGCCAGAGGCCAAGCACGACTCTCGTTTTTACCACAATCCGGCATATTATGCGCTACTGCTGTATCTTCGTCGCAAAACCCGGATTTGTATCATCCCAAGACTGAACCCAGAGATGATGTTTGTGGTATGAGTTCCGATGGATCCGATCTCGCGTGATTGTTGACCGTAAGGTAGACCAAGATGGCTGTTCCATGCCACCACCGCGACGTGGTCTCAGTATGTATCTCTATACATCTTTCAACGGCAACCTTGCTTACGCTACGTAGGCCAATTTGATTACAAGCCAGCGCAGCCCCCTCCAGAGTCGAGCTCGGATGTCCCGTTGGGTGTTTCATCCAGCCCATCGTTCATGGCTGCCAAAAGACACGCCGGGGCCACCCAGAAGTTCGCCCAACCAACGCTACAGCCGCGTCACTACAAGCAGGAGGACATGTTCGGCACTCCGTACCTACAAGCAGAATTTCCACATCCTCAGCACCATGCCTCTGTAGCAGCGGAAGCTTCACGTCCGAGTGCTTGCTCTAGTGCACCGATCACGCAAGGCATACAGCAGGTGCCTGTATCAGAGCTCCCGGATAGGCTCCGCACAATTTTCCCGTATCCGATCTTCAACGCTGTTCAGTCCAAGTGTTTCGATGCCGTTTATAGGACCGATGAAAACTTTGTGCTGTCGTCACCGACCGGAAGTGGGAAAACTGCTGTGTTGGAGCTCGCCATATGTCGAGCCATCTCCAAGAACTCCACTGGCCAGTACAAGATTGTCTACCAAGCCCCAACCAAGGCGCTATGCTCTGAACGTCAGCGGGATTGGCAATGGAAGTTCGGTCCACTTGAGCTCGATTGCGTTGAGCTTACGGGCGACTCCGAGTCAGCTGACTTGCGAAACATCCAGAGCGCCAATATCATCATCACTACTCCAGAAAAGTGGGACAGTATTACGCGGAAATGGAAAGACCACGAGAAGTTGATGCGACTCGTCAATCTGTTTCTTATTGACGAAGTCCATTTATTGAAGGAAAATCGTGGTGCTACCCTAGAAGTTGTCGTGTCACGGATGAAGTCTACCGGCACCGATGTTCGATTTGTTGCTCTGTCTGCAACAGTGCCAAATTTCCTGGATGTAGCAACCTGGCTTGGCAAGAGCGCGGCCGAGCCTTACGAACCGGCCACCAATGAGAAGTTTGGCGAAGAGTTCCGTCCAGTCAAGTTACGAAAGCATGTATGCGGCTATCAGTCGAGTGCCAACGACTTCGCGTTCGAGAAAATCCTTGATACAAAGCTACTGGATGTTGTTAAAAACTTTTCGGGAGGGAAGCCCATCATGGTCTTCTGTTTCACTCGCAAATCTGCCATAGCCACGGCGAAAGTACTTGCAAACTGGTGGATCACCCGGCATGCAAAGGACCGGGCCTGGAAGCCACCCACCAAACCCTTGTCCTTTCGAGACCGCGACCTTCGTGAATGTGCTGCTTCCGGTGTGGCGTTCCATCATGCTGGCATCGACTCTAAGGACAGAATCAAAGTCGAGAAAGCATACCTGGAAGGGGAGCTTAGTGTGATATGCTGCACTTCTACCCTAGCGGTAGGTGTGAACCTGCCTTGTCACCTCGTTATCATCAAAAATACTGTCAGCTTCACGCAGAACGGGATCCAGGAATATTCGGACCTCGAGATTTTGCAGATGCTTGGGCGTGCTGGGCGACCCCAATTCGATGACACTGCAGTCGCTGTGATCATGACCCGACAAAAAAAAGTTCGCAAGTATGAGCTTATGGTGACAGGACAAGAAATCCTAGAGAGTACACTTCATTTAGGCCTTATCGACCATTTGAACGCCGAAATAGGCCTTGGTACCATACGAGATCTATATTCGGCACGAAAGTGGCTTGCAAGTACGTTTCTCTACGTTCGCATCAGAAGAAACCCAGCGCATTACAAGTTGGAAGGGTCGCGGAGCGGGCAAAGCATCGATGAGCAACTTGATGATATCTGTTTCCGGGATATTACACTGCTTCGCCAGCACAATCTGATGACAGGTGAAGACTTCTTTTGCAGTACTGACTATGGCCATGCTATGGCCCAGTACTATGTCCAATTCGACAGCATGCAGGTGTTTATGGGTCTTCCGCCGAAGGCGACAATCTCTGAGATTGTAAGTACCTTTATCCGGGCCCATGGCGAGGGTAGCATTAACACAATCAGCTTTCGGCCATTGCACAGGCATCTGAGTTCGCAAATATTCGTTTCAGGAGTGGTGAGAAATCATTGTATAAGAGCATCAACAGCTCGCCATACATTCGATTTCCCATCCCAGTGAACCTGGACCTGCCCGCGCATAAAGTGTCGTTGTTGATTCAATCCATTCTAGGTGGCGCAGACATCTCCTGGGATGGCGAAAATGTAAAGCACCGGACGCAATACAACACCGAAGCAGTAGTGATATTCAAGCAGATCAATCGTCTCATACGTTGCATCATCGCCTGTCAAATATATGCTGGCGATTCAGTGAGCATCAACAATGCTCTGATTTTGGAGCGAAGCCTGGCTGCACGGGTATGGGATGACAGTCCGATTCAAATGAAGCAGATCGACACACTGGGTATTGTTGGATGCAGAAAACTGGCCCAAGCTGGAATCAGGTCACTGGAAGAGCTCGAGTGTACCGAGGCTCACCGTATTGAGCACCTGCTTGGTCGCAATCCGCCATTCGGCCTGAAAATCCTTGAGAAAATGAAGGTCTTCCCGAAGTTGCGAGTTTCGCTGCAGCTGCAACCGCCAGCAGTAAGTATTCACACATCTCATATGCCATTGGCTAAACTTGTGAAGATTACGAAGACTCCTGAAGGCGTGAAAGTCCTCATTAAGACTGACATCGGCTTTATCAACGAGAGACCACCGGATAGATTTGCGGGCAAGGCGGTTTACGTGTGCTTATTGGCAGAGACTTCTGATGGTCGCAAAGTTCACTTCGCTCGCCTTAGGTAAGGCTAACGAACAGATCGCCAAGATATTCTCTGACCCTGTTCAGTGCAAATAAACTCGGAAACGGACAGTCGCTAACAATTCCTGCTTTACTAACGTCACCGAATTTGAGCATCAATTGCCACATCATGTGTGACGGCATCGGTACGTTTCTAGGGTGCACCTACTATCAGGAGCTCTACTGAACCTTGGTAGCTGGAACTATGCGGACTGCCTCTGTCACACCAAAGATTGCTGCGTCGATGTTCCCGCCGCCGAAGCCTGAATCAACGGCGCCACAGGAGCAAGAGCGTCCTGGCTCAAATATCTCCAGACGCCGTACTGAGACACCCTCACTCTCACAGAAACCCGCGGACGAGTTTGATGACGGCATCGACGATGACGAACTTGTCAAGGTCTCTTTGAATGATCTAGACTTCAATCATATTAGCAACTATGCGAACCCTACGGATGTAATCACGCGACCAAATACAGCAAAGAATGCGGCAAAGACCAAGGGTCGTGCACAAGAGCCATCCGAACCTCGAGAGCAAGTCGATCACGAGCCCCGACAGCTGGAGAATGGAAAATGGGCCTGCAATCATCCTTGCAAGGACAAAGATGCATGTAAGCACCTATGTTGCAAGCACGGGATGGATAAACCGCCCAAGAAAGCCGGACCGAAGCGCGTTGCTTTCCAGGAAGACCGCACCAATCATCATGAGCCGGGCTTTGTGCTGGCCAAAGAAACAGGCAAAAAGACTCAGACCAAGTTGCAACTGACGGCGTCGAAACGGAAGAGCTCTGCCATGGTCGAGGAGTTAGACATGACCCGGCAAGAGAAGAGAAAGAAAGCCGAATACGCGAGAACCGGCCCGAAGGACTTCAGAGAGCTCAACAAACTTCACAAAAGCATTCAGAAGAAGAATCTTCCGACGTCAGTCTCAGTGGCAATGCACCAGAAACCCTCATACTGCTACGGCCAAGGCGGCACACCTGATCTATCGTCCCATGGTATGCAGAGCTCGTTTGAGCGACCGGGATCGGTGCTTTCAAGCGACTACGGTGATTTGGGGCTCGACGATTTCTCGGAACAGTCCGGAGTGGACCGAATATCAAATAATACACGAGGTGGTATGTCCATGGGAATTACGGCTGACCAGACTGATGTGGATCGCGAGATGGATCCTTTCGGCGAGGAAGACTCGATGCTGGAGGACATTTTGCTGGGCATGGCTGATTTCGAGGACCTCCAAGGACCTGCCAATAAAGACGAGATCGGCGAGGAGGTATCCGATCCACATAAACACGTTGGCTACGATATGAGCTACGTGGAGCACCGATTTTCCCCACCTGCCGACTCTGTTTCTAACTCAAAGGTCAATGTCGAACAGAATGTGTCTGACTTGTCTCCCATCAAGGATTCCATTGTGCCACGGGAGAAGGGTCAATCTCTCTTCCTAAATGACTCCATTGTGCCACGGGAGAAGGGTCAATCTCTCTTCCTAAATGACTCCAGCAGCTCTCAAACGCGGAACTTTGAAACGACTTATCCGATTGTGGAAAGCTCCAAGGCGGAGCACTGCGAACGCGAGAGCGAAAGCTATCACGAGAACCCTACGAGAGTGAGCAAATTCTTCGAGAACAATGCGAGGTCTTCTGACGCGGAAATAAAATATCCAGAAAAGACGGAACCTGAAATTTTCACAAAGGGAGAGGAGGAAGTGACCGTCAATGACGAACCCATTCTAGAACCTTACCAAGGTCTCGAGCCGTGGTTGTTCCATGAATTCGGTGACATTGTGGAAATCGTCGACTGAGCAACGCAAACTATCGCAGATATACTCTACATTTGGTCGTCTCGACGAAAACCAACATGAGGAAATGTTTATCGTCAAGTTCAACATGCAAAGAGGGCTCGTCTGCACATATATGCTGTCTATGACATGGGAAGCTTCGAACGAGCTTGGTAATCATGGAGATTTCTCCACGGGGGAGCGATAGAGTTACATCAGGCATATAATGCACCGAATTGATACCCAAAAGCATAAATCCATGACCGATACAATCAACGACGATTTTTTTTGCACCGCTGGGAGTCGTCAAATCGAAAAACGTCGAGGTCCACAGGGCCATGGGGTTCAGTCTATCACGTGATCGTTGACATAAGCAAGTTCCAAGGCAAGCAGCAGCCATCCTTGGCTGCCGCATCATCGTCGAGGCAGCTGCATCCATCCTTCATCACGAACCGCCACCACACCGCAACTCGCGTAACAAGTCCTCCACTGCCGGCGCACTTGCTACAAGAGCTGCCAGCATGGCGCCGCAAAAGGACACCATGTTCCGCTCGGCTGACATGTCCTTGACGCAGCTCTACATTGCCAACGAGATCGGGCGCGAAGTTGTTTCCGCTCTTGGAGAGCTCGGCATCATGGACTTCAGAGATGTATGTGGATCCAAGCACTCGGAAGATGGGGCATTGAAGCTTCGGCACCGGGCGAACTGCTGATGATGTCAATGCAGCTCAACGCGGAGACGACCGCCTTCCAACGTACCTTCACGCAAGAGATCCGCCGGCTGGACAACGTAGAGCGCCAGCTACGCTACTTCCGAGGACAAATGGACAAGTCTAGCATCCCGATGCGGTCGATTTACGACTTCGATAACCCGTTCACCTCGCCTTCCGCCTCTGAGATCGACGAGCTTGCCGACAAGAGCCACCAGCTCGAAGACAGGATCTCTTCACTGAATGAGAGCTATGAGACTTTGAAGAAGCGCGAGGTGGAGCTTACAGAGTGGCGTTGGGTTCTAAGGGAGGCTGGCGGGTTTTTTGACAGGGCCCGCGGACAAACCGAGGAGATCCGCCACTCGCTCGATGACGACGATGCCCCTTTGCTGCAGGATGTTGAACAGAACGGACAGGGAGACACTGGTGCGGATCGTTCTTTCTCCGTCATGAACATTGGGTTCGTTGCTGGTGTTATCCCTCGCGAGCGCATTGCGGCCTTTGAAAGGATCCTGTGGAGAACGCTCCGCGGTAACTTGTACATGAACCAGTCTGAGATTCCGGAGCCGATTGTCAACCCTGAGACCAACGAAGAGTCGAACAAGAACGTTTTCATAATCTTCGCCCACGGCAAGGAGATCATCGCCAAGATCCGCAAAATTTCCGAGTCCATGGGTGCCGATCTGTACAGCGTCGACGAAAACAGCGAACTGCGCCGTGATCAGATCCGCGAAGTCAACGAGCGTCTGAGCGACCTGGCCAGTGTTCTAAGGAACACCAAATCGACCTTGGATGCGGAATTAACAGCCATCGGGCGTAACCTTGCGGCCTGGATGGTTGTTGTAAAGAAAGAGAAGGGCACGTATGAGACACTGAACAAGTTCTCGTATGACCACCAGAGGAAGACGCTCATTGCTGAAGCCTGGGCTCCCACCAGCTCCCTGGGTCTAGTCAAGTCCACCCTTCAAGATGTCAACGATCGGGCTGGGCTCTCTGTTCCCACTATTGTCAACCAGGTGAAGACCTCGAAGACCCCACCGACATACTTTAAAACGAACCGCTTCACACTGGCTTTCCAGACTATTATCGACGCATACGGAACGATCAAGTACCGCGAAGTCAACCCGGCTCTCCCTGCCATCGTTACCTTCCCCTTCATGTTCGCAGTGATGTTCGGTGATGCCGGTCACGGTATCATCCTTCTTTCTGCTGCTCTTGCTATGATCTATTATGAACGTAAGCTGCAGCGTAGCAAGCTGGACGAATTGTTCTCCATGATTTTCTACGGTCGTTACATCGTCCTCATGATGGGTATCTTCTCCATTTACACTGGTCTCCTCTACTGCGATGTCTTCTCGAAGGAGCTGCCCTGGTTCAAATCGATGTGGGAGTGGGAGACGGACGGCAAGACTCTTGGACCGCGAGCAACCCGAGTGGAAGGCCACACATATCCCTTCGGACTGGACTGGAGATGGCACGAAACCGACAACGATCTGCTTTTTTCAAACAGTTACAAGATGAAGCTCAGTATTCTTCTTGGTTGGTGCCACATGACCTTCTCCCTGATGTGGTCGCTCGTCAACGCCCGCTACTTCAAGACGCCTATCGACATCTGGGGCAACTTCGTTCCTGGCATGATCTTCTTCCAGTCTATCTTCGGATACCTTTCCTTCACCATCGTTTACAAATGGTCGGTTGATTGGGCAGCCCGTGGCAGCGATCCACCCAGTCTTTTGAACATGTTGATCTACATGTTCCTCAAGCCCGGCGATCTTGGCCAGGATCCTCTCTTCCCACATCAGATCATCATCCAGAAGTTGCTTGTGGTCATGGCTTTGAGCTGCGTTCCTATTCTGCTGTTCCTGAAGCCTTTCTACCTCAGATGGGAGCACAACAAGGCTCGTGCCCTGGGATACCGTGGCATTGGCGAGAGCACTCGTGTTAGTGCTCTTGACGATGATGATGAAGAGGAGAGTCGTACACTTAACGGTGGACGCGAGAGCTTCGGCGACGATGAAGACGGCATTGCTATGATCACACAAGACATTGGTCACGGCGAAGAGCACGAAGAATTCGAGTTTTCCGAGATCATGATCCACCAGGTCATCCACACTATCGGTAATTTCCACCTGAACCCATTTCTCAGTTCCCTGCTAATGATGCTCAGAATTCTGCCTCAACTGCGTCTCCCACACTGCTTCGTACCTACGTCTCTGGGCTCTCTCGCTTGCGCATCAGCGTCTCTCCATTGTGCTCTGGGAAATGACCATGAAGAATGCATTCGCCTTCACTGGTATTGGCGGAGCCATTATCATGGTCGTCGTCTTCTACATGTGGTTCATGCTCACAGTTGCTGTGCTCTGCGTGATGGAGGGCACGAGTGCCATGTTGCACTCCCTCCGTCTGCACTGGGTCGAAGCGATGAGCAAGCATTTCATCGGTGACGGTATTGCCTTTGAGCCTTTCAGCTTTGAGAAGCTACTCGAGGAAGATCCGGTTGAGTAGCTCTAGATTTCTTTCTGTTTTGTTTTCGCATATTGTAGGATAGCAAGGGGCGCAGCGCACGCACGCAGCCTAGGCTATGTGTCACTGTGGCGACGCTTTGCCTTGTATATAACAACAATTGTACACGGACGTTGATATGCTTGCTTTCCTTTTGTCTGTGTCGGATGTCAAGATTAATCGCGCAGCTTCGGGCTTGCCGGTAACACGTTGCAGAGCACTGTTCAAGGAGCACACAGCGTGCACGCCTGTTGAAGCCCGATCCTAGCCTTGTCGGTATCGCAATGTCACCTTGTGGGATCGGAGGAAGGTGGGAACGCGATGCGAGTACGTCAGCAGCGATCCGCTAACTGCACTGAGGGTGCGTAGGGTTCGGAATCGGAAGCGTGGGTGGGCTTGGATTCGGAACGGGCGATGGTGGGAAGGGCCCAGGCAGGCTTGGTTGATTGCGGCAACGTCGCCCTGTTGCTCCGAAACGCTCATTTTGGGTGAAAGAAGGAACTTATTGGGTAGAATGAGGCATTATTCCAGAAGCTCTGAGGGTGCAAGTGCCACAAGGTGAATACAGCGCGCGCGAGGGTGGCGGCGCGGTATCGTGCGGCGTCCCACGTCGTAGTACCCATCTGTTCTCCCCTCCGTCTCGATTGAATAAAGCCAACTGCTGAGTGATAGTCCGACCATCAAGGCAAGGCAAAAGCAAGAGGAAGCGCGCATCTTGACCGCAATTCATGGGCGCAAAGGCTAGCGGATGCACGTCAAGCGGGGATGCTGTGGCGGCGGTGAGCTCGTGCTGGGGATGGCTCAAGGGCATGGGCCAGTGATTGGGCCCAGGGTGAGACGGGCACGATATTGGGCCGGCGATGGCTGCAGCGTGGAGGGAGCTTGGGCGCAGGCGTGCGGCAGTACCCACGATGGTCGGTGTCGGCGCGTGCATCCATCTTTTATATAGCGTGCGTGGCGGCGGGACAACCTGCCTCCTCCTCGTCTCGTCTTCTCTACTTACATACTCCCCAACATTGCTTGCCCGTCGCCGCTTGCAACAGTGACAGTTGAACGTGCAAGACCGATCTCCACTCAAGTCTGCGCTAGAAAAGCTTAACTGGGCCTACCTACCCGCCTCGTACACACAAACACTACAATGTCGTTCTCGGCGGACAAATTGCCTATTCTACAGCGCTCGGGGACCTTCAGCAACAGGCGGTTCTCGTCGACCAAGGATCCCACGGAGAACGGTAAGTTGCCGCTTCCCGCTTGTTGTTGTGGAAGCACTCCAGGGCTACGTCATTGCGCGGGGAGTTTTGCTGCCGTGCGGGAAGAGAGCCAGGGTCTGGTTCGAGCTGGCGTTGAGGATTGTGAGCATAGCATGAGGCTTGAGGCACAGGATTCCTTGGTTTTCGTGGAACCTGTACATTATACCTCGTGCTGTGATGATCGGCAGCCACATCATGCTATTGGACGCCATGCAGCAGAGCATGAAGCCTGCCCGAAGCACTGCAATCGTTCGGGAGATGTTCTTGCTTCTTCAAAACTTACAGACTAGAAGCTGACCAACTACCCTCTAGAGCTCACCTCCAAGATCCACCGACAATTTCGCGATTCCCACGAAGGACACAAGCCTCACGCTGGTCTCGACCCTACACGTGCCTCCACTGGTGTGGTATGGACCTCTGAACGCGCCTACGAGCACGGCTACCTCGAAAATCCCGACCAGTGGGCAAACTTAGGCCAGGGTGCGCCCGAAGTCGACGACGAGATCAAGGGATGCTTCGAGAGGCCTAAGGAGGTCGACATTTCGAGCCATGGGCGTGAATACGGCCCTACCGCTGGTATCAAGCCGCTCCGTGAAGCTGTTGCCAAACTGTACAATGAGCATCATCGCAAGTGGAGGAAGTCGCAATACACCTGGGAGAATGTTTGCATCGTGCCTGGTGGACGTGCGGGTTTGATCCGTATTGCGGCGGTGCTGGGCAACTGCTACTTGGGATTCTTCATTCCTGGTGAGCACCATCTTTCTAAGAACGTTGCATGTAGATCAAATATTAACAAATACAGACTACACTGCGTACAACGAGATGTTGTCGCTTTTCCGTAACATCGCGGCCATTCCCATTCCCCTCGGAGAAGACGACAATTACCACATGACGCCCGACCTCATCGCAACTGAAATCGCCCGTGGTACCTCCGTCATCTTGACCTCCAACCCGCGCAACCCCACCGGCCAGATGATCACGAACCCGGAGCTCGCCCAGATCCAAAACATCTGCCGCGACCGCGCAACCCTCATCATGGACGAGTTCTACTGCGGTTACAACTACACGACTAACTGCGACGGCACCGTCATATCGGCGGCCGACAACGTCGAAGACGTCGACGAGGACGACGTGCTCATCATCGACGGGCTTACCAAGCGGTTCCGCCTGCCCGGCTGGCGCGTTGCCTGGATCCTGGGTCCCAAAGAGTTCATCCAGGCCATTGGCAGCTGCGGGTCCTATCTCGACGGCGGCTGCAACGTGCCCTTCCAGGAGGCCGCCGTCAGCATGCTCGAGCCGCCGCGTGTCCGTAACGAGATGCGCGCGCTGCAGATGCACTTCCGCACCAAGCGCGATTTCGTTATCGGCCGTCTCCAGGAAATGGGCTTCAAGTTTCCCTTCATGCCAAACTCGACGTTCTACATCTGGCTCGACCTGTCAGACCTGCCCGACAGCATCGCCGACGGACTCAACTTCTTCCAGGCGTGTCTCGAGGAGAAGGTCATTGTTGTACCGGGTATCTTCTTCGACTTGAACCCGAGTAAGCGTAGGGATCTGTTTGACTCGCCGTGCCACCACTTTGTGAGGTTGAGCTACGGCCCCAGGATGGATGTCCTGGCCAAGGGTATGGATTCCATTGAGAGGATCGTCAAGAAGTAAGTTTTGCTATGAAGTTTTGGTCGTGATAGGGTATTAACAGTTTGATAGCCACAAGGCGAACCCGCGCCCGAGACACAATGTCAGGCCCAGGGGTAGCGCTATCGCTTAGATGAATTGTCTGAGCAAGAATAAACAAGCAACATGTGTGCTGTTTCATGCATTGGCAAGACAGGCTTTGGATGGCCAATGAAAATGTGGCTAGAGGTTTGGGGAAGTATGTCCATAGAATGGTTGAATGACCAAAGATATCCAAATACATGCTGATTTTCCTAATCTCGCCATTTTCGTTGCGGCAACGTTCTGTCGATTTCACACTCTGGTAGCAACGTAAAACCCAGATGCACGTTGAGCCTTCGCCAGGCTTATATCAACAGTCGATTCGAACGCATATTAGGGT
This sequence comes from Paraphaeosphaeria sporulosa, assembly GCF_001642045.1. NCBI lineage: Eukaryota > Fungi > Ascomycota > Dothideomycetes > Pleosporales > Didymosphaeriaceae > Paraphaeosphaeria > Paraphaeosphaeria sporulosa. The sequence goes on along the minus strand of NW_017253360.1, from coordinate 2,538,494 downwards.
GCTAGACGTATTCGGATCCTGACTGACACAGTATACGCTTACACGAGAGATCGCCCTATCTTGCCATGCTAGATCAGACAATTCCTAAAACCTCACTTCCCAAGTGATAGGCATACAACAGCTTACCTAAACCCGCGCGCAACGAGCCGTACGTTCGATTCACCCGCGTCTGGGGACCCGCGCGATCGCTTGGCGTCTCGACGCAGACCCTGATAACGTCATGACTCCATACAGCCAGAGCAGAGCGCGTCAGCGCGCGGTCACGTCAAAAACAAAGCGAATAATAAAGTATGGCGCAACTGGGATCGCACCATACATCGAATCCTCCCCAACGCACCCCTACAAATGCAATCTCTCTTACCCCGAACCTGCGCAAGTACCCTCCGAGCAACCACGCGCCCCGTATCCAGGACGTTCGCAGCAACCGCAAACATGTCCACCGGCATCCCCAACGTCACGTCAAACCTCAACCTCCAGACTAAAGATCTCAAGACCGCGCCGGGCGTCAGCCTAAACGAGAACCAGTCCACCATCCTGCGCTCCGTCCTCGACCTCTTCGCCGGCAAGCCCAGTCTGCCCAAACTTGCTCTCTGGCGCGACGACGCCACCTTCGCAGATCCCATCACCATCGCTGAAGGTCGCGACCGCTTCGCCGCGCAGTGGTACGGGCTGCAGGCGGCGTTCTCCGAGATCGAGAGACTGCACCATGAAGTCACCGATGCGGGGAACCCGATTTTGATGGACTTGAAGACAAGATATGTGATCAAGGGGATTGGCAAGGAGCAGACGATTACCAGCGTGGTGGCGGTGCATTTGGATGACCACGGCAAGATCAAGAAGGTTGAGGACAAGTGGAATGGGAAGTTGCCCGAGGGGAGCATTGCGAATGTGAGTTCTGTCCTTGATTTTTTGCGGCCGATGTGGTGGGTGAAGTACTGGATTGCGTGGGCATTCTGGCTATGGAGCTTCGCGTGGGAGACAAGGGTTTGGAGGGTGGGTGTGCTCTCCGTGTTGCGGTCTACAATTGTGCTTGAGAGTGGAAGAATGTCAATGCTAACTCCGATACGCAGGCTTTCCGGCATTTGAACGCGGTGACGGTCCCGAAGTTTGTATCCGTGCCGAAGAACGCAGAAGAGGATGCGAAGAAGGGAAACTAAAGGATCGAACTATGGCCCATGTTAGAATTTCGGTCTATTATGTCGTTGACCGACATGACGAGTGTGGAGTTATTGAGGCGCAACTGTCACCGTGATCGTTCGCATTGTATATACGAACTCGCAAATCGTAACATTCGTAAATCTAATAACTGGTAATGGCGTTAATGTCATATCCAACGAAACATCCGCACAATAACCAGTTGAATTGTAAGGAATATCCCAACAAGTCCAAACCCGACTGGCTTCAAGCTCGAGCTCTCGTTCACTATCAAAATCGTGCCGCATTCTCCTTGTGTGACTACAGGAAGACCAGGCCCATGCATAGTCAATGTTTGGCAAAAGCCGGCCGCAACAGGCGGCGGTGAGTAGCAGGTAGGGCAGTACGCTGTCGTTGTGAATTGCTGCGGGACTACGACCGGGACAGTTTGTTGCGCTTGTGCGGTCACCGTCACGGTTGAGTATGTTACGGGACCGGCGCAATTGCTTCCCGCAGGGCAGCAGCCCACATAACCTCCTTGTTGCTGCACGCACGAGCATCCTCCTGGGCAACACCTGATGTCAGTCAGTCGCGGCAGCACTAGAAGACTTTGAATTCGCTCACCAGCTTGGGTGGCCTTGGTCACCGCAGCTCAGAGAAGCCACGGCTGGACATGAGCCTTGCGCCGGTTGGCCATCTGGACTGACGATGTAGATAGCGCCTGAAAACGGCGCATTGTTCACATAGCTTTGCGCTTCTGGGAATGCTTCTGGGTCCGCTTTTGCTTCAGGCCGAGGCTCGGGAGCAGCGTGTGCGATACATATAAGTACGAACGGCAAGGCGGAAACAACTAGTCGCAATCGCATATTGTAGGGTCAACGTAAAGATTGATTCGAAACGAACAGTGATACACGCTCGAGAAAAGCTGGAAGATGAAGCCCTCTCAGCTCGCAACAGCTAAGATGTCTCTTCTGGGCTGCGGAAGGCGATCGGGTTTCAGGGTAGGTACTGGGGGCTTCGGACGGGAAGTCGCGGTGGGTGCTGCGTCTTATGACCTCGATCGGTGACTTTGTGAGCTTGACACAGCTGGCATGGCTAGCCGACAGCTCCAGAAAGGTGGTCAGCCTCGTAGGTCATGACCACTCGACGCCGGCTGGTGGGGTGACCGTTGACATGTTAGCAAACCTGCACACTTGTACTCGATAGCTGTATCGAAATGGCACTTAGCCAGGTGGTATCTTGGTAGCCGGCACGTTGCGAGCCGAGCTGCACGGCAAACTAGAGGGAGGCAGCCAGTTGGATCATGGAGAACAGGAATAAGTAAGCAGTGTTGAGGTGGAATGGAGCTGCTGTTGACCAGGAAGCCTGGCCTGCGGCTACTGCAACCCCTCAAGCTGTCACCGGAAACGAGTTCCATCGTGGATGGCTTCCATCGAATGCCTTGCTTTTCGTTTGCCAAGCTGGCAGCGATCCTTGGAGCGGCTCAAACGGATATGCAAGGCCAAGTCTGCGCGCATGTTGTCGCACATGTGCTGTGGTCATCTTGCAGGAGCGTGCTCAGGTGGGCCTTCCCGCACTGGTGCGCTTACCCGTGTACTAACCCCGATACAGACGTCACGTTCCTTCGCGAGAGCGCTACTTCGCGACGCGTCCGCCCGCTTCCATCCCACCAGCAACACTATCACAACATGTCATGTCAACACTGCACTCCGCGCGTAGCTACCGATTATACCCGGCCTGGTGCTTCCAGGTGTCGCCCACCCACAACGAGTGGGTGAAAATAACAGCTGCCGATGTGCAGCTGCTACGGAAGGAACCCGGATTCACTGGCATGTTCGCCACACGCTTCCTACCGACATGCTCGCTGACGTGAGCAGAGTATTTTTATTTGAACCACCCTGTCCGTTACATCTACCTTATTGGAGTCGTTGTAGCTGTAAATGAGATCAACCTGAGATACACCACACTCACCCTCGACGATGGAAGCGGCGACACCCTCGAAGTCAAGATAAAACGCCTCCCACCAGAGCTATACAACCCCGTCGACAGCCCATCAAACACCGAAGTTGATAACCTAGACGTCCTCAGCGGGCTGGGGCGGTTCGATGTCACCGTAGACGGCCACACCGTGGATGTTGGTACCGTCATCAAGGTCAAAGGCACGATCTCTGAGTTTCGGGGCTTGAAGCAGCTAGAGCTGAAGAGAATATGGGTTGTGTCGACGACCGACGAAGAGGTGAAATTCTGGAAAGCTCTTGCTACGTTCAAAAAGGAAACTTTGGGCAAGCCATGGCACCTCAGTAGTACTGAGGGTGAGAAACTCAAGAAACGGTTGAAGTTCGAGCAGAGGAAAGCAAGAGAGTACGAGCGGCAAAGGGCGGTGCACGAGGCTAAGAAGATAGAACAGAGGAAAGCGCGCGCAGAGTATGTGGCGCAGAAGGAGGCCAAGTATGAGATGCGGCGTCGAAAGGAAGAGATCATAATGAATGCAGGAGCTTTGATATGATGCCTGACCAGTTAATCCAAATCACAATATATGGATATTATTAGCCACTTTGTCACCTTTTCGCCGCGCTTCCGTTGCTTGCCCTTCCATCAAGCCGTGCACATAACTCTGGCCGATGAGTCTATAGTGGTCGCCCTCCGGCCTTAACACGAATGGGACATTGGCCCCGCATAGTGTCACAACGGCATCGCCAATTTGTGCGTTTCCGGGTCCAGCGGCACGGTATTCTCCCTTTGATTTCAGGAGGCATGTCTTGTTCATCGCAATTGCACTGGCTTCAAAGAACTTGTATGCAGTCTGCAGTCTTCTCTCTGGCAGACCCAATAGAGCTTAGAGTTGCGCCAATTTAGTGTTCACCGGTTCGCGCCACTCCATGCACGGTACATCTTCGCGAACATTTGCAAGTCTGCTAGCGTATCGTCGTACACCGCAAACTCGGCCACGTATTTCTCTGATTCCAGCCTTGAAACTAGGGTCACCCATTCATATCTAATGCGTGCCCGAACCCCGGAACATTGCTGCCAGTGGCGACAGAGCCACCTCTTAAAACACCCACAGTCGTCTAAAGTAACAAGCTTCACACAACGGGACGAGCGGAGTCAACGATGTCGGGACGAAAGGAACCATAGCTGTATCCGCAGGATCTTCGTCGCAACACCACGAATTCGCAGACGATGGGCGACTGCTGATGCGCGCCGTTTCATTTGGTGTCCCCTCGTCATACTATAATATACAATATCATTCTTTCGCCATGCTTTTCCTCGATCCCGCACTCTTGGTTCGCTAGATAAGCACACCAAATTCATTCGATGCTCGACTGCGGCATCGGAGCGCCATCCAGCCCATGCCGGGGCTTCTTTCGCTTGTTGGTATATCTTCTATATGAGAGCTATTTGGACACCTTTCTCGGCTTCATCATTCTTGTTTATGCACAGCGCGTCCGCCCATAAGTATCTCGGGCGGTCGCTTTGGCAGAAGTGGAACAGCAAATGTGCAAGCGACTTCATCACTTGCTTCCACACGTTGTTTCACACTATGGTGTTCGGAACGTGCTTAAGGTCTTCAAACGCTTTGGCTTGGACTAGCCGGTCGTAGTAGTATGCGCCGCAGGTGTACGACAGCGCTTCGTACCTTTCATGCTGCTGGCCATCTAGGCCGATGGGTACCGGACTGTATTTGAGCTCTTGGAAGACGAGACCAGGTTAAGTCCTAATCGGGAAAATCCCTTACGCGAACCATTGAAGGCGGTGTGGAGTCGCGTCGGCGTATACGGATGCCTGGACAGGAACAACGGGCAACCGGTTGTGCTAAGGGAGCTGATTGAAAGTTTCAAGGGCGGAAAGCGTCAACTCGCCAGTGAAGCTTATGGTCTGGGTGCTTTGAAGAATGTTGAGATCCTGACAGACAAACTGATCAAACGCGTTCTGTTCAAAGACCACTACGGTAGGAAAACAGCCACTAGTATCGGAACTGCGGATGGGGCACAATACCTGGCTTCTAAAGAGGTTATCGTCTCGACTAGAGCGTACAGGACACCTCAGCTTATGCAGCTCTCGGGCATCTGGCCGGCAGATTTACTGAGGGAACACAACATTCCGGTAGTGCTCGACGCCCCAGAAGTTGGACGCAATGCACACAACCATTTGGCGGTGTGCCAATGGTGGAAAATATGCGAGTTGGGGCTCGCTATCGGGACTTCTGAGTGGACAGACCCAGGATTCTACAAGAGACTACTTGCAGACTGAGTTGCAACGCACCATTCCGCGCCTGAAGAATTAGGTGAAGTAATCAAGGCCGACGGAGAGCAAGTCGAAGGTCATTACTTGCTTGAGCCAGAAGTTTCATGGGAATGCTGCAGAACATGCCGGCCATAAAGGAGGTTATTGAGTCTGAGCGGGCTCCCGACGGCGTCGAGCCTCTGACGAAAGACTCTAGCGATGAAGATATGGATGCGCGTATAGCTCGCGTCGGCAATACTTTCTGTCACGCAGCAGGCTCCATAGCCATGGGGAACGTGGTGGACACTGACTTTGAAGGTTATTGGTGTGAAGGGTCTTCGCATAGTGGACGCAAGCGTGTTCCCTCTGCCAATCATGACTCACTACCAGGCCATCGTTTATGCGCTGGGCGAAAAGCTGCAGACATAATCCCTACGGAACTATCTAACGCCAAGGAGAAAAGTTGATCAATGTACGGGGGTACAACTTTTAGAAAACTTCAGAGGATGTATGTAGCAAGGCAGGAAGATACATTCATAGATGACCTTACATTTGAGCCTGGTTTGTTGATTTGTTCCGCATCATGCAAAATTTCATCGACGTCTTCATCTCCATCCTGATCTCGCATCCTAATTACGAGCCTCTGCATAGAAAGTATATCTGTTTATAACCAATAGCACAGATATCAAAGTGCCGCCGCCCGCTACATACGCTGTAGACGTTCATTTGGCGGTATTCCACGGGTTCTCGAAGCCAAAAAGGGGGCCACGGAGTGACTCGACTTATCGTTAATCAAGCTCAGACTAAAACTTACAGAGATAGGGAATAATTAAAACTTATCGCACGGCGTCTCCCACCCTATAAAACCCGCAGTGAGTCTTGGATTGGATCGCCCACTGCATGCAAGATAGCGAAAAAATCGATCGCATATATACTGTCAAAGCTGCCGATCCAGCCAAAAAAGGTCAACGTCACCATCGTATTCATGAGCTGAAGTGTATGTGCTGCCGAAAAACTGCATACTGCATAAGGCGTGAAGGACAGTGATCGACATGCATAATCGCGCGCTCAGCCTAATGTCTCCTATCGCTCGCCCGGGCAGCACGTTGAAAATACGTGAGCAAATAAAGTTGACAGGTAAAAGGTTTGTGAATAGGAGAGCCAGATCAATTCCAGGTTGTGAAAGAAGAGAGTGGGAGATGCTGAGACAAGTCCTATGCTTTGGAAGCAGAGTGTCCTGGCCCCGATGGCGTCGTCGCTATAGAGTCCTACACGGACAATTACCTAAGAATTCAAAGCATTTCAGCAGTTTGGGTCGCTGTATTGATGTGTAATCCGCATTTTCCTCCAGGGCTGAACACAGACAGGCAACTTGGAACCAGCACCGAGAGAACAGCCATCATTAACCATATCATGATTGACTTTGACGCTGCACCAGTCTAGCTCTAAAGAAAAATAAAATGTGGCCCGGAATTGTTGATACTGCACGGATACGCTTCCGCGGCGGATGGGAATCGAATGCTAGTGATCAATCACCGCTTTTCCTTGTGCATATGGCGGACGAAGAAATACACTAAAAAGCTGATCAAGCGTATCAAGCAATTGGACCTGTGCGATATTAGCAATCCACATCACCCGCCAATAGTACTTCGACTTACCTTCGTCGCCCATAATACGAATTCTTCAGAAGTGAGACTGTCATGCTCCACATAACCTAGTTCAACCGGATGCTTAGTCCACCGAGGCTGAATTATAGTAATGAGATCCCGGAGAAGCGCTACCTGCGACTTAGGCACCTCGTGCTCTCGCTTGCACTCTGTTGCAGGCTCCAGACGTTCGGCTAGGGGTACAAATTCGGACACTGGACGGCGCTGAACTCGATCCTTGCCACGAACAATGGCAGGATACTCCACTCTACATAGCACATCGAGGACATCGTCTTGCGTTGTTATGCCTGCATCTGGCGTTGATTTACCGGCAGGCTCTATCAGCAAGGCGGAGTGAATGAACATAAGCCGTCTTTCGCCGGGTCGTTTGCAGATATAGTCCGATTCTATACCCCCGATGGTTCCACTCTCCGATTGTTCGAACAGATCTTGAGCCCGGTTGGTCAGTAGAAGGATAGAGCGACAAAAGGATTCTTCTGTGAGCTTGACGGGAGCCGAAAATGGGAAATGTGCGTGGGCAGTAATCAACGCCTCGATCAAAGAAGCTGCAGATCGTATGACACTCGATTTAGGTTTATGCATCTGCTCAAGATGACATATAATTGACGACATCTGTATCTGGCCATCGGGGGTGACTTCTAGACGTGAAACAGCAGTCTGGAAGTACTGCAGCTCGACAGATCTGACTACGGGGGACCAAAGGTTGTTGCCTTCTATGAAACACTTGAGAAAGAGAAGTCGAATTTCATCTGCAGGAAGTTAGTTGAATTATAAGCCTGGCGGCTGATGATGAGATAACGTACCCTGCGTGATCCTCTGCATCCATTGTTCAAGATCTTCCGCTGCATTCGCCTTGTCGGACTGCCAGAATCTGCGCCATCGTAAACTAACGCTCATCGTAAACGCCGTTTGATTGCAATAGAGCTGAAATAGCAGCAGATACTGATATGGGCGAAGAGTGATGGGAGAAAGTGGCCGCAAAAGGTGCCAACGAAGAATATGCAAAATGTGCTCTGCCTGTTGCCTATATCTTTCGGCGGTTCTGGGGCGGTGCTGTTCCACCCTCGTGTTCTGCAATTCTCACGTGACAGAGGAACAGTGAGCCTGTACACTCGTCGAAGGCGAGGAAATGTGCCAATGAAGATTTATCTCTGCCTTCCGGAGTCGTTCTTCAAACTATGCACTGTGGGGCGTAGCGTGATCATGGAGGGGCGAATGGGAAGGTCGAAAGCGTGCTTAGGGTACCCAGCCAAGTCCGGAAATCAGTGTTTCAGGGACATCGCAACGGGTACGCGAGCTAAATCTTCGTACGAGTAGCATCGGCGGAGATCAGTAGACTAGACGGATCGCCCGCCTGAGGGAGGCTACAGGCCCACACCAATCATCGCAATGCCCGAGCCGACTTTGTGGCGTTCAGCGGGTCCAGCGCTGGCCTGTGCACGACCATCTAATCTGGTCAACTCTCAGGCCTCTCTCTACACTTCCTTAACTTTCTGCACCTACAGGGCTGTATTGGTTTTATGTTTCCTCCGAGAGCCGCACAGCCATTCGGACTTCCCTAAAGGCTTAATGCCCACCCATTGTCATCTAAAGTTGTAGTTCAAATATGGCTGAACTCACCATCGTAATGGACGCTGTCGGCCCTAGTCGTTACATTCTCTCTACCAGTCCTTCGATCAACTGGCCTTGATTCGGAAAGAGTGCTTTCTTGCTTCCTGCGTGCCATTCTTTTGACCACCCACTCACATTCTATATTCACGTTCATTACGACCATCGACTGTTTCGATCATCATAACTGGCCCAAGATGCGGTTCAACAGCTTCACCCTCCTTCTCCTCGGCCTGCTGGGTCTCCTTGCGGTCTCTGCTCCCAGTCGATCGAACACCGGAGACAATGGCGTTGTCAAAGTCATCGACATTCCCCATGGTGTCGATGTTGGACTGACCGCCAAAAATCTCGATCTAGGCGCTGCCGACACCCATGATCTGGAAAAACGACGTGGACGTAGTGGTGGCAGCCGAGCCACTAGGCGGCCCAAGAAGACACGGACGAAGAAAAAGAAGACCAAGAGGCCCACAAAGAAGAAGCCAACCAAAAAGAAACCCATCAAGAAGCCTAAGAGCAAGAGGCCGACCAAGCCCAAGAAGCCGACCACCACCAAACCCAAAAAACCTACCAAGTCCGCAAAGCCCCAGTGCAAAAAACCCAAGCCCTGCAAAGGTAAAAACTGCAAGCGCGTCGAACCCGCTGCGGGCGCCTCCTGCCAACTCCAAACCAAGGAGAAAGAGACTGTAAACTACAAAACCGCGCTCGCAGCCGCAAAGCGCGCTGGCGTCCGCCACCTCTCCATCGGGCAATCCTACCTCCTCGTCCACCGCGACTCGCGCACGCCCATGACGCACAAGGTCCTCGTCATGGGCAAAGTCAAGAAGAACTTGCAGGGCCAGCTTGACTTCGAAGCCACAGGCATCGACCTCGAGTGGGATACCGACGTCAAGAACGATCTTCTGGCGAAGTGCACGCAGCTTTACGGGGCGCGGTGCGAGCACCACAAGATCGAGCCGTATAAGTGCGAGTACTCGATTGCGAAGCACAAGCATGGGAGCTATAAGTTTGCGGGGAGCGCGAGGCCTGAGTTTGCGGATCCGGAAGTGTTCAAAGAGACTGGTGAGTTATGGGCCTTTAGCTTTTTGTGTGGAAGTGTTTCGCTAACAGTCAATGCAGCCAAGGATATCATCGAGAAGCACAAGACGTACAGCTACTTTTATAATAATTGTAAGAAGCATGTTGGCCGCGTGCAGAATGTTGTTGCTATGCCTAAAAATGAGGATCCAGCTTATCCTGACGAGTGGGAGAACTTCTAGGAGTAGACGTTCCCGATAGATAGATTGATGGAGGTAGGTGGGAGTCAAACTGTGCAATACCCTGCCTGCATGTAGTATCGATGACAATAGACAATGTTCTCAAAACAATGAACCCGGACTACCGTTAACAACTTTCGAGAAACCGTAGCTGAAGCTGAACCTCTGATCAATGATATCGTGCAGAACTGGGTGACTGCTTGTGCTGGTGTCGCGGCCGCATGTGTATGGGTCTGCAAATACTAAGACTTTATTGACAACAGCAATATTCATGGTACCCATGCAGCGTATCAATAGCTCTGCCAAGAGAAGGAACGTAACTTGTTGTACACGGTGAAGCCTGGGTATCTGTCACATCCTATCCTACACTACCTTCCCACTCAACCTCTCCAACATTTCTATGGCCGACGGACCCCGCGCCCGTCCTGCTCTCCTCGCAGCCCTCATCTCTCTAGCAGTCATTGTCGGCGTCGGCTTCTCAGGCTTATCCGTCTCGACCGTCCTAACCTTGATCTGCTTCTCCACATGTGTCGGCGCATCAGTCTTCATCGCTCTAATCCTCGGGCCCTCTTTCTTCGCCAGCTCCACCGCACTCTGATCGTTCCGGAACGGGAAATTGATCGCCTGCAGCATGGCGAAGCGCACGGCGTCGATGCCGAGTCGCCGCTCGTCGACCAGGGCTTCGGAGCTGCAGGCCAGGATCTCGCCGATTGCGCCGGCGCCGATAGGCGGCTGGATCTCCTCACGCAGCTTCTCCATAGTTTGGCGCAGGTCTTGCAGTGTACCTTTTGGGCGTAGCTTGTCCAGGCGTTTGCCGTCGAAGCGCTTGATGGACTTGGCTTCGGGCAGGTAGATTTTGTCCACCTTGGAGAGGATGACTTGATGCGAGATGCCACCCAGACGCAAGGACGCGAGAAGAGAGCGATCTTTGTCTTTAATGCCGTGCATTGCGTCGATTAATACGAAGACGCGGCGCAGCTGCTTGCGTCCTTGGAGATATTTCATGATCTCCGTGCCCCATTCGATGAGCGAGCCCTCTCCATACCCTGGCATGTCCACGATGGTGATGCCGCCCTTGCCCACGATCTTGCCGTGTCCGTTGGGCTGCTTTTTGTAATGTACGCCCTGCTGTGGGCCGAGACCATACAGGTTCATCGTCTTGGTGAAGCCTGGCGTGGCAGACGTGCGCGCGAGCAAAGCCTTGGTGTCCGCATTCACGATGGCGTTCAGCAGGCTGCTCTTCCCCACGTTGCTCCGGCCCACGAATGCTATCTCGGGGACGTCGCTCTCGGGAAAGCTGCGAAAGAACCCCACTGACTGGAGGAACTTCGGTGATGCGCCCTTTGTGAAGAAGTGCTGTGCTTGCGTCTTTTGTGCTATGGTAGGAGGGAGCGTCTCCCAATACCAATTGAAATCTCCGAGTTTACCAAAATGCAGTGACATGTGGTTCAAAGGCTTCTCGGGCGACCATATCTTCACTGGCGGCGGCGGTGCTGAAGGTTCCGATGGCTTGAGAAATTCGAATTCCGCTTCCTCAATCCTCGTCTTGGGCAGTTGTCTTCCGCGTATGAACGACGGTGTCTTCGTACTAGCTGTGGCGTGGGATCGCTTGCCGGCTTCTGTCCGTCGTATCTCTGGAAGCATTTCTACTGTATCTCTCGACCTGATGTCGCTTTTGGGTGGCCTTTTCCTTGGTCGCAGGGCATCTTGGCCATCATCGGTACTAAATTTCAGGCCGGACTTCCACGTTGCTTTCTTGGATGTGCTCGGCAGACCGTGTTGTTGCGCCATCGCGTTGTCCCCCTCGCCCAGCTTCCCGTAATGTTTCTTGACACGAAAGGGTGCGTCGGTCGATTTGTACCGCGTTTGCGCGCGTAGAGCAGGAAAATTGGTAGACTTCGGACATGACAGGATACTCTCTATGCAGCCCCGACATATATACTGTCTTCTCGCGGGCGACGAAAGCATCGTTGGTGTAAATCGCACAGCTGGTCGTCCGCAGCTCGTCGCAAAGTTCACGGTGGGTCCGAGCGCTCTCCCGCAACTTTTCGCCGCAGCACCTCCGCATCTTCACCACCATCCGACCCTGCGGCCAACCATCGCAACACACACCATACCAGCCCCATCAACCTCGCAACCACCCACAATGGCTTCATCGGCGCCCCAAGTCCGCTCCATCTACCGACGCCTGCTCCGTGAACTCCCCTCGCCTGGGTCTCCGACCCCGTCTGCCCGGTCCCAGAGCACCCCACCCGCGTTCCGTTCGAGCTCGCACCAGAAACTCTCGGCGCCCTCTGCGCTCCAACAACGCATACGCGACACAATCTCAAAGGCGAACAGCGAGAGCCAAATGGCACAAGCAGAGCAGTTCATTCAATACGTGCAGGCGCAGAGGACGTACTGCACACTGATTGAGCGATACAATCCTGGGATGGGAATGAGCGAGGAGGAGAGAGTCCGATTGAGCGCGAGGAGGGTGGGTATCAATTTACCGGTGGAATTTGTCAAGGGGCAGGAGTGAGGGGGGAAATGCGAGGAGGTGCGTAGCACTGCATACAGCAGCAAGGGTACAAAATCTGGAGGACCTACGTGTATACCAATGTACAGTATCATGGAATAGCTAAACTACATAATGTGGGCCTGGCAAGCCCGTTGATCTATCCGCTGCGAAGACAGGTGCTGCAAGGAAGGCACATGCCGCCGATGAAAGGGTATGCTGCTTTTCCACCGAACGCCGAAATCAAATTCAGATCCTGCTGCTCCCACTTCAACCATGCCATCGTGATGAGTTCAAGCATAAACTGCTCTGCCTCAGTGGAAGGGGGTTTTACGGCTGCCGAAACTGCGACGACTGGTTCCCCGACCGCGACCTCGTCCAACACCACCCCCCCGGCCACATCGTCCACCACGTCCACCATCATCTCGAGTGTCTTTGCGTCCATGATCTTGCACATGCTCTTGTTCACGTCCTGCAAAATCCAAAGAAGATTAGCGACCTGGTTCCATCGAAAACATTCTTCACGACTCGTGCAGAGGCAATTTAATCCTCAAACTTGATACCTTTGCCACCCGACGTGTCAATCATGCCGCCCCTGTAAGATCCCCGCTTCTTCTTGTTCTTCTCCTTTGTGAAGCCCTTGCCCTTGGTCACGACCAAGTCGGCATGAGCGCGGTCGGCATAGTCATAAGACACATAATCGTTGCTAGCGAAACGAGGATCCACGGCCGTGTCGGGCTTAATACGCTGGAATCGATTCTCGACGTGGTTTTTCTTCTTAGCTGGGCCGTCAACGGCGGCTGAGTCGGAGTCAGACTGCTTGCGCTTATTGCCAGCAGCAGGTACGGGAGAAGCACGTCCAACAGTTGCGCTTGAGTCGCTCTTCTCCTCCTTGTCGGAGTCGGACGAGTCGCTGTCAGAAGAGCTGGAGTCGCTGCTGGACGAAGAGTCATCCTTCTTCGCGGCCTTCTTGGTGATCTTCGCCTTCTTCTCAGGGGCAACGTCCGACTCGTCGGAAGAAGAGGAGTCAGAGTCGCTAGAAGAGGAGGAGCTCGAAGACGAAGATGAAGAGATAGAAGCCGCCTTCTTAGCCTTCTTAGTCTGTGTGGTCTTCACTTCGGCCTCGGAATCGGAGCTGGAGTCGCTGTCGCTGTCGGAGGAGTCTGAAGAGTCGGAGGAATCTGAGGAATCCGATGAATCCGAAGAATCAGAGGAGTCTGAAGAGTCGGATTCGGGGAGCGGGATGTTGGCGGGCTCGGCATCAGAGTCGCTATCCGAGTCACTGTCCGACGAGGACGAAGCAGACGAAGAAGCAACAGAGGCAGCGCGCTTGCTCTTCTTGACAGGCTTGGCCTTCTCATCTTCTGATTCCGAATCAGAGCTCGAGCTCGAGCTGGAAGAATCAGAATCAGAATCAGAATCAGAATCAGAATCAGAGCCAGAGTCAGAGTCGGAATCAGAGTCTGAGTCCTTCGCGGCTGCCTCCTTCCTGGGTGCCTTCTTCTCGTCTTCGGAGTCGCTGCTGTCGTCGCTCGAATCGCTTTCGGAAGCACTGCTGCTGTCGTCGCTGCCAGCCGCGCTGTTGTCGTCGACGTCCATGGCACCAGACGCATCCTTGGCGTTCTTCTCCCATTGCTCGTAGAGCGTGGTAAGAGCGGGCAGGTCTTTCGGAGACGCTGCGCTTGCGGCGGCGGGAGCCTCAGCCTGAAGCTTGCTCGCGGCTTCCGTATAGCCGTGCTCGTTCAGGAAGGACTGAACGAGGTTCAGCAGTGGGCCGGGAGCTTTGGCGGCTGCCTTCTTGGTCTTGCCAACGCGCCCGGTGGCGACTTTGTTTGAAGCAGGCTGCTTCTTGTCGCGAGAGGTCTTTGCGACCTTCTTGCCCGCTGCCATGGTGTCAATTGGCGTGCGTTGTGGGGTGCGAGGGTGTTCGGCGGTGTCGATACAAGGTCGAAAAAGTTTGGATCACTTTTTTGAGTCCCAAGCCGCAGCTGTGGCGGGGCACGCTAGGCTCTTCCCGCGCTAGGGCGCCATCCGTGTGGCTGCGGGCCGTCTCATACACGACAGACGTCCACACCTCCCCTCGAGCTGTCACGAGGAGCGCCCACCATTCACCGCGTCCGCCTCCACGCACGACACTACTCACGATTGCGAAGACTCGCGCAATCCGTCTCGAGCTGGAACAACCGCGACACCGATTGCCAACGCCTGCGTTCCTTCGGTCCCGCGCGCCGTCCCATTGATGGCTGTACCCTGCAGCACATCCGCCCGCATATAGAGGCATCGGCCAGCTGGCTTGCCTCGCATATGGTTCGCACACTTGGAGGACCCTTCTTTCCGGTTATTGTGTGCTCGTCCTAGAACGCTATGGATGCGCGGGGCCGCAACTACTCCAACGGCACTGGGAGCACGGGACGACCCAGCAATGAGAGCCGTCGCCCGCCTGGAGCTCCTGGGGGGCCACCTCCTTCCGAGCGCTCTTCGGCGCGGGCAGGAGCCGCCATGTCGCGCGCCGAACGATTCGAGGACGAGCGGCGAAGAATCACAGCGAGCTGCTTCTCCAAGATAGATTCAGAGGACGGCCAGCGTACGTAGTGACATAGTGCACCAGCGGCGCTGACGATGGGCTCCTTTCGCTAACAGCTCCTAGTGCTCGAATCCTACATAACTCACATTCGCATACAGGAAGACGCCGCATATCCGCAGTCGCCCGCCCCTCCCGACTCAGACCCGAAGAACAAGAAACAGCGTGTCATTGTCATCTCTGTGCACAAGACCAAGTTGGTGCGCATCCACAAAGGCCGAGAGAATGCGAACGGAAGCTTCTCCATTGGCAAATCATGGGAGATGTATGAGCTGTCTGCTGTTGAAAACTATGTACACTCGAACCCGCAAACGCCCGAGGGGAAGCAACACAAGCTCTGGGCCAAGGATACGGGGTTTCTGGTCACGATAGTCAAGCCGTATTATTGGGAGGCGCATACTTCGAAAGAGAAAGAGTTCTTCATCGGCAGTATGGTCAAAGTCTACACAAAGTTCACGGACAGATTCGATCGTAAACAAGGCAAATTCCCTGTATTGACTGGCTTCTCGGACACTGAGTTAGATACGCTCACAGAGCATCGCCCCTATGCTGCTACCGAAGAAGGCCGCGCAGCCCACGACGCATGGATGGCGCCCTATACCAACCGTGACAATGAGAAGCCACCGCCAGAGGACCCTGGTCCATATGCTCGTTGGGAAAGGGCGAGACAGCCCCAAGCTAGACCTGGTCCGCCTCCTCGGCCACAAAACGTCCCACTGCCAGGAGACGCGAGGCGCATGATTCCTCCTCAAGACAGAGAAATGAACCGCAATCCGTCAGAAGAAAGGGACCCGAGGCGCATGCCGCCACTAGGAGAAAGAGATATGAGACGGCCACCGCCGCCAGGAGACAGAAGGCCTCCTCCACCACGTGGTCCGCCCCGCCCTCCAACTGCCGACGGTGAGCCACGCCAAAGACGGCCGGGGCCACCTCCAATTTCAGATAGGGCAGATCCCGCCATCTTTAGTGCGTCACCAGGAGATGGACGGATGCTCCCTGTTTCTCCCCGATTTGCGCCCCCTGGTATGGGCACGCCACCTCCTCCAGGGCTTCAAGCTGGTCGTGGACGACGACCGTCCATAGACCAGAACATGCGCGGTCGTCCAAGCAGAGAAAATATGGCGCTGCGACCCTCAGCCAGCCGAGAACGTCTACAACCAACACCTGGATCGATACCGCCGGTGCCCATTCCGTCACCAGCGCGATTAGATCCTCAAACATCGCGGTCTGAACTACGTCCAAAGACTCCAGACACCACAGCAAGTGCTTCATCTATTCCTCCCAGCCTTAGCCCGGGAAGACCGTCATTCGCAGATGATTCTCGGTCGCAAAGGTCAGGGAAATCCATGGAGCGACCTTCATTCGATGGGACCGGTTCGAGACCGTCTCCTGTCGAAGACCTTAGGCCGGGCGCGAATGGATACCCGCCACCACCGGTGCGACGTGACCCATCTCCCAGGGGTCTCCGTCCCGGAACCGCCCAAAGTACTGCCAGCTCTTTCCAGTCTCGAAATGAAGATTCCGCTGCTGAAGAGGTCGGGCAAAGGACTGCTCCTCCAGAGCGCAGAAGGCCGCCAATGGAGCGACCAGCCCAGTTGTCGAAGGCAAGTTACGAAAGCGGAGCCAGTGGTCCCAACACTGAATTTCATACGCCGGCTCAGTCTCCAGCGCCCACGGAACGAGTGCCTCTGGAACCTCCACCTAGAAGGAGACCGCAAGAAATACCCGAGAGACCCAGACCATCTCCAGCCGAGGCACCGCCCGCTACTTTTGGTGCACCGCTTCAAGCACTTCTTTCTAATCGCTTACACTCTGAACCTTCCCCTGCGCAAACATTGCCGCCTGCGCAACCTCCACCACCACCCACTTCTCCACTCCCGCAGATACCCAAGGCTCTCGAGCAAAAGGAGCAATCTCCTGTAGCAGAGTCACGTGTTCAACCTTCTCCGGTGGATGACATACCTATTCCGGAGCCGCTCAAGAACGGTGCCCAAGCAATCGAGAAAGAACCTGAGGTCGCACCAGAAGTTAAGCCAATTTCACCTACAGCAGAAGAAGCCAAGGAGCCTACGTCGGATTCCACTGCGAAACCTGTGGAGAGCAAGCTGGGCAAAGTCGGCACGGCGAATGCTTTCCGCAAGATAGCCAAAGCTGCAGGCGCCTTCAACGCTGGCGGTTTCGTGCCTCGTGCTGGTGGCGCTGCAGCGAAGCGATTGCAACCAGACGAGAAGAAGTCTGATGAGCCTGATGGCATTAGTGCAGTGTTTGTTCCACAACGTAACGTACCAAAAGAAGAGCCCAAACCGAAGGAAGAAGACGCTAAGCCCAAGGCTGAAGCAGACCGGTCGTCGAAGGACCGCCTGTCGATACAAACCGAAGTTGTTCCTGAAGTTAAGATCTCTGCACCACTATCACCCACGCCCGTGACTCTCAAAGATTCGGGACCAACGTTGCCCGAGCGTGCTGCGTCACCCAGCGCCGAGGACGAGCAACCTGCATCGAAGCCCCAGACCGAACCCGAAGTGCGGCGCAAGAGACGACGGTCCAATCAACAGATGACCAACATCTCCAGACTGGGCATTGATCCTAATATTCTGGATGAACGAGGACTCGAATTTGAGACTCTCTTATCCGAGTTTGGATGGGGCAGCAGTGAACTCTCTGCGAAGAACATCGAGTCTCTAGAATCTGACATTAAACGCGAGATTGCCCGCGTAGAAGCGGGCAGCTGGTTAAACCACCTTGAGCAAAAGGATGACCGTGTTGAGGCGGTCGAAAAACTCCTAGATCGTGCAATTGCCGAGTGCGATGAACTTGAAGGTCTTCTTACCCTTTATAATGTGGAATTAAGCGTAAGTAATACGTGCCATCTTTTTGTACATTGCAGCATTGCTAATTATCGCTACAGAGTCTGAACGACGATATCGCTTTCATCGAAGCCCAGAGCCAGGGCCTGCAAGTCCAGACAGCCAATCAGCGATTATTGCAAAACGAGCTCAAGCAACTTGTCGACACGATATCTATAACTGAAGACCAGCTCACACCGCTTAGACGTGAACCTATTGGCAAGGTGAATGGTCTGCGCGCCATTGAGAGCTCTTTGGTCCTACTTTATAAGGCCTTAATCACTATTGACCCCGCTTTCGTTGATAGCAGCCGTGCCGTGGGTGCAGACAGTCTCAACAAGATCACCAACTCAGGCTTCGGCAACAGCGAGCTTGCCTCAATGCAAGCGCTACAGGAAAAGAAGGATCGATACCTCAATGAAGGTGCTGTGTTTTTGGATCGGCTTAAGAAACATATGGAAATCACTTTCGGCGCCGCGTTCCTGCAGACGAAGGAGACTCTGGAACGTATTGACACCACATCTATGCCATCGACGAAAGCCAATATTGCGGCGCATGATGCTGGTCGAGATACTTTGTGGATGCTCAGCCCAGTGACCCTGTTCGCAAAGGAAATTGATCGAGCCTCCTGGGATACTCTGATCCGCATGTACCAGACCCAAGCCAGCACGGCTTACCAGAATGAGGTCCGGGACAATATCATGTCCTGGAAACGTTTCGCCCGTAAACCCACAGGGGATGAGCAGGAGCTCCTGTTCACCGCTCAGGAGAAGGAGCCCGAAAGTATCACTGGTGCCGCTCGAAAACTCACCGTCAAACGAAGCCAAACTCTAGCTCGTGGTCTCCGAGCAGCTTCAGGCGATAAAGAAGTCAAGGCGAATAAGACTCAGGATGGGAAGCTGTTTGCGTTTGATGTGTTCGCTCGGGTTCTCGAGGATATTGGGCCTGTGCTCCTGACTGAGCAAAATTTCGTTACAGAATTCTTCCATGCAACCTCAACTGACTCAGTCGATTTCCCAGAGGCTGTTGCGAGAGCATCGCCCGAAAACCGTCGCGGACCAAACCTTTGGGTCCGTAAGCAGTACGAGGCCGACAGAGCAATGGCCAAACGTGTGGCCGAAGTCATGGAGGATATCTTCTCATTCTGGCCTACCGAGATCCAGAACCTTGTGGAGTGGGCCGTCAACGCTGATCCATTGTATGTACACTCCTCTCGTATGATGGGTGCTTTAGCTAACACCGCTCCAGGCAAGGTGTTGGTATCCTTTGCGCTGTCGATCGCAAATTGGTCGAGATTGAGGAGTCCAACCAGGATTTCCTCACTAGAAACCTGCAGAAGGTTCACGAGCGTCTGACTGGTCTTTTCAGCCGTTTTGTGGACGAGCAAATCCGAGCTATTGAAGACACTAAGGTGAAGATCAAGAAGCGCAAGGGCGTTATCTCATTCATGAAGACTTTCCCTCACTTCTCCGTGGCGATTGAGAACATGCTGCCCGCGGCAGACGAACACGAACACCTCGAGATACGTCGTATGGTTGACGACGCGTATCAAAAAATTAATAAAGCAATGTTCGAGAGCTTGAAGGTGATCGCCAAGGAGTCACCGGCGGTCATGGCTACCCAGGGGCAAGCTGATCCTGAAGATAAGGAAGCGCTCAACTACCACATTCTCCTCATCGAAAACATGAACCATTACATCGAGGAAGTCGATGCACGGTCCGACCCAGTGCTGATAGGCTGGAAAGTGAAGGCCCAAGAAGAATGGAAGGAGCACATGGACCTCTATGTGGACGCCGTTATCCGACGACCACTGGGTAAACTTCTGGAGTTTATCGAATCAACAGAAACCCTTCTCGCTCAGCCCGGCGCAAACGCACCGGCGATCGCGCAACGATCGTCCCACTCCCGCTCTGTCTTCAAGAAGTTGGTGCACTCCTTCGACGCCAAGGAGATCCGCAAGGGTATCGAGGCCCTTAAGAAGCGTGTTGACAAACATTTCGGCGACGCCGATGACCCTACCATCAGCCGCGACCTCGTCTTCAAAGTCCTCAAAGAGTGCGAGAAAAAGTACGACAACGTCTACGACCGCGCCGTCCACATCAACCAGGACGTGTATTCAGGAGAGGTGGAAATGGACTGGACTTTGAACGATGTTTCCACCGCTTTTAGGAGGTAAAGTTTTTAAGCTTTGCCCGGTTTTATCTGGATGCGTATGTGTATATTTTTGAAGTCAACGTTGCTTGCATATCGAGTTGCGGTGGTTCGGGTGGTAGTTAGCCTGGCGTCTTGGGAGTTGGGCATGTGGCGAAAAATGTTACTAAGCGCTCTCTGTTCATGGCCGGCGTGAGATATCATGCTATTTTACGAGTGTCTGGATGAGGTGTATACTTGAAGGTATTTGATCGTATTGATGGATGTATCATGAAGGTTAATCGTGACATTTACGTTTGAATCGATATTGCTATCCTAACCTCGATCTCTTCTCGGTCAGACTTTGCGTATCCCGTCAGATCTCGCCGTCCATGCTCTGTCTGACCTTTACGCTTCTCTAATTTTGAGCTTGGTCTATCGTTCCAAGACGAGCGCCAAAGTAGGTGAAACGATGATCTCAATCCCAATTAGGGAGCTCCATCTTCCCGTCACTTTCGACATACTTTCCAGCCGGAATGACTTAACGCTTCGATGAAGATGAACACACAATGAGCCATGGTCTTTTTTCCTCCCCGCCATCAGGTTGCAAGAAGTATCCTAGGACGTACTGAGGAAAAATAGTAGTGGTCCTCGGGGAACACATTCGTGAAAAGCGAAGGCCCTCCCATGTTGAACAACCTGTACAGCGCGTGGCTCACTTCAGCTTCCCAGTCGAGCGTCAGGCCGTGGACACTCTCTTTGTACAGCATCTCGAGACGGACGAGCAGCTTCCAGCAGTAGCTTATATACTTTTTCAGCTCCTCTGCGTTGGCTGCGTGAAATGGGTCGTCCCTGATGGGCAGCCTGCCTACTGGTTCGTACTCTGCTGTAGCAAGGATCTGTAGCGCGAGTTCAACGGGCAGACCTTTCGAGCCCAGCATGTTGATTACGGCTGCGACGTCCCCCTTGCCGGGGACATGCACGCCCTTGAACGCACTGCACACGAGTTCCTCCACGCGCTGCGTCCCGAGATGGGTCTTCTGCCACCGCTCAAAGGGCGTGTCGGAGTAATTGTGCCGGTACATCCCACGCTTTACGCCAAAAAACTCCCGGTGCGGGAACGTATGCGCGTCGGAGCAGAAGCCGTACGGCACACCCGTGCAGGACAGCAGCATCCCCTGGTACGCGGCTGTCAGGCGGTAGTCATAGTCGGCTTCGGCATACGTGGTCCGGCGCGCCGCCTTCTCCTTCGCAATATATGCGGATCTGCTGGCTCTGTCGTACAATTCCGGCCGCAAAGAGATAACGTTGAGAACGATATATGATTGGAGTGTGGAATCGAGCAGTTTGGAAAGCCCGAAGCCGTGCGAGTTCGCCCACCCCTCTTCGCACCACATCCTGGAGAACCACACGTCGGCGTGGGCAGCGAGGCGGAAAAGCGTGTCCATCTCGCCGTACATCAGTAAAGCTTTCGTCTGCTCGCAGGTCTCGCGCAGCTCGGGGAACATGTCGCCTTCGCCAGGCATGGTGTTCCAGACGAAGGATTTGGCGGAGCGCTCGTAGGGGGTTAGGATGGAGTCGAGAGGGAGCGAGGGAGGGGGCGTGAAGGTGTTCTCGCTTGGGCCCCTGAAGCTCCAATTGTCGTCGGTCTTGTACTTCAGCACTGTCTTTGCCATCTTTCTGACAGCAGCGTCGGATATGAGTATCTCATCCAGGTCATCTGGAGGCGTTGGATCCGGGGTATATTTCGTGCGCTCGATGGTGGCGTAGGCGGACAGCGCGCGGGCGAAGCCGCGGACGAAGTGCCGGATTTGCTTTACTTGGTTCGGATCTTTGGTTTTGCGGAGGTAGAGGTTTGTGGTGCCTTGGTTGCAGGGGGTTCGGTGGAGGTAGACGAGGTTGGATGTTAGGGTGTGCCAGGGGATAGCGTGCGCCTGGTGGGCCATGGTTGGAGATGTTCTATGAGGATGTATATAATGTACAGCATGGAGTTTTCATTATTGTCCTTGGTGTAGGGAATTGCTGCTTTTTGTTCTGTCTTGACCGTGGACCGGCGTAGTTGACTCATTCTCCGTCAGCCAGCGCACTATTGAATCTACGTAGGAATTCTGTGGTCCAGCCACGTGAATGCGGAAATAATTAAAAGTTGGATTTTCCTTCACTTATAGTTTACACATCGACGGCGCGAAGTGTATACCGAGAAGGTGAATTCGGTGTTTACCATGTAGTGGGCCAAGCTGGCATGATGAGGTCATCGATCCGCGTCGCGCATCTAGGCCCTAATTATCAGACCCAAGCGAATCTCAGCGTTCCAGAAGGACGACCGGCATGAATGGAAACAGCGCATCACGGAACCGGTGCTTACAACTGTCCGAGCGATAATACATAAGGTCGGGCGTCTGCCGCAAGTACAGACAACCTACTTCGTTACACCCTCTAATCCATTTCACACGCGAGAGGCACGCGACATTGACAATGCCGCTTCTCCAGTCCCTCCTCCACGCGACGGCGTTTCGCACCCCGCTTCTGAGGACGTTGGTACCTTCAGTCGCGCTTGCATATGGCATTCAGACCGCCGTAGCCGTACCTTCGATTGCGGCACAGACGGAACGGTTCTATGACCTCAGCGGCAGCCTGACGTATCTCTCCTGCACAGCCCTTTCATTCTTCATGCCGTATCTGCGCGCAAAGAGCACGGGAGCTTTCGCCGGTAGCTTGTCAGAGTACTTGAGTGCGCCTGCGCCGGGCCAGGGCTTGTGGTGGTGGAGACACGCCATGCTGAGCGCTGCGGTGGGAATCTGGGCTACGCGATGTATGCACCCCCTACAACCCCCCCAAGAGCAAAAATTGACGATCTTAGTGGGGTCTTTCCTCTTTAAACGCATCACCGAAGACCAAGGTACAGACTCGCGCTTCGACAACATCCGCACCTCGCCCGCAAAATTCTACGGCGCCTTCTTCGCCCAAGCAACCTGGGTCTCCCTCTGCACGCTCCCCGTGGTCCTCGTCAACAGTCTCCCCCGCTCTGCCTTCGCCCTCTCTCGCCTCGCCAACGTCACCTCCCACGTCCCCCCGGTCGTATCAGCAAAGCCGTACCCCGTCGAGCTCCTCGGCCTCGCCGTCTTCGTCTTCGGCCTTACCTTCGAGGTCATCGCCGACCGCCAAAAGTCTCAGTGGAGCAAAGAGAAGAAAGAAAAGAAGCACTCCGAGGAGTTTCTCACGCGCGGGCTGTGGTCCAAGTCCCGCCATCCCAACTACTTTGGCGAGATCACGCTGTGGAGCGGCCTCGCGATTGCGGCGTCAGGGCTTCTGTTGCGTCAGCCAGCGCAGGCGGGTTTGGGACTGAGCGGCGCGAGCGGGAAGATGCTGGTTGCGGGCATGTGCGCTGCAAGCCCGGCGTTTGTGGCGTTTCTCCTGCTCAAGGTGAGCGGGATTCCGCTGAGCGAGAACAAGTATGATAAGAAGTATGGTGATAGGAAGGACTACCAGAAGTGGAAGAAGGAGACGCCCATGCTTATTCCTAGATTCTAGTTCCTCATTTGAGGAGTCAACAGAGTCTAGGAGAATGGGAGAACGGGTTTAAGGTCCAAATATCCACATCGATACCCTATGATTCATGCTCTGTTCAACATGACCCTTTGGAAGGACCAACTCGCGTTCATCTTGATTGCCAATCTATGTCACTCCTAGCCAAGAAGCGCTCTCGAGGCCGCCTTTACCACGCCCTCTTTAGCTGTTCTTTGATACCACCAACCCTCCATACACCTCCCCCTCCCCACAGTCCACAACATATGGTCACCCAACGCCACAATCACCGCCCCATGACCCCCCGCCTCCCCCCATCAATAAAATCCACTCTATGACTGCTCGCTGCAAACAACACATACCTGTTCCGACTGACCCGCACCCTGTCGTAGAAGCGCGAGATCGGATACGCAAACAGCCGCTGGTCGCGCAGGATGGGGGAGCTGGAGGTGGTGGAGAAGGCGTGGATGGTGGCGGGCGGAGTGCAGATGTGGATTTCAGGCGGCCCAAGTTGATAGACGTGACGTCGACGTCGACGTTGCTGTCGGGGTTTACTTTAAAGATCGAGGTGCAGGTGCCGTTGCTGCCAGCTGTAGCGATGTACAGCGAGCCGTTACGGTAACTACATCCATGTGCTTGGGTGATGGGCGGCGAGGTCGTGATATTGCGCGACTCGTAGGTTTCGGCGTGGAGGAGGTGCTGGACGTGTTCGCTCTTTGCGTTGGGTCCGATGATGTCGAAGGAGGAGGGTCCAAATGCTACGAAGCCGGCTGAGTGCAAATAGGCGTTACTTTAGCCCAGAAGTATAAATCCAAATGGTCGTAGTATGGATGTAGGTACTCTTTTTCGAGCTTCGGATCTGTCATGTTCACCTGGCATGGTGGCTCGATAGCTGACGCAGATGTGAGCTTTCAACTGTGCGATTTGCGCCAATCCCTTTGCTGGCTGACCTGTTCTGTTGATGTCAAAGTTCAGCGCAGTGCTGTAGTATCCCCAAGATAAACCGGACACATTGGTCGAGAAACCAGCGAGAAGTGCACCCAAATACGAATTCTCTAGAGACATCTTGAAACAAATCTTAAGGTGAGAAGTTTCTTTCCATTATAATCGACCTACTCATCCTATATATGCATCACGCTGGTGATCGCAATTGCTTTTGGACAATAGACCTTTATGATGACCCCCGAAGCGACGTGCCGTATCGAGTTAAGCCCCGCTAGACTCATCCAAATACTCTGGGCACCCCACATATAGTTTTCGTGACGCACGTTTTAGTGAAGGGCCTCATGCAGGATGTGGAAAGGCTTATTGTTGGCGAATGGACACAATAGAACCTGGCATGGATCTCAGACCATCTCCGAAGCTTTCAGGCGCCATCCGAACGCGACCACCTCGGCCTACACCATGCAGCAAGGGCGGAGTCCGCCTAGCAAGCTTTCGACCTAGCGATTCTGGCGAGTTGAGACCTTTGTATGTATAGACAGTGCCGACCGCAAGTCGCTTTGAACAATACGGGTCCAGAGAGGTCGTTCGGAACATCAAAGTTGGGTACAACGCCGGTCGCGAAGCATCTCATTTCTCGTGTCCAGCTGTCGCAACCTTCAATATCTCTTCTTCCAGTCCGGGCACATGAATACACTCAATGCCATGCTCTTCAAGTTTAGTCCGACCTTGATTTTCGCCGACGAACTTTTCTGGTTCCTTGACGCCAAGATAAACTTTCTTGATGGCAGTCTTGCCATCCGTGGTCTTTGTCCTGATGATCCTGTCGACACAGGGTAGACTTCCGCTGAGTCTCATGTTGCAGGGTTCCATGGTGGTGTAGATGGCGGTACTGGGCGGTAGCACCTCGCCAACTCGCTCTTCGGGCAGGCGGTACGCTTGTGCGAGCTTAATGAGACAACATTGCTCGGCATGCGTGTTACCCTCAACTTCCAATGTATAACCACGTGACAGTACTTCGCCTGTATCCATGTCCACAAGCAGAGCGCCGACGCAGAAATTGGATGGCTTTGGTGGGGACTGTCGGGCTTCCTGCAGGGCTTCCTGCATCAGCGCCTTGTGGTCTACGACAATTTCGACTGTTTCTTGCGGCCCCAGTGCAGATTCTGAATCTTGCAGGCACATGGTGAAGGCTGGTAGTGAAGTCTGAATCAGAAGTCAAAAGGTGTGGACGGTGAGGGGAAAATGCGGTGATGCCTGGTGTGGCGGTATAATGGCCAAGGCTTAGATCCGGTCAAACTCCGTGCTCGCCTCACTGCGTGACGCGACGCGTTGTCGACTCGACGCGCGCTGACTTCCGGCTTTTCTCGCTACCACGTAAATTAGCCACGCAGACTCACACAACATGGCGCCGCGTCCAAAGAGAAATTCGCGCAAGGAAGAGCCCAAAGAGGAGCCGTTCATCCATGACGGCGAAGAGGAAGAGGACGGAGATGCCGACCTCGAGGCTGATGGCCCGCCCAGCATCGACCCGTATGCCGTTCTGGGTCTTGAGAGGGATGCAACAGCCGACGATGTGAAAAAGGCATACAGGAAGATGGCGCTCAAGCACCACCCAGGTAGGCACCGGGCCAGACATAGTAAAGCTATTGCTGACGGCCGCAGACAAGGCGCCCGCAGACCAGAAGGAAGCCGCGAACAAAGCTTTCCAAGAGATTGCCTTCGCCTACGCCGTTCTGTCCGACGACCGCCGCCGCAATCGCTACGATGTCACCGGTAGCACCGCCGAGACGCTCGAGGACGACGGCGAGTTTGACTGGCTCAAGTTCTACCGCGAGCAGTTTGAGGACGTGGTGAACCAGGAGAACATCGACAAGATCTCGAGCTCATACAAAGACAGCGCCGAGGAGAGGCGCGACCTGCTGAATGTGTACACCAAGTACAAGGGCCGGCTTGACGCCATCTACGAGAACGTGCTGCTGTCAGACATTCTGGACGACGATGACCGGTTCAGGCGCATCCTGGATGAAGAGATTGCCAAGGGTACAATTGAGTCGTACGAGGCGTACGAGCGCGAAAACACACATGCAGCCCGCAACAAGGCCAAAGCAGCGGAAAAGAAGAGGAGAGACGATTTCGACAAGAAGGAAGCCAAGAAGCACGCCAAGGAGGAAGCGGCAGCGAAGACGGCCGGCAAGCCGAAGCCAAAGAGCAAGAAGAAGGATGGCGGCGGCATGGGAGACCTTGCTGCACTTATCGCACAGCGACAAAAGTCCCGGCACGGCAACTTCTTCGATCACCTCGAAGCCAAGTACGCGCCTAAGGGACGAGAAGGCAAGCGCACTTCTCCTATGGACGAACCGCCCGAGGAGATGTTCGAGGCCATGGCCGCGAGGAAGAAGCAAAAGACCAGCACCCGCTCGAACAAGGCAAAGGCTGATGCGGACGCAGACCTTGCGGAAGAAGATTTAGGTGGGTCTGAGGATGAAGAGGAAGAGGAGGCGCCACGCAAGTCTAGAAAGGCTGCAAAGCCGCGCGCGAAGAGGGGAAAGGCCGCTGCTTAATCGAATGGCCCTACAGTCATAAGACAATTGAGTCTACGGGTCGTTTGTGTATTGCATGAGTTCGGGGCGTTTGAGGGACTTGTTGGTGGTTCAAAGGAACCGTAGATATACCCATTTTACTCTTATGCAGAATTGAGGAATGCGCATCATCCATTTCCATGAGCTTTATGTATCGACGTTGCCTCCTGGGTATACCGTAGGTATTCACGTACCTATAAGAGGTGCGGCCGCTTTCTACATAAGGCTAACACGAGAGCCAGCTTAGGGTTAAAAGTGGAGCAAAAGTGGACCTTGTCGAGAAAGATCCTACCGCAGGCTAATAAGACCTTCCACTAACCACTGACGGCGCACCTCTTATGCGTCAATACCTACAACAAATCGTGTGTGTCATGGTCACTCATAGCTTGCAAGAACACTGAGTCACCTCTCTCTTGCTCCTGGCTCCAGACATTTTGGTTATTCCACGACAACACTAGCAAGATTCGAAGCTGAGAAAAGTCTTTCAACACCGTCCCTTTACCCGTATCCGACGTTGGCTTCACCCCGTGCATAACAAAGAGAATTGTTCGGACAAGAACAGGCGATCGTCGATCCACAACTGAAGGAAATGGATGACAAACTACAATACTCCACGGACACACTACTCCCAGGTCGCGAGGCAAGTAGCCATCTGCCACGCAACATGTTCAACCTAGCAGACTGACCAAAGTAGGCGGATATCGAAGGTCAGCTCCACTTCAGCCTCAACAACGCCGCGGCTTGGGGTCGAGCGGAAGACAGCATCCAGCTGGGGCATATGAAAGAGGAGGATGGCTGGCCTGCGTACTTATCTATGCCTTCAAATGGTCCACTCCCGGCGCCTGCCGGTTTAGATGCTGGACGAGAGGTTCTGCATCCGGAGGCTCTCGCGCCTCCACACAAGAGATCTGCAATATCTGGCCTAGACACGGACGATCGGACAGATACTCGTTCCGAAAATGCCACCAACTGCAGAATCGCGCCCGACATCAATGGCGAGCTCCAAGAAGACACTCCGCTGCCCTCAACAGAGCAGGCAAATGTTGAACTTCGCGACGCAAAGCAAGTTCTCGCAGAGCGCGCCGCAGAACGCGAAAGAAGGAAGCGCGAGAGAGCTACGCAAGTCTTGCCACCGCGAAAACGTGCCCGCAAGGCGTTGAAAGCATCGTCTTCTGTTGATCTAGATTCTGTAGAGCAGGTACGTATCATGCTTCCGTGCAAATCCTCGATTAACAATCCGCCAGCATCACATGCCCACGGAAATACTGTCCACAAACTCTCTCGCCGCGCCATGGCCTGCCCTCAGCCCCTCACACGCCACCAATACTTCGGAGCCATTACTATCTTTGGACGAATTGCGCGTTATATCCAACCTCATGGCCGCCCAATCAATGTCCGTTGACTTGACCACAACGTACACATCCGCGCGTCTCAATTCCATGACAGAGAGCATCTGGACTGCGCTGTGCAAGGATGCGCTCTCCGAATTCTCCCTGAAAGTGCATGGTGCGCAGCTTTGGACGCACATCGGAGAGGAGGTAATCGCGTGGCCGGAGGAGTGGTTGAGGGTGCTAGCGAGCATGGAGGTCCTGCCGACGTGGTGGTGGGTGAGGGAGGGGCTGGTAGATTTGGTAGTTTTGGAGGGCGCGAAGGTAGATGATGGGGAGATGGATATGGTTTGGAATGAGCATGCGGAGAGGGTGGCGCAGCGTAAGGGAAGTGCTGAGAGGGGTTAAAGGTCTGGGAGGATTGGGACCTGGGAGCCATGGAATAGGTTTGTGATCTGGGCTGTTTGGTCTTGCTGAACACCGGCAAATATTTCTGTATCTTGATATGCTTCGCAGTCATCTGGAGGTGAGCTAGACAACGATTCATTCCCACAAGCTGTCCCCACAGATCGATCCGAAAAATTACTATACCCGATTAGTAAATCATGTGTTCAAGTAACAATCATATTTCGGCGAGTACAGTGCGCAACACTAGCGTTTCATGTAGTAATATGAATTCCTCTTAGAAGCCGATAGCTTCAGCAACCGTCCGCCAGTGCCGTGTGCATTCAACGACATCTTGTTTGCGACGACCAGCGGCTTTCCAGCACACTTTGGTCAGCCCAGTCTCATGATCTTTCTCTCAGTTCACAATGTCTATAATACGAGACATATGCATACATGGATATGGAACACGACCAGCAAATCACATCAAGGCCCTTCTTGGCCAATTTGCGAGGCAATACTCGCACGGCGATTGCATGCATGAATACCTTCTCGGAGCTCCCACGGACTACAGAGAATGGATCATACTCTTGAGCTTTCTGCACCCGGCACGCGATCTCCATGGTCAATCAAAATCTTGTCATTGGCCTTGTTCATGAGAGTTCGTGCAGGTAGCGAGTGCCCACAGGACGCATATGTGGATTTAGATTCCTTTGGAGTAACTCCAGCACGCCACCATTAGGTCTACAACTGTCTCTTTTGTAAGACACACGAGCATAAGCTCTATATTAGAAAGACAGAAAGCTCTGAGTGTGTCGATCTGGATGGTACGAGATCTCTCTTAGCGGGAGCCCAAACATCCCCCATGATGTAGCTAGAGTAAGTCTTTCGGAACCGACGCGCCATCAAGGCGTTTGTTCCTAAGTTTCAGCCCTGGACACAAAACCTTTTCTGAGTTGCAAACCCTTCGCAAGATTGATTTGTACGTGAGCCTCCACAGAACAGCATGGGTGCGAAGTGGTGTTGGTCCAATAGGGAGAACTTCCATAGAGCCTTTGTTGGTGATATTTTCGAACAGCAGCAGGGCGAGAGGATTCATGCCACCGCTGCGTGGTATGAAACGCATACTTCGACAAGATATCGTTGTTTCAATACAAGAATGATTCATTGATCCAGCGTGCCGCAAAAGGATTCGCATCTGTAACCGATTTTGGCCCGACGCGGAGACCCCATAGGATACAGGAGCTTGTATTTCGGTAGTAGAGGCAGTTTGCGGGCGAGGTCGAAAGCGCGACGAAAGATCCCAAGCCAGTACCGTCCGAAGAGAAACCTCATTGACAGACGCGAAACCATCATTCGCTATCTCTCCAAGAAGTTTCAGTGACTGAAACTGGCTGTGAATGAGGCTGTGATGCTCCATGGCTTCTACCACTATGATAGACGATGCTGTATTTATTAGACAATACAAGCCCAGCACAAATCTCTCTTCCATCATTTTAAGTGTCTGTTATCTGTCGCCCTGCAGCCACTCGGAAACTTCTGCCCACATGGAGAGACATGGTCAGTTTTAGGTTTTTAGTTTTTTTTCTTTTGGGAGGGGATTCCATAAAAGCACCATACGAATGTCGCTGGTTCTTTTATCGGTCAGAATTGGCCCGGACTTATGGAAGACTGCTCGATAAGAAATGTCCTCTTTTTATACAGCACTCCATTCAAAATCCTCAATGCAGTACATTTTACGCAAGCTTTACAGATTATTATGAGGCTAAGTTGTGTGAACAGATCGCAGGAAGACGAGGTCTGACAGTAGCCGTGTGCATCATTAGGTTTATCATTATCTATTCGATGACATGGCGTGTATAGAAGGCCGTCGCATTTTGTGTGATCCCCGAAAGCTGAAAGCTGCCAGTAAAATCCCGAAACCGCCAACTCCAGATCCATTAGAATGTAAAAGCAAACATATTCACAGTAGTCTCCCATTGTGCTCCACACGAAGTCACGCTCCCGAGGTGGCAGGCATACCAAGATCCATATCCATGTCCATGTCCATGTTGAACGTCAAATCGCTGTCATCCCACGGCAGCATTTGCGAATTATCCATCGTCGTACCAGCGCTCACGTCGAAATCGCCAAAGCCCGATGTTGCAGTCAAGTTCGCTCCTAACCCTGCCGTCGTCGTCGCCATATCGAAGTCAAATTCAGCTGTCGTGAAAGCAGGGAAGCCATAGCTAGGTTCAATTGCCTCACCAGCAGCATTGCACGACATCTCTTTTATAGGCGTCATGAAGGCTGCGTAGCTCTTCGAAAGAGGCGCCGAAGTGGCATGGAACTCGCCATCGGAGCCGATGCAGAAACCGCCAGCTCCGGTGCCTTCCAAATCGTCTGTGGCTACGTTTGAATTCCCAAAGTCGGGGAAGCTAGGTATGGGAAGGTTAGAAGCACCCGATGTAGTGGCAGAGGTAGTGAGACCGGGCATGTGTGTGATCGGGACCGACATCTCTCCCGCTTTCGATATCGCCATGCTGCCAGCCAATGTGCACTCGAACGCACGCGCGCGTGCTACAGGGTCGCTGAACCTTTTTGTGATACAGTGGAAGTTGTTGAGATCGAAGCTCTGGTCGAGCTGTGCATTAGGCGTCAAGCCTAGATCTTCCAAGACCTCATGGCTGGAATAATGGCCCGCGATTGCTTTCGGTTGGGTGAGGTCCATGCCGTGAGCTTTCCTGAAGAGATTGAGCCATTCCGGGTTGTCAGCTGCCGTCTGCTCCCATGCGTCGTCTGTGTCATATAGGATGCGCCGTGCTTCACTCTGAAGCATTGCATCCGTGACCGAACCGGGTCCATTGCGCTCCATACTCTCACGCGCAAATTGACCGAGCCGCAGCGTGAGTATCTCCCAGCAGGTCGCGTACGGATGAGGAGACTTGGGTGAAGTTGTATAGGGCGAAGGCTGCTGCGTTGTTCCCGACCTGGAAGAGTTGTTCACGGTGAAGCTGCTTGTCTTCGGAGAAATGTCGTTACCGTTGGGTAGGAGGACTTCAAGGTCGGTTTGGCCTAAGTCCATGCTGGGATGTTTCATAGAGGATGAGTTCGAGGCGGAGAAAGGGAAGGGAGATTTGCTCTCATTCGCGATCAGGTAGGGTGGCATGGCATTGGTGACATATTGGGCAACATGTGGGTCGAAGCCCCTGCAGCCCTTCCAGTTCTTCATGGTTGCTCCATTGCGGAACTCTTTCGCGAGGTGATCACACCGATCTTGCCATTTTTCGAACGTTTTGGCGCAGAAGCCACAGCGCGAGTTGATGACTTGAGCTTCCGCCTTCCAAGCTTCCATGCTGGGGGTCATTTTACAGCCGTGCCTTAGGTCAAGAGTCAGTACGGGTTCTAGCTTGAGGATGCAATGTCCGATAGAGGTGCTTACATCAAGCGAAGATGTTGCCTCAGGTGGTCTTTACGATAGAAAGTACGTGCTTCCATGCCCTTCTCTTCGCATGCACGGTGATTGTGTGACTCCAGGTGGGCATCGCTGGGATTGATCTCGTCGCAGAAGACGCACTTGCGTTGTCCAGAAGACGAACAGGTGATCACGTCGCCAAGTGGAGCGCATATCCACTTTTCGAGAGATAGATGGAGAGTCTTCTCGTGGCGGGTCCAGTCATATTTGTTTTTGAAGCGATCAGTGCAAAAGGTGCCTGCCTGATGTAAGTAAAGGAAGGGTGGCTTGGCGCTGTCGAAAACAAAAGCCTCGCAAAAACCTTAAAAATAAGTGTGCAGAAGAGGACAGCTTACATTGGAAAAGGCGCGTGTCACTTTCCGCGTCGTGTTTCGGCGTTCGAGTTGGCATCCGTCGTCGCCTGCGCCTCTCCTTCGACTTCAAGCTGTTGAACGAACCGAGAGAGTGTCGCGAGCTTTGTGAGTAAGTTGCGGAAGTAGACGAGCCGATAGATCCTGAAGATAGAATCGTGGGGACAGTGTCTAGAGAGGTGATCGAGGGTGCACGGAATACGGAGAAACTGCCGGTGCTATCGTTCGAGTTCTCCTTCCTGTAACTACTCGCATTGCTTCGATCGCCATCGTTAGGGAAGTCGAAAGTCTCAACGTTGCGAGCAATAGCAAGCAGAGGAGCCGGTTCGTTCTCAGGAGGAGAGTGCTTCCATCGTTCGAAAGGATCTGTCTGAGGTCAATTCTGACTCATTTGCTGCTGAACCGCAGCTGGGGACGGTGTGTGCTGGCTCGGATCGTCCAGGCGGTATTTAAAGAACCGGCCGTGACTGTTAGAGGAAGAGGTAGAAGGGGTATACTGACTCAGCGACTCCCAGGTTCGCCCCGGGGGAACGTTGACCGGCTCGGTCACTGGCCGCAAGCTAGGGGATGATGTTCGCTTCGGTCGCGCCTTATGCCTTCGCCTCGTGTTCGCCATCCAGTTTGAGATCTGGCCCAAAGACAGACCAGTCTGCTGGCCTAAAGCTTCTTTTTCTTCTTCGGTTGGGTAAGGGTGGTCGATGTGCGCGATCATCCAATCTTTCAGAATCTTGGTCGCCGCACGTGGAAAGCGGGCAGCTGCAGCACCCTTCTTTGGTCCCTGGCCGTCGGCCTCACCTTCCTCAATCGGCCCTTGATGACCGAGGGAACGCATGGGTTTCTTTCCAGTGAAGCCGCCGAACGTCCTCTCGCTAACCTCAGCCACACTATGCAGTGTGTCCAAGGCTGTCCGCTTCATTTGCATAGGCATCTTCTCGGGATTGGTGAAGCTGCAGGGGCGGAATAAAGCATTACAGGGCGAGCATCCAGATGACTTG
The DNA here is from genome assembly GCF_001642045.1 of Paraphaeosphaeria sporulosa. Classification (NCBI taxonomy): domain Eukaryota; kingdom Fungi; phylum Ascomycota; class Dothideomycetes; order Pleosporales; family Didymosphaeriaceae; genus Paraphaeosphaeria; species Paraphaeosphaeria sporulosa. The sequence continues at coordinate 2,504,994 of NW_017253360.1, read as the reverse complement.
CCCTTACCAACGTCGTACATGAAACACTCGAGTGATTTTAATCGGCAGTAATCGCATGGATGTGGTGCTTTTTGATATCTAGGGAGCCTGAGGTAATGAATAGGTGATCAAGATATAGTGCGGGATTTTGAACTCACCAACTTGAGAAGTCGGTGTTGAACTCCTCTTCAGGAACGATGTCATCATGTAGCGCGTCCGGGAGTGATACGTCCTGGTTGAAGGAAGCACAAAGGCACCTGGACCTCATCAGCAATTGTTCCTACAAGATTCATCTTGGAGCTTCCTTCAATACCAAGGCCAGGGATGCAATGATCTTCGGAGGACTGCTAGTCGCTGTGGTAAGAAGTCATGGGCATCGTGGATAAACCTAGTTGGAGCCGGTGGAACACAACAGCCTCCAGACCGTATTTTGCAAGACCCCGGACCTTCCATACGTAATCAAGTTATAACAAATTCCATTGCATCTTCCAAGCAGGGTGTTGAAGTGTGAAAGTTGCGCTTACCCCTCATCGTCTTCCTGGCCGTAAGCAGGACAACCAACGCGATGCTTGCTGACACGTGACGCCGGCCGGCTCGGGAGCGGAGATCCAAGTTCCTGAAATATCGAAGAGGCCTCTCCGAAATCGAAAAATTGGGCCATATCGGATTGAGCGTTGGGCGTGGTCATGTTGAGCAAACTTTCCTCGGCCGTGGCATGAGAGTGAGGATGGACTAGCGAATCAGTCTGGAAGGATAATACGCCCTCCGAATCTACAGGATTGACAATAGGGCGTGAAAGTAGGCTCAAGGCATGGAGGAGATGTCGCAGAGCTACGTGCGATGTGAGTAAGAAAAGAGTCCTGTATTGGAGTCACGACTGCCTCGAGACGAAGACGCTAGGCTCGTTCTGTCCAGAGACGACAACCGCAGGGCGTGGAATTGACAAGCGGCCTGTGCGCAGCTTAGAGTGCGGAGTTGGGGCATCCTTTCGGCTTTCCGGATATCGGCGTCAAATATTTCTTTCGGCTGAGTCAGGCGTTCTGTGTATTCAATGTTGGCGTATACATGATCCTCTCAAAGTTTGGAGAGACTATGTTGCTTCTTTCCTACAGAAGTTGATTAGTCGATGCCATCACTCACAGTGGTCTAAAAAAGGGCATCTGTGAGGCACACTGCCATGGGTGTACAGTTCACAATTGTGTAGTGTTTTAAGTTAGCACAGGATGAAGTGCGCCGACACCTGTTTTTTTGTGTCAGCCACTGTGACCTGCATACTGCCGCATGCCAACAAGTGCGGAAGATACCATACTTACCACTGAAGGTAGCGGATATGCACCATGGAAAATCTATCGCGCACTATCTTCAGTGCCTCGGCAGCCTTTCATACTTACGTGGAAGCTTACAGTCGTATTTTCTCTTACCACGAAACCTAGCTAGCGCATCGCACCATGGCAGTTCATCGGCTGACAAGCCCCACAGCACCTCTCCTTTATCCCTCCGATTCGCCCGCCCACCATCTCGAAAAGCGGTGGACCACACGTTAGCGACCCTGCATCGTGGCCAGAACCAGTAACTGCACGCGTCTGTCAGCAGCAACATCATCATCATCATCATCATCTGCAGGCAGGGCTACGAAATATCTTTGTCGTGTGATGAGACATTCACGGAGAGGAAGAGGTGATTCATGTGCCGTGAGGTCTGACGATAAAGCTCACGTTGGGGGTGTTGGTGAACAGCGGGTTCGCGGTAACCCGAAAAAAAAAAAAAAAAAAGAGGTGCAACGCTTGGCATCCAAGGATTGCTCCAGCTGGTGTTCCACTCGGACAAGGCCGACAACACTTGCACTCATAGGTTGGTTAAGTCAATATTCTTGGTTGACAACAATTAGATGTCCCTTACCTAGACGATCCAAAGTCCACTGAACTTCTATGCACTGCTCCTTCAACAGAGATCTAGTCTATCAATGGTCAAATCGGAACTCTAGTCGCTTGTTCCCGTCATCTTTCGTTCCTCTCAGATACCTCAGCTTCTCTGCCTCACTCATACCATGCCAGACCCTCTGTCTTTGCCTGTTCCTCCACACATACCAAGCCTTGGTTGCCAAGTACAAGAAGATGTTAACTATGCATAAAATAAGGACAACACGGTTTCCACGCCTATACTTGGGCGCATCGTCCTCGCGATAGATGTTCGCCGCGATGATACCGGACGTCTGAACAGACATGTTGTATATTGCAGCAGACACTGTGCGTGCGCGAACGTTGTTTGCGTTCCGGGAATTCCAGCCCACTTGAATGGGATGTGCTATACGTGATCTTGTCAGTTTCTGCCACGTCGCATCACGCGGTGGATGCCTACCATTTGGATAGCAGAGAAGGAGCGTCATAACCGTCCATGCCAGCCATTTATTGATCTCCGTCAGATCATAAACATTCAAGATGATGATGAACGGCAGCGCCCATAGCTGACCGATGAGAGACGTCAAAGTGAGCTCGCGAAAAATCTCCGCTGCATATGTGAGGCCGAGCATCGTCACCACGTGAAGCACTTTACTCGGCACTATTAAGAGATTGGTTTTGAATGTATCAAAGCCGATATCCCGAAGTATGAGAGTAAGATAGTTGTTCGTAGGCGTCATGGGTGTTTGAAACGTCAATCCCAAGATGTAGATTGGCCAAAGGTCGTAATCTTTCATGCTTTGCCAGAGAAGCTTCGGGGTGAGGGCCTCGCGGTTATGCATGGAACTCTTGCTAGGGTCTTCGCGTAGAATTCGATTAACCATGATGACTTCTTCGCGCTTGGTGAACCAGCCCTTGCGGCCGCGTAGCCAGCCAGAAGTGCTGGTTGGGCTGGATGGCATAAGGAGGAAGGCCAGAAGGCCAACAACAAGAGTGAGTAAACCCTGCCTAATTAAGTTGCAATCCACGACAATCAGATAAAACGCTTACCTCTATGAGAAAAAGCCACCTCCAACCAGCCTGGTTATCCACGTCACGAAGGTGCAATATTCCGAATGCCAGGAAGCCTCCAAGCACATCAGCCAACGCGGAGGCAGTCCAGAAGAAGCCAAGGCGTAGAGAAAGCTCATGGTGCTTGTAAAAATACGAAAGATACAATATCACCTGCTGCCGATCAGTCTGAAATCATGCATCGAGCTTGGGTGGGATATAACCTCCGGGATAAACCCGCCCTGAAGCATACCAAGCAGCGCCCTGCACCAAAGAAACGATGTCCTTCCCTTCAGGTAGAACTGCAACGAGCCGACCAAGGACCAGACTACCATTTGTGTGGGCACCCAGATGTCAGGTCCGACCCATTTTGCTACGAGCTGCGAGGGAAGCTCGGCACAGAGAAAAGCCAGCTTGAAGACAGTATTCCCGAGGTTGTAATCTGATTCTATCAGCAATGAACACCACTTTCTATCGTACCACTCCTACCGTTCGTAGTCATTTGCAGATCTTCAAGAATATTGTCTGCTAGAGCTTGGCTCAGATTGGATCTGTCCAACTCGAGGGCCATAAACATAATGGCAGTAAACGTCATGATACGAAGATCGATCTTGCGCACTAAGGAATGTTCTTCGCCCCAAGTCCATCGCGCGCTCGGATCAAAGCGATGCGCATTTTCCCACGTAGGTGGTGGTCTGTACTCCTGCAAAGTTTCCGGATCGTCGAAGACAGATGGCTGAGTCGCTATTTGTTCTGGATTGTATAGACCATGAGACCTCTGGAACCAGAACCTCTTCTCACTGTTCGGTAACGCGAGCGCCGACGACTTGCCATCTCCTAGCAATGTTGTTGCCGCCGAATAGTCATCCTCTTCTATGCCGTCCTGAAAAGTGTCATAATTGTCCGTGGCGTCGTTCAGGATAGGCGATGAAGAGTCTCTGATTGGAGAGGTACTCTCCTCGCCATGTTTTGTATTCGACATGGTGCGCAATGGGATATCCACGTCCAAATGGATCGCCGCATTTCCGTCCATCATGCGACATTTGCGCACGATGATAGTTAAGTACCCCCAAAAGCATCAATGATGCGTTCGAAGCTAATATCGCACCTTTGTCTCATGTGCCAGAGTCTACTGGGTCATGTAGAACGTCGACTGGTGCCCAGGTGGGCTTCGTGATCAGACACGGTTTACATCATTTATGCTCGCGCTTGCGTGCTCAAGGTACAGAGACACGTGCGTTTCAGCAAAAGCAATGCATGTCTAGCATTTCAGACCTTGTGAAGCCTTTCAGCGATATATAGCGATATTGTTCGTAATCTACAGAAAGTGGTGCTTCGCTCGACATTATATAACGTGGCAGCGATAATGGTAGATTCAGCTTCTTGTCCCTACCCATCGCATATTCCGGTTGTAGCCAATAGAACGACCGACTGACTTCAGGCCCTTTGAGGGCCGCTTCTCGGTATCAACGCTATTGAGTGTAAATACGCCGTGCCCAAGGCAAGTCCTCGAGGAGTTTCGAAGTATGAAGGCATGCCTGGCATTGCTGAACAACTGCAAGAAGAAGAGCACTTGAGTACCCTAGTAAGCTGGACCAATGCGGAAGGGGCTGCTTCACGATACTCGCCTACCCCGTTTCGATGATGCAGTTGTGAACCTCGGATAGAATTAAGCAAAATACGGAAGACGCAGTCAAAGTTGCAATCGAAAGTGCGGCCTCAGGCGCAGCGTGGCTGGGTCCTCCTAAACATTGATGCCTGGCCCAGGTGACGATCTGTGATAAGAGGACCGCTGCGCACTGTTCGCTGAAATCATCTTGGACTTGCTCTTGCTTGCATTTGATGTGGAGCTTCCGATATTGCCAACGCGTGCATGCCCGTTGGCTGGTCAGTCGGAGGACGAACGTGCATTGCAGAATGCGTGCTGTGTTTCGATGGTCTGCCACTCCGCCCCAATCCCATCCATGGTAGGGTCGCTCATATCCACAGTTTTACCTGGCCCCATCACAGAAGCCGCGAACCATGGTGCCCTGTCTCGGATACAGCCGCTCGCGGCAGTTTCATCGATCATAGAACAGGTACGCGCACGATGAGAGACCCGGACAAGGCTGTCCCGCCAAAGATCCGCGCGAACTAGCGACGAATGCCAACGCATCACTGCACGCATCGCACCGTTGTCAAGCGGCCCAATACATGCAAAGCTAGCCAGACCCGCAGGCGTGCAGTGTCCACAGCATCGTGTAGCATGTTCTCTGTCACCGCCTTCGCTCTGCTTAAGGGCATTGAACCGCCTCGAGTGCTGTGAAACGGCACAGAAGCACACGAAGCCTCACCGAACGCGGCGCCCCGGCTCACCCCTCTCGTAACCCCACCATCGCGGGGGACATCGCAATCACAAGCTTTACTTTGCCCACTGGATGTTCGGTAATAATGCCAGCAGCGACTGATTCATGACTACGTGCTGAGATGGATGCGGCTCCGAATTGTGCCATTTGTAATGCGCCCGCCTATCCAGAATGTCCCTGCGAGTCGGAGCGCCTGCAGATCGCGGTCAAGCAGGCTGAAAACCGCGCCATGGAGGAGAAGCTGACCGAGATACGGTGCGCAGTACCACATATGCTCTATGCTTAGCTCGACGATGGTTGCTCATTGAGGACAGGGACTGGGTGATTTCGCACGCACGACAGCACATCTTGAATCAGTTCGAGCGCCTTACGTCGACGCGCAAAGCCCAGCATTCGGCCTATCTTGCGACCCTGCCCAACTACACCATCTACATGCAGTATTCAGGGCACCCGCCGATTCATCCCATCTACATCGAGAACCTCCAGCGCCAGATTGCCGAGGCGCACGCTGAGTTGAAGCGGGGCATCGATGCTGACTGGCGCGCCTCTGTGCTCCGCTATCCAGACGTCCTCGATTACTTTTACGGCTTGGTACAGCTGAAACTACCAGACGAACGCTCACCCCGGGTTGTGGAGCCTCCGTTTGCCGCTGCGGGATATGCGGACAGAGGATTTGCGGGTCAAATAGCAAAGGAGAAGAAAAAGAAGAGAAGGGACAGCTCGCTGGCACCTGTGGAAAGAGGGAGACATAGGGATGAACCGCCCATGCATGCAGTCCTAGGGCGAGTGAGAGGCCCGCCCGCTGCACCGACTCCTCCCATCGGCGGAGGGTACCCTCGTCCACCACCCATGTATCCTGGGTACTAAGTAGGTCATTACCACGATCCTGGATGCCCCACATGCCTGAACCCGATCAGCGGAGCACAAGAGTCTCATCGGCCGACAGACTGCTGCCCGCGCTGGTGCGCCACAACGCTGCTCGCAGGCTCGACATCATATTTCTTCCCTACCCGTATCATTCTCGCAACACGAAAGAAACGACTTTCATGACTAGCATATTTGGCGTTCTATCCCCACCCACTGCAAGCTTCTCAACGCTGCAAGGCCGTTGGCGGTTCTGTTGTTTTCGGGTACCAACATTTCAAGCATAGCACGGAGTTGCGGTTTCTGCTGCGTTCTTGACTTAATATTTCCGCTCCGCACGCATGTAAATAGCCATATACAGATGCTCATATGATAGTGATCATGTATCCCATGTTAAATATTTCCACGGGCCTACCACAGTCCGGACGTTACCCTGTCCGCGACTTCTATGCCAAGATAATGTGACTAAGCATGAGGGAAGCCGAAGTAGGTTAGTTCCACATCAAGCTTTCGAGCTGCCGGCTTCCCAAAGTTTACTCAAGACTATTCACAGCGACTGCACGCACACGAACCCTCTATGGTCAGCCAGCACTCGCTGTTCATACTCGCGCGCATTCTAAGCGATACTACATACCCTCCAACCTCATCGGTCATTTGAGAATTCCACGACGCATACCACATTTTCGATCGTCACGGCGCACACCTCACACCACTGCGATGGATAAGAAGGGCGGCGCTTACGGCGGTGCAGCAGGCGGAGGCGATACCGACTTTCGTAAAACGTACGACCGCGAAAAGTACGCGGTACTTGCCAAAGAACGCGAACAGCGCGAGCGCGATGAAGGGAAAGCCCGCTATGAAGCCAAACAAGAAGGGCGCTCCTACCGGCGTCGCGCCTCTACACCTGAGGATCTCAGGATGGCCGAAGTGCGCACTTCGCGCGTCGACGTTGCCTCGTTGGTCGGGAAAACCATGCTCGTCCCCGCTGGCTCAGGCGTAGGAAAGCGTGGAAAATCCGCAGGGTTTTACTGCGAGGCCTGCGACATTACGCTGAGGGATAGTCCGAGTTGGATAGAGCATCTGAACTCGAAGCAGCACTTGAGCAACACGGGGCAGAGCATGGATGTCAAGAGGGCGACGCTAGAGGAGGTCAGGGAGAGGTTAAGGTATCTCAGTCGGAAGAGGCGAGAGGCAATGCAGAAAGAAGAGCTGGATCTGGATAAGAGGCTGGATCAGCGGAGAGAGGCGGAGGATAAGGAGCGGGAGGCGAAGCGGCAGAAAAGAAATGAGAAGAGGCGGGCGAAGAAGGATGATTGGGATGGATTTTGAATAGCGAGCATACACATTGTACTGGAAGGGTCAAGGATCAGATCGAGAGAGGCAATTGGCGTTAAGGTTGGAAATCGAAGATACCCCGGCATATCAGCATATTTTACCTGTAAAGCCATCTATGATACATGTTTCTGAGCATCTCTGACTTATTGGCCTTCGTGTGCCTGCTCTCGGGATCGTAGAAAGTAATTCCCTTGCAACTTGAACTATTTGTGTTTTGGCAGTTTTGTCGCGGCTTGTGAAAAGGCGCAAAGTGTCAAATTCAAGAAACCATGTCGGAGGCATCAAGACTCCATCACTTCGTCCGATGCTTGAGACCTACCGGATCAATACTGGTCCGCCGTGGTACAGCTCATGAGACCATATGGTGTTAGCGTGGCAGCTGCGGGGAAGCTTCTGCCGTATCACCGCCAACCCAGTTGACGCCATCTCACTAGACGCTGCATTTCTAAGCAGCATGCTTAGCATCACAGCTCTACAGCATACCGTGTGTGGAGAACCGGCATACTTAATCTCCTCCAAGTTGCCTTATTCCCAGATAAACCTGTGATCTCATCACTCATCGCACAGTGTCGCTAAGCATCGCCCATCGCCTTTCCAATTCCCGCTTCCTCGCAAATCTGACGACCACAACAAGATGGCAGTCCTTAACGGAGACGCACCAAAAATCACTCTGTACACCAACCACGGTTGTCCTTACGCGCATCGCGCGCATATCGTGGTAAAAGAGCTAGGATTGCAATATGACGAAGTCATCATTGATTTGGCCAAACCAAGAGAACCTTGGTATCTTGAAGTCAACCCAGTAAGTTGCGCCTTCATAAATATGACCTGTTATGCGACGAGGACTGGTCATCGTCCTTTCTTCGACTCGAGCGTGCTGTTACCACTAATCCTTATCGTACGACAACAAAACGACACACTAAAAACTGGCTCTCGCTAATCGTCTCTCCCCAACCAGCGTGGCCTCGTCCCTTCGATAAATTTCAATGGCGAAATCATCACTGAGTCCGCTATTGTCTCTCAATTCTTGGCTGACGCCTACCCGTCACATCTCCTCCCACCATCTGACTCAGTGGATAATGCCCTCAAGCGCGCTCGCATCAACTTCTTCACGGACACGTGGACGACCAAAGCTGGTAGCTTCTGGTTCAAAATCGCACTAGAGGACTCCGAGGAGGAGAAGGAGAAGCTGACCCAAGAATTGATCGGCGTCGTCAACAAAGAGATCGAGCCCCTGCTCAAAGATGCGGCGCCATTTTTTGGCGGGAGCTCAAAGTTGACCTTTGCCGAAGCCATCGTTGCACCATTCATCCTGCGTCTGTACGCTTTCGCCAAGCACGGTCTGCTTCCGAAGTCAGTCACCGACGGGCTCGACAGACTCCCGAATTTCTCCAAGTGGGCTGCTGAGGTTATCAAACACGACAGTGTAACATACATCTGGGACGAAGAGAAGACATTGGAAGGCAGCAAAAAGAAATTTGCTTCACTCAAGGCACAGGCAAAGAAGGCTTAGGACATGTATAGTAATTCACGTCGGTATGTGGAGCTGATGAGCACCACTCGGCAAAATACACTTTTAAACTTGCCATGAGATATCTGTCACTATGCTATTCTTGTGGAAATGCAACTACCCTTGACTGAGACTGCAGAAGATTGCGATCTTTGACTTGCAGACTTACAAACAGACAGGAAACCCGCGAAATGAATGATGAATGTCCTTGAGCAATGAAGCACCTCCAACCCATCTAAAACTCCAGAACCCTGACCCAATGTCATATCCCAAGGAAGGACCCAACATGCGTGCACATAAGCAAAGTATCTGACACGGTTATCACTGACCGTCCCAGTTTGTGAAGTAGATTTTACTTTTCAGTATTGCGAACCGCGACGCGTGCGCTTCGTGTCCGGAAGATCTTGATCAGCCGCACTAAGCTGAAGGATGATCTTTGCTGCTTCGAGCTCCTTCTTGGTGCGGTCGCGGTTACGGATGTCGCTCACTGCAGTGCTTCCGATTACTTCAGGCCTTGACGTCAGATTGTGAGGGGGATTCGAGTTTTTGACTCGGCAATCGTAAACGTTGATTTCTGAATGTGGTCTCTTCGCGGAAAGATGCTCATGGTAATGACCTCGCTGAACAGAAGTCGGCTGTCGATGCAAGGGCACCCCATGCTCGCGCAAGTGCTGGTGGAGAGACGGAAGTTCGCTCGCCACACGATCGAAAGTCGGAGAGTGAACGATTGGCGACGATGAAGGGGACTTTGAGCCGTTAATTGACGTCCAAGCAGATATCCACGCTGAGCCTCGTGGTGATACTTGTGGCGATATGGTCGATCTCTCGTTCTGATCGCCACCGGTGTAATAGCCGCTTTCTTCAGACTTTCTTGGGCGATGCGACATAGGCTCCCACGGCGTGTTCAAAGTTGGTAGCTGTGGCGTCTGCAACGTAGCCACTCCTAATGGGTCTGAGATCTGATAGTCGTATCCCTCCTGTCTGAAGCGGTTCGTCTCGTCGGCGCATCCCTGCACGATCTCAGGAGCGATGAGAAATTTGCCGTATCCCGGATCGTCCGGTTGGAGGCACGTCTCGGGAAAGTCGTATCCGAACACAGGCGTGAGAACCCAGCGGATGTGCCAACAGAATGTCGCAGCAATGGCTTTGGCGGCCTGATAGGGCATCCAGTATCCTGGATTGGTAAGGAACTTGTCTACAGTATTTAAGGAGAAATTTACCTTGGCATACCAGGGCTCCTCCCGTGATGCTGTAGCTGATGTCTTTCAGCCCGGCGTTCTCCCTCAGAGCTTTTGCGGGTACCGTCTGAGGAGATTAGTATCCACATCAGAAGGCAAGCAGGAATATTTGACCGACCTTCGAATGTTTCAGCGACTTGAAGAACGGCGTCATGCGGACTAAGCCAACGTTGTAGTCCCAGACAACAACGTATTCCTTGTCTTCGCCTGGCACTTTATAAATGTACTGGAACACTGCCAACAAGTCAGTAGTGGTTTCTCCTTTGGAAATGCTGACTTGCTTTCGAAAGCCTCCCGTCCTGTCTTGTACAGGAAATCTTTCTTGTCGCTATTATAAGGGATATGACGAACCCCCTTCTTCTTGATCTCTCTCATTGGAAACAACTGGAACCGACGATGCTGGAGAAGGAGGGTGCCATCTTCATCACCTTCGTAAGGGGGATAATTCACATGTCCAACGACCTTGGTACCCTCAGAGAAGACGGGTGCGTCTTTGGGAATCTTCTGTCGTTTTGGGACTGATGCGTATGGAGCCACCGGACGCGGCGTAGGTGCTGGTGTCGGAGACGTTGAGCTGCGATGCCCATTTCCCTCATCGCCCCGACACGGGTTGAGCAGAGAGTGTATCTTCATCGCTCAAAAAAAGATGCACTGAGATATGAGGCAGGGCGCCGGACTATTTTTGCAGTTTCGTCGCGATGTGCTCGTCAAGGTTGGACTTGAACCAGAACCCAGGAACAGAAGGGAGCTTAGCTGCTGTGGAACATCCGTGTAGTTTGGGCAGCAGGAAGCTTGGGGCAACAGTCGAAAGAAAAAAGGCTGCTTCTCACAGTGTTTGCGCTATTGGCCACGAGGACGAAACGAACAGCTTATACGCGCAAGCGATCTCGCCAGATAAGCTCTCCAGATCACCAGGCGATATGACCTACCGTTCTCTGTAAGTTTTTGAAAGATGCAGGGTTTTGAAAGCTATGACTTACGCAATGTATCTGCAGAGAAGTGATCAGGTAGGGAATCAGGAGTTTCAGCCTCCTCCAGAAAGATGGCAGGTCGCGACAGAGCGTCGACCCAGATCACAAATGGCTGTCCAACAAACGGAAAGCTCCCGTGGCAATAATTTGCGTTCTCGCTTGATATCCAACGGATTGTCTGCTTTGCCTTGGCTAGTGAACCTCTGGGTGTGGGGTTATGATGACGGGACTGTCCACGTCAAGGTCGAAAGCGATTCGAATGAGCGGCCTTTCCTCACAGTGACTGTATCTACCTCACGATATTGTCAGATGGTGTCTTGTTGTATCTTGTTAGCCAAGCGGACATTTGCGAACGGCAGGAAGTGTCAAGGGAACAGCGAGGCAGGCAAAGGCTACCACTGGTATACCAGATCGGCTCTAAGCTCTGGTTCTGGGTCGTTCTTGTATGATCCCGTCGGCCACTAAATGCTACTCTACCGACCACACGGTCACCTAGTCCGCCCGAGCTTTGCGGACGCAAGCACAGTGCGCAGAAGCGAGCGATGCAGGCTGTCTCAGTAAGCGGTCTATGTGGCTCGATACAACTGTCAAAGCACGGAAAGCAAGGTCTATCCTGGAGGTCAAACAGTCGTTGCTATATGCAGCTAGAATCGTCGAGCGTGCCGTAGCCAGCAGGGGATCGAGGACATTGCAGCCTGGTTTCACGGCGTCAAACGCTCTTCGCCTTAAACCCTGTATCTGGATCGGGTCCTCCACAACATTTTCTTTGTCCTGGGCAACCTAAGAAAAACAAAAAACAGAAATGGAGCAACTGTGGAAAGGGGCGCCAGGTGGGGACATGGCTGATGGAGCCGCTCTTTGGCGTGCTTCTGTACAGCTCGTGTCTATGCACCGCACATCAGAGAGATGCTCTATCCCTTGATCGGTTCTTCAAAGAAGCTCCAAGCTGTATTGTGGACTTCTTGAGTTCTTCCAATCTTACACTCGGCATCGAGGACTCTCATCGCATACATGCGCGAACAAGAGGGGATAATACAGGAGTCTTAACATCGTGTATGGCAAATGCCGTCACATCCGATCTAGTCATGCTCCCTCTCCGTACCGTATGTGCAGGACGGATCGGTACGATATCCTTCTGCAGCCATCCGTGAGTACAAGCGCACGTACCTATCTTGGCCGGACCCGCACGGGCAAACGTGGTCGCTCTTCCCTTGCGAGCCGCACCTTTCTGTTCGCTGCCTAACTGCGCGCCCGGAGAAGCAATTAATTGGCTCGAAATTGTGTCGGTAATGGCCTTTCCGAGAACTCAAGTGGTGGGGGTGGGTACTCGAAGTCCCCCCATCCTGGCCGATTGCTTCTCGATCCGACACGACACACGAGCAGGCTTGTCACTGCGATACCAAGCATGACGCCTGGAAAGTTGATTATCTCATCTTTGGCCTTCAGAAAACCGACATTGGCGACTTGTCGCGAGCTTGCATCCTGCCTACTGCAATGGCCAACACTCAACCCAGAGGTCACCTTCATCGTGTGCTCAAGAACGATGAAGCTGTCTCAGAATGCAAAAGCGGCGGCATGTCTCAGTCTTGACCGCCTAAAGATGAGCGTTCAAACTGCATGGCGGGTCCCAGACGGGTACTCCTCGCTGGCCCCACTCCACGAGCAATGAGTGAGCATTGCTTCGAGCAGTGCTTCTGCACAATCCTGGAACGATGGCGAACTGGAACATGATCCACCAAAGAGGCTCGAGTGGAGAAGCCAGACAACATTGAGGCTCATGCTACAAGAAGTTGGCGTTGAAGGCGTAGTCATGCGTACAGCTACAGAGTTATTTACGTGCCGATGTCGATGCACTGGCCCGCTTGAGGTCTGTTCGACTGCACCCTCGTCCGGTGAATGCATGTGCTTGTTTCGAAGTACCCTGCATTGCCTTCAGCTCATTGATCTCGACTGAGGCATTGGGTCATGAGCCCACCACTCCCAATAATCCTCACGGTCCTTGCATCTGTGCCACTGAAACTTTGGGTCGTTCAATGGTGTCATGCAAGACAGTGACGAAGAAAAGAAAGATGTTTGAAAGCGCTCGAATACGAAATACTCACTGCCGCTTGTTTGAGGCCGTAAAAACGCGAGCATGATGGGACTAAGCAATGATGGTGAGTATAGTCATCGATCGACCACAGTTCTGTTCACTAGCTACTTAGTATTGTCCCGCTGCCACAGTCGCTCCACGAGCCCATCGAACTGGATAGGCGGACCCTTCAGGCATGTTGATTCTAGCGTGCGTTGCACTGGCCCACAGTAAATCGTGATGGCTCATTCGGCGGTGAGTATTGTATGAAAAGTGGCACAAAGCGACATGCTGCGCGGCGACAATGTAGCGGAATTGTATGTCTAGGACTGCTTTTCCCTTTCACTAGAAGCTTGTGGGGCCCAGTAACTGACTAGCAAGTACACTCTTCAGTGCTTCATTCGCTGTGTTCTGGATGATCATATCGACGCCTGCAAATGGACATTGTTGCGCGCACATGGACGGCGGCCTCCTTGACCGACCGCACAATAATGTCGTTCAACATGTCCGGTGCAACGGAGCTGTCAAGATCTGGAGTATGCTTCCGAAGCATGGTTCCCCACAAGCGTACGCGACGTCAAGAAATCGCTAATGGCTTCCTTCCGCTGTCGTGTTGCATGCGTACCACAGACCGGCACATTAACAGGCCAGCAGCTATGAACAAAGTTTACCAGGGGCATGACGATTCTCGCCGAGCGCATGCAGGGTTTCTCGAATGCAGTCTCAGAGCATGTCAAGAACACTGCAACGTGCGCTCGTTATGCGTACGGGTCTGCGAAATTGATCTCGCCCGACAGGTGCCTTATCACTTTAGTAGGACATAGTTTTTACGCTATCTCCCTATCTCTGCCCAATCTTTTGGTTAAGTGGTTATTCCGGTGCTCTTCCCCAGGGACCGCCTGGCGATCATTCGTCGGAGCGTGCCAGTGAAGAGCTTAGCTCGATTGCATGCTAACACCTGTACGATGGCACACCCGCTGACGCTCGTTGATAGGAAACAAACCACGAACATGTATACGCCATCATATATACCATTCGGGGTCTTATGGTATATGGCCGTATGTTGTCCTGCCTCACCGCTCTGGCACCGATAGCTGCATAGACCTGTCGATTGCACACCCCTCCGTATCGCACCGCACCGCACTGCACTTCTCCAACGATAGACAGGCGATCTGTACAGCGCAATTCCATACGACCCCTTAGAAAGAGGTACAGAGACCTCGAGACGCCAGCATCGAAACCCAGCGAACCATGTACGCGCAGTGCGCCCAGGTTGTCAAAATCTCCGCGCAGGCTGCGTTACCCCAAACGCGCACAGCACCCACACGGCAACGCACAACGCCCTCGTTGCAGCCGCTACGTCCCACAGCTCTATCACTTTGATCTGGATTCGGATGTACGGCAGGGTGGCAAAGTCTATCGATGTATATCCTCGTCGTTCAGTGCGGGGTGTTTATCGCTGTGGGGGCTTTGCGGGCACGGTACACAAAAGACCGCGTGTGGTCGCACGGCGATTGCATAGGACGTACCATTCGAGGGCGGCCGCTCATGACGTCTGCTTGACAGCTGTCGTGGATGGTGTCAAGCTTTGTGGCGCTTTTGACTATGTCGGACAGGACGGGGATGGATTCGAAAAAGGGTCACTACTCCGCCGAGTCGCGTGAGGAACACACTCCTAGTCTCACGCTTGCTTTTAGCACTTTTTAGTGTGTTGTCTCTCGTTCCTGGTAGCGGGCTCTTCGAGTCGATGGGAGGGTGAGACGGGCCGTGGTGGTGTCTGTGAGACCAGACATCGTCAGAACCGGTCAAGGGTAGAAACAGAGAAAGCTAGCCCAACAACGACTTCGAGGGCTTGAGCAGAAAAGTGAGCGAACAGAAACGTAGATTCTGAGATCAAGTAAGCCCGGACGTGCTGTCACGTTGATCCCCACACCTTATCGCGGTCATCTTGTTTCCTTCCCTCGCTGTGTGAACCTCCTTCTGTAGGCTAAATGAGCTCCCGTCTTGCAAGACCACGTTCCATATCATTGCCACACGTTCCTTCTACAAGCCCAAACTCGTACAATGACAAATACTGCTTCCCCGGCCATCCTCGTACAAACGCACCTTTCAGTCACGTCCCAACCGCAGCCTTGGTCCCGCACCGTCTACTAAGGTGCCACGAGCGGGCGTTCGAGCCCACTCTTCAGTACCCTGCTTCAACCCATCGTTATGTCATGGTAGGGGTACTGCGCACACTCATGAGCAATGTACAAACCATCCACCGTCGGTACCTCGCGCAGCTCCGCGGTGCAGACGCGTCTGCCAGCACATCGCGTCGCACAAGGGCGGAGCTGCGCACCGCCAACCAGCCAGCCTCACACTGCTGGTCCGATCTGATCTGATCACACCTGATCGTACGTGAAGGTTCCGATGTCGGATCGTGCCGGCTGAGGTCTGGAATCTGTAGGCTCAGCTGTAGCAGATGATTGAGCTACTTGTTCTCAATGAACAGGGCCAGAGGAGTGTTCAAGCACGTGAAGATGAACTGGCAGTCGTGGTATATGTTCTTGTCAGGGGCAAGGGACATCAGCGAAATTGCAGACAAGTGACACTCACGACCAGATTTGACGAGACAAAATCCGTATATATTCACATTAAGATGATCCGCGGAAAGGTATACTCGCAAGGACCGCGAGACCCACGCGCACGCTCATCGCGCGCACGTCATGTCCAAAACCACCATTGAAAACCCAGTCCCATGACGTGACGTTGAAACGCTCCTATTAAGAACCCCTTGTAATCACAGCCGTCCGATTCCAAACGCCCAGCACCAAGCCCGGGTATCTCCGTCCCTTAAACGCCAACCGCAGCACCGAACGCGCAACTACTCGCTGTCATCGTCGAAACTCGCCTCGCTAGGCTCGTCATCTTCATCCTCATCGTCGCTAACCACGTACTTCGCGGGCTTAGCTGCTGCTCTACGACCAGGGCGTGCTGCGGCACGCATGGACTTTGCGACTGGTACGTCGTCCTCGTCGTCGGACAGGATGTCGTTGGCTAGCTTGTCGGCATCGTCATCCATCAGCTCATCCTCGTCATCGTCAGAATCGATAGTGATGGGCTTTTTAGAAGCCTTAGAGGCCAAGTCTTTGGTCTTGCCCAAGCGGGCGGCGTAGGCCTTTGCAGCAGGGCTTAGCTGCGTCGTCTTTTTAGCTACCACAGTGGATGCGGCAGCAGCTTTGGGCTTCGGCGCAGCCTTGGCTTTGGGAATAGCCTTGATAGGTGCCTTTTTCTTGACGCTAAGAAGCAGGTCATCGTCCGAGATATCAGAATCCATGCCTGCATCCATATTACGTTTCTCTGGAGAACCTTGGGCAAGCGCCTCGTAATTTGTCTCATCCATATCGTCATCGTCGATAAAGACTGCTGGCTTTTGTGCAGTGGCACGGCCGTTGGGCTTCGACCCGGTGCCTGTAGCACTGCTTGCGCGAGCGGCGGGAGCCGAGAAGAGCGGACGATCATTTCCACTCGCGCCGATAGTCTTCACCATCATGCTGACGTCGAAGTCGTCGTCGCTCAAGCCATCGCTGTCGCTGTCCTTGTCTACTGCGTAACTGGTAGCCTTCTTCGCGGCACCTCGGGCAATCCGACCCTTGGTAATCGTCGTCTCGGCAGGCTTCTTTTTGGTCACCTCCTTAGCGACAGCAGCGAAGACATCAGAGTCCGATTCTGAGTCGACCGGCACAGGCGTTGGCTTCTTGGCGTTCTTTGTACTAACCGGGCGGCCACGTTTCGAAGCAGCAGCAGCAGTGGTTGCAGAAGCTGCCGGTGCCGGATGGTCCAAGTCCATGGCGTCTGCCTCTTCCACAGGCGGGCTCTTCTTAAGATAGGACAGCATACCACTCTGCTTTGTGGCGACGGGCTTCGCGGCGGGCTTCGGAACCTCCGGCTGCTTGGGCTCATCAGGCTCCTTCTTAAGATAACTAAGTAGACCGCCGGTCTTGGGTTTGGCCTTCTTCTTAGCAGGGCCGTAGTCGGAGAACTCGTCGGAATCAGAGTCAGATCCTGCCCTCTTCTTCTTACGCTTGCCACCTTTGGCGGCGCCAACTCCCCCGAGCTTGTTAGATACGCGACGGCTCATGCCCGCAATCTTCTTCTTGCGCTTAGCTTCGTCGTCAAGCTGAAGGTTCCACTCCTCCACAAAATCATCAAGGTCTCGCGTCCACAGATCCCTGGGCGTCAGCTTCTGGAGAGCGTCGATCTCCAACTCCTTGTCTCCGATCTGCCTCTGGAGCTTCTCGACACGTTCCTGCGTAAGAGACCAAATAGCCATCTGCAATTCGTTAGACGTGGTCTGTTTACCAGGGATGCTGGTGTACTTACACCAAGAAGGTAGTCGTAGTCGCCCGCGCCACCAGCATCGCGATCACTTTCTTCATCATCCTCCTGCGCTTCTTCTTGCTCCCCAGCTGTCTTGGCATCTGCAACCTTGGGGAAGGGCGTGAAGCCGAGTTTCCTCAGCTCGTCGACTAGGACAGCCTTCTTCTTCTTCGACACGACAAGCTTGCCGTCTATGATCATTTGAATGAAGCGAGCTTGGTTGGTCATTTTCGCGAGCTCCTTGTGCAACTGCTCGAGTTGATGGGCCTACAAAGGATTAGCTGAGGGTCATGTGAAAGCGGTAAAACCCTTACTTTGCGCTTCTCATAATACTTCAGACGGATATGGTAGAACTCCTCCATGATGTCAAGGACGGTGGCATACTTGTGAATGCGACCTTGCGAATCGAAGGCAACCAAGTTGGTGGTAGCCATGGTAGATGAGAGCTTGAAAGTATCCTCGAAACCTTTGGCTCGGGCGGCCTGCATGTGCTTGTCTTCCATCTTTATGATGAAGTGAACCTTGTCCGGTGTGTTGTAGTCGACATAATCCTTGATGATTGACGGCACCTTCTCTGCCTTGATAATGTCCTCCAGTTTCTCTTTGAAGTCTTGCGACCAGTAACGCACCGGCAATTCTGTGATCTCAAGCTCATTTTCGCCAGTCTCTCGAATGATGCCAGTGAATTTGTAACGATCGTTGGGTAGCTCTTCGGTCTGTCCGGTGAATCCGCGGAACCAGGGAGCCATCGGCTGCATGTCCTCTTTCGAGGCACCGTCCCGCATGCGGATCCTTAGATTTTCCACGATCTCGAGAGGGTTATAGTTGGGAATGGTGGAACTCCAGCCAGTTCCGATACCGTCCGAGCCATTCACAAGTACCATGGGCAAGATGGGCACGTACATCTCTGGCTCGATCTTGTTCCCATCCGATTCACCATACTTGAGAAGTGCATCGTCTTGGGGATGGAAAATTCGGCGAGCAAAGGGGGAGAGACGGGTATAGATGTACCTGGCGGAGGCAGCATCCTTGCCGCCCTGAAGTCGTGATCCAAAATTCCCACTAGGTTCCAAGCAGTTGATGTTATTCGAGCCCACGAAGTTCTGAGCAAGACCAACAATGGTTCCTTGCATGGAGGCCTCACCATAGGCATAATCCGTAGTACCAGAAACGGAACCAGCGAGATCGACTACTTTGACATCCTTCTTGAGGTTGCGGCGAAAACACGTGTAGAGGACTTTACGCTGACCAGGCTTGAACCCGTCGATAATCGAAGGGATTGAGCGTAGGTTATCAGCCATACTGAACAATATCAGTTCTTTGTTGACGAAGTCGTCGTAAGTTATCTCTTTCGTCGTCAAATCCAAATGATTGCCAGGTACAAAATCGCGCAGCCACTCCTTACGGGCGTCAGCTTTCTTCTTGGAGAAGGCGAGCTCAATAAGCTCCTCTTCTTGCGCTCGCATGGTGTGGAAGGCCTTCATGTGAGTGTCGAGATCTCGGAAATAAATCTGTGCATCATCCGGACCGCTGGTGCCTAGTCCCTTGTAGTACTTATGATCCCAACCCTTCTCGTTCCTATGCTGTTCTTTCCACTCCTCGTATTCCGGCATGGAGAAGAAGCTCTTCAGCTGTCGAGGATGCTTCGGGTCACCCTTCCACACCTTGACGATAGGAGTGATGAACTCCATTAGGAAGCTCGGGATCTTCAGCAAGCTAGGAAATTGGCACTGCAGGAAATTGATCAATAACCCCTTGATATGACTACCATCGTGATCCTGATCCGTCATGATCATGATGTGACCATATCGGAGGCCCCTCGTGTCGGTGTATTCTTTCTTGTGTTGAAGGCCGATGAACTTCTTGATATTTTGAATCTCCTGGTTTTTGGAGATCTGATCGATGGAAGCGTCGCGGACATTGAGAAGTTTACCACGGAGAGGGAAAACACCGAAATAGTCGGGGTCGACCACTGCACGCCCGGCCAAGGCGAGGAGAGCTGCAGAATCACCTTCGGTCAAGATGAGAGTGCACCTATAACCATCCTTAGTGCCTGCCTTGTTCGCATCGGTGAGCTTAGCGTTGCTCATTCGACTCCGCTTGTTGCCATCCGTCTTCTTGAGTAGTTGGTCGGCCTTTTGCGCAGCAAAATGCATGATGTTCTGAATGACCTCGGTCTTCTCGATTGCCTTCATAAATTTATCACTCAAGACGGGTTTGCTGCCGAACTGGCTCGCCTTGGTCGTCAGCTGCTCTTTCGTCTGCGACGTGAAGGCGGGGTTCACAATCGAACAATTAACGAAGAGAAATATGTGGTTTTTGATCTGAGCTGGCTTGAGCTTGACGCCACCTTTATTCTTCTTGTTGACGATTGCAAGCAGTTTTTCGACAATTTGGTCGGCGATGTAGTTGACGTGCGTACCACCGGACGTCGTGGCGATCGAGTTCACAAAAGACACCTGGTTGAAGGCTCCATCCGATACAGCGAAACCGATGTCCCAGCGATCATGGCGGTCAGTGATGATAATGTCCTTGTCCTCTTCGGATTTGCCTTGTTCAAGTCGGATGGCTTTGGTATACATCTCCATGTACTTGGAAAAGCTGGCAACTTTGACGCGATCACCGTTGAGGTACACCTTGATGCCGCGAAGAGTACCAGCCATGTCGTACGTCCGGCGCTTGACAAGAGCTTCGAAGTCGTCGTCGATCCCTGACATGCCGAACTTCTCGTAATCGGCTTTGTATGATACCTTGGTGTAGTCATCGGTCTTGATGTCGGTGATCTTGGCTTTGCCCATCTTGCTCATGTTCTCCGTCCACGTCTGTCGGTATTTCTTCTTCTGTTTCGAGTCGACTGTCTCCAGGGTGAACTCTTTACTGAAGACGTTGCAAAGCTTCGCACCGTAACCGTTGCGACCACCCGTAACCTTGGCCTGATTGTCGTCATAGTTCGAAGAAGTAAGGAGGTGACCGAAGATCATCTCAGGTACATAAATGCCGTGTTCCTTATGGATCTCGATAGGGATACCCTTGCCATCGTTCTTCACGGAGATCTCGCCGGTCTCGCGGTCCAACGTCACTCGGATCTCGCTCATGTTCTTGTCATTCTGCTTGTTGTCGGCCGCATTTACGAGGATCTCGTCGAAGATTTTGTATAGACCGGGAACGTAGGAAACCTCGCGGAACTCCATGGCCTCTGTAGAGGAATTGTACACCCACATCTTGTCCGAGGTGCGCTCGACAGAGCCAATGTACGTGTCAGGCCGCTTCATGATGTGTTCCAGGTGGGTAAGCTGCCGCGTTGTCAGCCTGGGTCAGCGTAATGAACAGACAGTATACTCACCATCTGGTATTTGCTGCTCGCACCGCCGGCTTTCGCCTTGCCACTCGGCGCCGAATCGTCTATGCCGTCCATCATGTCAAAGCTCTCGTTGGCAATGCTCGCCAGGGGTTTGCCGCTCGATTTCTTCGCTGCTGGAGCCTTCTTCTGTTTCGGGGGTGTGTCGGCGAGCAGTGAGTCATCATCGTCGTCAACAACATCGTCGTGCATATCTATGTCCGAGTTCTCGTCATCTGAGTCATCTTTGCGCTTCTTCTTGGGTGCTGCC
The DNA here is from genome assembly GCF_001642045.1 of Paraphaeosphaeria sporulosa. Taxonomy (NCBI): domain Eukaryota; kingdom Fungi; phylum Ascomycota; class Dothideomycetes; order Pleosporales; family Didymosphaeriaceae; genus Paraphaeosphaeria; species Paraphaeosphaeria sporulosa. Next base: position 2,483,763 of record NW_017253360.1, on the reverse strand, counting down.
TTCGCCTTCGCGGGTGCTTTGGCTTTGGGTGGTGCGGAGGGGTCCTTCGGCGGTCGACCTCGGGCCTTTGCGGGAGCAGCAGCCTTCTTGGGTGCTGCAGGCTTCGCTTTGATCGCCTTCGCGGGTTTGGCAGGCGGGGCGAAGTCAGAGCTGGCGCCGTCGTCGAAGTCGGATTCGAGGAGCGAGTCGTCCATTGTGTGAAGGCGAAAAGGAAAAGTCCCGCAGGACAGAAAAAGAGCGAAAGAACAGTCGCGCCCAAGCCAGCAAGCGACGTGGCAGGCGTAGCAAAGAGAGTCGGGGTGACGGGGGTGGGAGAAGGAGACGCTGCTGGCGTGTTTGGATCGCGCTCTTGTGTTTTGGTTCGTGTTGTTGCCGCGACGAACGAATCGTAGAGCGCTAGGATCCACGCTAAGCTGTGCGCTAACCCTTTAAGGACTGGCGCGTCATCACTCACTTTCACCTCTTGTACAGCAGCTGAGTAGTGAAGATGAAGATGAGCTAGGGAGCGAAAGTTGTTGACGAGGGGCGATGCAATCTTCATGGACTCTTGAAGGATACACAGAAAATAGCTTTGGAACTTGTGCCTGAACTCCCTGATCATCCACGCCCGCGACTCTTTCAATCACATTACCTCCTATGAAGCGCTGCCTACTCGGACATGCAAGGAGGCTAGAGAACAATAAAATAAGTGGAGTCATATCGATACTCCGCTAGGCTGCTCTACATATGGGATTGGGCAGCGCTGTAGGAGAGGATGCGATTTGGCAACCCTAGTTACCTATGATAATTTGGAGAATTAGGCATTTGGATGTACACTACTATATGAGAAATTTCCTCTAGCATGCTGAATGATTTTACATAGCACTAAGAGCGTTCTTTTGTCCGGGATCTTCTTATCAAGAACGGCGACTAAATTTCAGGTCAACGGCCTTCCGCGTATCCTTGCACGTCTCAGCTAATACTGAGACGCTACTGACCCACTTGAATGGGCGCGAGGAGGCAAGTCACGATCGCTTCTCGACTCCAGGTATGTGCTTACGTTCATAGTCTTGCGACGTGGATCGACCATAGCATTATGTGCTTTGCGATGATGCTCTGTGAGCTGACTTAGCTTGTTCCTTACCAGGCATTAATTTTCATCACGTCATTCGCCACGGATACAGCGACGAGTTGAATGACTTCGACAAAGTAGAGTTAATTACTTACAAAGGCCACGACTCTGCAGTTAATCGATTGTGCAACAAGAGACATACATTGCCGCTTTAGATATTCGTCTGAGTCTATTTAACACGATCAAAGCAAAGCTATATATCATTGATGTCGTATGTCTTGCAATCTTGAAAGTAATATTTCCACCTCTATTATTGAAGACGACATGCTGAACATTGCTCACGCGCCAAGACTCGCGCGTGGTCGGAAGCGCACGTTCAGAGGTGGCATCCACCAGAAGTAGTGGGTCTTGCAACCAGAATTCCAATCTCGGCTACTGTCCAGGAGCTCCATGTCATAAGTATATATCATCTTCGCTAGTTGTATCGACATTTGAGCATACGCAAGACTAAGAATATTAGCGACGTGTTGGATGAAGACCAATTTACTTACCGCTTTCCTGGACATACTCGAGGCCCAAGACCAAACGGCTGGCTGGCTTCCTTTACATCCTGGCATGCTGGGTCGATCCAGCGCTCCGGTTTGAATGTGTCCGGATCGTGGAAATACCGCTCATCATGGCTCGTCGACCACGCAGACACGTACACTTCGGTCTGAAAGCCGTTAGCTTAGGCTTAAATGCATTAAGAAAGAGTTTCCATTACTCCTTGAGGAACATAGACGCCCTCGATCATGGTCCCGGGTGAGGCACGAGGGAGACCCTGTGGCACGGCGGGATGGATCCTCATACCTTCCTTGAGCACCGCCTGGAGGTACGGTAGCTTGAGTAGCGTGGCAACATCCATATCATGAGTGTTCTTGTATGCCCCCCGGACTTCACGCTGAAGCTCATCGCGCTTCTCCGGATTTGCGAGCAAGTTGTACAGGATCCCAGTCATGGAAGTCGCTTGGGTCTCGCCTGCTGCAACACTATAATCTCTTCAACAACGTCCCAGCAATCTCGAAGTCGACATCTACATACCTAAACGTAAACAGGTGGGACGCCATTTCCTCTTCGGTTACATCGCCTTGCTGAACCTTTTCAACACAATTGTCAAAAAAGTCATTCTGCGGACCCGATCTTAAAAGGCGCCTGTTCTCAGCTGTTAGCCAAGCAACCTTTTTAATCCAGCGGGATTGTGGAACGCACTTTGCAGTCTGGTCTTTGGAATACTTCACAATCTTCCCGCGGACTCCCCGCAGCCATCCCATGGGAATCAACTTGAGCAAGGGCACAACCAACGGGATTCGCCTAAAATTATCTGCGATGTTTATAAAAAAGAAAAGTGGCAGGACAAGAGTAAGCCATTCGTGTGCAGTCTCTGTACCAAGATGTCAGTTACCTCAGGCATTCGAGTCAGAGTACCAACCTCTGACGAGACATTCAAATGATTCCCCAAAAGCCATCTTCGTGCCTACGTCGAAGCCGAAGTACAAGAACCACTGGCCCATGTCCAAGCCCTGTTCGGTATTTCCTAACTTTCCCATCTTATCGAGGAACAGACTGACGAAGGCCTGTAAGATCGGCTCCTGCTGTGCCACGTTTCGATTGGACATGGCATCCGCAAACAAGTCACGCTTCTGTGCGGCAAGATGATAGTCTCGCTCTGAACCGATCGAACCTTCATCGAATCCAAGACCTATCATATCCCAGAATTCATTTTTCGTGATAGGTGCGCCTTTTTGGACGCCGTACACGGACTTCCAAGCTTTGGCGCTGGCGAAGGATAGCTCGTTCGGGCTTACACGTATTACGTCTCCTGAGGAACTATTAGTTCGAGCAGAAACAGACGATGCCCATACACACCGTAGTGCTTATGTGCTTTCTGGATGTGGAGACTACGGGTAGAAGAACATAGTCAGTCGGACTCCTGCATATGCACCTCGCTCACACTTACTGCCAGTAGCCACCCATGCAATATCGGAAGCGCCACAACAACGAACATCTCGCCAACAATGGTCCAGGGATATCTTTCAGAGGATGCAAATACAAGTTGTATATAACTTGACCGATACTAGAGGCAACTAACTGTGTGCGTATCAGCGACAGTGCATTATGAAACCAAGGCACAGGTCTAAATCACCAAAGCTAGAATGGCGCGCAACAAGAGAGAGCCACCCGAATGTCCTTCTTGCCAAGTTCCACCATGCCACGGCACTGAGGTATTTTGCGAGATATCCATTGTGTCCGTTATAAATCCGAAATGCAGAAGAAGGAGCTGTTCAACTACACAATAACCTTTCGATTGGGGAGGAGTTGACACTATGATGGTGTATATTTGGCCAAATTTACACCCTCGCATGCATTGGCACAACGGATCTACCTAGTTCACACCATCATCTCGTGCCGCTGCGGGCCGTAACGAGAACTTTGAGCATCCCTAACGCTAACAGCGGGAGCTGGGATTTCAAAAGCAAGCATGAGACGATGCGGGCAGGGACGTTCGACCCCTCGCCGCACACCTGCATAGGGCCCTGTCGCCGAGGAAATTGGACATCTCTCCAAACTTATCCTTGCGCACAGTTTCACACATTGCACGCGCTTATCTCACTCCACGTGTAATTTGCGTGGCCTTGACGCGCGTGCCGATGCTGAAAAATCTTACGCCGCTGTACGACATGAGAGTCTGGGGCTTACGGGAGGAATCGGGCCCTTGAAGACCCCACAAATACCGGCGGCTTAGGGGACAGAATTCCTGAAATCCAGCAAATAGGCTTCCGCCTGTGCTCAGTCGGCGACTGGCTCCGGTCCCCACTGTCCAATTGTATCAACATCACCTGCTATCCCAAGACTCGAACCGCGAGACAGATACGCATTTCTCCTAATGCAGCTACGGTGCTGCGGACTTTGCATCGATAGCAATCCTGAGTAAATCCTTTCCTCGTTCAAACCTGGTAAGAGGTGGGCGACTGGGCAAGATCATCGTCCAAAATGCCAGGGTGAACGTATGCGGCTCAGCATGGCTAGGGTGGTCCGATCCCTTCCCGTCTCGCCTGCGGAAGTCTTATAATGCAGCCGAACCTGAACGTGAGACTCGTATTCGTCGGGTAATAGCCGCCTTCCGCTCGCTTGCGAGTAAATCCCTCCACATTACGGTTAGCTGCTGTGCGTCTCGGTAACATCCAACTATAGCAGACCCCTTCCCGGCATGCGACGTTCTCGGACAAATCGTGGGAAGAGGCCGGCCTCGGCCTAAGTTTCAGCAAATTGGTCTGAAGCAAAGATCGTATTAGAAATTGGTGTATAGTGCGGTGTGCAGCTTGAAGCACGTCCCCCAACAGACCTATGATTCAGGAACCTGGTATCCACATGTTCCCACCTCAGGGACCGTGGGGGAAACCGTTTTGAGGGCGTACACGGAACGAGGCCTACGGCAATATTCCCCTCGGGATTCGCCATTGCTACTGTTAGCCAATCGGCAAGAACGGGTATCTCCACCGGTGCACGCAGACCCAGATATCTCGAAGCATTGCCGTGAGGTCAAGTTCCATTTCCGATTGCTCCTGCATATCAATAGACCTAGAATAAGGCCAACCATAGGATTGGGTTGGGCGTCTCTGCATACAGGCAACGACTCCATCGAGGTGCACGGCCATCCTCAGCGCACATGCGACTATAGACGCAACCGCCGTTAACGCAGGCGCTTACATACATGAAGCGCACCATATGAGATACCGGAAGAACCCTCAGGAATTTCCCCTGATACGTCTGCCGTGTAGGCGAGAGCGGGTCACGCATGGGTGGATACTATTGCGAGGTGAAGTCACAGATACCGTCAACTTTATCTGCTGACGATGATGCATCCTGGAAATACTTGAATTTGTATGCATTCGCATTTTTGGGCTACGGTCCAGGAATGTGCCGCGGGAGCCGGTGTCTCTGAGAGGATACGCCAATCCCATGGTCACTGCGCTTACTGATGGCTCCGTCTAGCTCTTACCACGAGAGCAAGGATTTTGACTAGTATTTCGATATTTACGGCCTGCGGCATTGTGCTCACCAACATAGGGAGCATTGCATCTAATCCGAAGTCGGGAATTGAATGACGGTATCAGACGAGAATCTGACCGACGGGCAACAGCGCGACTTTCCAGTAGCACCTGCTGGATGACAACCTGGGAATTTAGCTGCAAAATTACATGATGGGAAGACAGTTATGACCTAGTAAGATCCATGCGTTTAACCTAGGTCCCGCTGGTCGGCATTTGCAGCGGCGGCGCGAATAGAGCTGGACTGTGCCTACAGTGCCACGGACTTGATACTCAGCTCTTTCTCCCAATTCTCGTCGATATTGGCTCTATTGTGGATGGACCGTGTGGCTCGGATGGTACGTTGTCTGGGATTCAAGACCAATTTCCAATATGGGCTGTCCCCAGAAAGATTTCATCAGTACAGCTACAGGCATCATGTATCAGGCTTTCTACGCGAATACCTACGCCGCATCTACGCATGCGCGCAGACCTCGTACAACTGTCCATACCCGGACGTAGCGCCTGATCAAGTGCTTTTTACTCCCATGAACCATGTAAATTTGTAGTTGCGGATGGAAGAGCTCAGCCGCCCAGAGCCTCGAATCCACAAATCTCCCTGGGCCGTGCCATAAAGCAAAGTTGTCCCAGACCGCTTCTTGAGCAATCCCTCCCAGTGGTGCTGTTGGTCGGGCCATCTCTTCTCCTGATTTCAATTTTTCTACGAATTTCTGGATACCTCAGTCATGGCATTGTTGGAGACCCCTCTATACTCGCAATTAGTTCGCGCCTTCCGTGATATTCTCCCTATAGGGCGACCCGCTGCTGTGGCCGGAGTGTCAGATGGGCCCGTCCTCACAAGCACAGATGGCTCCACGATACCTCCGCTCGCACCGACAGATCTCCCCTATCTCCCGAGGGACATACGTCCTACCATCCTAGAGGCCAAACTACACCCACGTACTAGAGAGATTGTCACAGAGTGCCACGCTTTCTTCCTAGAGCATTGGCCTTTCCCATCAGACAAGCACAGAAAGCGCTTCTGCGACGAGGGCTACGCATGGTTCAACTGCATTCTCTGCCCAGACGGCCTAGACGACCGCATGGTTGGCGTGTGCAAATTTCTCACCACCGGCTTCCTTATTGACGACATGCTCGACCGCATGTCAGTGGAGGACGGCAAGGCACACAACGCGGTTGTCATCGCGTGCTCACGCGGCGAGCGGTTACCAGATCGCAAGAAGCCTGCGCAGTGGATCATGTACGACCTGTTCGAGGAGTTCCGTGAGATCGACAAGGAGCTTGCGGATATGCTGCTTGGGTATACCATCGACTTCTTCGAGGCGCAGACAGACGCCGATCGGTCGAAGCCGAAAAGCTTGAAGGACTACTTTGAGTACCGGCATGCGGATCTGGGCAAAGGGTAGGCCGTTCCTCATATCACCCACTTTGTGTGCAGCACACCGCTAACTTGCACTTCACAGCTTCATGTCCGGTGTAATGTGCTTCTCTATGGGCCTCCACATGAAGCCCGACGAACTCGCCCTTGTCCAGCCCCTCGAGATGAACGTCATGCGCCACGTCACACTCGTCAATGACATCGCATCGTACGAGAAAGAAGTGCTCGCTGCGGGCAAGGGCTTTGCGCTCGGGCAGTTGTGCTCGGCGGTCCCGATCGTCATGACGGCGTGTGGTGTCAACGAGCTCAGCGCGATGCGCATCATGTGGGAGATGTCGCGGGAGCTGGAGAAGCAGCACTTTGTCCTTTTGGAGGAGGCGATGAAGCAGTGCAATAGTGAGTCGATGAGGTTGTATGCGAAGGGGTTGGAGTTTCAAGCCGCGGGGAATGAGAGATGGAATTTGCTAACGCCGAGATACAATCGATCGGGTGGGCTGCCTTTCGCTGAGGGTAGAATATGGGGGTGAGCATTCTCCTTTGGTCATTACATACGACTTTCGATTTTGTTAAATGATGGTGTTGGGATGCATGGCACCAGCATTGATACGTGGTACATACCACGCAGACGATAGAAACGAACGACACCCTATGCTGACCAACTCTATACCTGCGCGACGCATTTCCCTCATACTCACAGATGTTTCCCAGTGTACCAGATTCAAGATGCTCGTGCGTCTCCCCTTGCACCTTGCGCTTCCTTGTAACCCCGCTGCGGCTTCGCCTTGTCTCGCCTCGCAAGCGCACTTCTCAACTCTATGAGTTTCTCCAAAAGGGTTTTCCAAGAGACCCTTGTCAAGCAGCAGCCGACATCGCATACCTGAAGTCGCTAAGCATGTTACTGGTGTTGCAATTGAGTTCCTAAGTGGCGGCAGCTAAGACGGCCGGGTGTAAACACGCGGACACTAGTGGGCGGCTAGCTCCTTCGGGCGTAAGTATGGAAAAATCATCGACTGCCTTCTGGGGTTGGGATACAGCAACCGCAGCGGACTACGCTCGAAATTATAACGAGTCGAGATGACATCTGTCTCGTGAGCGTTTTGGTGATGAGCAATGTTGTCGGAAACACGATGCCGACTGACATCGAGTACGAAATTTTGCTGGGCCTAAATGATGGCCGGAAATGAGGAAGGAAACATCAAGGGGAGGGCCATTGGTATTGTACAGTGGATTGCACGAAAAAACGTGCGCAGGATTTGGAAACAGCGATAGTGCAGCACTACTCGTTCTAGCCCATAATCATGATGTTCATACTTTAATCCTCTAGAACCACGTTCAGCTTCAATGTTTCCTTACACAAACGAGTTTGGGGCTGTGAAGCACACAAAATTCCAGACAGACTCGCCATTCGTCCACATTTTTTAACGGTCGATCAGGCTACGGGCGGCCTCATTGCGTTGCTGTGCGAACGATATCTACTTCCACCCTCTCCCAACGCCCACAGCACCATGCTATGCACAAATCCATCCCATGCTACGCTACAGGAAACCATACATATACTTTCCTCACCCTCATCTTCGCCCACCAATTTTACCATCTAAAACCCAAAAGCATCCAACAAACTACTAGCCTCCGGCTCCTGAAACTGCGTCGGCGGCGGTGGCTTCTTCGTCTCCCTCCTTCCCTCCCTTCCAGCCTTGTCCCTCCCATCCTCTTTCCCGCCCTCTTTCTTCCCTCCACCCAACTCCTCCTCGTCCTCCTCACTCTCATCACCCACTTCGTCAATCGTGCCTTTGCTCTCCGTTAAGGCATTCGCCACATGCTCCCTCGTCGGCAAATCCGCAACGACGAGCGAACTCCTCCTCCTCAGCAACTTCCGAGGATCAAAGTCGAAGTCGGCCGAAGATTGATTCGCATTACGCGCGTGGAAAGATGTGCGCGGGAGCGCGGGGCTAAGGGGCGGTCGGTTGGCGACTTTGAGAGACGCGGGCGGGGGTGTGAGAAACTCCCATGTTTTGACTGTTCGTTCACATTAGCACACGAAGAAGAGAGGGAGGCAAGCGAGAAGGAGAGAGCGACGTACCAAGATCGAGGGCGAGGAGATCGCAGCCCATGCGCTCGTACAAGCCCGCAGTGTGCAGCACAAAATCCCACTCTTCCCTCATGCCAACCATAGATGCGCCGCGCAGCGTTTGCAGACTCTTTTCGCGGAGCTGCTTGTACAGCACGACCAGCGCCGGGTCATCGGTGAGGTAGCTCTTACTCTGCAAGTTTGGCGTTTCGGGCGGACTGAGCAGCGTCGAGAGGGGAGTTACCAGACAGCGCACGGCGTTGTCTCGCCGGTTGAGGAGCCAGAACGCCCAAGTTGCAAGCCAGCGGTTGCCGTCTCGGGCTGCTTGTGGGAGAATCTTCTCGCGGAGGAATTTGAGGAGGACGGGGGAGTCGTCGCCGCCGTAGACGCGGCCCACTGCGATGGCTAGCTGGGTGTCACCTAACTGGTTGTGCAAGACGTTCATGGCGTCTTGGAGATGGTCTGCGAGGAGGAAGAAGGAGGCTGCGTATTCGAAGCGGCGCTTGCCCATCAGTGCGTAGGCATTCTTCAAGGCGGCGGTTTTCCACCGCTCTTCGTTAAAGTTGTTGGAGAGCAGGCGATGGGTTGCAGGTTGCTCTCTGCTCCAAGTGGCCATTCGCCACAGGCCGAGTAGGACAGGCTTCTTCTTGAGGGCAAGATAGTAGAGCGCGCAATCCACGGGATTCTTTTCGTCTGTCTTGGTGTATTCGTTGCGAGCAACTACCTCGAATTGTGCACGCTATTTTTCATCATCAGTTCGTTATGTTACTGGGACTGGGAGAAGAGACGTACCAATGCCGTGAGATCGGACATCCACATGAAGACGCCACTCTCCTTCGCGTGCGGCCAAAGCATCTTCCCATTGAAATGCCGCGAGACCAAATCCAACAAGATGTCCTGGCTCTGTGAGTGGAACGCCCAAATGATCTCTCGCCACGAGATCGGGGCTTGTGCATCGCTCAAAGCGCGTGCACGGAAAAAGAGAAGGAAGCGACCAGCATTGTCATCGATCGAACGGCGGTGTTTCTCCACCATGCCCACGCATTCTATGATGTCGGCCAAGAGAAATTGCTCGCGGCTTGAAAGAAGTGGTATTTGTTTCGTTTGGACGAGTTCATTGAGCTGAACGGCGACCTCCTCAGTGACTGCCTGGGGTTCTCCATCGTCTGAGAAATCGGCGTACGACGAGTTTATGTCCCGGCGTGAGGTCGTCATTTGCGTCTGCACGTTATCAGTATGTGTTGGAAGCGTTTTGCTCAGTAGCTTACCTCAGCATCTTCCGAGAACTCTTCCGGTGAGCAGCCTAGCGAACTCTCAAGCTCCTCCCCTTCGGTCCAGAACTTCAGTTTCTGAAAAAGTCGTATCAAGATCCGCTGCACCAGCAGCAGCTTTCCGGCCAGAACGCATTGCGACAGCAGCTGTGGGTGATAGACAGGCAAAGGCCCATTGAGCCTGCTGACAGCAGTAAAGATGTCAATGGAGGCTTTCTTGCGTGAGATCATGCGAAGACTGGGAAACAAGCCTTCCGAGACTTGGACGTGCTCATCCTGGATGAAGAGCTGGTTGCCAGCACCGATGACGAGATTTCCGCTACCCAGCCATACCGAATCGCCGATGGGATGGGGTGTTATGTCTCGAATGCGTACATCGCGGATCTGCACCCACGAAGGCCCGGCATTCAAATAATCGTACCTCAATTGCGCATAGATCACAACGCGGTGTGGGAAGCCGACAGCAAGAATGGACTGATTGTCTGGCGTTGAAGACCAATCGAGATCCTGGATGCTGCCGTTGCCTTCGAAGGTTTCTTGATATTCTAGCTGCGCGCTTCTTGTGTTCCAGATCGTGAGCGTGGTCTGCTCTGCATCTACAAGGGCCGCTTTCCGTATTGAGGTACCGCTCGCAAGTGAGGGGTTTTCGACACTGGTATCCACAGTCGATGTCTCTAGCCATTCGAGTTGATGCTGACCCTTGTTCACCCTTGCTGTCCATGACCTTATGACTCCCGACTTGGTGTAAGAAATGGCGATATCGCGGGCAAAGGTATCAAGAAAGCCGGAGATGACTGGAGCCGAGCCTGCAGGGTCAACGGGTAGGACAAAAGCGAGGTCATCGCCAGATCCTAGATCAAAGGTAGAGTACTCTTCGATTCCGGCTTCTGGATGCCCATTTGTGTGGCCATTTATATACGAAGACGTGCGGCCTGTAGTTAGTTCTTTGTCAGGCATTGGGAGCCGTACCTCCCAGCAAATGCTCTTCATCTCCGAACTGATCGTAGCTATGTGCACCAGATGGCTCCCGAGTTGCGTTTCTGGCACTACTATCAAACAGAGAGGTTTGCCTCGCAGCTTATACTCAAGGCGGTTAATCTCGACAGCCATAGGGCCTCTCGTGTCCCAAAGAGCGATGTGGTCGTGGTGAAGGAACACTAGGAAGTTACCGTCCTGAAGCAGCGCTGTTCGGTGGATGTGTTCCTTTACACTGACGGTGCTATGGCGATGCAACGTCATGCCAATTCTGGCCGGTCGCTGTACCCAAACGACGCATTCGTCCGTGACTGTTCGCGAAACTAGGGCTCGACCACTGGCTGTGCGGTTGACCTTCTTGATAGCATGAGAGTGACCGGTCCAGGTAGCTTTACGCTCAATCCGATTCTTCTGGGAGGGCGAGGGATCAAAGAAGTGATCGATCCGGGACTGCAGCCATTCTAGCCGGCCGTCAAAATGATGCGAGAGGACAGTAAAGACCGAGTCTGGTTTATTGTGGCAGAACGCGTAGAATTGAACATTATCCTGCAGGCCGCTAGCGCCACTGGCAAAGTGTAGGTGCAGCCCCTCCATATGGGCGACATTGAACACGTCCGTCACTTTCTTCACTTTGGAGCCAACATTCTCGAAGCCCCACGCCGACATGTTGCCACGGTCGTCCAAGACCACGCATATCTCGGGGTTGCGATTGGCAACCTCGACGAGATGGTGCAGCGCCATCTGGTCCTTCTCCACAGTTGTAGCCTGCTCCACGGCTCTTTCTGTCGCATGTGTAAAGTCCCGCCCATCAATGAAGAAGGCATATCTCTTGTCCGATTGCTGGTCCAGCGACCGCGGCTGGATCGATCCCATCAAGTCCACCTCGTTCCACAACCCCAGTCCGTCTATCCCGTGATGGTCGCTGGTCCATATCCGTACCTTGTAGTCGGCGCAGATAGTGTACAGGACATTGTCGGCCGTCTGGTCCTTGTGGAACGGCTTGCGCCAGTGTATGCCGGTGATGGCGTTTGGATGCGGGAGGTAGAAGTAGTCGAAGCGCTGGTCCGCCGAGCCAAAAGAGATGCGCCGCCACACCTTCAGCAGCCTGTCGTATCTGCCGGTCGAAGCAATCATCTCGGCGTCTGCTGAGAAGTGGGCGAACTTGACCGGGTTCGCCAGCTGCTTTGTCCATGTCTGCTCGGGCGTGCCGCGGGTGCTGAACAACGTCAGGGATGCACTGCCGGCGAGCAATTCGTCGGGCATGCCCCACGACAGCGTCGTTATCGAGTCGTCGGCGTCGGGCAGCGACATGGTACCCTGCAGCGACCACTGCGCCAGTCAGCGTGTCTCCGGAGCTTCTGGTGGCTTCGCCCCACCTTGACAGCGCCCTCATCTTGCCCGTACGGCTGGTATATGTATATGTTTCGCGTCGAACAAGCAGCGAGCTTGCCTGTGTTCTCGTCGAGGGCAACAGCTTCGAGCTCCGATTCCTCGTCGATGTAGGTTGTCTGGAGGACATGGTTCGGCGCATCAAGGATGATCAGCGCATTGCCTGAGATGTAGGCCTGCAGACGCAGTCAGCTCCCCTTCCAATCCGAGTAGGTGCTGTAGGCAGTGGCGTACAATGACCTGCTGGTTTTCCCATAATCCGTGTGTGACAGCTTGCAGCTTTGCCTGCGGCCGTCCGGGGAGGATGTCGCGCATGGGAAGTTGCGGTCGCGGCGTTCCTACCGGTTACACATGGCGGGAAGGCGTTGATATAGATTGCAAAGATGCAGCGCAGACGTGTTCGAGTCGCGGTGGCCTGAAGCAGCGCATCCGAGCACTCGACGCTATGGACCAGGGTACCATGCAGGAGCTCACGCGCACGGCCCCGCGTCATGTCGTCAGAGCTCCCGTCAGTAGCGCCTCTTCCCCGGAATCACACCACAACATTTAGATTGCTGCGTCTGCGTCTTAGATGTAGAACAGCAGATATGCGGTACCTGGGCAATTACGGGTGCTTGAGTGAAATATAGCCATCCAATATGAAAGGTTTCTTGTATCCCTGAAAGCGGAGCTACGTTGGTTACGCCATAAGCACTTCGATAGTAGTAACGTCGTTGACAAAGGTATTTCGCCTGTCATCGGTCGGTGCATGCTACCTCTGCATCATCTCTCTTCTTCAAGCCCCCATGGTGCGCTTCGAACTTCCCGATACCGGGCCCTGCGTGCTCTCTGCTTCCCACTCCACCGTAACGTCAATTCCTCTGTCATCCTTCCTTGGCTTCTTATAGGTCACCTTGCCTTTCAGCGTGCTGCCTCCCTTCACCTCCTTCTTCCGGTCCTCGTCGCCCAGTAGCAGCACTGCCTGGTGCCAGTGTGTGTATGTGGAATACGGACCAGTAGAAAACCCAAGCCCAGCCTCGCCATTGTTTCCCCATTTTGCTACGTCGATCGCCGTCGCATCTTGTGACTTCTCACCTGGTAGGAAGAACGTATCGAACCATATCGCAAACGCATCTATAGATGCGCTACTGGATCCTAGCTTTGAAGAGAAAGACGCTGTGAAGTCAAGGTCGCGTATCTGGATGTTCTTCAAGTCGAGCTCGTAGAAGGTAGAGGCCTCACCGCCTATCGACTTGCTCGGGACGTCAAAAACGCCAATCTCGCGATCGTTGAGGATGCCGCCCGGGATCATGGATGTGAAGTCGAAACCGTACACATCTTTCCAGAACTTCTCCCCACTCGCGTCTGCAATCCATTCCTTGTCCGAGATGGGCGCTATTCGCATCGTGCAGTGTGATGGGACCATCAAGCCGTCTTCCTTGAGATAGAGATCTCGCGCCCGCAGCACAGAGTCGAGCATGCCTTCGAACAGCAGGCCGTATCCCATCCACTCAGAAATGATGATGTCAACCTTCTCTTTTCCAATCTTCCTCTGCATGTGGAAATCCTCTATCCGGCCTTGAATCACTTCGATCTTGTCTGAGAATCCGTTCCGAGCAATGTTGTCTCGGGCGCGGTTGGCGATATCTGAATTGTCGACAGCCAACACACGCTTTGCTCCAGCTCTGGCGCAAAACAATGATAGGATGCCCGTGCCACAGCCAACGTCTAGCACCGTCTTGCCTTTGAATAGCTCGGCGTTCTTCTCAATGAAGTCCCGGTACCCCTCCGTTCGTACGCGATCCTCTATCATCTCGCGGTGGATAGCATTGCCCTTGTAAGATTCGAAGTAATCGGTGTCTCGATCGTTGTCCAAGCTGAGCTTCTCGACATTTCCGCCAACATTCTTCTGCAAGGCCGCCTCGTACTCGTCGTAGTCGATCGCCTTGGAGTCTGCATCCGGCATAAAGTCACCCAGTTCGAAAAGCAGAGCATCGTCTGGAAGGGTCGGATGCAGGTACTTGTCGTCGGCCAGCGTCTCAGAATCAACTTTGATTTCCTTGGGCGCTATGCCTTTTTGTGCCTCTAGCCTGAGGTAGTTGATGAGCTTGATGATGCTCAACTCATCGATGTCTGCAGCACGTGATCAGCATACAAATCAGGCAAGGTGTACTGATGTGACTGACCTTGTCCGAGCTTCTTGATGGTGTTTTCGACGTCGAAATCATGCTCCTTGTGGCAATGCGAAAACATGTCCGGAACGCGACTCCATTGCTCGTCGCAGAACAGGCATTTGAATGTGGTGGTATCGGCCTCGCTAACGTCTTCGAGAATCTCGCCCACGGAGCTTGCGGTATCTGAGTCTGTGTCCGACATGGCCTCAATTCCTTGATCGCGTGGATTGGTAATCTTTGCCGTTCCTATTTCACAGCGTGTTGCAGTGCAAGGCGTGCAATTTTGTCGTGTTCCACGTCAAAAGTGAACTTGGTTTGTGGGGAGCTGCGGGGTTGGCTCGTCGCGCCTCCCGTAAAATCTCTGCAGGCATCACAGTTCTTTGAAAGCCTTGCGCCTACCTAAAATCTTGCATCACCACCTCGAGAGGTTTGGACTGCATTCATAATCCTTTGCAGCTGACCATGAGAGTGTTGATCCTATATTGTCGCTGCCTGGTGGCGAATATGTCATGTGTTTAATAGCCATCGTTACACCGAAGGACCATTGCTAGGCTACAGTGTGAATGCTCTTCCCAGCTATTGTTCCACAAGAAAAGAGCTATCTGAAACACACACATCATCGAGCCATCCGTAGCCCAACGCCCTGAGCACTAAACTCCACAATGCAAAAGGGTTTCAAACGCCCTGTAGAGATGCATAAAACACCATTGTCCCCTCTTACTCGTACATATCCTATCCCCAACATTGGTTCGAGGCTGCACGAATAATCCGAAAGCGCCGTAAGGTCTCAGTCCAAAACGGTCCTAGTTTCGCCATAGCCGTGCTGTGAATGTACGGACAGGCCAGAGATGTCACCAAAGGTCCAAAGGTGTGCAGGACCGCAAGGAAGAGTCGTGTCGGTGCTTGTACAACCAACAGTCAAGAGTTAGGTTTTAGGATGGATTGCATGGAGCAGAGCGAAGCGGGCAGGCAGTTAAAAGCGACCGAGAGATAGAAGGGTAGCAGCGGCTTTACGAACGTCAGCTTCATTCTCAAGAGGAAAAGGTCAGTCTCACCTTCGCTCTCGGCGGTAGTCTTGTCCTTCTCTTGGACACCAATCTCCTCAGTGTCAGCAACGGGGCAGCCTGTGATATTGTCAACAATACTTCGCCGCGTTATTTGCAAAGTTACTAACCTTTGGCTTCGTCTACAGCGCCCTCCTCACCGACAAGCGTGAGCTCGCTGAAATCGTCGTCGGCAGCAGCGTTGCTTGAAGCAACTGAATCGGCGCGCTTCTTGCGCGGAGATGCGATGTCTGCATATATGTTAGTAGACTGCCCTAACAACATTTTCATGGGCATGCATACCCTCGGCGACAAGAGAGTGGTCTCCCAAAGCCCTAGAAGGAGAAGCCTCACGAGATGAGCCAAATGAGCCGGTTCCAACCGTGGCCCAAGATGGCGCTTTGGTCGTCGCGAGTTTGTCGGTGTTCGTACGCTCCACCTTCACTTTTTCAGTCTCGGTCGCCAGCTCTAGCAAATCCTTGTCAAGCTGTTCGGACTCAACAAGGGTGCTATCTTCCTCCACCGCATCCTCCATCTCAATAAAGTCCTGTTCAGGCAAGCTCGCGATGTACTCGCGGCAGCGCACAACATAATTCTTGTCGTTGGCTTCGTCCTGAACCTCTTCCCATGGAATGATCTTCTCGTCATTGCATCCAAGCTCAATCAGCTTCGCTTTGAGCTTCTGGTACTCCTCGATCATCTCTTGGTTAATCTTAGGAACGAACATGCTACCGTTCTTGCTGGTCAACTTCTCGTCCAAGTAGGGCCTCAGCGCCCTAACCAACCTGCCTAGCTTTGATGTGAACGGGCCCGGGCCCCGTTCGACGCGCGGATCGAGCTCTTCACCACCCGCAGAGAGGAGCACCTTGCCGACGAAGAACTCGTTGAACTTTTCTCGGATGGTCTTTGGCTTCGGCGGCTCGATGCCGCACTCGCGCTCCTGCGCCTCGACGACAAGAAGCTGATAGAACAGCTCGATCCATGCCTCCTCGTCCTTGTGCCACATCAAGACAGTCTTGTTCTTAATGCCGGCACGGCCGTAGATCTGGTTGCGCCACGCATTGATCTTGTCGATGTGCTCCTTGTTGTCCCAGTCTATATCGGCGTGAATGATCTTCTTGAAGTGCAGCTCCTTGCGCTCATTGTTCTTGTCTCGATCCTCGCAAAGCATCCGAAGCATGTCTGGCTCGACAACGCCTTTCTTAGCCATCTTGCGCTCACCGATAGGGACGAGCGAAGAGACGGCGCCTTTGCCGGTGACTCGTGGCTTCTTAATAGCAGTGCCTCCATGGACGGAGGGTTGTTCTGAAGCTTTGCGCTTGGGAGCCATACCGAAGGAGGGTTGGTGTGACTGTGGTCAGTACGGAGGTTTAGGTACAGTCGTGGAGCGTGATGTGACTGTAGTGAGGGCGACGACGGCTGCAGCGAGTTTGCTAAGAAATAGTGCTTGTGATCGCGACAGTAAAGACAATTCGAAAATTGCGGCGAGAGTGATGTGCTGTGCGAAAGGGCAGGTGCCGAAATTCTGTGCGGGTTGAATACTGTCGCGTCATGCCAACGCGGCAGAATCTCCAGTCCTGGTGGGATTTATACCGCTCCTGGAAACCACGTGAGGAAGGCGCGGTTTGTTTTGATACTAGGGAAACGCGTAGAATCGTGTCAACCTTTCAGGTGAATGCAGAGCCCCCGCTGGAGTTTGGAGAATGACGAGAAATGAACGCCTCACTTAGAGCGCGAAGCGGTAGCAGGCATGCGCTTGATGACCGTAAATTCGACACGCTGCCATAATGATGGGATTGTCGAGCTGTTCTTTGACTCTCGAGCTCTACCAAGCAGTTGTTGGCACTGGTACAGGGAAGCAGATCCGCAGGCCACGGACAACGAAAAACGCAGCTCATGGAGCCGTACTTGCGACATGATATGTACAAATAATGGGTAATGCATTTTTGGACCCAGTTGTAAAAGCAAAGCGAGATTCACAGGCTCAAACGTCTATACCACGATATTCTAACACCACTGGACATCTACACGCTCTCGCTCATACATGCATTTAGCTACATAGCCATATCGCAAGCATCTCAATTATGGATATCATAATGAAGAGATCAGCAGTGATAGCTATTTCCAAGTTCAGCGCAGTTCAACTTGAACTCAAATAACAACTCAATTAAGGACCGAAGCGATAAGCGTGATGCATGGAAGCCACGCAACAACCTTTTTATCGGGCTCGTGGTTGATTGCAATCGCTTGCTTTAACGAAGTAGCTGAAAACACCTCCGGGCCGCTAAGTCTGAAGGGTCCGCAATATCGAAGAAGATGAGGGCAATGGAAGGCAGCGGATCGGACCATGAAAACGATGGCAATTTCAAAGGGATGAGACGAGATGGTGCTGTAAGTTATTGACTGGATGTGCTAGCTCTTCATCAAGCGCCAGCATTGAACACATGCTCGTGGTCAAATCCTCCCATGAAAAGGCATCCTTTGCATGTCACTT
The DNA here is from genome assembly GCF_001642045.1 of Paraphaeosphaeria sporulosa. Lineage (NCBI taxonomy): Eukaryota > Fungi > Ascomycota > Dothideomycetes > Pleosporales > Didymosphaeriaceae > Paraphaeosphaeria > Paraphaeosphaeria sporulosa. Next base: position 2,465,853 of record NW_017253360.1, on the reverse strand, counting down.
GTCGTCGTAGACCGAATCCTCACCTACACAGTGCGTAAAATCGGCCAAGTTCATTGATGTTCAATTTCCGTATCCGGAGCAACGTTTCTTCCGATGAAGCATCACTTCACATTGTAAGATGATGCAAATACAATCTGCCCTTCTGGTTTCGAACGACAACATCGAGCTAAGTCGTACGGACTGAGTTGATCACATTCGTAGTATCCATTGGATGGTGGGCCGGGAAAGAGAACTAAGAAAGGAAAGAAACGTACTGTTGAACGTGGCAATAGACATTCAAGCCATATCGAACTACCAAACTCGCTTCCTCAATGGCCTTCCATGCATCGATCGCGGCCGCGATGCTCTGAGTTAGTGCCGTCGCGCCTGCGATGCTTACAGGACCGGTTTTACAGCAATCGCGGACGCGATCCTACAATCCCCTACCTTCGCACCTGCAATGCTAATCTGATCTTGCAATATATAGCTAATATGGAACTTCATCCACTGGAATCTAAATCAATTGACGCCTCTCATTCCTGCATGCGCTGTAGGCAGTGCACAAGCTACGGGACCTGTCCCACTTTTGCATACCCGTAGGGAGGAAGGCTGAGACCTCATATTCCGTGCTTCGATTTGGGTAAGTGCTTCTTGATCTCAGTCATACGACTGATGGCATGTATCTAGTGTGCATCGCAGCTGCGACTCTTAGCACTTCCCCTCGCTTTACAACTTTGCGACGTCTGAAATCAGCGTTTTGGGCTAGAAGTTGATCCAGAGGAAAGTTTTGAGAAAAGTTTCCTGGACGCCGATAGCACGCTGGCAGCTGGCACAAGATCAGTGATAAGACAACAAACAAGAGGGTCCAACCCACACTGCAGACAAATACGCTAGCCTTCCCAATGCGGCAAGTACTTCTAAAGTTCCTCGAGGGAGATGTCGCAACGACGCATGTAGATCCGACTCGTCTCAAGTCTCGATGTAAGAGAGTGAGAGCAACAACAACTTTGCAGGACACCATGTTGATCCTGCGTCACGTTTTGTGGTTAACCTAGCTTTTCCTTCTGCAGAACACAATCCAGGACGATACGATTAGGTAGCAAACGCCTGCACAGAACGTTTTGGCTTCAAATCACCAGCGAGGCTATTGTGCGTATCTAAAGGTATCGAATTATTCACCGTCTTCTATAATTGAGCACTGACAAGAGCTCAAGTGAGCATTTCGAAACAGATTACTCACTACGAGTACCCTGTTGTGTTACATTGAAACAGAGATTCAGCGGGAAGACCAAGGCCGTTTTGGGACGTGTTCAGCAGTTCTATGCTAGTATTGGCAATTATTAGCCAAGAGAGTCGGACTAGTCAGAATCAGAGTGGATGAAATATGAGCGGGACTCACCATTCGCAAATTCTGTGACAGTAGGGCAGAAGATTTCCGCAAAAGATAGGTGGCGATGCATTTACCGTCATAAATTTGCCCTCACAGAAGGCGCCCCTGTACCAGATCCCTGTAAGTTCTTACACGGTGGGGGAAACCCGACTATTGTGGTGTAAGGATTGGACAGTTGATGAAATACCGAGGCATATGAATGCGGTTAGTAAGGCTAGGCGCTAAGAGGTCTGAGAGGCAATTGGAAGAGGCCGAGGGTGAGGAGAGGTAATAAATTGGTTGTACGAGGAGGGGAAGAATCTAGACACACACTGGACGACGCAGTGATAGGTAATCGGATATTAAATAGACTGGAATCGCAACTCAATGTATTGTTTCCTAATTTTCCCTCACTGCAGCCTGCCAACACAACACTACTTGCTGATCTGCTACCAGACTATGGAATTTCAAAACCCCGTCACCACTTCAACCCTCCGTTCAATGGCAACAAAGTGCAGCTTCGACATCTGGCCGATGCTGCTTCTGGATTGAAGCTATCAATAACTAGCACTGCGAATAATCTAGGGGAAAGCTCCAGCACCGTAAGCCAGTCAAATAGTCGTTTGCGCTGCTCATATCTCCAGACTGGGCGCAATGTAGCAGCAGCGATGCCAGAATCCGCCCGGCATTCCAGATGGCTATGTCTTCAACCTTGAAACCCATACAACTTCCAGTTTCAAACAATGGCTAACGGAAGGATTGCTTGAGATCAACGATAGCAACAGCCTGAACCAAGCCAATACGGCGTATACCAAGGCTACGATTCTGGGTATCAGTCGTTAGGGCAGGAGTCAGGTCTGGACACTGTAATGCCTGAACTTCTCTCGGAGTTTGCAGATCTATCAGACGTCCAACCAGATTCAGAGGTGAGTTTAGACTCAGCGGAAACTGGACCAAGGAGCCGAAGGATCCATCTTTGATTTGATGGGACTGGAAATGAGCTCTTAAGAGCTTCCTGAGAGAGCTGTTGCTGGTAGAAAGAAGCGAAAAGGTCATGAGAATGAGCTTTAGAAGACACTATATCTCCTCCGTACCTACGATTATTATCGGGTGGCGTCGGGATTTTGGATAATTGAATATGGTTTTGATGCGTTTGGATGCCAATCGTTTGGAGCAGGGCGTCATTGTAGGAAGCAAACATTTCGCTACCTCCATCTCCTGCATGCTGACACCTCAACAACCACACACGTCACAGCCTCTCATTCCATCTCACTTTTATTGCACGACGTAGTGTTCATCATCATCATTATATAATCGCCATTATGCGAACACGCACCGCTGTCAAAAAGGCATCACGTAGGGTAAGCGACGCATCGGGACCAAGTAAATTCAGCAGCTGATCGTAGCCGAATATCAAAGTCGCGTCTCCTCTTCTATTCTCCTTTTCGTGTCCATGCATTCATCTTTAATTTTCGCTTTCCTTGCCTATTGCCGGGTACCAGCGCCATGCCCGCCCAGTCCTCCGCGCCACAGGCCAAGACTCTCCACTCCTCACTCCAAGGCCGTTTTTCTCTTGAGCTAGTCGTGCTTTCTCGCTTCTGCGCCAGAGCACGCCCCCAAGCATTCGACAAGTCGGAAACCGGCAATCGGATACCAAGTTAGTCCCCCAAGGGTGTGAAAAAAATCTAGATGTTGCGGACATACCAAGGCGAAACTCAAGCCGCCCAAGACACTGAGATCCTTGATGCGCGGGGCGGCCGACCAGGTCAAAATGAAGACTGAGTATGAAGAGAGCAGGAGCAAGATTGTTATCTCTGGGCTACCGTAAACGCGCTTGGCGTGGTGAGAGTTGATGTAGTATAAGATGGCTTGCTGCGTGCGACTGCGATGGTGCCTTTGTTATTCATCGCTGATATTCTTCAGAGCATCGAAACTATACTTTGCAGAGGCCGATTGTCTTGATGAGAATGGAAGAACCAAAAGACACCAAAGCCGCTCAGGCGCCATCAGCACAAGAGACTTCATCCAGCCTTACGCCCGAGACGACCGTCATAGAGGAAGTACCGCCGCCCAAGAAGACCTTCATGCAGCGCGTTCTTGAGCCCGGATCAGTATGGCAAATCATCTTTGCTGCACTGTTAGCCATTGCTATTGGTCTCATCGTTACCACACAAGTCGACGAAGTTCCTCAAGCAGCAATCGCCCTTCTCGCCATCCCAGGTACCCTGTGGCTGCGTGCCTTGAGAGCGGTCGTTTTGCCCATGATCGTGACCGCGATGATCTTGGCAATCAAGCGCTTACGCAACTTGAGCCAAGGTGGTGGCAAAGCAGCTCAGCTTGCTCTGTGGACGATTGGTTACTACATTATCACCACCATCATCGCTGTTGCGCACTCATGCCTGCTCGTCGGTCTAGTCTGGTCTAAGCTCATGGTTAAAGTGAGCGATCAGCAGTTGGGCATTGACGACAAGGACAAGGAAACCTTTGAAGAAAGAGCAGATCTTGAAATCCACGAAGTCGTTGTCGACATGTTCAACTCGCTCATTCCACAAAACATCGTCGATGCCCTCGCTACTGACAGTCTCCTCGCTGTCTTAGTCACTGCCATCGTTCTGGGATACGTCATCAAACCAAATGGATCACTCATGCGCGCCGTTGAGGAGGTCGAACAGATCATCATCCGCGTCATCACTATCTTGATTTACTTTGCGCCTATGGGTGTATTTTTTCTTATCATGCCAAACCTCTTCAAGCTCGACTTGGCTGAAATTGGACTCAATCTTGGCATTCTGATTGGCGGTACTCTGGTCGGCATGTTCTTGCATCTCTTCATCATCATACCGATCATTTTCTTCGCTTTTACGCGCAAGAACCCCTATGCCTTGTGGCTTCGATGCAGCCCCGCCTGGATTACTGCATGGGGGACCGCCTCGAGTGCTGCGACATTGCCAGTCACCCTCCGCTGCGTGCTTGCACAAGGCGTCCCAGTAATTATCACCAAGTTTGCCGTACCTCTCGGTTGTCTCATCAACATGGATGGAACAGCCATATACTTCCCCATCGTCGTTGTGTTCCTTGCCGCGACTCAAGGCATCACTCTCAATGCTATCGACTACATCATAGTGGTTTTGCTATCGACTATGGCGTCCATCGGTACTACTCCGATTCCGAGCTCAAGTCTGGTGCTTACGGTTATGATTGCTGGAAGCATTGGTGTTGAAGTAACGGGCATGTATGCGGTCGTCGTGGCCATTGATTGGTTCTTGGACCGTTTCAGGACGGCCGTCAATGTCAGCTGTGATACCTTTGCCGCTGTCATCGTCACCAAGTTAACCGGCATCAAGGACGATGAAGATGATCTACGCAATGCCTCGCTGGACATTAATTCTGATGACATGGGCCACACAAACATGAGGGCTGACGATCGGGTGTGAAGACGCTGTCATGGAATGGGAACGTTGCATCGACGGTTTTGCACATATAATATTTTTATCTTGTCATTTCAGACCTAAAGAATTTTCTCAAAGAAGCACCTAGTGATGAAAAAAAAAGAACGAGATAGTACATGACGTTGTTGTTTCGTGTCTTTCACATCCACTGTATGACCACAAAATGTTCCTTGGGCAGACTCATGCCTTTACAAATTCAAAGCGCTTCTTTGGCTTTGATATCCCTGGAGCTCTGGTCCGCTGCACCCAAAAGACACCCCAAAAACGCGCCACTAAGAGCCATGGAACGCCAGACATTTTTAGGCGTTGAGTTTGGGTGTTCCCCTCTTTCTTAGGTCTACATTTGCAAAGGCAAGTTCTCCATGCCCTGCTGATCGCCCTTACCGCGCGTCCATCAAAACAACATTGCCATGGATGCCATATATGGGTCGTATTTGTTCATGGAAACCAACGCTCAAGTGCACACAAGAACATTTTTCTCGAGAAATCTCGACTGAGTGAAGCTCATGAGTGTCTTATTCATTTTTCTCCTCTTGAGATATCAATTCGGCTAGGAACTACATCTCCTGTGCTCCGACCACATTCACAATAGCTCGGAATGGCATCTCTGAGCCGCTCGGTCCTCTATTGATGGCACTCAGAGACACGCAAGAGCCTTACATGGGAGTTTCAGCTCTTTCCAGAAATTCAAACGTGTTCATTATCTAGCAAGAACTAATCAACGTTGTCGGATTTCTCTCCTTTGCTCTCGCGGAGCGATACATTGGAGAGAACGCTTCATACCAAACGGACCATGTCTGCTGCTCGGCCATCAACAGCACCATGAAGAGACAAAGATTGCGTGTTCTTCGATGAACAGTGTGCCCTTACTCTTCTTATTCACACAAGTTGGCACTCACGGGCTTGATATTGTCTTTTGGCGCTCTACTGTTCCTCCGTCTCTTTCCCCTACGATTCGTAACAAGAGGATTTTCACGAGAAACCCGAAGAGGTCCCGAAAATGCCGCTGAACTTGGTTTTCTGAAAGAATACTGGGTCAGCGTTATTATGTCTCTGGTACGCCACATTTTGGACTCATTCTGATTTCCAACATATATTCCGGATTTGAACTACCTTGCCAAAGCGTCAGACTCGTTTGAACGAAACCACCGAGTACAAGCAAGATATGGCTGTGCCTATGCTCTCGAAGTCCTACCACCAAAATATGATGTTTCCCGCTCTGGCTTCTCGCAATTCTAGTGCGGAAGATACATGCGAATCGCCCTAAACTCGTTCTCTGAATGAGAGCTCACATATGCCAAAGCCACTTCCAGAAACTCACGTGATAAACGGGTTATCATATTTTCACGAGACCTGCTGCTCCTCCCTCTGCGGCCGGTATCTCAAACGTTCATCCCTTTGTCCATGCTGTTGACGCCGTTCTCGCATCTCCCAGCTCATACCAATTCATCGCAGTTTTACAGAATGTGTCCAGCGGATGACTTCCCAGACGATGATCCTAATCGACATTGTGTGTCCCCAGATGTCTCCTTAAGTCCAGGATCAGCACCACCATGGCGTGGTCCCCACTTTCAAAAAACCATACAAGAACCATCGATGCATTCCCTGCTCTCGGACTTGGTCGTCTATAACCCAACTCAAAGGCTGCACGCTGACGTTCATGTTCCTGCGCTCTGTTCTCGAGCTGAACTCCTTAAATGAATCCTTGAACCAAGACTATGATTGTCATTCGATACGGAATAGGAAATTGGTCTCGGCGTGTGTGTTCGAAAAGGAAACTGGACTTGACTTGATGTCCCTCGCGGCCGGCTTCGCACAACGTCGACCGCAAGGGATATAGATGGTTTTCAGTGGTATCATAAACTTTTCCTTCCACCAAGAAAGAAACAAAAGTGCCGGGGCCTTTCCCACCCGGTCTCAAACACCGTAGCAATGCCCAGTAATTACACAAGTGAGACTCCCCTGTCTCGTCATCGTGAAAGCTTCCCGTCATCGCTATATGCTCGTACCAATAAGACTCAACTTTTTCCATCCAAACAGTACAGTCCTTACTCCCTCTCTGTCATCGTCCACCTCCTCTTCGGCCCTGCGATGTGCTCATATACCTCATCCAGCTTCGGCGGGCCCCACATGACAGAGCTATTCTTCCACAGTCCATTCCCACTCTCCTGTTTCTTCGGCGCGCCCCAAAGCCCGCCTGCGGCAGCGCCGCTAGGCTTGCTTGCCGCACTCGGTGTCCGCTTGGGTATACTCAGCGGCGCAACGTCATCGTGCTTCTCGATCTCTTCGTGTGCGTTCTCCGCAGCAGCCTCGGGGGATGCCGCGCCGTCGACGTTGGGAGTCGAAGTGGGCGGAGGCGGTCTCGGTGTCTGTCTCGGCTGCGATCTCTGGAATGCTTCGACCATTTCGGCGCCAGGGCTGGCGCGGCCGTCGGCCTGAGTGTCGTTCAAGGAAATAGAGCGCAGACTGCCGCCCCACAGGCCCGAGCCGCTGGGCGTGCTCGGAGACACTGAGCCGCTCGGAGTGTTCGATGTCATGAACGAGCCCGAACCTGAAGTGGAAGTGCGTCGGATGCTGCCGAGGGAACTGTTCCAGCCTGAACGAGCCGAGGGACCTAGGGCGAGGGAGTCGAGCTGGCTGGTGGAAGTGCTAGTCCCGCTTGTTCCCGTTCCCGTGCGGCGCGGCGGTCGGTAGTCGAGGCCGATGGTTGGACTGGCGGCTGCGGTCGGTGTTTGGGATCGTGGGGGTTTGGATGGGTCGACGCCAGGACGAAGGTGGTCGATGGAGGCGAGCAGCTTCATCTCGTATGTATCGGCCATACCTGGATCCACGACGGATGACCGGCGGGCGTAGATATTGTTTGATGATGTTGTTCGCGGCACCTCTCTTCGCACCGCCATCGAAAGCGCTGCAAGGCTGATGTCCATGAGCACTGGCTGATTGGTGATGGCACCGATGAGTGCATTGCAGCCCGCACCATGGGTTACCAGCACCAGCACGAGCTCTTCGTCATCATCCCCTTCCTCGCCCTTCTCCTTTTCGTTTTGCTTCAGCATCAACGGTGTTGGTTCAGCCTTCTGAGGCGCAGAAGTAGTGCGCTCGGAAAAGGTAAATCCAGGAAACATGTTCTGAGGCGGCAGCGTTTTTGTGCCATGCTCCCTGTACCACTGCATCATGCCAGCGAGCCCTCGCCGGAAGCGCTTGTGCATGGTGCTCCACTCGTCACCAAACTCGCCGCCGTCACCCCACTGTTGCGGTTCCCTCATGCTGTCCCATTGGAAGTCTACTTTGAGACAAGCGTCTCGAGCATGGGTGGCATATCCCCGAGGTATGGGCTCCGCTGGTGAAACGGCATACGATGGGACAGGAGCATCGTAAAGACGACCGTTGGGTTCGTGTGTTACTGTAAGCTCGGCCGGGGCGTGAGGATCTTCCGATCTCGAGCGCTGTCTGCTGAGCATGGCCCCTTGGCTATTGGAGCGCTCACGAGGCAGCGCTCTGGCCAAGCTTCCCATTGACGGAAACGTGCCTTCGCCTGGGTTCGTACGATTGCTAGCCGTAGACGCCACATTGCTCCTAACCCAGCCACCAGGGAAATGACCCACGCTGGTAGGTTTGTTGGGCGGGGCTTCAACGTAGTCGCTCCTCCTCAGTAAATCTGCCTTTGCGCCTGCAACCATCATGGTAGAGTTTGGCGGGGGTGTGATGTCCTCGTAGTAGTCTGGGGACAACCACTCGCCGAGGAAAGCATCGATGCGCAGCAGTATCTTCTCGGGCCCGATGTACGGTTTTGTGTTGACTGCAGGATTGTTCAATCGCAGCCAGCCGGACTTGCGTGGTTTTGGGGGAGAGTCAGGCTCGGACTTTTCTGCTCGCCTGCCGCTAACTGTTTGTACGGCTGGCGACGTGGAGGGGTCTTTTCCTAAGGGGCTCTTCTCCTTGGAGTGGTGGGGCACCTTCAATGTCGGGGCTGATGGTGGAGGCTCGTCCTTTGGAGGTCTAAACTGGGAAATACCAGCCGCGATGGCTGTGCTTGTCTGCACACATCGCAGGAAGGGACTCGAGTGAATGATGATCTTGTGCTTCCGCTTCATGGTGCCCGAAGAAGCTCCGTTGGCACTCTTGGATGCACCAGAGCTGACACACGCCGTGCCTGGCTCTGGGCCATTACTCGTATCCTTGGCTTTCTCCAGTTCGCGCGCATGGAGCAGCGAAGCGATGCGCAGACCGAGGGCCTTGCCTTGGGACCAGCCGCCGTAGGTGAGGGGAGGGTCGTAGGGGGTGGGCGAGGTGAGATGCCATTGCTTGTCGGCAGCGTCGAGGCGGGCACCGTGTCTGGATTGCGGACGTGTTAGTCGGAGCTGATTGGGAGGGGTGCGTGGGGTGAGGGAAAAAGCATACCGGGCGACGATGACAACGTCTGGACCTTTCGCCATAGCTCAAGCTGCGCGGCCGAACGCCTCGCTGCAGCGATGGGCTGGCGGCAGCTGCTGGCGCATATGGCGAGGACAACTCTGGGCAGCGTGCCTCGTATTCGAGCGATCACTTGGCTTGTATCAGAGAAGTCGAGCAGATTGGCTCGGTCACAGCAACAGAGGGCGCGGGCGGAGGTGAGGCGGCCGAAAAGATGTATGGCCAGTTATGTCATGCGGCCACTCGCAGCAGCCAGGGTCTACACGCGTTTCGTTTCGTTGCTCCACACTTGCAACGCGCATTACAGCGTGACAGCCTTGGACTCTCCTTAAGCAACCAGCTTCGGCCACACGCTAGTGCATCTGCAGCACGCGGACACGGCGGAAAAGCAGCATCATGTACGGCTTTCGTCCGTTGTTCCTGGCGCTGATGGCGAGAGCGGGTGGGGCCAGAAGCTCGGGCTGCCGCGCGCTTAGGCTCCATCCCTGTCAGTTCTGCCGCCTCCTTGACGGAGAATTGACGTGCACTTTGACGTTGAGGGGTGCAGACTTGTCTTGGAGTCGTTCTGGCTCGCGAGAGTGCCATGTCGTCCCTGAGAGAGAATGCCACGCGGCGCAGGATGTTGCAAGGCGAATTTGAGAGATGGATCAGATTGCGTGAGCGTCACGAGATATGACGGGGAATTGTTCACGGAATACAAGCCCGGTTCCTCTCCATGTCGAACATAGTTCCCATCCCGCCCGTCCATGTTGCACACAAGCTGGTCGATGGTTCCTGTCGTGATGAAGATCGCCGGACCCCTGGCGCCAAGCCTCCCTGCAGCACAACCCTAGGCTACTCCTTCCGGCGCGATAAACGACAATTAATTCAGCCTCCAGACGACCATGCCTTCCTCCCTCTCCGCGGCCATGCGGACGCCATGAATTCCTCGCGCCCCTTCACCCGCACCGCCAACAACATCTTCCGCCCCGCCTTCTCCTACCTGAACAACGTCGCCCGCGACAAACCCACCAAGCCAGACGCGTACGCGGCCCGTCGCAAGAACAGCGCAAGCTCGCTCGATGATACGGACCATTCAGACATAGAACAATACGCCCAAATGGACGCCTCACGCCTCAGCCACTCGAGCAAGAACTCGCTCTCGGAGCTGCAGCCCGCGGTGCCCCTCATAGACATCAGCAGCCGCTCCAACTCGCCCTACCCGCGCAGTCGCAGCGCAGTCCAGAGCGAGGACGAGGACGACGACTTCGAGCCCGCCGATAGCATCCGCCCGCTGGTCAATCCCAATGTCGGGAGAGGAAGCCTGCGCAGAGGGCTGTGGAGCGAAGGGGGGCTCGGCGGCTTCTTCTATGGCACCTGGATGGGCTGGCAGGTCTATGTGGCATTGCTGGTCTTCTGGGTCGGCGGGTGCGGCTTCGGGCTGCTGCTCATGAACCGCTTCATCATGCTGACGGGCGTCTACAAGTAAGCCATGCCTGCCGGTTGGTTGACGCGCATGCTGACAAGGGCAGATTTCCGTTCCCGCTCACTGGGACATACGTCCAGCTGGTCCTCACGCATCTTCTTCTCATAGGCTTCTCTAGCCTCACGCGCGGCCTCGGAAGTCCTCTCCGGCGGCTAGGTCTTGGAGCCGCAGTTGCGCCTGCTTTTCCACTAGCACCCGCCGGCGCCTCGTTCAGAAATCCACCCAAGCCACAGGGCACACTCCTGAGCATCACCAAGTGGCTGACCAACGGTTCTGGAGGAATCGCTGGTGGCGGTCTCTTCGAATTCGATTGGCAAGTAGCGAAGCAGGTGCTTCCGCTCGCCGTTGTCTTTTGCTTCAAAGTGTTGCTGAGCAACGTTTCCTTTGCGTAAGGATTCCCTATGCTTGCGCTGATGCCTCTAACACGACACAGCTATGCTCCCCTGCCAGTCTACCAGCTCGCCCGTATACCTGTCGTGCCCTTCGCCCTCATCTTCTCCGCCGTCATCCAGAAAGAAAACCACAGCGGCTCCACCCTCTCCTCCGCGCTCATCGCAACTCTCTTCCTCTCCTTCGCCTCCTACCGCTCCCACCAGCGCGTCACCCCCGACTCCATCGTCGCCGGCGTCTTCTCCTCCTTCTTCGTCGCCCTCTACCCCATCATGCTCCTACGCACCTACCGCACCCTCGTCTCCAACCTCGTCCCCCAGGGCGACGTCCTCACCGGCTACCCCTCCTCCGCCGACGACTCGTCCTCCAATCGTGAGGAGACACGCGCCTACTACCGCGTCCTGCACTACACCTCGCTCCTCTCCATCACGCTTCTCACCCCCATCGTCCTTTTCTCCGGCGGCATCCCCCACATCATCCGCAACATACCCTTCCTCGACGTGCCCTTCTTCTGGCTGATGATCTGGTGCGGCGCGCTGGGCAGCTTCGCCGTGTTTGTATCCACCCTGCTGTTGATCAAGGCCACGAGCCCGCTTACAGCGACGTTTGTGGCGGTCCCGAGGAGCGCGTTCCAGCTCGTTATGCTCAGCTTGTTCAAAATGCCGAGCCATTCCTGGACCGGCGTCGTGCTATGCTGGATTAGCTGTCTGTGGTTTTTGGTCGCGAGGAGGGACGAGGGGAGGACATTGGACCGCTTGAGGTTGGAGGGAAGGTAGCGACGTTGAAATGTAAAATATATATATGTATATCTTGGAGGGATTGCAGTGGTGATTCCTTGAGTTAGTGTATGTTGCAATGCACAGCCGCCATGGCAAGCTGACCTCCAACTTCCAAATTCCGTTAAGCCTCGTGATCTGGCCAGCTTGATGGCTATTCGAAGACGACGAACATCGGGGTTTCGCCGCCCACCCCATGCGTCTCCGATCGGGCGCAGTGCAGAAAAGGACCTCCATGTTCCAAGGAAGTCTGCACATTCCGCTGGATGAAGCGGGGAAGGTGTAAAGGGTCGCTGTTCTGCAACTAGCAGGGCACACAGTCATTCCATCTCCTCTGAATGGACCTCCACAATGCACACTCTCCAATTTTATGGGTTTAGAGCTTAGCGGAAGGCGTATGCTCTGAATACACTTTGTGAGTACCTAAGTTTCAGCAGTTATGTGTGAAGGGAAGCGGAGAGTTCTTGTGACCAAAGATGTGGCCGGTTTAGGAATGGCTTGTCGGTTGCAAGAAGACAAGATGAAATCTCCTCGACGTTATAAAGATGGATACGATGCATGCATTACCCACAGTGTTGTCCATAAAGCCTGTCAGAAGGCGCTATGGCGAGGTAAGAGAGCGCACAGAGACAGCCTATGGCTGTGAGCATCTTGATCGACTCCTTGTACCAAATTTCTTCTTGTGAAGCATCACATACCATCCACTTGCAACTGGGTCGCTAATCGAAGTCGGCTGAAATCCGTATGAAAAGTTGTCCTCTCTACTCGGTCGACATCACAAGTTCACTCTACCAAGTCATTTGCCGAAACAAAAGCAACAAGGAATTCCCGGTCATATGCTTATGAGCTTGCGACCAGCACGGCGATAAAGGATGAATCCTTTGGGTCTGGAATCTTACGAGTCATTCTCCTAAGGTGCAGCAGAGAAAAGTGATGCGAGTCTTCTCTAACAGTATAACACTGGTAGCTGGTGTTGCACGCGAGCTACCGCTCCTGGTACAAAATACAGCCTGACATAGGCTTGCGAGAGGTTGGTTGAAGATCGTTCTGAGAGACGACCAAATGGTCTGGAAGACCTCGAGTTACTGGATTTGAAGCGAACGGAGTGCGCTCCCGGAAACCATCGATCGAGCTGAGACCCAGTCGCATGTGCAAACCTTCCAAGGCACGTGCGGTTTCGAACACGGGATTTTTTCGACTGGCAGAAGTGCATCATGCAAGCCGTCGAGGTCGGTAAGGATGAATATGGGTCGTTCTTGCAAGTCGTATCGGGTGCGCCACCCTCGAGCTTGGATGAGCATATTCGAGAGTCGATGCGCTTTTCCGCACGAAATATGCTGCGTGCTTGCTTCCGCAAGTAGCATTTAGGGAGCAGTAGGCTGTGATTAAATGCTAGATAGTATACCGATGCTTCACGTGAACACCGTAAGCATGATTCTCCCAAAATTGTCTCTGCTCGTGGTGTCAGCTGGAAAGGTCTGCCAAGCCAGTCGTCGTTGTGTTTCGACTGGACACTTACCTTGATCCTCGTCCAGAGTACAATGCAGTCACCAGGCTTTACTGCATCAACGAAACCCTCACCTTGTCCTGACCCATCATTTCCAACCCAGCGCGGGTGGTTCTTACAGCTCCAGATGATGTGGTGTCTCGGTACCATCTCACCGTGAAACAATGACACGCCCCGCGCGACCACATTGCACTGCAGAAACCACGCATGCTCCCCTTCTTGAGTAGCTTCAAGATATTTGTCGTTTGGATCCTTTTCATCCATGGTCAGATCTATCATCTCGCGACAGTGAAGTCGCTGCGGTTCCATGTCCTGGTCAGGTCGACGTAGCAAATGGTACAGTTCTCTGGGGTTATGGCCTGTGCCGCTGACTCAACGCTGCGGTAGTTTCCGTTGCGTGAACGATCCTCCTCGAATTTAGTCATCAGCCTAGGAACATGGTTTACATCATCGTTCGCGATTGGTCTGAGTATAGATGCTTCCCAGAATGACGACGACTGCTGGTAGGTGTGGCGCGTGCCTGTGGTCGACCATCCTTGATCTGTGACCATCAGTCAGCTGTTCAGGCAAATCTTGAATGTCATCGGTGACCAGAGCGTACCATGGCTGACTAGAATGATCTCAATTTCCCTGAGCTTCGAGACCTCTGAAGAAGGACCGTGCGTACTTGTCGTCGTCGGTATCACCATGTATGGATATGCAGCAGAGAATTCCAAAGAATGTTCGTCGTGCACGAGGGCGTCGAGAACGGCTTTCTCATGTCGCACCTCCACCCAGTATCGGGCATGGTCGAGGATAGCAAGGACAAGCTCATTTGGGAGTCTCTTAGCTGCTAACAGGGCGCGGACATCGAAAACGTCCGATCTGGAGATTGCATATGCGTCCATGGTGCTCCTTCGACTGTCTCGAGTACGCACTTGCGTCTGATGGTCGTCTAATCAAGGCTGGCGCCTTGGAAGGGTTTACCCAGGTACGTTGCCTCCAGGTGGACTCCCGAAGGAAGTGCGCTTGGGCTGCTTTTGGTTTGGTTTCCCCCGGTGCGTGTTCGCGACGAGCCAATCGGCATTGATTGCCATATGCGCGGCACGAATGCTAGATTAACTCCAGTATGATACTACAGCGTTTATTTCGACTACAGACCTCAAGTGTTGTAGTACCTATGGTATCCATGGTGTTGATTGCTTCAATGTTTATTTATGGTAGTGTAGACATATAGGTAGCTAGAGACCTGTAGACTATTCATCTCTATTGCTATTACGTTAACTAGAAGTGGCCAAGGATACTAAGCGTAGCGTGCTTATACAACCTCCGTCTGACCATCTCCAACACTTCTCTTTTGTTTACTATTGGGAGGCAGTCGTCGCAGTCTATCTTGGCCATCATTTTACGGACGCATACTCCCGCTAACAACCCCCAAAAAACAACACCCATACGTGTCCCCGAAAGGCTGCATCAGGAACGTACTCAAGCCTTTGAAGAGTCTGCACAGGGAGCAATATGAGAAGCTAAATTCTCGATTTGAACTTTTTGACGATTTGCAAATAGGATCGTGAGTTATCACTTTTATAGCTTTGAAACGTGCTGTGAGGTAACGTGCGTATATTCGCGATGGCTGACTTGAAGCGGTGTTGAGTAGTGGTGCGCGCGCTGGTCGGTGGTGCCTAAGATGGAATCATGTTAGGATGCTAGAACAGTACTGTGATTCGGGACAGTAGAGTCTTGTCAGCCTAGCACCTCACTTCTCAAGGTACATGTAAACTGTATCCTCACATGGGGTCCGCTATCCGGCGGCGTTCCTGTGCAGGTGGACTGCGCATCATTAGAGCATTCTGGTAGTCCCTGGATACTCACAAATTTAGATTAGCGAATGCTTAGATTCATCCAGAAAGTGACTGAGCCGCTAGAAGCTCATAGTATGTCGAGTGAGTGCGGGCTTAAGGTGTAGGCTCAGTGGGGGTGTGTTGCTATCTGTATGGGCTGGTTCGAATTCATCCTGGCTACTACATTATCTTGTCTTACGCAAAGCTTGATATGAGATTGTGGTTTGCAGGTGACCTTTATATCTTTGCCCTTCGCTCCAGCGTTCTACTGCGTCTGAGATAACCAAGTCTGCTTTGAATTTCGCCCAAGCTTCACTTATGGACTTTGCGCACCGAGTGCCAGCCGAGACGATGATAATCACCTCAGCACACCAAGCCCGAAACCACAAATTCACCGGTCTGAGCCTCAAAACTGCAAATCCACCCATGTAACCTCCCGTCCACAAATCCTTTGAACACAACATCCACAGCCCCTTTAACGTGTACCGCATTGTCAACCACGTAGCGTCAGGCATGCACGCTGCCACCCAACACTGCGCCTACCCGTCTTGTACCACCTCTTCGTTTCCAACCTTCCACACCGCTTTGACAACCACAAACTGAGTCATCTCGCAACCTGGGGGCATGGATATATGTATTAGCACTGGAGGAAAGCGTCCGATAGCATAGCGACGGCGTGGTGGCGGAGTGGTTATCGCGCAAGACTTGAAATCTTGTTCCTTTGGGATCGTCAGTTCGAATCTGGCCCACGTCGATGACTTTCATCTGCTTTTTGGCAAGGATATGTCTTGTTCATGATGGCTAAGAGCGGACAGATAGGGGTAACAACAGAAGTCGAGCGCGGTAGGAGGAAATTTGTGACATTCAATTCCTATATTTACATTTTGCCTGGCTAAGTCCCATGCATACAACGCCGTGCTGGTATCACAGTTCTTTTCCGTCACTCAAAGCTGGTCAGGCGAAACTCTTTGCACGATGATGCCCGTGGCAGCACCCCCACCGTTGCAGATCGCGGCCGCGCCGTACTGTCCTACTTCAAGCTGGTGCAGAAGTGTAACTAATATCCTACTGCCAGAGCTCCCCAGCGCGTGGCCGAGCGCAATAGCTCCACCTCTGGGGTTCACGTTGTCCACACCTAGACCGAGGATCTTGGCGTTGGCCTTGATGACTGCGGCGAACGCCTCGTTGAATTCCCACACGGCGATGTCGGACTTGGAAAGACCGGATTGCTGGAGGAGTTTATCGACCACGGCGGCGGGTGCGATGGGGAAGTCGATGGGGTCCATCGCGGCGTCGGCGTATGTGATGATCTTCGCGAGAACACGGCTGTCCTTGCCGTACTGCTGGGCGATGTCCTTGCTACCGAGCACCAGTGCGGATCCGCCATCGCTGAATGCGGAGCTGTTGGCCGCTGTGACGCTGCCGCTGCCATCGCGCACGAAGGCTGGCTTAAGGGTCGGCACCTTCTCCAGCTTGAGCTTGTTGTAGCCTTCATCTTCAGACACTACAACCTCACCCTTCTTAGACTTGACTGTCACCGGCGCGACTTCATCCTTGAACAGGCCGTCCTTCCATGCTGCTTGTGCGCGCTTGTAGGTCAGGATGGCGAATTCGTCCTGCTCTTCACGAGAGATGCCATACTTCTTCACGGTGTTCTCTGCGCAATTGCCCATGTGGATCTGGTTGTATACATCCCAAAGCCCATCTCCGATGAGGCCATCCTGCAGCTGCTGGTGGCCGAACGGCGGTTGCTGGCTGGCACGGTTCAGGTAGTATGGCACTCGGGTCATGTTCTCGAATCCTCCAGCGACCTGCGCTTCCGCCTGACCGAGCTCAATGCTCTGGGCAGCGAGGTTGACTGCCTTCAGACCGGATGCGCAGACCTTGTTCACGGTTGTAGCTTCAATGTTGGTAGGCAGGCCTGCGAAGATGGCGGCTTGTCGAGCGGGAGCTTGCCCAACGCCCGCGCTGAGAACGTTGCCCATGTATACGGCATCGATTGAGGATACGGGAACTTTGGACTTCTCGAGGGCTGACCTGATCGCAGTGGCACCGAGCTGGGTTGCGGAGACGGTTGTAAATGCGCCGTTAAACTGTCACATGTCAATGCTTATGCTGTGCTCAGAAGTTGCACGATTCTTACCACACCCGTAGGTGTCCGACTTGCGCTCAGGATGTATGCATCTCTAACTTCCTTCTTTTGCCGCGCCGACGAGCTGAACTGTCTCTGTATGCTAGCAAGGCGCTGCTGTGGCCGCGATGCCATCTTCATAGATGTGCGAACAGCAGCAGACATGGCTGTTGAGAACACAAATCACGCGGAAAAGGTTGTCGGACAAGGAAAGGGATTCAGAAACGAGATGTCTGGAAGGTTGTCACATGGCGGAATTGCCGCCGCTCTGCCTCTTGTTGGTCGGAATGTGGAGGATGCGGAGTCGGCCGGCTTGGGCCGAGGTATGACATCGGTCCTCTGCGGCTTAACGGCGCCAGTCCCGTGGAGACCTTTCGGTGATGGCGGCGATTCTTCGGAGATGATGCACATACGCGGGGAACAACTTAGTATGGTGCGCCGTGGCCACGCCTGGTCACGGTATAACTTCAACAAGCTTGTCGGAAGACTCTTCAAAAATGAGAAATAGTCTTGTCATTCTTGATGGTTCTAGAACTATCGATCTGCCATGCAGCGCATCATGCTGCGCTCAATACTGAACGCACGCGTTCCGTCACAATGAACCACCTTACACGTGTACGAACTCAGGAATACCGATGACAATCGGCGAAAGATTGTGCCTCATTGACTTATTCATTTATTGATTATCTCATGTATACTATGAGGCTCATTGTGGACCACGATACGCAGCACAGCTCGCTGCGAGACCTCGGATACCACAGTAAGCACGATGTTGACAGTTGACAGGTCCATTGCAAATTTGAACGGTGCACCGGTCAATGAACAGGCAATCTACCCAATTTCGAGGTTCAACGACGATAATTTACTCACCGACGTTGTCCGCATGACGCTTCACTGTGTCTGGATGTTTGGACATCAAACTTATCAAGTGTAACAGGGTGTATGCTGGGTGCGAATGATTGGTCTGACAGATATTCAAGCACCAACCGAATGTCCAGATACACTCAAACTTGCATACGGCAACAGAGACATTCAGTAAACGGCTCAGTGCGACCTAGGACACTTTTCGCCTATCAGCGCCACCATCCGTGCTACAGCTCCACACTAAACGCTTTTGTCCCACTTACATTCCCGGGGGGAAGGTGGGCTCTTGCATTATACGTCCAGACTGACTGGCAGTGCCAGCTTGGCGCAAAACCTTCTGAGAATGCTCTGGCGTACAGCCACCCAATAAACCTCCATTAGTTCCACACTAATGACTGGTGTTAATGGTATCCGTTTGGTATACGATGCCGTTCCTAGGTTCCTGGGGCTGCGTCGTGGATACACTGGCCCGGACTGATGAGATATAAGAAGACGACGAAAGCCCAGGATACCGACCCGTAAGCTCAGTTTCAACCTTTCGAAGCTTCGACATTTGGTTTCGATACTGCTATTCCTCGCCTGTCTG
Organism: Paraphaeosphaeria sporulosa; assembly: GCF_001642045.1. Lineage (NCBI taxonomy): Eukaryota > Fungi > Ascomycota > Dothideomycetes > Pleosporales > Didymosphaeriaceae > Paraphaeosphaeria > Paraphaeosphaeria sporulosa. The sequence continues at coordinate 2,447,104 of NW_017253360.1, read as the reverse complement.
CTGTGCCTTTCGACGATATCAACACCCTGCCGTCGACGGACTCAAACGGCGGTCATGCGCCTTCAAACCCTTTGCTCTGCCCTCGCGGCCCTTACTACCCTCACTCTCGCCGCTGAGCAAGTCATTATCAAGAATCACCTTGCCTACCCTGTGTGGTACTCTCAAGTCGATCAAGCCGGTTATCGCAGCGAAACTACAGCCATAGCTCCCTACGGAACGGTGTCCCTGCCCCAGAGCGATAATCCGGGCGTCGCGATCAAGATCAGTCCTCTTGAAACGGACATTGACATCGAAGGTAAGGGCGTGCTTACCCTTGCCTACACCAGGTCGCCACCGGGTTGGATCTACTACGACCTATTCTTCCACAACTATTCCCCCTTTCCAGGCGTGCCGCTTAAGCTGGGTGGTCCTGGCGGAGATAACGACTGGCACGATGGCAATGAGCATCCCCCACATACTATTGGGTATCAAGGATACGGGCATCTGTACCTCGACATTGGTCCGTAAAAGCACACCTGGACGCTGAGTAGTTCGTGAGGATGAAAGACTGTGGGTAGTTTGTAAGGAGATTCCGACGGGATTGACGTGGCATGATGCATGTAGCTCGAGTTTGGTCGTTTACGTGGTAGTGAAATGCATCCGCTTGAATATCGCTCTACGCAATTCCACATTCCAAATATCCACGCCCTGCAAATCCATAGCAGCTTGCGTTACTCAAGTTCAGACCCTCAGCTTGGAATCTCCAACACACCAGAACAGCATCCCTGAGACCACTTTTCTACAGGCACGCATTCGTAGTTGGAAGCTTGTGCATCTCAGCCACATGCCGTGTCACAGATACACGACATACATAAGTGGTCAGACAGAAGAGGGCTGAAGAAAATTGTAAAGTCAAGCCCGGGATTATTTATGCCTCATCTTCAGGTAGCGTGAAAGCTGCGAATTCGGAACCAGCGGGAAGCTGATGAGGATGGAAGTAGGGGCGGGGCAAGGATGTGTAGATGATTCTTGCGAGGTCCCATGGAATTTGTAATGTGGTCCCACTTTACGATCCAATTCAACCTATCCAAAATGCTGGATCGCATTCTCCGTCTTAAGTACGTGTCGCGAGTGAGTGTCGTGGTACCTGCCAAGGCGTCGCTGTGTCAGCAATCGAATCGGCAACCGGCGATAGCAAAAGCGCGCTAAACCCTGTTCGCCGGGATCAGCCGCCGATTGTGGTCGCAAATGCAATTCACTCGTCCAAGACGATTCACCGTCACCGTGCTCCCTCACCCTCCCCCATGTTGCCCACGCTTTAGCGACCTCGTGCTGAAGCGCCGACATCACTGCCCACATCTTCTTCCCTTCTGCGCAGATTTGCATCGTTCGGACAAGCTCCCAGCGCTCGCCCGGCTCGCTACCACAGCTTCCAGCTCCTTCGCAGACGCACCACTCCCCACAGCCGCCCGATTGCCCCTACAACACACCATGGCTCGCAATCGCAGCCCATCGCCCGCGATGGCCTTAGATCACGCCGGCTCGCCGCAGCCTGCGGTATCGAAGCGCGACAAGCGGCGCAACATGCTAGCCGACAAGCTCTCCGAGATGATGGCATCCTTCTCCGACAACAGGGACAGCCACTACCGCGCCCAGCTGGCTGCGCTGCAAGCAGACATCAATCTCATCCTAAAGGCCGACCCTTACACAAACAAGCCGCTCGAGGATGCGGGCGAGGAGGCGTCTGAGCTCATTACGTCCATTATGGGCAACACTGCGCTCACCGCACCAAGTGCAGGCACCGACTATGTTGCGCAGTGCGGAAAATACTACGGGCGCTTCGTGGACAGCGTCAATGATGCTATAGAGGACCGCGACCGCGATCTCACCATGCTCTTCGTAAGCCTCCCGGTCCACATGCAGTATTTTCCTGACTTTGTCATCGTACAGAACAAGCACCAGAACACCAAGAACGAGATCGAGAACGCACACTTCTACAAGGTGCAGATCGCTGAAGAAGAACACAAGCTGCTCGCTGCCACCATCCGCGAGCGCCTTATGGCCACGATACAGACACGCACCATGCGTCTGAAGCGCGAGAAGGAGCAACTGGACCTTTCGGATAGTAACGCCATGCTGCTGCACCCCAATCAGTTCAGCATTGGTCACCCCGCCAGCCCAGGCGGACCCCAGGCGCCGCGCAAGACGCGCAGGACAGGCCACAAGTTTGGCGACGCAGAGGATATCGCACAGGAGAACAAGCGCAAGCGGAAGCTCTTCGAGGCCGACGACAACGACTCGCCGGGTCCCTCCGGCCGCAATGTCGAATTCGGCGCCGCGTCGCCCTTCCGCGAAGCCAAAGCCCGCACCATGCACACGCAGTTCGAGGCCTCGGCCTACTCCCTCGAGCGCCTCTTCACCGAGAAGGAGCTCAACATGGCCATGAACCAAGCCACGACCGCCGCCTCCAACTTCTTCGCCAAGATGAAGACGCCGGATAACACGGAGCCCACTACCAACGGTACAAACGGCGCCACCACCAACGGCGACCGTACCCTCGACACCGGCGACGACGCCCCCGACGAGCAAGACTCCGACGACATACCCGGCGCCGTCGATATGGGCCGCCAGGTCTCGTCGAACCCGCACGCGACCCGCGGCGCCACACGCTCGCACCCCAACTTCAACCTCGCGACCGGCACCATCCCCACGCTGTACACGCCGCCCTTCATCCTCGACGCCAAAATCTTCCAGAAACCCAATGCGTCAGCCCCTGCGCCCCCGCCCCTCGCCCCCGCAGACGTGGAGCAGGATCTCAAGCTCATGCTGCGCGATGCTCGTCCCGACGACGAGCTCAACGAGAAGTTGCTCCAGGCGGCGGTCCATCCCGTGCGCGCGAGGGAGTACGCGATACAGCCGCCGGAATACCGCGAGCCGGCCAACGAGACGACGAGTCTGGTCAGGACACTGGTGCCGCATTTGGAAGTCGGGAATGGGCCTGTGCTTGGCGGTGTCCCGATGAGCGCGCAGAGCAGCATGGGCGGATACAGCGATGTAGGCGGGAACACGCCAATGGGACGCTACGGCGAGGGCAGTCTAGCCGCTGCGCTGGGGGGCGTGAGCATGGCTAGGACAGCGAGTGGAAGTGGGCGAAGGGGCGGGCGGAGAGGTGGATAGACGCGCTCCAACAGTCCGTCCATTCGCTCCGTCTCTTCTCTACTCTACTATGCTGCCCAGGTGCCGCCTTCTTCTCGCGTTATATACCCTCCGACTGGCGTCCTTCTTGTGCTTCGGCGTTTCGGATTTCATATATGTTGGCATGGCCACACAGTGGTGGCCAGGCGCCTCTTGGTTTAGTTCATGCATTGGGGATATAGCATTTGTGGGCGTTTGCATTTCCATCCGTCAGTCACTTGGTCATGACGTCTCTGAATACAAAGTGTGGATTCGCAAACCATTCGATGCCCGAAGCGTGTGTGACATGTGCGTGTTTCTATTGTGGACATAAGTCGAGTCTACTGTTCCTTGTGGTTGATACTGTAGAGACACATTCACAGCGAGGCCGCGACTTCACGAGGATACAAGTCGTGCTGATTTAAACAGGCATGGGGCTGGAGCGTGGTGTGATATAAGTATCAACAGGTAGTGCACGTCGCTTTAACACAACCACAAGACACCGGTGATAGTATACCGCAGAAGCAGAACTCTTGGTAAAATTCTATCCGCATAAAAAAAAACACGTAAAGAAACAAAACGCTACCAATCATATCTTATTCGTCCCGCTCAACAGATCGCCTCGGTGCGAAACCCTTCTCGTTGTCATGTGACCCTTTCCTAAAAAAATAGAACCATCTCCCTGCCATCCGGAAAACCAGGCTCCCCAACTCAACCATCTCGATTATCTTCGACGCGTGTCTGGAAGAAGGTGTTTCAATGAGCGATCGAAGTGTTGGAGGCGTAAGTCATAGGCTCCTCAAAGGATGCGCGCCCAAGTGTAGGATCACAGATGTCGGGGCTATCTGCAAAATCCACATCGATCTGCATCGTCTTGTTGAGGAAGCTTCGGACCTTGCGCTCGACCTTCTGGCAGTCATGGTCCGACTGGCTGTAGCGACGACAGAGATCCTGGCGACAGACCTTGTGGGAACGGCGCTTTGCTTGAATGGACGGGGGAAAATGGGGGACTTCGTTCATCCTCGTTCCCTTGCACGCCGGTCCGTCAACCGTCAGCTTGACACGTACACCACTCTGTCCGAAGAGTGCCTCTTCCAACAAGTCAAGGTTTTCCGCACATTCTTTCGTTGAATAAGTTAGGAGTTGGCAAGTCGCTAGGATGCAGTACTCTGGAGAGAAGTGTTGATCGTGATTGTTCAAGACGTGATTGACGGGATATATAGCGTTTTTGGGGCAGACGTCGTCATCCGTTGTCCAGTCAATGTCCTGGCCGATGTTCTTGGAGACCTTCTCAAGCGCGTCCTCAACATCGCTGCAGTCTGCGTTGTACGGCTGGCAGTATGGCTTGACGCAACGCCTGCCCCTCTTTGCGCGGTGATCATGGATCCATCTCTTTCCGGTCTCAAATCGTTGGTCGTCGCAATCTGTATCGAAATCGGTCGCAATAGGAAGGTCTGAAAAGATATCATCTGCCAGCATGTTCTGGTACTCCTTGCCCCAATATCTCTGAAGCTTCTCGACAGAAGCTTCTCCAAGAAGGCTCTTGCACAGGTCGGGCTCCTCTTCACTGGATTCAATGAATCCGATCCTGTTGAGCGCGACCTGGTCAGTGTTGCGTACCCCATCTTCTGGACAGGCGTCATCATCCGTTGTCCAGTCAAACGCGCGACCAAGGTTCTTAGATACCTCTTCAAGTTGGTCCTCAACATCGCTGCAATCTGCATTGAAGGGTTGGCAGTAAGGTTTAACACAGCGTTGTACACGCCTTTCCTTCACATGGCGATCGTTGAACCACTTCTTCGCGGCAAGATCGTAGGGGAGATTGCATTCATCATCCGTCCAAATGGTTCCCGGGAAAATTTCATTCATCATATCGCTGTGGGCATTGCCCCAGGAGCCCCAGAGTCTGTTGATCGCATTTTCGCCCATAATGCATCGATCCACTTTGGGACCTTCCGGGCCGAAGGTGATGTTGCTTGCGCAGACCTTTTCGTCGTCGGTCCAGCTCCAGATCTCGCCAACGTCGTTCGAAAGCTTGTTGAGTTCCTTCTTGACGCGCTTGCAAGTTTTGCCCTGGCAGCCCACAACACACTTCTTTTCTTTCTTTTGTTTCTTGTCGATGAGCTTATGGTGATAGGCTCGAGACTCAGCGATGGCCTGTGGTGAGCAATCGTCGAGATTCTCAGTCCAGGTGACGCGCGAGAAAATCTGGGGAATCCATTCTTCAGTCTGGTTCGCTCCCCAGTATTTGCCGAGCTTCTCGTTGGCCGTAGTGATGCAAACTTTGCGGACGTCATTCCAGCGGTGATCAGTACCAACGCTGACATTGACATCTTGACGCGGTGCGAGCGTTGAATGCTTTGGTTCTACGCACTGGTGATATGGGTCAAAGTCAGCTTCATCACCGGTTGTCCAGTCGACGTCATAAAAGCCAGCTTGTGCATAAATGGTATTAAACGCGTCCTCGAGATCACTGCAGTCGTGGGAGCAATACGGTGTAACGCAGGGCCGCTTCCACGGTGTCTGAATCGGGGATACGGGGTTGCTGCGGCGTTGGCATCGTTCCTCGTCCGACGTCCAGATAATACCTGCATCGTTGTACATGTGGTACGGGCCACCCCGCCGGAGGAAACTTTTGACTTCGAACTTATCTTGCCACAGAGGGAAACGGAGGAGCTTGTCGTATGCTTGGTGGATGCAAACGACTCGCGGGTTGATGTCGCGCTGTGTTGTGACAATGGTGTTGACATCGCGGTTCTCGGTCACAGCACGCTTGTAAAAACACTCATCATCCGAAGAAGTCCAGTCGATCTCGAGACCAGCATCTTTGGAGAGGCGCTCGAGCTCGTCCTCAACGTCGCTGCAACCCCCGGGGAAGCCATCACAGAAAGGTTTTACACAACGCCTTCCGGCTTTGCGAATAGGTAGGATCCTCTTGTATGCATTACGGCACACCTCATCGTCTGAAGTCCAGGAAACCCCTGGGAGAAAACTCTGGTCGACGAAACCTTCATTGTTGAGAATGGCCTTGGTCACAACATCTTGGCCCCATAATTGCCAGAATCGTTCGTAGTATGGAGTAATGCACATGGCGACGTGGTCCTGGTTGGCCACTACACCTGGATAGATTTGCTCCATCTGGCGTCGGATCGCTTCGCAGCTGGCACCGGGGAACATGTTCTTTGTCTTATCCCCACAGTTGTCCCGATAGAAAAGTTTCGCATTGTGTTGGGCCATTTTCTCATCGCAATGAGCGTCGGGCCATGCCTCGTGAAGAAGATTGCACATAGGTCCTGAGCTCATTGATTTCTCCGTAGTCTTTTCCGGTGCACCAGCAGCGGTGTTTGGGGCACTAGGAGTGTTGTGAGCTTCGGCATCCTGTGAGGAAGCATGTTTGGCAGCTTCGCGGCGCATCACAGTCTTGAGAGGTACTGTGGCGATGAATTCAGCCAGCCAGTCATCCTCGTGCTCGTCGGGCAACATTGGAATTCGCTTGGGACCCACAACGCGACCGCTGCACATGCGGGGGTGGAGCGGATCATCGTGTTCGAACAAAAGACCGATACAGTTAGAGATGACACGAATCGGGGTGCTGTCCCGAGATGGAACTGTACGCTCAGAACCGCAAAGAACGAGCTCGATATCATCGGTACTAGAACACTGTTCGGTGGGCACATTTGCGCTTTTGTAAGCACCGTGGCAGGTGTTTAGCGTAGCGGTATCTAAGTCGCTCCCGCGAACAGTGGCAAGGTTGACCCAGATCTTGGTCGAATCAGAAGCATCGACGTCGTACTGGAAATTGATCTCGCTCTTACCCGTATAGATGCCGTCATGCTCGGTGGAGACCTTTATTGCGACGCCAGGATTGGTGGAGGTGCCGGACCGCCATGGCTCTTCATACCGCTTTCCAGGGCTGATGGAGAGGTTGTTGGCAAGGTCTGCCTTCTCGGGCACTGACCAAATGTAGACGTCCTTCCGGCAGTTGTTGGTGATGATGGCCTTTGAATGGCCAATGGCCACGAGGGCGCTGAGAGCGAGAACTCGCCCAAGCATGTTCTGACGGCTGGCAGACACTGCCGTATTGACAGGAGGAAGCAAGAAAGCAAAGACGGATGAAAGACGATGCCGGGGTACGTATGTCGTGGAAACAACTGATCGTCAGAACTGCTGTCCGGGAGACAATGTGGGTGGGGAAGAGTGCAAGCAGGGGCATGGAATGTTTCCGAGCGCTACGCGTGGCTCCCTGAATCGGAGAGCGATGGCAGCCTTGCATCGTCATGCTAATTCCCATGGCAGGTGGTGTTGACTCGAAGGGTAAGAACCAACACGCGCTCACACACATTGGGAAACGGCGTCGGGCACGCATGTAGGAGACCTGCAGCGAGGTACCATCATGGATATTGCACTGTAAGCAAGCTTCATTGAGAGATTAGCTAAGTGATAGAACGAATGCGAAAGCTGCGACGTAGTGACGATTCCGGTCATTTTGCGTTGCCTCGTTGCTACAAAGCTCGCACACAGCAGTAGTATGGCAGCGCGACTCCAGAGTGACAGACGAGGCAATGTAGAGGTCGCGAGATTTTGATTGGCAAGTGTTTGTGGCGCATGCGACCAATTCAACAGTTAATGTGAAGTGAGTGAAGGTCGCAAGGTCGTGTAGTTGGAGTGCCATTCGGAGCGATGTGATGGGGAGCAGGGACCCTCGGGTTATGCCTGAGGATGAAACGCACTGCACCTCAGGACACCACGCCAACGGCAGAGAATAAGAGCGCCAATGTCTCCCTTGTCGCAGTCTCGTTCTGCAGACCGTTCTCTTGCCTCCTCCACAGCTCCCGGATAGCTTCACTCGCTTTTCCATTTGCCTACATCATCGCAATTGGCCCGGCCCCTCCAAGACGCAGCTACGCGCCCCGCCAAACCTCGGACATGATCCAGCACACCTCCTGCAGCTCGCCCACCATGAGCGCCCCAAAGCTCAAGGAAGTCAACGTGTCGCTTCCGCGCAAGTTCGACACCCCCGACGAGCCATGGCATCGCTATGTTACCGTCGACCTGCTCCACTATGTGCTGGGCTACACCGTCTTCCATCCCTTTGTGTCGTGCGTGCTCGTTCTATGTTTGCGCGCGCAGTACACGGCGTGGCACGCGCTTGAGATGCGCATTGCAATCGCATGGGCCTTGCTCATGTGCTCGGTTGGCATCTTCAACATCTTCAGCGACAGGCTCGCGTACGGTGCGCCGAGGGAGGTTGATCTGAGCGAGGAGGTTATTGTAGTCACGGGCGGCGTGGAAGGCTTGGGTGGCCTGCTAGCCGAGACGTACGGCATGCGCAACGCCAACGTGGCTGTTTTGGACATGAAGAAGGTAGACGACGAAGAGGCCGAGGAGAAGGGCGTGCTCTACTACCAGTGCGACGTGGGCGATGCGAAGCAGGTCGAGGCGGCTGTTGCTGAGATTGTGGAAGACGTATGTCCCCAAATCCATGAACTCGATTTTGAATACTGATCACATGCAGCTCGGTGCCCCAACTATCCTCATCAACAACGCTGGCATGGTCCGCGCAAAGTCGATCCTCGATTCCACCCCCGAAGATGTCGAGCAGTATGTCACTCCCTCTCCAACCCACTACATCTACTGACACCCGACAGGACCTTCCGCACAAACACCCTCTCGCACTTCAATACCCTCCGCGCCGTTCTCCCTCATATGCTCCGCGAACGCCGCGGAACCATCGTAACCGTCTCCTCAGTCCTCGGCCGCCTCGGCGCCGCCAATCTTTCCTCCTACAGCGCCTCTAAAGCCGCGCTCCTCGCTCTCCACCAATCTCTCCGCGCCGAGCTCTCCCAGAACCCAGATGCCAAGGAGATCAAGACCATACTCGTCACGCCGGGCCAGATGGGCACGAAGATGTTCCAGAACCTCAAGACGCCGAGCAACTTCTTCGGTCCGGTCGTCTCCCCGGCTGAGGTCGCGAAGAGCATAATCGGACTGGTTGAGAAAGGCGAGAGCGGCGAGGTAGCGCTGCCGTTGTACGCAAAGTACACAGAGAGCCTGGGCGCGCTTCCAGTGGGCATACAGGCGTTGTTGAGAAGGTGGAGCGCGATGGACACTGCGGTCGAGAAGGCGGGCATGGTTGAGAAGAAGCAGAATTGAGGAGCTATGATACCCCGATCAGGCAGGAGAAGGAGCTGGTGGAAAACGTTGGCGTCGAACGCGGACCAAGGTCAGGGGCCTGCGCATGATGAATGTTTATTGTATAGTTGCTGTATGCTGAATCGCGGAATGACGGGCTTTCGGCCTCGCCAACGAGAGGCTCAATAGCCATTCCAACCTTATTTCTGTACGTTGTGTTGCGCCTGGTCACACTTGCACCGACGGGCCATGTTGGTGCAACGCAAAACCCTAGAGTGAACCACCATGGTCCTATTCGCTGGAAAATGTAACGTGGTGTTCGCGCCTACGCATGTGCCGCTTGGAACGTCTTTCTTCCTCTTTTCCAATATCTTCCCCTCTTTGAGTGACGAGATGCCAAAAGGCGTCCTCGAAGCGTTGCCCGACCGTTCTGCTTCTTCGGATGTCGCCGTCTCCACAACTTCCCAAACTCCTCGGGGCCGTGGCGCGAACGGATTGTAGCTCCCGCTAAGCGATTGACATGTGCGGATTCCGGAGTGGTGGCAGATAGCAGGGAGGCACCCGAGGGTGCCCCTGGGCCGCCCACGGGGAGGAGAGATTATGAGGGCCGTTGTTGGGATGAGTAGCGCGTGAATCGTGGGTCTGAGATTTGGTCGTAACGAATAGTCCGCGCAGATGATAGTAGCGGCAAGCGTCCGCGAACTCAGTGGAGTTATGAACCCGATTTACGCCGTTGTTGGAACCGCGACTTGAATCCTCTGAAGTGGCACCAGGGACATGATGTGTGCAGGCGCCGAAGCGCGGCTATGCATCTCGAGCATGGGTCGATGTCTTCACTCAGGGTCCAAAGCCATTCCCGAAATCTTCAGAGCAGATCATCTTGTAGGCATACAAGCTTGCAGCTGCAGCGTTGCTTCATGGTCTGGTTTTCAACCACCATATCCGTAGCCGTATCCATAGTGATCGCCTCGCTCTGCTCTGTGCCCACCGACCTGGTCCCCATGTTTCATCCCATCGTGATTTCCTTGGTCGTTGTGGCGACGCAGCTCATCGCCAGGCCCTGCGGTACGTACTGTGCCATTTGGTGTGCCAAGCGAAGGCATGGCAGGTCCGGAATAAGGGTATATCGTGGTGTATGGGCTCGTGCTTGAAGGTCCATACGGTAATGTTGAGCTAGGCTGGGCTTGTACGTAGGTGGGCCCTTGAGAAGGCGTGTATCCGTTTGATATGGCAGAGCTATCTTGCTGGCTTGTAATGCTGCGTTGTTGTTGGTCGTAGGGACCTTGGTTGGAAGAAGTTCTGCGATGTGCTCTCAGCTTGTGATTGGATCGTGTGTACATCGAAGTTTAAGCTTACTGTACTGTGCTTCCAGACGGTATCTGATCGCGTCTCCAGATGTAGCGCCAAGTTCCATCAAGGCTTTTTACAGCCTGGTAATAGTCGCGATGTTCAGCGCTCCATATCCATGGTGACTCTGTACTGGACATGATGCGGAAACTCGTCCAGTGCGAGTTGCAAAAAGGCGAAAAGAAGGCTGCGATATGGAACAACACGTAGGGAGCGGTAAAGCAGAGTTAACTTCAATTGAGGTGTTCAGCCTGATGCATTCAGTGTGCCTCGTATATGCACATGCGTTGTACTGCATGCAGGCGTGACCAATGACTGGGCAAAAACCAGACATCTTTACCGGATTCAAGTCATGCGCGCCTGGCGTCCACCAATCAACCGGCTTATCATCGAGCCGTGTCTTGACCACTATATATTGGTAGCGAAAGCAGAGCCTCAAGAGTTGGCGAAGTCTGTCAAACAATCCCATCTTGAGTAGGGGTTCTGCATCGTCCGTCGTCGCTTGAACGATCGTTCAAGATCTAAGCTTGAATGGTACCATAATTAGTAGGGCCGGGGTTTGACTCCCTCCTTCCCGCAGGGTTCATGGGTGCTTTTCGGAGGAGAGATCGCGGGCCTTCCCAGAAGAGATAGTAGTAGACAAGTGGTTTCCACTCGACTTCGGCCTCATCCGTATCATTCGGAATGTCCTCTCTCACGCCTATGTTTGAATCTCTCACAGGAGCCGTGCTCGTCAACTGCGCTGCTTCTACACTCTCTTGCGTATTGCTCGAAGGCATGCTAGCTGCCGATGGTGTCGCTGCATCACTAGGTGGAGTCGGGCTCGGGACGCGAACATTAGATGTATCGGTGTGAGACGGCGTTCTAGATTCGGAGGATGTTGTGGATTGAGGCGGTCGCTGTCTGTCCCCAGGCTGTACCACTGGCAGCTGATTATTCGTTGGTGAATTTTCTGCACGATTCCTTGTATCCGTCTCTTGTGTGGCACTAGATGATGGTGAGATCGTCGCCGAATCGTGACTTCTAGTGATAAATTGCCAGACGCTTATGAAGAATTTTCGAAAAGCACCACCGGGGCCGAATACCTCTGATTCCAGACTCAGTACCCACAGCACAACGGTCAAAAATAGAACAAGAAGAAGAGGCACCCCCTTCAGGGTTGCATAGCCTTGTGGTCTGTATTTAAATAATCCGCATGTGTTTTGAGTGCCGTTCACAAGTTTGTATCTTTCTGTTTCGTGGATGGAGTCTTCACCACTAGCCACACTCCATGCGTTGATCTGGCTGCGAGCATGCGCGATGGCGACCAGATTCTCCACCTCGTTAGCCCAAGGTTCATGGCCTAGCGAAGTAGAGAAGTATCCTGCAACTGCTTCTTGCGCTTTGAGTGCTCGACCTTGGCGCATCTTGATCGAATCAAAGATGTCTGTCTGGAATAAGGATGTGTAGAGTAGCGTAAACTCGGGTGTCCATTCCCAGTTGGTGTCGTCGTCAGGCTTTCGAAATGGTAAACACAGTCGTTCGTCTGGCGTACAGATCTCGATTTGGTTCAAGCAAGCGAGCGGGCGAGCGCGAGGGTCCGAATTTCTAAACCATCTTTTTGAGTCACCTGTCACAGGTACTGCCTGGTCTGCCGGAAATATTGGATCATCGCTGCTTTCACTGTAAAGTATCCGTAGCGAGGAGACGAATAGTAGTGTCACAGTACTATAGTTAGGCGGCACTAACTCAGGGATTGGTTGCCACAGAGGAGGCTCTGAAGCCGTGCTATACGCGCTGAAGGGGTCAGACGGCAGTCAATCGATATATCATTAACTTACAAGATGTCATATACTGGCGCCAAACGATCCCAAGGATCTCCAACTGTTAAGAAGGTGTAGTTGACTGGAGGATCTGCGCCAGGTTTTTCTCCGTAGAAGTAGCGGTACGTCGTGGTTCCGTTCTCTGTGGAAGCTTGGATAAAGCGCTGATCCATACGCAGTGGTGCACACTGTGTGATACGGCGGAACTTGTGAGTTGTCTGGCTGTTGATGCCCAGTTGGCTCGCGTCAATGATCGGAGATTCAAAAGTGACCGTAATGTTGTTACTGCACATGTTCCCCTTAAATGGACACGGTCTCGAGAAATCTGCTGAGCCGTATTGAAGACGGTCCCGATAATAGAATGTGCAGCGTCTTTTGTCTGTCCCGAATTGTTGGCGGTAACAGTTGTCGGCATACTGGGCAGCTCTTTCTTCCTTTGCCAAGTCATTGAGAGCAGCTCGCGTTGCAAGGTCTGAGCGAGTCTCTCCATCAAACAACCAGAGTCCACATACATCGGAATGCAACAGCACTGGGCCGACTGATCTTATTCCGGCTGCTCGAATTCCCCCAACAATCATCCCAGTTCCAAAGCCAGCCACTACGAGTGTAAAAACGGCTAATGTCAGCCTTTCTTTACAGCTTAACCTTCTCTTGTTCAGAAGCACTTGCTCGGAGAGATCTCGTATCCCGCTCGTCTCTTTCAAAATACTCGCAAGCGGCGAAGTGCTCCCACTCGAGGTTTGACCAGGACCCAACAGGTATCTTTGTTCTGGATCCGCATTGCGTCGACCTGTACCCCAGTGAAGTAGAGTCTTCGAAGCTAGGTTTCCCAATATCATTTTAATGTACTTTACAGCCAAAGAGAGCCAGACCGTTGCTATCGCCACGACCACAAAGCCTGAGGGATCTGTGACAGTCCACAGACTCTCTGCATCAATGTCAGATCACCCAGCGACACCCAACACCAGGAAAGCTACCGTGAAAATACTGACCTTTTGTTGTATAATCGTACCAGAATCGGGCAACCTCACGGCTGTGATGACTGCCCATCGTGATATCGATGGCAAGTCGAGATGTAAATGCAGGGCGAAAGCTGCGGCTATGAATGAAAGCCCCAGTGCCAGGCTGACACGTTCATAGGCAATTTGCGTCCCAATCGAGGTTGCCACGTCCTATTACACCATTCGCCAGTGTCTCCTAGTGAAGATGAACAAAGCTCGTGGATTCGCTTAACGGTGTCTCAAAGCTCCGAAGGACACGCTGGAGTGGTTGATGTTGGTGATGCTGGGTTGGCGAGTATGGTCGCCCGGCACAAGGTGTTCGTGTTTCACCAGGGCTGCGCATTCAGCCTCATCTTTCGCTCCAACCAATCAGACGCGTCACAACTGTCGCCCTCGTAACCATAGGTAGGCCTCGTCTGGCCGAACCGCAGATCTTTGGAGTCAAGCTGTTTTCCACTCTTGTATGGGCTTGGATCGACACGATTGCCAACTAAACTTCCATGTAAGTCTCTGTGAATATTAGGGCTGCAATACCAATCACGGTCTGGTGACGTCGTGTGTGAATCAGCCACTATTTTATGGATAGTCTTTCGATGCACATGTAACGGCTAGTTTGAATTGGAAGCCTTTCCGCCTAGGCGTTACAAGATCGGAGGAAACGGGTTATTTATTTGTTTCGTGCATGTATTCGTGCTCGCGCCTCGTGTTGCATTGCAACTAAACATGGCTGGGTATCTCTAGAACCTCCTGAACCCTATAGGATGGAAACTCGTATCTTTGATGCCATCTACCGCTTAAAAGACCATCTCGTGGGGCTTTTCGTCACCCCTGAGACTGAAAGTGGCAGCCAAGTACGACTCCAGATCCGGAACCTTGCGGATGTTGCTCATGATGGCCTTGTCGACCTTCTTCTGATCCTCGATACGCTGAGGGTCCGTCTCTTTCTTTGACGGGGCCTCACCGTTCTGGAAGAACTCATCCTCACCTTTGCCCTCCTTCTTCTCTCGCGCCCAGTACTCATCTTCGCTCACACGGTCCAGGACCTCATTATCGGCTCCGGTAATGTCGACAGTGGTGGAAGTTGCAATGACGTAGCGATGGTTGACGCGTCGTAGTGGAACTCCATTTGACTTGAACGGACCCGTGATGAGGAGGACTCCCTGAGAAAGCTGTCGAAGAAGGACCACACGCTTGCCCCTAAAGCGACCGGCCAGGAGAATGAGTACCGTCCCAGGCTGGAGAGAGCCACGGTACTTGGTCGGGTGAGCCGTCTTGCGGGCCTTCGATGTAATCAGCATCGTATAGGTCATGTAATCGCACTCAATGTCCGCAGGTCACGCGTTAGTCGTGCTCACCTTCTTCATCTGCGCCTCATCCTCCGCAGGGTAGTGCTTTGAGAAGTTTTGAGTGGTCATTGTGTTTTTGTGAGACTGGGTGTTGATTTCTTGAATTTTGACTGCGAATATCTTGTGGATGGGTTTAGATGATGTTCGTAGACTTATGCATGTGGACCGATGTTGGTATCACTATGGGGAATGTGGGAAGGTCGCTTAAAGCGGGCTAATCTATATATGGATTAGCGATCTGCTTGGCGGTGAAGTTATCCTTTCCAGAACTCAGATTTGACCATCTGCCAAGCTCGTTGCCTCCATACCATTTGTATTTTATCCGATCTCGAAAGGCTTCTTCGAAATGATTCGAGGATATTACCCGGGACAGGGAGCGATGAAATTCTTCGCCGTGTCAGGCGCATCTCGATCCATCGATGGAGTTGCGAAATCACCATCGAGCCTATATTACCGGCTACGCGCATGAGCGGCTGTTATTCAGCGAGGATAACTTATGCCTCCACCTGAAATGTACCCTGCGGTATTTATTGGATTTTCCTCCAAAATTGACCAGGAGATCCAGCCTCCTTTCGAATGACTGTTACCCGTCGTCGTGCTGTGTCTTAGTAGAAGTCGATCATACGCAAGGTCAAGGCAAGACCTTAGATTGTTTCCCGGCACTCGCCCTGCTTGGTCAACAATATAGCCACCTTTGCTATTGTTCGACTCTTGCTTGCTCACCCTCTGGACACGGGAGATATCCATGGCAGTAGTCCAGGCTTTAATATTGCACTACCCGTGTACGCGATCAAACAAAACACCTTCGCCTGATACGAAGGCGGTTTACTCGTGCTGCTTTTCCCAGCAATGGCCTACCGATAGACCATCTGCCAACTTACCGTACAAGGTAGCGTATGCCAGTGAGTTGTCCGTGCGCCAAGCCCAGAATTTAATCTATTTTCCACAGAGATGTGAAAATTTCCACTTTCGGCAATGCTAAGGGCTTATCCAGCTCACGTGTTGGATTACTGGGCGAACTTCACGCTGGTGAGAGTAGTGTGCCCTGGAGTATCCCTCATCATTACGATCCAGACTTCGACGAACTGGGATATACCAGATTCAACGACTGGCTCTTCACCATACGCCACGGTCAAGAGATATCTGAACATCTTCTTACATCGTCAACAGCGAGGAACAATAGACATCCGGTCGTTCGACCAGTTGCGCCAGCCGAGGGAACAATCTTGGCCGCATGGTTTTCCATCGGAATGCGCCGAGCCGAACTCTAGTTTTCTCCTATTCACACTAAGCTTTACCAAGGATGGTTTAACTCGCTAAACCCTTCCTCCGCCCCGCGGACTCTTCGATCGCGAAACCGACAAAATCAATCGTTGCCATTCGTTTGTCAGTCATTCAGGATGGCGTTTCTGTGCGCCTAGATCTCCTGAACTCAAGTTCTCTTCATCGAATACCTCCAAGTGATACACTCCTTCAAGAGATCTTACCTACCTCAACTCTGAGGTACTTCGATAGCTCTGGATAAGCGCTGAAATTGAAGGAAATACTTACAATGACGAATAAGACCTCCACTGGTGTAATTCCCAATCCTTCAGTATTGAACGGACAGCAAGAAGTCGTACAACAGAACTCTCCGGAAACAGGAGCCTTGGGTTTGTTCGATGACTTAGATGAATATCCTGATGGTGGACGAGAGGCATGGACGGTGGTATTTGGTGCTTGGTGTGCTATGATCCCGAGCATGGGGTTGCTCAACACCGTTGGTGTGCTCCAGGCTTGGGTGTGGACACATCAGTTACGCGACTACACGGAATTTGACATTGGGTGGATATTTGGCGTATATGCGTTCTTCCTTTACTTCACAGGTGCACAAGTCGGTGAGTAACTCAGCATCTCTTAGTGCGTCCAATGCTAATCAGTTTGTAGGGCCAATCTTCGATGCACACGATGTGCGGTTGTTGATGATTCCCGGATCTGTGGGCATAGTGGCTGCTATCATGCTACTCAGCGTTTGTGAAGGTATGTTAATGATGGCTTACCTTTATTGGAAGTGAGGAAGCTTATTGTCAAATATAGAATACTACCAATTCATCCTCACTTTTGGGGTACTTGGGGGTCTCTCTGCTTCGTGCCAATTCACACCTGCAATAGCGACAATTGGACACTGGTTCACAAAACGTCGAGCACTGGCCACCGGGATTGCTTGCACCGCGGGCGGTATCGGCGGGATCGTATTCCCATTGATCATCCTATACGCTGCTCCAATAATAGGATACGGCTGGGCGATTCGTATCGTGGGTTTCATCTGCCTGATAGCAGGCGCTCTCGCTTCCTGGCTCCTCCGAAAAAGACTTCCACATAACAAGAAAGCCGGCGCTTCGATCGACCTGAAGGCTCTGAAGGACACGAACTACGCTCTCACTACGCTAGCAGTATGGCTTGTCGAATTCGCCGTTTTCGTACCGTACACGTACATCTCCTCCTACGCCATCTACCAAGGGGTTGAACCGCAACACGCATTCCGATTGTCTGCACTGCTCAATGCAGGCGCGATACCTGGTCGCGCACTCCCAGGCTATGTCGCTGACCGGTTTGGCTACTTCAACGTCATGTGTATCACTTCTTTCACATGCGCAACCTTCATCTTTGCGCTCTGGCTCACATCAGGCGCAAGCGAGGCAGCCATAACGGCTTTCGCCGTGATCTTTGGATTCTGGTCAGGGGCTGCTATCAGCTTAACGCCTGTTTGCATTGGACAAGTTTGCAAGACCGAAGACTACGGCAAGCGATCTGGTACGACGTTTTCAATCTCTTCACTCGCTGTGCTTGTCAGCATTCCTATCGCAGGTGCGATCATAAATGCCAGCGGTGGTGCCTTTACTGGGTTGATCATGTTTGCTGGAGCTTCTTACATGGCGGCCTTCCTGGCATTCTTATCGACACGAATTGTAGCTGCAGGGTGGGGTTGGCGGACGAAGTTCTAAAAAGCTGGCCATACACCATCACACCAAATGAAATCCAAGGAGTTGCTGTGCATCATTGTTTACCTCAAATGACGCATTTGTGAAGAAGCAAACTCATTTAGTTGTGCCTGAGCAGATTACGGGTAGCAGATTGGTTCGTTTCCGATGTATGCACTGCGATGTCACCAAGTCCGATTCCAATCTGCTTTGCAACGTTGCATTCCCGACCCCAGAGCCGCAGTGCAAAATGAAGGGGGAGGCCTTCCTATTGCGGCAATCTTCCAGCGTATACTAAACCGAATCGCACCTCGCAGATTTGAGCTTCTTCGCAAACTAACAGGCGTCCTGTGTAGTCGTCACCATTCCACAATGATTCAAGATTGCAGAATTCACGGTGATTGAGAGGGTGCTTACTGTGCTACCGTGAGTGCAGTACTCTGCATTTGTATAAGATATATGTTCCTTTCGCGAGATTCAGAACAGCTACAAAACGCTAAGCGCATTCCATATTACAGCTTCACGCTCTCAGATTCTTTCTGGCCTGCCCTTGTCCCTGGAAGATCCTCACATTCCTGTCACGTTCAGTTGCCACAAAAGCATACAAAAGAAGTTGCCGTCATGGTCGCTTACGACCTTCTCCGAGGCACGGCTCTTGCCTTCATCACCTCCCTCTCGCTCATGCCAAACACAACGACCTTAGACGAGCTTCGCTTCGATATGGCGAAGATCCGCGCTGCGCGCGCCCCAAATTACACTCACACTTTCGGCCACAACTACTTCGTCTCGCAAACACCACCTATGAAAGGAACGTCCGACCTCGAAGGCTTCATGATGCGCGTGGCATCGATGACGCTCAAGTTGGAGAGCGAGACAAACGAGGTGAAGGCGTTAGCGGTAGACGAGGTGCAAGGTTCCGTGGTCGCGAGAGTGTCCTATCAGATGAAGGCACCAGGGCAGGAACCTGTGGAGAACGATCTGGTTTGGTGGCTCTGGATGGATGCGCAGGGAACGAAGGTGGAGAGGAGCATGGAGTTTGTGGATCCGGTGGCGACACAGGAGCTGCAGAAGAGAATGACAGCGTCCAATTCTACAGACGCAAAGTGCTAGCTAGGCTGCATGGTGCATCTGTTCGCCCTCGAGAGGGTTTGCCCTGAACCTTTTACAATGCAACAGCAAGCATGCCAAGGCGAAATTGGTGTTGGCGCAAGCTTTTACTTCAGTCTACGTATGTTGAAAGAGCACCTCGTGCGGCTTCTTCGCAAGCCGCGATCTACATGCGTCGCCATTAATCCTGTCTGTTCAGAATCACTGGCTCTGAAATATCAATCTAATATGAGTATGTCCAATTCAATAGACGTTCACGCCCAGATCGTATTCGCCTTCACTTTCCCGGAGGCACGTGATCGCGCGTCAGTGTTGGAAGGTGGTGTACGCCTAACGCCAGGCTTTGCCCCTCACAGATTTTACCTTACACTTACTTTTGACTCCAAGAAATTCTCTGACTTCCATAGAATGGAGCAACAGCGATGGCAAAGCGCAAAGCTGAGCAACCTGCTCTCAGCCAAGGAGCTCTACAGCCGCGCCGGAGTTCAAGCGAATCGCCACGCCTCGAACCTTAACGGCAAAAACAGAGAGTACAGCTGTACTTCCTGATCTGGCACATCGCGCAAGTCATTTCCTTGCCGGCCCATCTGAGGAAGTGGATTCTGTCTGTGGCTCTAATTCTGACGATTCCGGTAATATGAACTATGAAGCATGTGCGGAGCGTGCGATCAAAGAGCTCCGACGACTGCTTATGATCAAGATCTTTGTAGTGAATACCGAAGCAACGAAGATCAGCCCTACATCAACCAGTAGGCTGCAGACATAACTATCATGGTAGTATCCTATGATCAATGCGTAGCCCAAGATAGGCACAGACACTTGAAATATGCACTCGAACGTTTTTCCTTCACTCTGTATAGGTTGATCGGAATGCTAGGCGTGATAAGAAATCGTATATTTCCTGTCCGCTAATTACGTAACAACGAGCGATAGAATACGCATGGGTAACGTCCATACTCCCTATTCCCGAGTGAGACAGTCTATGCACTTCATCCTTGTAAATTGGGATACGCATATAAAGAAAAGTGAGTCTAGTTCACTTCCTCAAAAAGAAGCTCTTCGCTAAGGAATGGGGACTTGTTCCATCGCCAATTCATATTTCCACGGACGCAGTACTTCTCCTCCTTAGCACTCGGTCGCTCTTGTCGCCGTAGTTGAAATGCTGTGTACCCATTGTACGGTTGAAATCTATCCATATAAAACGACCGTGAAATATGAACTGTTAGCCACTCGAGTGGGTCTTTCTGCTTTTGCGATATTTTATCCGCAATCCGAGTTGCCGCAGCTATCGACTGAGACCTTTTTAGTGGAGGGTTGTTCGAACCGCTCATAGCATCTCCTTGGAGCGCTTCGCTGTATTCAGAGGCTTGGCTAGGAAGGTCCATGTACAGATCTAGCTTCCGGAGGTTCATCTTCGACAGAACAGGAAGGGTGCCTTCATCATTCTGTGTACGGGAGTAAGCTTTAAAATGCATCATGACATGGAAGAAGGTAGGCTTACGATGGCATTGAAGGGTATTGACCACCCAAGTCGCTCAAGCTTCGGAAACGTGACAGGGACCGTTTCCAGCAAGGAGTCGTCGGTATACTCGGCAGAACAGTATGGACCCCAGCTAGGTCCAAGAACCAAAGTCCTGAGCGTCTCTCTATGCTTGTAGATGACGGGCCAAAGCACGTCGAGTCCTCTCTTAGCATTATCAATGTGAAGGCTTGTCAATGGGTTCAGTGAATCCATGAAGTCTCTAGCCAGTTCTAAGGAGGAGGCTCTTGTTACCCCGAATCGCAGGCTTTCGAGTTTTGGAAGATGTCCTGAGAAGATTGTGAAGAAAGCTCCTGGGTCTTCGAGCCCGAAGTCGAGCGATCGCAAGCGGGATAGATGCGTAGTGTCACGCAGGGTACGACAATATTCCTCATCCCACGCATAGGATGTATATCCGAGGGTGCGGATGCTGAGATATTCGAGTCTGGAGAAGTTCGCGCCAAAAGAAAGGTCTAGGCGCGGTATCGATTCCTGCACCGTGTCTTCCACAATCTTGCCGAAGCGTCCCCTTTGATCTGGTTCGCTCTGGATGGAAAGGTACCGGAGATTACTCGTTCCAGCCAAAGCCTGGGACAATTGAGGCCACTCTGAACGTGACGGATCTCCCTCTGAGGAGCCGTGATCATACACGATGTACGTCAACCGAGTAAGAAGTGGAGACGACAGCAGCTTAAAATCCATTGAGCGATGCGCCTCGACCTGGGTCTCGTGCCGATCGATAACAGTAGCGGAGATCTCCAAGTCGGGCCAAGCAGACACAAGCTTAATCAAGACTTCTTCTGGAATATGAGCACAGGTATTCCAGCTATGGGGGGTTAGTCTGCACATACTAGGTTCTGCTCAGATGACTTACTTGACTTCGCGAAGTGTACCAAATTCTGCGATCTTCTCAACAATCAAGATCAAATCTTCTTGGGGTATATGGTTTTTCACAGTGATACTGCGAACATGTCTTGCGATATCCCCTGCTGTAGCACCGCGAAACCTGTCGAGAAGACTTTCATATGCTAACAATTCTTTGCCACCCTTGAGTGGCTTGCAAAGTATCAAATTCCGGTACATGAACGAGAATCCAGCATCTTGTAGAGTTTTGGAAGATTGCGAGACGTTTCGAAGTGCGGAAGATGGCGAGTCCTTAAGCTCCGAGAGGATAAGATGATGGATATCTCCAGGAACAGTATTGAGACCAATACTTTGGGTGAATTTCTCCGTTTTTCGGGACATAGTGACGAGGGGAAGATGATTATCGGTGTCTTCGCACGTAATGTGACCCAGGCAGCACCGCCAGATGGAATTGATCTGCAAAAGTAAAAGGAGGGTTTGTTGGACGAACCCGATGCTGCTTTCTGAATATTTTTATAATCCGTTGATAGTCTAGGCAACGCTCTTCGAAATTCCCATCACCTGGCTGTGATGCTGAACAAAGGCAGAAAGGAGGCGCAGCTCTAGAGAGCCAAGTGTGAAAAGTTGCCTCAGGCATCGCGTGCTGTAGACGAGAGTTATGAATTGCGCAGCATCACAGCAGTACAGCACTACTGGGTACCGTCTATCACACCTAGAATTTGATGTTCAGGTTGTTGCCACATCCTTACAGAAGTTACCCTTCGGCAGCTTATTATTCCTTCTTGTCTTGCTCGTCCTGCATAGTTTTTCACTCTCAAAGGTGATATCATCGCCAAACCCCAAGCGATCGATTTATCATCGCTCGCGTGATTTTCATACTGTTATTTGCCGAATGAACGGTCGAATTGCACTCGAGGCAGCGAGGCGTTTATCCAACGGTGAGGCGGATTTGCACTGCCACACATGCTGGAACAACGTGTCGGAAGCTGCATTGTCATAACATGCTGAGACAGACTAACATGGCCACAATGTGAAGATGACCATAGATCTGAGAGCTTCTCGCGCGAATATGAACCTCTACGACAGTGATGGGCGATGGTTCTCGGGAGGCGACCCAATCGGCCCCCTGACGCATTTGTCAGTACGTATGAGGTATATTATAGGACACCTGGATATGGCAGTGCGAACACTGCAAAGCGTGTTAAATCCCGGGGTCCGTCCAGAGAGAACCAGATTGTGCTCTCAACGTCGCAAGGAATGTAATACAAATTAGATACACACGTTGAGGGGAGATACTTATCAGACAGGGCTCGGACCACTGTCGCTGTGGGTGTTCAAATATCCAAGGTATCTGAACCCAAACGCACCATAGATAAATTGGCTTTGGCAATCCGTGCGCTAAGCACTATCATTCATCGCATCCCGAGACACACTAGGTCACGATCGCGGTCACCTTCGCATATACTTACTCGTTGACATGAATTGCCTAGGCACTAGCACTTCAGTGGCGATTGAAATCCCTGCGATCTACGACCCACTAGCGAGGCTGTTCAGGCCCCCGCGAACTCACCGCCAGACTCCACTTTGAAAACCAGGCCCCAAGCTTCGTCGACGCTCGGTCAGGCTTCAACTGGCCCGGCAAGAAAGTTGCTGACTTCAAGGTCCGAGAAAACCAGGATTTCAGGCTTCTCACTATTGCGGGCGAAGTAACATGAGTGCTCGAAGGAATCGTGCTTTGACAGTGACTTGGCCCCTGGCTGTGCGTCTTTTGTCCCAAGATGGTCGTATCGCTGACTCAACCTGCACAGTATTATCCAGTGAGAGACAAGTTTTACGAAGGATGGCATTCCAAGTCGCATATCAGGCGTGCCTATCTA
This sequence comes from Paraphaeosphaeria sporulosa, assembly GCF_001642045.1. Classification (NCBI taxonomy): domain Eukaryota; kingdom Fungi; phylum Ascomycota; class Dothideomycetes; order Pleosporales; family Didymosphaeriaceae; genus Paraphaeosphaeria; species Paraphaeosphaeria sporulosa. Next base: position 2,423,996 of record NW_017253360.1, on the reverse strand, counting down.
CGTTGCTATTCTCGCCGCATTGTCGATCTGATTTGCTCGTCGATTGCTGTCGATGGTGGAAACGCGTCAGTTTTGTTTGATGCTGGAGCTCTATAACTCGAAACCATGTATGCTTGTGAACACATTGAGAAGGGGACTTTGATGACCAGGTAGAAATCGGTCATGGGCTCAGATACTTCGCTGTCATCGTACGCATACACGCCGCTGCCAGGCTCAACGCGTCCGCTTCGCTGCTGTGTCCCGCAAAGCTTCACTCGTCGCAGGATCAAGAAGGGTTTGCTATTGATCTTCGTGCTCTCAGCTATCGCATTGCCTTTGCTTTACTATGTGAGTACCATCTCTCGAGTTATCCATCTCCCACCGAACCGCATATTTGCAGCGATTTCTATCAGCTAACCTGTTGCTAACCTGTCGTAGCTTACCACCGAGCGATTCTGGCGACCTGAAGGTGCCTATCTCCTGGAGCATACCGTCAATCCCAGTGCAATCGCCGCAGGGCAGCAGAAGCTCGTCCTCGTACTACCTGTCGACAAGTCCAGTCAGAATCTTTGTAAAGTTGTCGCTAGCGCCATTGCTGTGGGCTATCCACCCCCAGTCCTTGTGAATTGGAACAATGACTTCGAGACCGACACAAAGGGTATCGGGCCCTCTCAGCTTGGCAAAATCACTGGCTATCTTAACTTCCTGGAATGGGCAACTAGCGACTTCGCTCCTCCCGAGCAACGCCTGAACGAAGAAGACCTCGTTTTTGGAATCGACGCACACGACATTTGGCTACAGCTGCCTCCGAGTGTCCTCATTCAACGCTACTATAGTATCAATCAGCGTGCTAACAAGCGCATCGCCGAACAATATGGCTTCTTCGACAAGGACTTGATGCAACAGACCATAGTAGTCTCGTCTCAAAAGGCGTGCGTAGCCCCTCGCGATGAGATTTCAGACCTCCACTGTGGCGACGTACCGGGCAGCACTCTGCCTGATAGCGTGTATGGCTTCTTTACCGACTACAACTTTTGGTTTTCCCGGAGTGTCTATGTTCGACCCAAGATCCTCAACAGTGGTAGTTTTATGGGACCTGCTGGTGACATGCGACGGTACTTCCAACGCGTCAAGGAAAGGATGGAAGAGTTCCTCGACGTGGTGGAGACCTCAGGGAGGCCGCAGGCCAAAGTTCTTGGGGGCGACCAGGGCATCTTTGCTGAGATCTTTGGCGAGCAAGAGGTTTGGCGCGACACTGTTAAGAAGGAAGACTTTGCGGAAGATTCACCAAACCGCGAGACGGCTATCGAGAAGCGGCAGTTGCTCGAGTACCACGTCGGTCTCGACTACACTCAGGAGATTTCCTTCCAGACGTGTTATAACGAGTGGCTGGGCTATTTCGTGCCCCTCAAGGCCTCGGATCAGATATATGAAGAGTCGCAGAAAGCGGGTGTGGCCCCCCCTCGGATACAGACGCTACCCGCGGACATTCTCCAGGCCGAACCGCCCCTGGCTAAGCTGGCGAACAACGAGCTCCGTACGAAGACTTGGGCTGAAATGGCGCTATACATGGACTTTTGGACAACAGCCGTGCCTATTGCCATTCACTATAACACACGTCGAAAGGGACTCAAAGGGCGGCTTCAAACATGGTGGGACGCTACATGGTGGTTCCCATTTCTGCGTGAGCTCTTGCAAGCACGTATGCAGTCGTCGGCCGCTCGTGAGACGCTTATGATTCTGGAGGCCGCTGACGGGCCGTTGGAAGTCATTCCATATTTGCCGTTGGACGAACCCAAGCCGGCAATGTTGTTCGTCCGAAACACTGAGACAGGAAACTGGGCGCTGACGCCTGCGGCAGATTGGGATGCCATCTGCCGCGAAGCTGACCCAAGGAGAGAGGCTGAAAAATCTTGGTACGATGAGGTGTTCCGTGATGGAAAGGGCATACTCTTGTAATTTCAGCGACAGATTTATGGATATTGCATTCCGTTCACATGAGTTATTTCCTTTATCATTTGATCCTACAGCCGGAAGCATATCTGTGCGATAGCTTTGTCTGGGTACTACAGCCCGGAGATGTGCAGTCTCATCATTCTGCTTCCTTAGAAAACTTGGCAAACCTTCAGTTTCTCACTCCCCGTGCAGACGTTCCAGGTTTCATCCTTAAAAGTCGCCCGCCTGCAGGACGTAAGCACTGCGGCTTGAATCGAGATAGCCTGAAACGTGGCACATGAATGTTTGCTGTAAGATTTCTCTTAGTACTGAGTGATCGCCCGCAAAAGACTTTCCTTTTGCATATGATGTAAGCGCTACCGGGTTGCACACTATCGTTGGTATCGCCTGCCGAGCCTCCCGCGGGTGACCTTTGGCTCTTTTTTTTTTGGTATCACGGGTCTCTCAAATATCCTAGATGGTAGAATTGGTACTCTCAGCCCGGTGCTGGGCGCTGAGCTGGTCGGCGTAGCTGAGCAAATGTCTCAGAGCGCTGTGTATACATGTATATATACTGGTAGCTTGCTGCTATGAAGCAATGGCCAAAATTCTAATATCCTTGGTACCTATATATTCGTATAACCAAAAAGCAATAATGGCATTCAACAACACTGAAATTCAACCCATGTCCTACTTCCGCCTGGAAGAGCACAGCAACGTGATCTTGGCCCATGTATTTGTCATGATCATAACTTGGGTTTTCCTTTTGCCTGCTGGTCAGTCCCTCCCGAGACGAAACATTGGAACGCTTTCGTTGTCTAATATTCGAGACAGTTGTCATGCTCAGCATCGCTCAGTCGTGGCTTCGCACGCCGCTGCAAGCGACTTTCTTCAGCTTGAATCTGTTCGGAGTCTTACTGGGAGTGACTTACAATCGCCAAACGCCTAATTTGTACGAGAATGAGAAACATGGTCTGCTAGGATGGGTGAGCACATTCCTCGCCGCTGTATGGCTGGCCTGTGGTCTGGTATTGTCGTACCTCCGGCTCAAGCGCAGAATACAAGCAGAAGATCCCATCTACTCTCCTAGCTCGGATGTATCGCAATCGCCCCTGCTATCTGACGAGCTGGCAGGATCAAGTTTCGAGTATCGAGATATTGGCCCCAGCGATGAAGACATGGATGCGGCAAACTCCATTTGCAAGGCGCGAGATCTTTCGCCCCGAACTAAATACAGTCTACGGTCGTCGCAGTCGATAAAAAGTCTTCTCGTGGTGACTGTAGCCATTAACGACTGGCTGATCTTGCTTCTCGGCTTCTCCTGCGTTACCACTGGTGCAGCTGTGTACGGCGGGATGTTCGTAAGTCAAAAGAGTTTCAATGATCGCTTTACCTACCCAGACTCACAGTGCCTAGCAAGGACATAACATATTCACCGGATTAGCTCACTTTATCAAAGGCGGGATCTTTGTCTTCTGTGGGCTCCTCACCTTTGGGCGCTGGCTGGGAAGCTTTGCAAAGTTGGGATGGGCATGGAACAAGAAGCCACACAACAAGTCGACAAGATTGTGGTTATCTAGTGTCCCTTCAGCAGAGTTTGTAGAGTGTCTGTTGATATGTCTGTATGGCGCCTCGAACATCTGGCTCGAGCATCTGAACAACCTTGGTGGCGACTGGTCAACGGCTGATATACAACACGTCTCTATCACGGTTAAGTTTTTCGGAGGAGGACTGGTGAGTTTGACGTCTTTCGCTGAGCCTGCCTGATTAGAGGGACTGATCGACTCACAGCTCGGGATGCTCATCGAGTCCCGGATAGTTCCCAAGGTGACAACTACACCACGCCCAAAGTCCGATCGGTACGAGCTTCCAATGAACCCAATGCCCGCAATTGTGATCTACCTGCTGGGTTCAATCATGGGCGAACACCACCAAGCTTCTACGGTCATAGCCATGCTTCACAAAAGGTGGGGCGAGCTTTTCATGGGAGCTGCCATCGCCAGAATTGCGACCTACTGCATTCTATACCTGAAGCCTCCCAGCGATGACAGCCCCCAAAGACCGTTCACGGAAATTGTCACTAGTTTATGCCTTGTGTCGGGAGGCATAGTCCTTATGATAAGCAATAAAGATACTGGCAAGATGCTCGAGGGCAGTTCGATAGATGCTATAATTGTTTTTAACATTGCTGTAGGCACCACAGCGATCTTAATGGCATGGACTGCGGTCTGTCTAGCGATCAAGGACGCGGCAAAGCGGAGAGGAAGTCGTGTATGCTAAGATAGTCTATTATCCACTATGCACTGCTCCCACTACCGATTCGACATCACAAGGCAAAGCATTCGTCTTGAAGATGCTGGTGGGGGAATTTTCGCCAGGGATTGTGACATTCCTGTTATGCATTAGCATCCATTCCTGCACCCCACAGTCGCACTTTGTGAAGCAAGCATGGGGGCTCCTCGGTGCCGGAGGGGATGATTGGCGGTCTCTCGTGACCCAACCCAGCGGCTACCCCCACATGCCCTGCTCCTCGCCAGCCGCTCGTAGCCGCGGATTCGCCGCAAGCTTACGTGCTCACCCACATTGACGTTTGATAAAGCCACTGGGCAACGACGCCATGCCAGCGAGAATAGTACGATATATCTGCACCTTTGAGCTGCTGGTCACCACATTGGGAGTAACCATGCACGGGAAAAAGTATACGGCGTAGGCCCAATGGCCCGAAGCATGGTCAGATGTTCTTCGTATGAGTTCTGTGCAGTGCGTAGCTGTATTACAGGCCATACAGGAAAGTAATCTTCTCCTCGCCCTCTCTACCACCTTGCGTCGCTTCCTCAAGCCAATCCGCCGCCCACAGCAACCTGCCAGTGCTCCTCAGCCACCGAGTTGCAGCCTTCGGAATACGGTGGCTCTGCTCCAGAGGTCCACGCCCATCCGCCTTTTCTCTTTCAATTTCTTCCTCATCCCATTTGCTCAACATGTCTCTTCTCTGCGCATTCTCGGCCTTGAGGTTGCGCCAGAGAAGGACGTAACCAAACGCGGCCGCAGTAACGCAACCGAGGGTCCACCAGAAGGGGACAATGTACCCAGACTCTTCATACTCGGGTCTAAAAAGCATGGCAGATAACACGCCCGCGAGATTGCCCCATCCGTTGATGCCTAACAACAGCGCCCGTTTCCCTGGGCTTGGTGTGTTCCCTGAGATCCAGGCCACTGTGAGTGGACTCGCAATGAAGGTACCAGACAGGAGGACGTTGAGCGCGATGTATCGAGGGACGGCCCAGCCAGCGGTGGTTGGCAGCATGACTACTAAGATGAGGCCAAGCACCATGATGGCTAGGCCGCAAAGGATGGGAAGAATGCGTGAGCGATGCTTGTCGCTCCAGGACGCAAACAGATAGAGGGTTATGGCGCCGAAAATGTAGGGTGGGGCGGTAAGCAAGTTCACTAGGGCTGGGTCCGCCTCGGGGTCGGAAGGATCGGAATTGGGCATAAGCGGAGCCAGGACAAGGGGAAGGAATACCTGGAATGCGTAGACGGGGATTGCGGCTAGAATGTTAATGGCGAGAATGTGCCAGATCCTGATGTTGAGGAAAGCGGACACGACGTCGTGCGGGGTGAGACCGCGGTCATCGGTCACTTGGTCCGCTGCAGATACTGGGCGTGGTCTCGACGAAGCCAGGAGGCCGCGGGATTCTTCATCAAACTCCCTTTCCTCATCTGCAGCTTCGGTGGGCAGGGCTGATGAGTCGGATTGCGCGATTCGGTCGCGGATGACGCGGGATGAGGCATATGCCCTCTCTTCAGGTGTCAAGAACCATGCTGTTTCGGCGTTGTGCGGGAGCCACAGGTACCCAACGACGGCGACGATGATGGTCAGGCTGCCTTCCAGCAGGAACAGGACCTGCCAGCTCTGCCATCGATGGTTCAGCTCAGGGTCACCTTCCGCACCATGCTCATGGTGGATGTCCGGGAAGTGCGAGAAGACAAGGTAGCTTATGACGCCGCCCAGCGCACCGCCGACGGCAGCCTGGCCATAAAAAAGGGACAGTCGCCGTCCGAACTCGAAGCGTGTGTAGAAGAGCGAGAGGTAGGAGACGGTGACGGGGTAAAAGCCGGCTGCCTGCGCTATCAGCAATGGCTCCAAAAAGCGTCTGGGAGAGGAAGCGACGTGCCCTCCAAGCATCCAATGATGATCCTCAGCACATACAGCTGCCACCGCGCCCTCACCCACGTATGCAGGGCGGTAGAGACGCCCCAGAGCAGCATGCAAGTGGGCACCCATGCGACCATGCCATACTTCCTCCCCAGGGCCGCTCCGGCGGGCTGCAGCGCAACGAAGAAGGCGAAGAAAAGCGCTACGGCAGTGTTGAGGTCAGACCGGCGAAGGCCTATGTCGGTGGTGAAGTGCGCAGACTCGGCGTTGCCTATCTATTGACTGCTGTTAGCAGGGAGCTACAAGCCAAGCGCAGGCTCGGACGGACGTTGGACTTGTCGAGGCTGTTGAACAGGAACAGCAGCGCAAGAAACGGCAGAAGCAAGAAGTCAAGCTTGCGCAGCGTCCGCCGTTGCAGTTGCTCATCGTGCGCGGCGACCTCTGCCCCATCGTCGGGTGGCATGGTGTGTGTTTCGTGGAGCGCATCGAGCTCGTGCTCCTCCGCGGCCTCCGCCGTCGGCTGCTGAGCCATCCTGAGCGGCCCGCCAAGACGCAGCGGGGAGGTCGTCACGAGCGAAAGCAACGCGCCGCATGACCTCGACGGGGCATCGCGAGCTGTGTGACAAGAAAGACGCGTGCTTCTGGACAGGTCAGCCAGGCACCAAGGGCATACGAGCGTTGCCAGGCCGCGCTTGCTTATTCAGTGCCGTCGTGGCTTCGGCGCGTTCCTGGATGACAGTGCGAATGCGGTATAGCCTGGCTTCAGAGCGTCATCACGGTGCTGCTCTACTCGCCAAGTGCTTCACAGTTGACAGTCCCAACAGCCATTTGATGGATCCAGTCATGGCAGCAGCAGCAACGAGCAGATGCTCGACACTTTTCGAAAATTCGAAGAGGCGCACTGAGTCAGCTCAGAGGCGCAACGTGCTGCTGCAGCCGTGTGTCTGCCCGTTGCACACAACGGTCAGACATGTTACCAAACTAACCTTCACTTTGATTCATCAATTTGTCTAACCGTTGTTATCGCCATGGTATTCTCCCACGCCTCTTTTCAGCATACCGCCCGGCTCGGGAGCAAACCGATCGTGACCGCGGCACAGGCATGCGTTGGGGAGACTTGGCGCTTCTTCTCCGACAGTCCGTATGATGAAATTAGTGAAGCTACGCATATATTGCTCGGGCGTTGGCGATAGAGTTAAACTCGACAAATACGACACTTGCCCGCCAACACCGATCACAAGCAACTCAGGATCTTCATAATGATTCCACAATACGAGCGGACTTCGGCAATTTGTTCAACGGTCGGCGCTTTACACATTGGCATACGAGCCTCAACACGAGCGTCCCACCGCAGTCCTCGAATCCCTACTCATCCTCAATACACGATGTCAGTGGCAAGAGAGACCTTCCTAAAATACACGCTTCGTGCCCAGCCGGATTCGCGCTGGAACCGGCAGTTATTCGCTTACCATGCAGCTCCTCGTTGTGGCGCAAGTGTCCACCGTCCAATCAAATCCCAAAATCCCCCCATGACCGTGCTCATGACATACTCAGCGCGTAGAGGGACGAAACGCCCAGAGGCAACCTCGCTCGCAGAGAATCCGAAAAGCGAATGAGGCGCCAGGACGGGGCTGAATGGGCAGAACGGCACCCACAGCAGGGTGAGCATGCAGGTACGAGCAGGTGCGGCGGACTTGGAGTGCAGAATGAGGGGTCGTTTGCCATCGCTGGACCGGGGACCTGCTCATGTGGGCAGGTGTAAACGGTCGAGGACAATATAAATTGGAAGTCCTAGCAGGCTCGAAGGGAGAACGACAGATTGTTGAGCATCTCTGGCATCGTTGGCGCGAACCACACTGCCACGGTACTGGACACCGACGAGGCCTCCCTCAGCTTGACTCTCATATTCTATTGCAACATATCCGATTCGCACGACAAGCTGCATCAAAACAGAGCCCCTCTTTCAAAATCGTCTTCATCTCCCCTCGCCACCGTACCTCTCCACCGCGATAATGCGCTTCAGCATCCTCAGCACGATCGCAGTCCTCGTCGCGGGCGTGGCAGCGGCCCCCACCCTCGCCGCCCGCGAGACCGCCGTCGAAGCCACGGACCGCCTCGTCTTCCGCGAAACGCTCGCGAACTTTATCACGGCGAGGAACGCGAAAAACCCGTCAACCCTCGACTGGTCGTCCGACGGGTGCAGTTCGTCGCCGGACAACCCGTTCGGGTTTGACTTCCTCAACTCGTGCTACCGCCATGACTTTGGGTACCGCAATTTCAAGGCACAGGCAAGGTTCACGGATGTAAGACTCCCTTGTCCAATTGTGTTGTGATTTAGGACGAGTGAGAAATGGGCACTGACGGATTGGATGCAGGCGAACAAGCTCCGCATCGACGACAATTTCAAGAAAGACCTGTACAATCAATGCGCGAAGCAGAACTTTACGAGCATCTGCGAGGGGCTGGCAGACGTGTACTATGCAGCTGTGCGGGCGTTCGGGAAGAAGGTGGCGGCGGAGGTGCTGGCTGCGAGTGTGCCTGCAGCGAAGGATGCGATTGCGAAAGAGATTGCGCGACGTGCTGTTGAGGGAAAGGCGTAGAGGTCATTATACCGTAAGAGGGTAGAAAGCGAGAGGACAAGAAGATAAAAGGGGATCGGGCAGAGGCAACGAGTGATATAAGAAGTAGAGCAATATAAACGATAGTATCCCATTGTATTCGAGGAGTTCGAGAGTTGGGATGCCTTGACCATGGGAATCTCGTACTTCTTCGGCTAGTATCCTACCTACCGTACAGCGAAGAAGTAGAGGGCTTGGTGCCATGTCATCCGTAGGCATTTAGGCGAAGGTGTGGACTCCACGTCTCCTTCGATGCGAGTTTTGTCCATACCCATTGATGCAGCCCACTCGTTCTGTGCTTGGTCCATGAAGCTTCATATCGTGCTTGGAGTAGCACGCCTGGCAGGCTGGTTCCCTGGAGGAGCCTTACACTGCTGGGCGTTGAGGCTGGCAGTGTCAACCTCGGATGCTCCAGAGCAATTGAGAATGGAATGATCGATGTTCCCCATTGTAATCTAGCGCCGCACGCCACTTTTGAGCAATAGACATTGCGGTTCTGCTTCTCTTTGTTGGCAATGCTTTTGAGGAAGCTCCACCTTGAATTCTCCGTCGTGAATTGAGGATGCAAGGCGGATCGGTTCCCCAGTCCAGTGCTTTTCCTCCGGGAGGACAATCTTTGCATCTGGGCCGGCCGTTTCGGCCCATACAGTTTGTACTTCTTCCCAGGGAATACCACTGCCCGTCCTCCAATACAACCGATTTTGATGGATGTACTTTACATCGCAAGCTACCTTTGGATAGCAGAGGTACGCAGGCTAGGCTTTGAGCAGGGATCGAGGTTCCCCACTCTTGAGCCACCACAGCTCAAGCTTCGAACAAACACAAGGATAGTAAACTCCGTGGCTTGTGTCCGTGTATCTGTCCGCCAGGGTCAATATGAACTTTTGCAGCCGAGGAAGACGAAGAACAGCACCGCTAGCTGTTCCAAGAAACACCCCAAATGTATCTTTGTTTGGAAGTGTGCAAAACCTGTCATGGCGGACAACATCTGTTCGGACCGGGGTATCTTCGAAGAGCCGAACATGTCCGTCCTCGTCGGAATCAAAGTCAGGATCAGTCGGATCCTCATCAGAACCTTCAATGTCGTCGAAGTTGTCTTTTACTTCTGGGTCGCTTTTGGGACGGGAAAATGCTTCCTCATCTCGTCGATAAGACCAGCGTGCGTCCGCAGTCTGTATAGCAAACTCTAGAACGAACTCTTGAAGGGGTGGGAACGGAGTGCGCTGCATTCTATCACATTGGTAGATAGCTCGGGACAAACAAACAACGAGTTCACCGAAAACATGTAACTTTTTGAGATGCGGAAAGTGGGCAAGATGGCATAGAACGACGCTCCGAGTTTCCTCGCGCCACGCGCCCTGATCGATGAGCCTTTGCACGGAAACACTCTCGGTGCGCAATGGTTCATGTTGTATATCAAGAACAATTTCTGTTAGATGGCCGGCTGTAGGGAGCACGATTATCGTTGGCGGTCTGCTTGGATCAGTTCAAGAACAAGGGAATAAATCCCAGTAACATAGCTTGCCTATCCCTGAGTCTAGGAACACGCCCAAAGGTGTACAGGTCCCTTTCGTGCACAAGAAAAGTTACCAACCTGGGCAAATGTGCTTTTATAGTCGGAATCCATGTGGGCTGTTGAGTGTAGTGAGATTGGAAGATGGCCATCCTAGAAAGAACTTCCGGTCTGAATGCGGACGCAGATGCAGAAGCCTCTCAAGCATCTGTGTGAATAGAACACTGTAGGAAATATTTTATAAAGGGGTCAAACTTCAGAGACACATATGGTGACTGACGAACACGGTTGTGGTGATGAGCAAGCCCAAAAAGAAGCTGCGGCGCGGTCACCCAGCCTTGGTAATTCCGTGTCCTGTCCGAGGTGCAGAACAAACAGCTCCGTCCATCACTCTCACTTTGAGACGGTCTCGAGCAGCACATGTATTTGACGCTTTGTAACTGGTCAAGCTTTCCGGATTGTTATCTTTATCAATCGTTACCTTCCTCCTACCAAGACAATTTTACATAGTGCATCAGACATCATGTCTTCATCGAATACGTTTCATGGTAGATGCCGTCATCTCCAGGCCCAATTTAATAATACCATGATCCGAAGAAAGGAAGTAGCAATACTAGAAAAGTAGCAGTTGCCCTCGTCGAGCATCAGTCTTTGATCGTAACCTATATCCTGCCTGCTGCGCAGCTTCTTCGAGACGTTAGTCATTCTGCATTCTGGCACGCCTTAGTACCACTCCTCGGCTTCCGCGCGCCTGTCTGCCGCATTGAGCTCCCGAACCACGCAACATGCCGATATGATCTTGAAGCTATGATACGCTTCAGTCCAACGCCCATGTGTGAACCTATTGCCACGACTGCCTTTCAATTGGCTGGCTTCTAAGCATGCGATACTCATTTTCAGAGCTTCCATAGGATCTTCAGGAGCATTGCTGGCATCGTCCGGCTTGGCGGAAGTAGCTGTGGTACGCCTTCGGATAAGGTTTTCAGTCCATCGCGCAATCCGATCGAATTCATCCTTGAGCTGCAGCGATCTATCTCGCTGCCGGCGTGTCTGCACACCGGACGTGCTGAAGATGTTACCAGTGAATACCTCGAGTTCGGTAAGTGGCTGCGTCGGATGAGACGAGTAGTCTTGTGTGATGGCAAATATGGCATCTTCGTAACTGGCACAGTGTAAGCTTAAATCTCGGTCAAGTGGGTCTTAGCTTCGACTCACTCGCCCCGAATGCTGAAAGCCTCGTCCTTCAAGTGAGCCCAGCGAATACCACCGAGCCTGGCTTTGCACTCGCGTGTCATCAGCTTCAAGAAATCCGCCCACACCGCTCCGTCGGTTTTGATGTCGCCTTTTATGTCTTTGTACCATATGTTCCGCTCATCAATTGCATCAAAAAGCACGCCATTGATTTTTTTAGAACGGTAGTAGAGGTATTGCGGCCCACTATTGTCGTCTTCGTCTTGCACTTCATCTTCACGCGGGCGCGTAGGAACATCGAACTCAATTTGGGTTCTATCCTTGATGTAGGTGAATCCCGCAGGAGCCAGACTGTAGATCTGTTAGTAATTTATCGTCATGAGAAGATTAAGAGGTAGCCATTCTCCAGGGCAGGTACTTACAAATGAGGTCGATATCTATTTGTTCTGATGTTTTTGAACTTATCCATACTGACCGGTATTCCCGTTTTGGAGTAGTCCACACCTGTGGAATGCAGTTCGGCGAGGATCACGCAGTCTGAATTGAGTCAGTATACGTACTGCAGTGAAGCATGAAAGAAGTTACCTGGATCAGCTGTTCCTTCAGATCGTTGATCCGCCAAGATCATGTGCCGAGTTGCGATAAGGCCGAGCTGATCTGTGGCCATGAATTGTATGAAGAAGTTCGTCATGTCTTTCTTTTCCACCCTACGTCCGATGTTGACTGGATCGACACGTTCATACCCCGCTGGCTGAGATATACGCGGACATCCAGAGACAGCTTCGGGATCCCATATGACACTGTAAACGTCACCATCTAAATCCCCACCACTAAGGCAACTTGGTAAATCGCGTTCTCCTTTTTGCGAGAACACGATGCAATTTCGTAAGGCCCTGAGCGGGTGATGTTCAGGAGGAATGATGTTAGTCGCCATTTGTATATCGCCAGGATGTAGTGCTGGTGATCTTGTAACCAGCATTCGACGGTTGTCTAGAACTAATGGGTGACAGCCGATGAACTGCGCCTCGTCGAATGTGACAAAGATCTCACCTTCCTCCAAGTACCTGTTGCAAAGTTAGCGTTCCTACGTTTATCCGAAGTGCCAGTAAAGCAAGTTCTCAGCAGTACCCTGTCTCGTCCATAATTCCAAAGAGTGTGACACCCTGCTCAATAGGAATTCGCGCCTTGTATTTCATCAGGCGCAGCTCGCGAAGAACAGCTGTCTCCACAACAGAGCGCATAAACCGATCTCTCTTGTAGTCAATCCCAATAGACTCTAAGTATCTGATGAGTTGTGGAAAGCCAAGGCGGTCGGCGATATTTTGACGTTTGAGGAATCCTGCGGTGTTGGAAATGTGTGCTGTAACATATCGTAATGTGGCATCTTGTTGCTTCAGGAACCAAGCTGCCGGCACCCTCATGTCTTCGAGAATTTTTATCAACTATTAACGTCAGTGGCTCTAAGACAATATTTGAGGCCCAGTTTAAGACCATAGGGCAATCACAAAAGTTTGAGTACACTGTATCACCCGAGGGTCGGGATACGTAGGTCGACTACACTCAAACTTTTATCCTAGAAGTGTGACCGCATTAAAGACGTACCTGTCGATTCAGTACCATCTGAATAGGCTTGTTGGCAGCATCGCAAATCTCCAGGTTCTCAATGTCATTACTCTCGAATTTGACCATGGATTCCCGGATATTCATGGTTGTCCCTTCGAGGCGTTCGTCCAGTGCAAGCATACCTTTAGCTCCACCCCATCGGATTTGGAAACAGGTAGCGGCGGCCTTTCCCCGCAGGACTGCATCACGAATTGCTTCGAGAGCTCTACGAGAAATCGTTCCTACTCCATCACTGAACATGTGATCTCCATCTCTAGTCATAACGTCCGGTATGCGATTGTGCTGCACTCCATTATAGTAGAGCGAAATCGCGAATGGGGTTTCGGAGAATGCTTGGCCAATCCGCGCCGCACAGCGAGCCGGGGAGGTGATGTCTTCAAACCTTCCAAGTTGCGGTATGACCGTAAGGTAAGTTTCTAGACGCTCTCTGCGCCAGAAAGGCGCCATAAACCAAGCCGAATGGCTTCGCAGAGAAGAGTGTGAGTACCCGAGAAACCCATATACTCTACCACAGATTGCGACTCCGTTGTTCATGACCTGTCGAAACCTATCATAGACATCTTCATTAGACACTCTAGAGTTGAACTGGAGGGCGCTTCCGTCTTCATCTGAAAATTGCACTCGTACGAAATACTCCGTGTCTGTTGGAAACCGCCGTAAGATGCGGTTTTTTGCTTCAGGGTCAGGTCCATGGAGGGTGATACCAGTAGGTGTCACGTTGACTTTGTGTACCATGGTAAGATTCTCTCGGCCTCGTTCCTGACTGGCTGTGAGCAAACAAGGCTAACAACGACAACGAATGGCAGCCTTACGGATATGAGTTCTTTGTGGAACCCATTCTGGAGCTCTTGCTCATTCTGCTCTAGGTACTTCCAGATCTCTTCTATGTCGAAAACGGAAGCGTCAATATCGATACCTGGGAATGGTACTTGAGAAATCAGCTTTCTGACAGCTTCGGCCGAAATGAGAAGTTTCTGTACAGGCCTTGTCAGCTGCTGGAAATACTTCTTCTTGATATATGTGCTTAGACTCGATAATCTCCTTGCGCTGTGACAGCGCTGCAATGTTTTCATTGTGGTGAGACCTACCTTCTGGGTATCGTTCAATTCGGGACTATGAACCTCTGTGATTCGCGCAGCGATCTTCAGCAAAAGTTCCTGGACAGTCCATGGGGGTAAGAAGCCGTTCCTTGCTAATGCTTCCAGCTGAAATATAACCGCAAACGGAACCGTATGGCTCATTTCTTGGATGGTCTGATTCAAGAGCTTGAATCCGGTCTGCAAGCTACGACGGCGGTAAGATGGCAAGACAGCCAGATCGTGTCGTATTACAGTCAAGACGTCTCGCTTCACCAACCGGTTTGATAATTCGTAGAAATCGACTGGCGACACGCAGATACGGTACACCAATGCTTGACCAATGATCTTCTGATATGAAGAGGCGGTCCCCGGGAGTCCAGTGAGCCGTCGCTTTGTTGCCTTATTTATATTTTGCATGAGTCCAGCCATAAGATCCGCTATGTCCGGTGCTTGTGTACCGAAGAATCGAGGTGTCTCCCATAGGGTCAATACTAGGGCAGTAGGTCGAGAAGTAGCGACTATGTTCTCGATTGTCCTATATGGTATCTCGATTCTCGTGGCGCCGTTCCCATCTTTGTATTCGAGGATGAAAGCCTTCTTGACAAATTTCGCTATCCCAGCTGCGAATGGCCATTCCACCTCGGGAGAATAGACCAGCTGGCCATTCAGATATTCGCAGACTCCACATGAGAACGTCTGTGAGTGGAAGGCGATCTTTTCATCTTCGGTTGAAACAGGAAGCCTGCATTCATCAGCTACCATTCAAAATAAGGGGGGTAGGACCTACTCGTTGGCTGTACATCGATCCTCGGCTGACTTCGCCAAGGACTTCAACAGGAATGGATCGGCTTGCTTCTTGCTGAGGTTGCAATAGACGAGCCGGCCCATGATCGTCAAACGAGCTTTGAACTGGGGCTTCGAGAGAATTGTGAAAGGCATAGCTTCTTCTCCGTGCTGCTGTAGGAATCGCTGGCCATCCGGGTATAGCAGAAAAGTGATAGTGCCAAAAGACTTCTTTCGCGGTTTCAGACAGTGCCAGTCATTGATGTGCAGTGTCTTCATGAAGGGCGCCAGATGATTGCGAAACCCGTGGTCCGTAAGGTCTGGGGGCATGTTTCGCAGGAACACCTCCATAATGACAGTGTCGTTGTCCTCTAACAAGACACGCTGGGTGACTGGATCCAAGTATGTTTGGACTGCTGAGCGTTGAGCTCTGGCAACTACAATGGGTGAATCAGAGCGTGAGTTGAGGGTGCTGGTTTACCCAAGTGGGAAGGCGCGTTTGCTTCTGACGTGAAAGTGAAGGACAAACACTTTAAAGCGGAGGAGCGAAGTCCTCGTGTTTAATGCGTGTGCCGTCGTTACGGTGCTGAACTGGATCGATGGCGATTGATCAAATGAGATCGTGATTGGGGAAAATGAGGTGGCGAGAAACAGATGCCTTCTCGTCTGCGCCGCTCGTGCTGAGCGACTGCTCAACACCAAAGTTGACAGCAGCAGCGAGATTGTTGTTTTGATACTGCGAGGCTGTGGGCAAGCGCTCCAGCTCAGGTTGGCGGGGGTTGTACTACCAACACTAATGCTTGACACGCAACACCTGTTTTCCGAATCGGGCATAGTCACCCGTCCAGCGCTCACGTTTCCTTCGGGCTTTACTTGACGCATCCGCTTCCTGAGAGCGTTTATAGGCATTGTACCACACGAAGCAACCCATTCATATCCCGCGCATATGTCTCACCTTCTAAGAGTCATTTACTCTGATTGTTACTACGAAGTATCCATGCCACTAGTACAGGTCAGCCTCAAGCATATCCTCCACAGATTGAGCGGTCTTTGATCATCAGGATCGCTTCTTTAGTTCACCATTCGACTGCTTTCCTTCACTGCTTTCAAATCAAGCTCGATATCCTGGCATACACATTGATTTGATTTGTTCATCTGAGGCTTGTTCCTCTCAGAGACATTTCGCGTTTGCAAGGGATGTTCTAGCCGAGACTGCAAACATATCTCATTCACTTTCAAAAACGTCCAAGACAGTACAACCCCTCAATTGAACCGCTGCGCGATACCACATCGTCACTCTTCATCGGCTCTGCCAAGCTCTTTCTCCATCAGCGCCATTCTGATCCTCCCACTCTCCACTTCCTCAAAATATGCCTCCTGTTGCGACAGATGATGATGCACCATGTCATCGTACTCATCGTTCATATCGCTCGTCAAAATCCACCAACGATCGTCGCATTCGTCGTCATCAGAAATCCAGGCCCATCGTGAAATTCCGCCTCTCGCACGTTATTGTCTCGTTTCTTTTGTCCTCAAAGTTGCCTGCGACCGTCTCGCCGAGTGCCAAGGACTTTCATGCGAAGCAGATCTGCTTGTCTGGATGCTCCGTCGTCTCGTAGCTCCGCCTGTGCCTTCGACCATGGTCCGCGAACTGATGGCTTTGTACCCGCCCTCTGATAGCGGGGCCCATTAGACAAGAGCAAAGTAGAAGTCCTCATCGGACCTGTAGTTCCTTTGTTTTGGGCCATCATCCTCGTTATCCTCTTTGTCGGTGTACTTGTATGCCTATTCAATAGGGTAATCTGACACGAAGTCGGGCTCCCGTCTGTAATCGAATTCGCGTTCACGTATACCCTGACAATCCTTGTGGTACATTCTCCAAAACTGCTGTGGTTGTGAGCATCTGTAGTGGTGGTCGCAATTGTACTCGCATTCGTGTATACAATTCTCGTCGTGCTCATGCGGGTACATTCAGGCCTATCAGCGTATATCGCCTATTCAACCCCATGATGATGCGCCATGAGTGAATGGTACATGCCTACGCATCGACCAGTAGAAAGTAGCCTACATTGGGTCAAACACTATCTTAGTAGCTTTCTGCTTCAGATACAGCAATTGACTTCCGAGCTTGTAAATGAATCTTTTCAAATACTGTGTCGATCTGATTCTGATAGCTTAACCGCTACTGTCTTTGGGACCGGAGTAGCATCTTCTGTGATTTACAAATATGTGATTGTGGTTGACCTAGGTCGCCTATTTACAGCTTCTACACAAACAGCCTACTCCTCCGGATACACCATCTTCCGGCCAACACCTCCATCCACCACCACCTCTTGACCCGTCACGAAACCGCTACCAATCAGGTACTCAACCGCCTTGGCAATATCGTCCACCTTCCCCACTCTCCCGGCTGGATGCCAATCAGCGTCTTCCTGGGTGAGGCCTTCTTCCCAAGCAGCCGAAGAGCCATCGGCCTCCGCCCGTTCATTCATCACATGGATCCAGCCCGGCAAGATAGCATTCACGCGAATCTTGTGCCTGTGGCCTAGCGACACGCTCATCGACTGTGTCAACCCCAGAATACCGGCTTTAGCCGCCGAATAAGCCTCGTGGTTATCTTCAGCCTGATACGCACGCGTCGATGAGATGTTGATGATGGTGCCCGGCGAACCCGGGGCGCTCGACCCGGCCTTCAACAAGGGCACGCAAAGACGACCGAGCAGATACGGGGCGGTCAATCCGACGGCGATCTTTGTATCCCAGTCATCCATGATCTCGTCGCTGTCGTCTTCCATGGGTCTGCCAGCTCCGACGCCTTCTGTGGCCATGGCATTGTTGATGAGAACATCGAGTTTCCCGTCAAAGGTGCGTTTCACATCTTCTACAGCTGTTTTGATGTTGGATCGGTCTCGCAAGTCGCACAGTGATGCTTTCCATACGCTTGGGGATGAAGAAGTTGTCCAGGCTTCCGCTGTCTTCCTGACGTGTTCGAGCTCGGTGGTGTTCGAATCGAGCACGTATACAGAATGCCCAGCGCGCAGGAAGTGTCGGAAGAGACCGCGGCCGATCCCACGTGCTCCGCCTGTAATGAGGATCTTTAAGGGTTGCGCGCCAGACATGGTTTATGCCAAAGACAATGCAGTGCTCTATGACGTCAGCTCTGTAGAGGTCCAGAACACGGAAGCGGAAGTTTGCAACTGTTTTTTGAAAAACAAACTGTACGTGCAGTGGAAAGAGGACTTTGCAAAAGCCTGAAATTTGAGCAAGCGGAGGTACCCACCATGAGGTATCAAACCTGCTGGACAGGAGCCACAATGCCCGGTGCGCTAGCTTTGAGGAAAAGTGAGACCTTTCTTCATTGGTATTAGCGCGTTATCAACATCATCGGCCTCCTACGATCATACACGGTGCTCGACAACGCCTTGCATAATTATATATATTTGTTGCGAAGAATGCCCTCTCATACCACGGTTTTGCCGAGGCGAACCACCTGATGGGATGGAAGAAGACATTTGGGAGAATGAACGTGATATGTGGCATCGAAGTTTCTCAGTTGAATGCATTAGCCACGCCCTCTATATCATTTCGACAGGTGATGTACTAACAGGTGGGATGGTTACAAACCACGCTACGAGGAGGCGTTCACAGATCAACCGAACATCCAATGCTCTACAACACCCGCTCTCAAAAGGAAGGTCTCAAACCATCCGCGACATCATGCCCTCAACCGATTCTGGTTTTCCCTACGGCGTGAAGGTAATCTCCTTTCGCAATAAATTCGCCATCTGACCAACGAAAGTTTCCTTCTTAGAATCCTTCGGAATATCCCAGCGGGGTTGTATCAGGCTGCAGGCATATGTCACAGCCCCTGCGTACTTGAACACGACAGGCTTATACTTCGACACATGGAGGTGTGCCCGTGTTAGCGTATCGAGGTCGAAGGAGGTATCCTCCTTGAAGTAGGCTTCTTCTATGTAGCAGACCGTCTGGACAGCCTCTACAGTCAAAAATTGCAAGACTCGAGCGGGGGCTAGATCTACGCAATCGCTAGGTTTCGGAGTCATTGCTGGCGAGGCTGGTTTTGAAAGTTGCGCCAAGAATCTGACGATGAGTGTATGGTGTACCGCTTAAGCAAGATTGGTCCACGCTGCAGCTCCTGGGGTATGTGGATGGCACCCCTTCGGACTGTCTATGGAGAAACGTTGCTGCTTCTGAGTTGTGCACTGTGGCACAGTACTTCTATGCACTTCTGCAAGTTGGCATTACCTCTGGTTTGAGTGGTTCCTCGGACATATATGGCTCGGCACAGCTTTTATCTGAGTGCTCACTGTTATCCCTCTTTACGAAGAAGGACTGGTAAAAGAGAAGGTGACCACAAGTGCATTCTAATAGTCTCACAACGCATCGTAGGAGGTTCGGAAGGTTGACAAGATAAGTCAAATAAACATATGCGAAACATGTTTGAACAACGTCCCATCAAGTAATGGCTCAGAAAAATTGCTAGTAGTCTCTGCGTGATTATGAAGAATACAAAGATTATTGGATAATTCTTAGGATGGGAGAAAGGGCCACATTGAAACTTTGTTACTAGCACGCCGACGAGCAGAGTCTGAAAAGAAAAGCCTTCATCTGTCGACAAATGGGAGTTTGGAGAGCAAAGCCTCTTCAGGTAGTAATTGAAGGGTTCCACGACGGAAGTACTCGTCCAGCAATTCAGCGAAGACGAACGATGCCGGCAACAGAATCACAAAGTCAAGGTGTATGCCAATCATTGGACACGTGGTCGATTAATGTAGAGATACGTTGCTGACGAGGTCCATGTTCCAGGTTCGCATCGGAAAGTTGGGGCACGCCGATCACATGCCCGGCCTAGCAAAAGTCATCGCGGGGGCGATCGTAATCTCATACCCTACTGGGTCTCAAGAGTCAAGAGACCAGTCATCAGATATCGTTGCCAGGTCGTAAAGGAATAACTACAAAAACACGACAGGGCGAGGTAATTCGCGCTGGTTTGTAGAGACCCCTGTTGGGCCTATCAGATCTCCACACTATCCTGCTAGGCCTATCGGATTTCCACACTATCCTGCGCGTTAGCCCATCTCCACGCCTGTCACCTTTGGCGGCGGAAAGTGTAAGGCATGGCTCATGGGCCAAGTGTAGTAAATGAAAAGACTGCACCTTCCCGCGCCTCATCTGCGCTGTGCCGTATGCGGATGTGCAAAGCCTCAGGGGTCGATGGTTGTCACAAGGCAGAAACGCAATACTTCCAGGTTCCCAGACGACGACTCGTCGCTGTAACGAGGGTGCAGCACGAGCAGCGGATGCAGAGAGGTGCAGGGAGACAGGAAATGCAGCAATGGCGCCAGGGGACGTGGAGTGAACGCGATGCACTAGCGGTCAGCCGCAGTAGATCAACGGCGGATTCGGTGCCGGGGCCGCCAAGCTGCCAAAGACTGGGAGGATCTACGCAGGCGGCCGTTTGACGCGCCGTGGGTTCCAACGCAGACACGTCGAACCACGCGTCGGGGGCACTGCGCGCCGTCGCATCGATGGCGACGCGCTTTGCTCGTCGTGATTTACGGTGGAGAGATGCGGCGACACGGTAAGAGTATCGACATCTGATGGGGGCGCACCATGGGTGCCTGGATCTCGCGTAGACGATCCGGGGTCGTGCCGCATACGATTGGCACAGTGCAGCTGCGCGCGCTCACCGGGACTGCAGACAGGCAGCACAGAAACGGGCGGAGCACGACTTGTCGGTTCTTGCTGCGACGCGTCGGTGCAGACGATGGATTGACCACCGTGTGAAGCGGAAGGAGCGCCCCAAGCTCTGATGATTTGCGGTTAGCGTGCGCATGGTGACTACCTGTCCAGTCTCTCAAAGCAGGTGCGACGCAGCGTACGGCGCCCGGCACGATCGCAGGGCGACGACCAGAGGACGATGGGCATCGCTGCAGCGCCGCGACCGCAGATGCGAAATGGAATCGATGCCAACGCGCGAGGCCGCGAGGGAGACGGCGTGCGAAAATCTGAAAACTGTTCCCTGAAACGGCCGTGCTGGGAGGGGCCCGTGCGCCGTCAACTAAGGCGACGCGATGTATTTATTGAACGAGTAAATAGCTCGGCCTCCCCCTCGCAACCTGCCCGTGAGCTCGACGGCCAATTTTGCCCCGACGCACGTGACCTGCCACACTGCACACCCTGCCCCACCCCCCGTGCGCCCATGGCGCCGTGACTGGTCCTCGTAATTTATAATAATCCCCGCTTGTGCGTCCGCGCACGCCGCCATCATGAGGTACGTCGTCCTAGAATGCGCCTGCATGCCGTCGCAAGATTGCCCGCTAACAATGCACAGTGGCTCCAGCCGGCTTGACAGGCTCGTCACGTGAGTACCACCCTCGCCGTCGCATCCTCCTCGGTTGCAGTCCATGTTTTCGGTTTGCGTGCGACACCGCACCGTACTTGGCTCGCTGCTGCTTCGCAGCGCTGCTCGACTGACGCGCTGCCAGACTACTCGAGACCGGGAGCACAGCATTAATCCGGAATACCGCTGCAGATCAGTTGGCCGACGTTCAGAAGCAGCACCCGGAAGATCTCTTTAATTTACTCACTCGAGTCATCCCGTATCTGCGCTCCAGGAGTTGGGAGACCAGGGTCGCTGCCGCCAGGGCCTTGGGCGGCATCATCGCCAATGCAGAGAAGTTCGACCCCAATGCCGAGGATGAGCCCGTCAAGGACGACGTCAAGTCTGAGACCAATGGCCACGTCAAGGACGAGAACAGCAATGGCACCGTCAAGAAAGAGGAGAATGGCGCCGAGAGCGACGTGCTCGACGAAGACCTTCTCGAGCTTCAGACCATGGATATGGGCTCCATCCTGAAATTCGGTAGGCAGCTGTTGGGTAGCGGTGGCAAGGAATATGATTACAAGCTCGCTGGCATGGATGCCGCGTCAAGACTTGCGCACCAGAAGAAGACCCTGTCCCAGAGGCTTGGTCTTGCTGGGGAATACATGGAAGAAGAGCTCGTTACTGAACATGATCTACCAGTACAAACCCCAGGCGTCCGTACCCCGGCGCCCCATCGCATAGACACCACCGTGCAGCGATCAGATAGCATGGCTTCTGCATCCGCCCTCTCCCCTCCACCCGCCGGTACCCCCAATGGCGATCAGTCAGGGCTCAGCAAGCGTCAAATCAATGCATTGAAACGCAAAGCGAAAAAGGATAACCAGAAACAGGCGAGCAAAGTACACATTGTCGACTTTGGTACTGCCCAACGCAAGAGCTCGCACGATGTTCCCCAGACGCCCATCAGTGCACATCCCCAAGCCATCAAGCAGGAGTCAAAAGAGGATCCGGACGCCGCAGCCACCGACGACTACTTCTCTCTGGAACGAAATGGTGTTGATGACGATCAGAAGATGGTGAAAGAGTTCAAGGGCGAACAGGTCCCGGAGAAGTCATCCTTCCAGACAGAAGCAGAAGAGCAAGGGCTGGAATGGCCATTTGAGCGTGTCTGCGACTACCTGAGTGTAGAGCTGTTTGATCATGTCTGGGAAGTGCGGCACGGTGCCGCCATGGGACTTCGAGAGATACTTCGCGTGCATGGCGCAGGAGCCGGACGGGTGAAGGGCAAGACTCGCTCGCAGAACGACAAACTCAATCAAAGATGGCTCAACGATCTTGCATGTCGCTTCTGCTGTGTTTTCATGCTGGACAGATTTGCCGACTACACGGGCGACAATGCCGTCGCTCCCGTACGCGAAACTACTGGACAAGCCCTTGGTGCGCTGCTTCAGCACCTCTCGTCAGAAAACGTCCTCGCTACATTCCACGTTCTCAATCGCTTGATATCACAGGAGAATGCCCCCACACACGCGCTATGGCAAATAGCACAAGGCGGCATGATGGGTTTGCGGTACCTGGTCGCTGTGAGAAGCGACCTCCTTCTCCAGGACGACGTCCTCATGGACGGAGTGCTCAACGCTGTCATAAAGGGGCTCGGCGATTCCGACGACGATGTCCGTGCCATTAGCGCTGCAACCCTTATTCCTGTCGCCAATGAGTTTGTCGAGATGCGACCTGATAGACTCAAGGAGCTCATCAATGAAGTCTGGGCGTGTCTCTCTAGTTTGACTGACGACCTCAGCGCCAGTACTGGTTTCATCATGGATCTCTTGGCGAAGTTGTGTAGTTTCCCCAAGGTCTTGGAAGCGATGCAAGCCAACGCTCAAAGGGACGAATCGCAGTCCTTCCACGAGCTGGTACCGCGCCTCTTCCCCTTCCTGCGTCACACCATCACAAGTGTACGTGCCGCCGTTCTTCGTGCGCTGAGCACATTCCTCGACATCCAGGATGCAGGAAAGGATGGTTGGATCGACAGCAAGGCTCTACAACTAGTCTTCCAAAACATCCTGTTGGAGCGGAACGAGGGAGTGCTTCGACTTTCTATGCAGCTCTGGAACTCACTTATCGAAGTGCTCGGCAGTGCGCAGCTTCCTTTGCATCTTGGGCCCATCCTCGGAAGTCTCATCCCTCTATCATTGACACCTATCGGTGTACCTCGCCACCCAATACAGATGGATCAGTCTCTACTCATCAAACCATCTGGTCAAGCCTTTGGTCCTCCCGCAAATCAACAACCTTCCCGACGTTCAACACCGCCACAGAACGGCGAGCGTGCCAACAAGAGGCGGAAGCAATCTCGTGTTGGCAGGGAAGAAACACCGGCGTTGGCCAGTACCTCCTCGCACAATGTTGACGGACCGATGGTCAATGGCGATCTGGAGCTCGTTGGCTCGGAAGTCATGACCCGATCCAGAATCTCTGCTGCACAAGCACTTGGAAAGGCCATCGCGATATGGCCCGTCGATACACGATTGCAGACATTCAAATCCGTATTGACCCCTCCGCTCACATCTACAAACTCCACAACGCAATTGACGGCAGCCATGATCATTGAGGAGTTCGGCAAGTGTCTTTCGGCCAAGGACGAGCTTGCGGAAGCCTTTGTCAAATCTCTCTCGGACATAGTAGAAGGCGAGAGACCCACCGCATACGAGGATCTCGTTCCGAAGCTGCAAATCGTTCGAACGCAATGCACCGCATTGTTGAACGTCTTCCGCGACCATCACGTGCAGAACCTGCCCAACATCGCAATAGTCGTTCAAGGTCAACCCGAAGCAAGCCAATACGCGTTTTCTGTGGCGGACGCTGAGAAGATTTTGAGCGTTTCGTACGAGAAGTTGAAGAAAGCCATGACGCCGGCAGCGCGGATGATGGCTATCGCGAACTTGGAGACCACGAAGTCTGAGGTGGAAACCACGTTGCGAGAAGCCAAGGAGATCAAAGAGGAGCGCGACGTCCGAATCAAGGCTGCTGCCGCTGGAGCGCTCATATCTCTCAAGTCACCTCCCGGAAAACCATCCTTTGCGATCAAAGCGATGATGGACAGCATCAAGAAGGAGGAAAACGTTGAGCTCCAGAAACGCTCGGCCAGCGCTGTTGCGGGCTTCATTGTACACCTCGTCGACAAGAACAAGATGGGTGTTGTTAAGAAGGTTGTCGGTAATCTCGTCAAGTTCTACTGCATGGAGACCGCCGAGACGCCCGAGTTCCCGGCACACGCACACGTGGAAGATGGAATCCTCACGCTTAAGAAGGACGAGGACATCCGCGACCATCCAGACGCCGCCAAGTTTGCCGAAGAATCCAAGGCGGCTCGCATTACCAAACGCGGTGCTCGTGAGGGTCTCGAGCAGGTTGTTCAAAGCTTTGGTGCCCAGATTTTCGAGAAAGTACCAATCCTGAAAGACTTGATCGAGAAGCCTATCCGAGAAGCGTTCACCGAAGCTGCGCTGCCATCGGAAATGGACGAAGAAGACGGCGTGTTCGGACAAGAGGTAGTCGATGCCTTCTCAACGCTTCGAGCACTGGTCGGAAGCCTACACCCTGAGGTCCACCACTTCGTCAAAGAACTCCTCCCACTCGTCGCCAAAGCTATACAGTCAAGGCTGTACGTTCTGCGATACGTCGCGGCCAAGTGCTTTGCGACGATATGCAGCGTCATGTCCGTTGAGGGTATCACGATGCTGGTCGAAAATGTGCTCCCATCCATCAGTAGATCTGACCACTTACATGCTCGTCAAGGTGCCATTGAATGCGTGTATCATCTTATCCATGTCATGGAGGATAGTATTCTCCCATATGTCATCTTCTTGATTACCCCAGTTCTTGGACGGATGAGCGACTCCGACAACGACGTACGTCTCCTCGCGACAACCAGCTTCGCCACTCTAGTCAAACTGGTTCCGCTTGAAGCAGGTATACCCGACCCGCCTGGATTGCCAGAGTCGTTACTTCAAGGAAGGGAGAAGGAGCGGAAGTTCGTCGCGCAAATGCTAGACGCCAAGAAGGTTGAGCCGTTTGAGATTCCTGTCGGTATCAAAGCAACTCTACGTTCGTACCAACAAGATGGCGTCAACTGGCTGGCTTTCCTGAACCGGTACAATCTCCACGGCATACTCTGCGACGACATGGGTCTTGGTAAAACCTTGCAGACCCTCTGCATGGTTGCCTCTGACCATCACTTGCGCGCTGAGGAGTTTGCGAAGACCCAGGATCCCAACTTCCGCCGCGTACCGTCGCTCATTGTCTGCCCGCCCACACTTTCCGGGCATTGGCAGCAAGAAATCCGTCAATATGCACCCTTCCTCTCTTGTGTTGCATATGTAGGATCGCCCGCCATCCGTGGCCAGTATAGGGATCAGCTTGACAAGGTCGACATTGTCATCACCTCGTACGATATTTGCCGCAACGACAACGAACTGTTGAAGCCCTTCAGCTGGAATTATGTCGTTCTCGATGAAGGTCATCTGATCAAGAATGCCAAGTCAAAGACCAGTCAGGCTGTCAAGAATTTCCAATCCAACCATCGCCTGATTCTCTCCGGTACGCCCATCCAGAACAACGTGCTCGAGCTGTGGTCCCTCTTCGACTTCCTCATGCCCGGTTTCCTTGGTAGCGAGAAGGTCTTCCAGGAGCGTTTTGCCAAACCTATCGCTGCATCTCGTTTTGCCAAGTCTTCTTCCAAAGAGCAAGAACGAGGTGCTCTCGCCATCGAGGCCCTGCACAAGCAAGTTCTGCCCTTCTTGCTGCGTCGTCTGAAGGAAGAGGTTCTGGACGACCTTCCACCAAAGATTCTCCAGAACTACTACTGCGATCTTTCCGATCTACAGCGCAAGCTCTTCGACGAGTTCACAAAGAAGGAGGGCAAAGAGATACAGGCTAAAGCCGGCAGCGCTGATCGCGACAGTAAACAGCACATCTTCCAGGCTCTACAGTACATGAGAAAGCTTTGCAACGGACCTTCTATGGTGATCAAGCCGAATCACAAGCAGTACGACGCCACTCAAGCTTATCTTAAGAAGAACAACACTTCCCTTGAGGATATTGCGCATGCACCTAAACTAGGCGCCCTCAAGGACCTTCTCGTTGATTGCGGCATCGGGGCTGCAGATGTGGAAAAGGATAAGGGTATGACCACCAACGGTGACCTTCCTGAAGCCGTCTCGCAACATCGCGCCCTTGTCTTCTGTCAAATGAAGGAGATGCTTGATGCAGTGCAGACGCAAGTCCTGCAGAAGTGCTTGCCTTCTGTGCAATTCATGCGTTTGGACGGTAGCGTGGATGCGACCAAGCGCCAAGACATTGTCAACAAGTTCAATTCCGATCCCTCCTACGACGTCCTGCTCCTCACGACCAGCGTTGGTGGGCTCGGTCTCAATTTGACTGGAGCTGACACTGTAATCTTCGTTGAGCACGACTGGAACCCTCAAAAGGACATCCAGGCTATGGACCGCGCGCATCGTATCGGCCAGAAAAAGGTCGTCAACGTCTACCGCATCATCACGCGCGGTACCCTAGAGGAGAAGATTCTCAAGTACGTATACACCGCAATTCTCATATCGTTTCAAGCAAATATTAACATCATCGCCAGTCTCCAACGCTTCAAGATTGACGTTGCCTCGACCGTTGTCAACCAACAAAACGCAGGCCTGGGCTCCATGCAAACAGACCAGATTCTCGACCTGTTCAATGTCTCCGCCGATTCTGCAGATCCTTCCGCGCTTCCGCCTCCGCCATCAAACGACAAAGACGGTGTATCGGGCATCAACGAGAACGACGCCGTGGACGCAGAGGGTAATCTCCGGGAGAAGGGCAAGAAGGGCTTCCTGGATGAGATTGGCGAGCTTTGGGACGAGAGCCAGTACGAGGAGGAGTTCGACCTGGAGGGCTTCTTGGGCAAGATGAAGACTTAGCAGCTTCCCCTCTTCACTTTCACTGTATGGTTATTTTAGGGATGGGCAATTTGGCGTTGGTGGAATCACGGCCGCCTGGTTGGGCTAGGCTGTTGGCTTGCTTTGCGAGGCCCTGTGTATGTGTGCGTGTGTCTGTACTGGCATTGTTTGGTATTAGCATGGCGTTGGAGGGTTGCTTCACTTTCCACTTGTTACCCCGACAGGTTCTTAGCCCGACAGCTTGGCGGGTGACTTTGACTGTACTAGGTAGATAGGTGATTGGCCGCAGGCGGTGCGTCGGCATTAGAATTGAGGAGTGTGTGCATGTTCGACTTTTGACTTTTGTGCCGTGTGACAGTTGGGTTTGTGATGGGAAAATCATTTAAATAGTCACGCATATTCGGGGATTCAGGGTTCATGTCGAAGCTCTATCGAGGTCGTCCCGTTTTACAGAATTTTATTAGGCGCTTATGGTGTCAGTGCTGGCGGTAGCAGTCATGGTAACAATCTTGCGATCAAGGGAAGATTGTTGTTTGTGCGTAACATACACACTTTCTCGCCTTCTGTCTCGACAAGCACTCGTGGTGTGGGTTTTGTTTGCCTGCCGGCATATGCTTGTCAAGCCGACCAAATGTTCTATAAGATCAATGAGTTCCGGATTCACGATGCGTCGTACAGGTGGCCAGGCTCCTTCCCTCATCAACCGCACTTCCTAACCCATCTCCGAGAGTGGCTTGCCGCTCTTTAGCAGAAATCCACCGGGCGACGCAGACTTCGAGTGGGGCGGAGAATTAACGTTTACTCCATCGTTCTCTGAGCTTGGCCAAAGTGACGGCCCGACTGAGATGGCACTACAAGCTGGCATGCGCAAGAAGATTACATTCAACAACAGACCGCACTAAACAGCTGCGGTGGCTGCGATTGGAAACTGGAGCCTTTGTGGCGGACCCTTCGGCGGCGAGCGAGCACTCTAGATGATTGTGCCTTCAGTTCA
The DNA here is from genome assembly GCF_001642045.1 of Paraphaeosphaeria sporulosa. Classification (NCBI taxonomy): domain Eukaryota; kingdom Fungi; phylum Ascomycota; class Dothideomycetes; order Pleosporales; family Didymosphaeriaceae; genus Paraphaeosphaeria; species Paraphaeosphaeria sporulosa. The sequence continues at coordinate 2,395,825 of NW_017253360.1, read as the reverse complement.
CAGCTATATGCACTTTGACGTGCGCGCCTACACTCTTCTTGTGTCACATCAGTGTGAACTTGTACTGGAGAAGGTCTATCGAGATGTGCGGTGACATGACTTATAATCAGTTGCCTACACCCGCACTAGCGCGGTTATCATTGTGCTCTCCATCTTGTTCTGAAGCCGCGCGCCGGGACTACTTCTGAGGAGAAATATGTTCACCGGAAATGGCGTCTGAGAGCATCCTCGACAGTAGCGAATTTACCTGCTATTGTATCATCTGCGAGATGTGCCTGGTATGTTCCAATCCAATTACATAGAGATGTGTACTTGAGACACGATGTCTATTCATTGACGGACGCCAAAGTGGTTTCCTTGGGTGATTCACCTTTGCGAGCTGGGAGGTGAAGTTGTTTTTGTGAATGGCATATTTACATTTTATGATTTGGGGTATGATACCTGCATGTTCCATTCCACCTAGTTTTTCGCCTTCTTTCATAATCCACTCTATTTTCATCGGTTTTTTTAATCACTTCCTCCCCTGTTCAACCTTCATTTCATCATCCTACTCCCTCAATGGCGCAAAATCCTTCTTCAGAGTTTCCGAAACCCACGCACCCACGAACACACCCTTGCCCAACTTGAAACCCTTACTCCTCAACAACATGTATATAGCATTCAGATGGAACCAGCAATGCGGCACCATGAATCCCTCTGTAAAATCCTTCAGTGCGGTAATGTTCAGCGTCTTAGCACCCATCTGAATCTCAAATCCCTTATCCGCCGCGTCGTTCCAGGCATCCTGGGACACAGAATCAAGGACCGCGTTCAAGGCCTTGAAGAAGTCGATAATAGAACTGAAGGAAGTGAAACTGCTGGGATCCATGCTGGGGAGGTCGGCGCTGGAGAGGTTGAGCTTGGTCAAGGGTGCACATTCGAATTTTCCAAGGAGGATGGGCTGCATGCGGAATGGGAGCATGTCGCTGAACGAAGCGTCGAGCATTTCAGATTCAGTGACGGCGAGGCCATTGGAGATTTCGGTCTGCGCGGTGGTGAGGATGTTGATTGCCGCATCGTTGATCTTGCGGAGCTGGGGAATGGTGGTGTCATAAAATGAGGCCATGTTTGGATAATTGAGGTTTGGAAATCTTGAAATGTGTTGTTGAAGAGCTGTTGCGGGGTGCGTTGTGGTCGAGAGAAGAATTCAGTGGTGGGACAGATATACATAGTCCTACCCCACTACCGTGTCCATGCTGACTCGCAGGGACCACGCTGTTCAGCTAGCTCAATGGCAAACTGGCAGGTGCGAGGACGGACCGATTCGCTCGGCACCTGCAGTGTCAAAAACAACTCGTAGCCTAGGCCATACCAGGGGATCGCTTAGGCATTTGTGAAAAACTGTTCCATGCAGATCGCGAAGAAGCGACGAGAAGACTCCAGCCCATACGGCTCGGCAGAGAGTCGGCTCGTTTACGGTCAATCAGAGCTATCCGTGAGGTTTGGCAGTGCAATGCAACGATTGTCGAACATTTCGAGGTTCTTCGGTGCTCCACTGAGTATCCATGCCACCGCTCTTTGAATTTGCCGAGGAAATGTGCGTTCTGCCGCACGATGTGGGCAGCCAGCAGATGCCGAGGTCGAGAATTCAAGCGGTGACATCATCCTGGTCACCTCTACATCTCGAACGCCAGACAACGTTTGGCCAACACTTAGAGTCAAACGCGCGAATGCGGATTCACTAATATGTACGCAAGCTGGATCTAAGAAAGACTTTCTAGAGGGAGTTAGAATTGGCAAAGGAAGAAATGTTGCCAAGGCGCTAACCGCTGACGCAATATGAAGGCGTACTTGCGTTCTTACATTATTGCTTACTATTGCCCATTTCGTGTTAATGTTTGGCGGAAATGGTAGTCCATGTTTTGGTGTATTGCTTTGGGAGCATCGTCTAGTGATTCGTTTCAGCAATCCTAACCCACGATTTAAGTTCATCACGACACTCATTTCGAACTTACGGACAATCTGGCACCAGCCGATCAAGGCACGTACTGTCGTCTTACGACTGTAGTTACATCAGGAGATTCGAAATAAAGATTCAATCAAAACCAGTTCCACGTGTTCAATAGTTTGCCGCGTGGGTCACGTGAGAATCAGCCTGTGGCTGACTTGTAAGATCCCTGCGATACTGTATGCCAGTAGGTCTTGCTTTGGTTGAAAATCTGGACAATTTCAGAGCGAGAAACCTCATGTCAAAGATCGAGCGCAATAGTCGTTGTTTTTAACATGGGTATTGATATCTGAAGGACAAGTTGACCGCAACCTGTTTCCCTTCACCACCTTGTTTCCACAGTCATTGGAGAGAGTTTCCTCGGCGATTCGTTCAAGATATAACGTATATGTGACGGCCAGTTCACCAAAAGAGACGGTCTTGTGTCACTCTGAAGCAAACCTGTGGCGGCGGTGGTGATAGTGGTGCCGCCCGCCGGTTATATTGATGACCTCAAATACGGATGCTTTACGGACGCAGCGGCGACCTTTCTGATTTAGTTCATGGGTATAGCTCGGTTTATCGCTAAGAACGGGCACTATGTGACTATTCGATCGGCCCTATTCATTTTGTCCTACAGTATTGGAATGTTTCAATCTATAGTGTTGAGCTAAGTTAAGCATTGGTGGCAGCGAACAATCAATGCTTGTCGGGAATCAACAAGTTTTTCCATAATCTCCTAAATTGAAACCGGGATTGGTGTGAAAATTCGATGAGTCGTGGTAAATCTAGTGCCAGGTTTATTAGTTCCCCACGATTGAGTGTGCCACCGTCTAATATCAAATTCCGGGGAAACGCCATTTTTCGTACTGCAACCTTAAAGCAACTGCACTATATATACTTGTTGAATGCGTAAACAGATGCGCATTTGAGGCTTCGCAAGTCAACTCTTTCATTGCACCGCGTACTTTCGTATTGTCGTTTCCTACCGACGGGATGCGACTTTTGGAGCTCATCACAGGTCTGGCCGCCTTCGCGGGCGTGCAGGGCGCAAGCGTCGGCACAGATCACCAGATCATCAAACGAGCGTCACTCACGCAGGTCCAGAATTTTGGCAACAACCCGTCCGGTATCAAGATGTTCATCTACGTCCCCCAAAAGCTACAAGCGAAGCCACCCGTTGTATTGGTCCTACATGCGTGTGCATGGACAGCAGGAAACTTCTTCGCAACGACGAAATACGGACAGCTCGCCGACCAACACGGATATGTGCTGATCTACGGTCAAACACCTACGGATGGCGCATGTTGGGACGTATCTTCCACACAGACTTTGACGCATGATGGAGGTAGCGACAGCACGGGTTTGGCGAATATGGTCCGTTACGCGCTGCAAAAGTACAATGGCGATGCCAGCAAGGTTTACGTTACTGGAGAGTCTTCAGGAGCAATGATGACGGTTAGTCTATATGGATCATCCAAGTTTGGTGTTGAATCTCGCTGATAAACTTATAGCAAGTAATGTCCGCAGTCTATCCGGATATGTTCGCTGCAGCGTCCGAGTTCAGCGGCGAGCCCGCGGGCTGCTTCTACACTGGCACAGTCCGAGGCTGGAACAGTCAGTGTGCTGGCGGACAGCTGCACAAGACACCTGCCGAGTGGGCGAAGCAAGTGCATGCTATGTACCCTAGCTACACCGGCCAGTATCCGCGGATGCAGATCTACCACGGCGACGTGGACACAACTCTCAACATTGCCAGCTTCAATGAATCGATTAAGGAGTGGTCTGGAATTTTTGGTTACTCTGGAAATCCCACGAAGACGCAAGCTAACAACCCTGGCGCAAAACTTACGAGATACACCTATGGAGATCGGTTGCAGGGAATTTGGGGCCACGGAATCGGACACGTCGTACCCACGAATGAGACGGAGGCATTGAAGTGGTTTGGAATTACCGTAAGTTCTTACATACGGATGCATGCGCGTGCCCTTTTGACATAGATGCTAACGCAGTCGCAGAGTTAACGACCTCGACGTGATCTTTTTCACCTTCTGTACATAGCAATCCCCAGTGACCTTCCCATTTTGTACCCCAGTATGCGATGTGCGGCTGTAGTACTGAAATGTACGCGGTACGGCGTAGGCTAATTGACTTGCCTATGGTATCATCTAGCGCTTATCGCCTCGTATGCCCCTGGCGGGATCCTCTGACTCACCAAGAGATCTTCAGGCATTTCCGACTAAACATGTAATGTACAAACCCAAATCCTCCGAGGACTATATGATATCGCGTGACTCAACAAACGTTATGAAATCACCACGCTATCACTCAATTGCTCTCTAGCACTTATGAGCCCTTGAAAATCGTCTTATCAACAGACCAGTCCAACACAACAACGAGCAACCAACCTCCCTCAATATGACAGATCCGAACTTCCACATTACCACCCCGCGTTTGTACCTGTCCTACTTCCAGCCTTCCATTCCCACCCACTGTGACTTCCTCGTCACCCTCTACAACACACCTTCCTTCATCGCCTCCTCCGGTGCCACCTCTATCACCACCCGCAGCGCAGCCGAGAAATGCCTTTCTGGTCGCTTCCGCGATGAGCACGCCCGCAACGGCTACGGCACCTATCTGGTCAGCCTCCGGCCACCGTCCACGCTGAACGAGCCCGAGGACGAGACCACGCCGTTTCCTGAACGCCTATCCGCGTGTAAGCACATTGGCACTGTTTCGCTCATGCGTGGGTCATCACCGACTGCGTATTCTGCTCCGGATCTAGGCTTTGCGATATTGCCTGAGGAGAACCGCAAGGGGTATGCTCGAGAGGCTTCCGCTGGGTTGCTGGCGTGGGCAGAGAAGGAGAGGGGCGTATATGACGTGCTAGGGCTGCATGATCCGTCGAACGAAGGTTCTAAGGGTGTATTCAGGAGCTTGGGGTTCGAGAATCGAGGGATCCATACTTTGAAAGAGTTTGGAGGCGTGCAGGGTGTAGTGTGGACGAAAAGGGGCATGAACAGCGAACTCACCGTATACGGAATCTAGCAATCAGACGAAGCAAGCAATGCAAGACGATTTATTCCTACATAACCCTTCCTGTGACAACCCACATCCTTGAACTCCCCCAGACCTCTGTCTCAAACACAGGGCCTGCAAATCCAGGGTATCATCCAGAACGCAAGCAAACCCAAACGCCAAACATCAGCCCGGATGAACCTCAACTACTCTTCTCCAGACAGCCTACACATTCTGAAAGATGTGCGGTACGGCGTTCCTCCGTCCCCTCACCCCAACCCTCGCCAGCTCCTCCATCGGCACCACTGCCCCAGTCTTCATATCCTGCTCCTAAACATCACGCATTAGTACTTCCTCTCCAAATTAACACTAACCACTCTTTACGTACCCAATACAAATTGTCATGACCGCGATACTCCCCAGTGTCGCGGTTGGCGACGAAGAGCTGGATCTTCTCGCCGCGCGGATCTAGCTTTACGTACGTGTCAAAGCTGTGGGAGCGCATGAAGTAGCACAGCTCGACGGCCTGCTTTGCGTTTGGGGCGTGGGGCTTGGTGCCCGCGTTCTCGGTGAAGAAGTGCGCTTGGGCTGGATGTAGCTCGTCGGCGGCGTGGGTGGTGAGGAAGTTGAGGATGTCGACTGCGTGAAAAGTCAGCTGAGTTCATACAGGATACGCTATGAAGGAGTCCAAAGCCGAAAATCTTTGAGGGTGCTGGGTTTATCCAGCCTGAGCTATACAGGCGCCCTGAAAGTCCAGATTGTGAGCTCTGCGCGCGGTAGTACGGCCCAGCCTTGTATAACTGGAACATTGATACTGCTGATGAGGAGAGATGGATCAACTCACTCTGCATGGCGAGGTAGTCGTCGGAGCGGCGCTCCTTGGGCTCCCACTCTTCCTTGTAGTCGGTACGGGGGAGGACGGAGGCGACGGTGAACGGCACGTGACGGCGGCGGCTGCTCTGTGCGAAGGGGTTGCTCATGTCGAAGGACGGTGCGAAAATGCTGCGAAGGCTGTGGAGGTACTCGTTATCGGGATCGATATCGTCGATCTGGGGTAGAACTGGGAGGTCGTGCGCGGGCGTGGGCGGAGCAGCGGCCGGGTTGGGATTGGGGTTGACCGTGAAGGGCGAGACAGACCTGTCAGACATGGCTAAGGATTCAGCAGTGGTTATTTTGTACAAGAGATCGAACGAGACAGTGCGGCACGTGCGAGATCGTGATTCGGATGGAAGAAGAAGAGGGTGGTCGAATTTGGAAGACAAAGATTTCTACGAAGGCCACAGCTGCGTCGCCTTGGTGATGAGGTGAAGAGTGAGGTGGCCGGACTTTCGGAGAAGGCTTCACCTCCAAACAATACAACACTCTCGCCTTCACGCAATGCATCTTGTCCCTTTGGAAGCCCCAAACACATCCATGCTCTTCATTTTGAAGTCTTCCCGATATATACTGTACAGTCCCACTTCGGCTTGTCGTGCGTCCTCTGGAATACTCTGCCGAGCTTCTTGATGCTCTCATTGAATTTGTCTGCGTGGGAAGAGCTATCAAAATCGAAGGCGATGTCCCCATCTTTTGCCGTCCGCACTCTCAGTAAACCCTCCGGCATAGGAAGGTATACCCATTTTTGACTATGGTCAGGTAATACACGACCCTGTCGGACCTTGTCCTGGAACCAGAAAGCCTCATCGGCAGAGTTGAAGACCATGACAGGCTCAAAGGGCTTGACGGAAAGGAATGCCGTCTGGATGGTGGGGGGTCCTGGTGGTGCCATGGTGCTGGAAGGGAGATAGAATGTGACTGTTGGTGTTAGTGTTAGTCTTCCCAGACATGGCAGAGTTTCTCACGAGACGAGAGTATTCGTGTATGTAGTCTAGAGCGACAATGTTCCCAGACAGGCAGGAGGGCAGACTTCAGTGCTGGTAGAGCAATCGACGCCAAAGTTACGGACACATGGCTATTTATCTGCACGCCTCGCAAGCCCCACACCAGGCCACCAAGCTACACTGGCCATACGTGGGGACCATATTCGTCCTGGCGCTCCGCCGTTCCAAGCGGGAATGTAGAGAGGCACACCAACCCCACTAGCAACTGAGGCGGTGTGCGCGCAAACGGGCGCAGCAGCCAGACTACGCCGCAGAAACGCAGATGGGCAAACCAGCCACTGTGAGTACTTGGGCATCATCCGAAGCCGCATCGCCTGACCTAAGACATGCTACGGCGTGGGCTTGATGCCCTATCAGCATGGTGGGCATTGTGGTGCCCGCCAAGAGATGAAGTTCGGCGCTCGACAGCTTAGTCATGCGATCTAGCTCAACCTCAGGTCTCGCAAAGCTACCTCCGGACCGCGAAACCCCACACCTACACCGCGACCATGGCTTCTGGATACGGATTGGCCGGCGGTACGTACACCCATACACACCAATCGCACCTGGAGGAGAGCGGGAAGCAGCTGCGAGGACGGTAGCGGCGGCAATGGAGGGCGACGACGAGGATGCGACGGACGATGCGTACGCGGACAACAGCACCAACTCCGACGATGAAGCTTCGAAACACTACAATATGCAGTGCTCCGTTCAAACGACTCGATATACGACCATAAACGCCCCGCGCAACGGTCCCGCGACACGCCATTCAGCCTACCCACGTTCCGCTCCGCACCAGCCGTCCCGCAACTCCTCACAGTTCATCTAGCCAGTCTCCTTACCGCTTCCACCCATCTTCCGCACCATCCCAAGCAATTGTTCCCCCACAGTTCGCTAACAGACCCCTCCAGGCCCCTCCCGCTGCTTCCCCTTCTGGCAGGAAGTCCTCGCCTGCTACGTCACAAACACGTCCCCCGAGAGCGACGCCGGCAAGATCAAGTGCCAGCCCGTGCTCGAGGACTACTACGAGTGCCTGCACCACAAGAAGGAGGTGCGCCGCCTTGTCCCCTCTGACCAGGTGGCTGTGTACTGATGCGTGAACGAACAGGCCGCACGCACCCTCGCCCTCCAAGCCGCCTACCGCAAGGCCGAAGCCAACATCAAGCGCGACGACGCGCCGTCCGCGGGCGAGATACGGCGGCTCGGCGTGCTGGATGCGCCGCTCGAGGAGAAGAACCTCAAGCCGAGCAAGTGGTTCCCGCACAGGGAGATAAACTAGACTGGTCTTTCGGGTGGAGCTCAGATGAGGAGAGAGCCTGTGTGGGAGTGGGCATGGCATTACCTGAGATGAAGATCCGGACGGTGCGGATAGGGTAGGATAAGCCAGGCTGTGAATAGGAAAGCGAGCGATGAACAAACCAACCAGTGTGCCATGCTCGCTGACGTGTGATGTCCCACGACCGGTGCCAGCTAACCAGCCTCACAACGCAGACATCAACACTCATGATCCATAATTGATGATACTTTTCATGCATTTCATCATAGATACCAGCGCCTATCCTACGCCGCCGCTATCGCAAAACCCACAGCCTGACAAAACGGACTCAGCCGCCCCTATAGCTACACGAAACCCACAAGCAAAACACACCTAAACGCGGCCCGAAGCACACCCATCTTCGCCCGCATAGTCGTGATCAAAGATTCATAACATCGTGTTTAGAACACACCAGATCAGAAGACCATACCCGCCAAAAACATGCATGCAGTAGCATAAGAAAACACATGTATGGATCTCTCTTCTCTCTTTTGGTTGAAGCCGATGACGGCCTCGTAAACTCATACCCAACACAAAGATCGTAACGCAGTGACCGAGTCCAAAGTCATGCAATGGCTGTATCAATACTCCTCCATTTCGTGGATAGCTTCAAAAGGCCGCGAGTTGAACGCCTCGTAGAAATCCGTCCGCGCGCGGCGCGCAATGTCGGGGCCGGATGTATGACGATGATCCACTTCCTACATGTTCGTCGTAACACTGGTTCTGGCTGACACCGGCTCTTGGCTCTGCGATGAGCGCGGGCCGACGACGCCATGAGCCTGTGCGATGCTCCTGTGGAAAGATCCAATCTTTTGGAATCCCCTTGATGCGCATTAGTGAGTACTCGACTTAAGACGGTGATGATACTTACTTTGACAAGTCGAACCCTTCCTCCTCAGGCTCCTCCTCGAAAGAACCCAGACTGGCACCTCGAACCATACCAGGCTTGGCATCGAAGCCGTTGACGTTGGAGTTGGACCGAGAGCGCTGGGAGGTGAGCTCGCGGCGGCTCACGGGTCGCGACACGGTACGGCTCGGGCTATCTGGCGGCGCATCCTCATCTTCGTCGGCTTTCTCTTCAGCGTCCTTCTCTTCTGACTCGCCGCTGCGCTCCTCCTCCTCGTCCTGGATGAGCGGCGGCGAACTAGGCTGTGGCACCTCATCCTCACCGTCCTTCTCGTTGCTAGGCCTTAGCTTGATCGGGCTAAGATCGAGCAATGGCTTGGCAGGAGTGCTGGGCAGGTCGATGTACTTCCAGAAGGGGGCCGGGCTGGAGAAGTTCATGTACTGGCTTGGAACCTGAGCCGTGGAAGGGGGTGCGAGACGCGGAGCATGGCGGGTGACAAGGGGCGTGACTAGCGGGTTCATCCTGGACGAGTCTTGTCCTCCGTTGGAGTTGTTGGCCGTGACGTCCGAGTAGAGTGTGGGCGGCGAGTTGGCTGCATCACCACGTAGACCACTTACATTGGGCTTGACCGGATCCACAGACGGTGAAGACTCCAATCCACGGTGAGCATCCTCGGCACCTTTGATGAAAGACGGTCCACGGGATTCATCTTCTCCATACATAAGCCTCTTGGCTGGTGTCACGAAGCGATCGCTGGTAAACTTTGGAGATTGTTTTAGACCTATTGGTTGATTGGGCGCCCTGGAACCACGGTCAGGGGTGTAGGACTCATTCGCCATCGGAACAGACGACAGCGGAGGCGTTGTTGAGCGTGGCGGGGACTTTATGCGGCCCCCCGTCTCCTGTCTGCGGAAAGCATCATGTTGGCCGATCGCACCCTGCAGCCGTTCGGAGGTTTGCAAGGGAGTTTCTCGCGGATCACGAAACTGGCCTATAGCGGGTGAGCTTGGGCCAGAAGTATCCATTCGGAATGCCCCACCGCCTTTACGTGGGTTGAGCATCTGTTTCTTCATGAAGTCTTCCTTCTCGCTGTCGGTGATCTTCCATTTCATGCCCTTTCCAGGCTCGTCAGTGCGACGGGCAACCTTCTCGAAGCATTTGTTCAGTGACAGGTTGTGACGAATACTGTTTTGCCAACCACTGTTCGTGACCCGAAAGAAAGCATAGTGTTCCTTGATGTACTCGTAGATATTGGCAAGAGTAAGCATCTGCTCCTCGCTTTGCAGGATGGCCTGGCCAATCAATTGAGCATAGCTATGAGGTGGCTTGATATCTTTGGCCGAGTCCTGGCTGTAGTCGATATCTTCCGTCGAGTCCAGCATCATGCCACGCGGGTACGTCGAGGGCGAGCCTTTGCTGCGAGAGAATGTAACTGGTGTGCCAGGCATTGGGCGGCCGGGGGTTGACGTCAACTGGCTGCTGTATGGATGCGCCTGTCGGCTGCGTGCTGATGTAGGTGGGAAAGGGTCATATGGCTCGCGCTTGGGAGTTGGTCCGTTCGGGTGAGCGTGTGGCGGCGCATTGCGCGAATGAGGTTGGCCGTCTTCGTCGTCCGACAGACCCGCATTGTGGTTGTTCATTGTCTGGCGCCAGATCATCGGGTGGAATACATCGTCCCCATTCGCTAAAAGGAACAGCATCTGGGTGCCCATAACCTGGATGCAGATGCCAGAATGTAGCGGTTCGCGTTGTCCTTTTTGCAAACTCCGGTCGTCCAGCTTGAGCCCATTACGGCTATTGCAGGTGAGGTACCAGACCTGGTCATCGCTGTCATACTCAATGTCGGCATGGACGCGAGAGACTTGTCGTTCGGGACCCAGGTCGATGTCTACTCCCCACGCATTCGGCTCGCTCATTTCGCTGTATTGGCCATTTGCGACCGGCGGACGGGTTTGCGAACGAGTAGCAGCATCTGCGCGGCCGATGATGAAGCGCGTCTTTTGGGCGAAGAAGCACCAGTCGCGGGCTGCGACCTTTGCAAAAGCCGCTACATTGTTGCCGATGGCTTTGCGCATCTGCAGGTCGTTGGCAAAGTCGATTGAGGCATTGGTGGTGTAGCCGGGTATGCGCAAGTGGTTGATAAGATGGTTCTGGCGCTCAATGGGGTCCATGGGCTCGTCTGCTTCTGCCTCGGGCAGGGTTGCGTTAGAGTCGTTGCTGCCGACTGACTCTCTGCGGTTGCGGGCCAGGTGGGTGGCCGGCGCGGCTTGGTCGGCACCGTTCAGCGGCGCAAACTGGGAGTTCAGCTTTGCGGGAGAGGCATGGGCGCTGCCGACCTTTCTGCGCTTGCGGGAAGGCGTGGCGATGGAATCTGGCGTGTCTGCGTCCGAGTGCTGGGCGTCGGCATCGCGGCGAGAGCGCAGACCGGTTCGCCTGGTCGCCGAGGGCGGCATCGTAGGCGGGCGGGAGCCGGACGGAGGCAAAGGCGCTGCGTGCGTGTTCGTATTGAGTGCGGTCGCGGGGCGTGCGAGAGAGCGAGCGGAGAAGGCGACTTAAGCCAGAGGGCGGTGTTGGGTGGTTCCTGCGCCCCACCCAGACTCGAGCGGGATGCGCTGCCTGTCGCGTCCGGTCGAGAGTGCCTCTTCGGCGGTGCTTGGGTGCAGCTGCTCGGTGGGGGCAGCGGCGTTGTGGGAAGCGGGAGGCTGGTTGCCGGTTCAGCAGTGGTGGTGTGAAGGTAGCGGAAGCGGCGCGTGTTTGGCCCAGGGTGGTCTTGTTTGTTTTTCGCCCATGCGCGACCGAACGGGGGCGCTGCGTTGGAGTGTTGGGCGGGACGGTACGGCAACGGCCGGCGGGAGTCGTGGACGCAGAGGAAGACAAGACGTCTCGGCCATCCAAGATCACGAAGACGTGCAGAAAGGACCATCGCGGCTCAATGGCCTCGTCTAGCCTTGGCCGTGCGCGGGTCAGCTGCACGTGACGGGCCGGGCGCGTCTACCCATGCAGCACTCTACACACCCAGCTGCCATTATCTGCACCTGTCTGCGCATTCTTCGGGGGCAGAAGCATCCATTCTGCAGGCGGTGCGCTTTTGCCATCGCTCCAGGGTGTTGCATTCCTACAAACACGCTGCGATCGCCTGTGTGGACGATGACGCCCATTGTTATTGTAGCCAAACGCACCCGGCCAAGCGCGCTTCGTCATCAAACGCGCGAAGAGTCGATGCGCCCTGCGGCCCACTGACAGTTCGCAGCGAGCCCATCAACAAGCGAGAAGCGAGCCCATCGTTATCGGTCGATCAAACAACTCAGCCGTTCGCACTTGAATTTCACACCTTCTCTAATCCTGCGCGAGGAAAACTTTTCCCTCGTGCGCCTCGCGCTACACAACGTAAACAAAAATCTCAGCCACGGTGCGTGATCCTGCGACCCACACCTGCATGACATCATCACCCCAACCACCGCATTTACAGAGCGCACCAGAGCCATTCCGCTCTGTCCTAGTCGGACGCGTATCACACGCGTCCCCGAACGTATCCACGCAGAAATAACCAGTTGTAATTCATGATATTGCCATGGCAGTCGCCACGTCATGAGATTAGGAATTTGCCATTATATGCTATGCTAAGACCCGATACCAATGCCGTAATTCATAACCTATCACCCAGACCTGAGCAAAACATTAGTCAATAAGCAACATCCTAGGGATCTAGAAAGACAGCTTCGCGCTGAGGGGCAACTTCCGCGACGACGAGCCAACGTGCACCGTCTTGGTGTAGTTGGTGACGACCCAGTTCTGGCTGGCAGTGTCCCAGTTGGACACATCGCGGCGCGTGACGTCCGCATAGAAGGTCGCCGTCTTGCCAGGGGCGATGCTCAGACGCTCGAAGTTGCGGAGGGCAACGACGGGGTCCGTGGGTCCGCCCAGCGAGATGTACAGCTGAGGTACCTCGTCTCCAGCGACGGTGCCGTTGTTGGTGATGGTGGCTGTCACGGTGAAGAGAACGTCCCATAGCTGCGGGTTGCCTCCGGGTCCTCCCCCGGCGGCGATCTTGGGCTGCGCTGAGCCGTCGGTGGCGCCTTCAGGGTACGTGTAGTTTAGGCCATACTCGGGGTCGAACGATGCTTCCTTGAGGTCGGTCGAGTTGAGGTATGGGTAGATGTACTTATTGACGTAGGTCAGGTTGGAAGGCCACTGGTACTGAGAAGGATCGGTACTGGAGTTGCCGAGGACCGGTGCTGGCTCAGTGAGACCAGAGTTAGGAGTGTAAGCTTGAGCGGCGACCTTGGTGACTGTCAGGTTGGAGTAAGAGAAGGTCGTGTACGACAGTCCAAACCCGAATTCGTACACAGGTGTGATGTTCTTCTGGTCGAATGCGCGGTAGTCGATGAACACACCCTCTTCGAAGTTGTCTTGAGGGCTCTCGTTACCGTTTGTGGGCGCGTATATCAGGTCAGGGCCATACTCAGAAGCATTGGTGCCAAAGGTGAATGGCAACTTGCCGCCTGGGTTGACTCGACCGTACAAGACGTCAGCAATAGCGTTGCCAGACTCCTGGCCAGGAAGACCAGCCCAAAGGATGGCAGTGACGTTCTCGCTGTTGGAGAAGGAGTCGATAAGCACAGGGCCAACGGAGTGGATAACGACAATGGTGTTGTTGCAGTATGCAGAGACGTTCTGCACAAGCGTCTCGCCGCCTTGCCAGATGGTGAGGTTGTTGCGGTCCCCTGCATTGCCGTCGACGGTAATGTAACCTTCACCAGAGTCTGCGTTCACGAAGACAATGGCGGTGCTGGCCTGCTTAGCGAGCGACATGATCTGAGCCCAAGCATAGTTGTCAGTGACGGACTGCACGATGCCACCATTGCCAGCAAGCTCGTTCTTGATGGCGTCAAGAGGAGTTACCAAGTAAGGGAAGTCAGCTGTTCCAGATCCCCAGCCCATGGCAAGGGTACCGTTGTCACAGCCGCGGTCAGCACAGCCATTGGGACCGTACTGGCTGTCTCCAGCGTCTTGACCGAAGATGGCCGTGTTCTTCTCGTTGCCCTTGAGCGGAAGGGCGCCATTCAAGTTCTTCAAGAGGACAGTGGACTTGGCTGATGCAACGCGGATGGCCTTGTAATGGTCGGCTCGAACATCGACGTGCTGGTTGATCAAGCCATAACCGGTCTCGGCAAAGGCATGCTGGTATCCATAGGTATCGCGCGACCAGCTGTTGAAGTTGACAGGAACAGCGTGTTTATCGCGGCCGACAAGGTAGTAAGCGGCCATGATGCGCGTCGCCGCGTCGTCGAGGCGCCATTCTGGAACGGTCCCGTTGATGATGGAGAGGGTCAGGTTCGCGCCCCAGAAGGAGAAGCCGCTGTCGAAGTCGGAGTCACCCTACAATGTTCGGTAAGTGTTGCACTAGGCTAGGAAAAGGGATTGAGTGCTTACAGGCATAGTCATATCGAGACCGGCAAGCGTAGAAGCAACACCAGAGTGCTGAGCATCCCAATCTGACATGATGAAGCCCTGGAAGCCGAGCTCGCCTTTGAGGATGTAGTTCTGGAGGTACGAGTTCTGGCAGACTTGAGAGTTGTTCGCCTTGTTGTAAGAGCACATGATACTACCAGTACCGGCGCGGACCGCGTCGGCAAATGGCCACAAGTACAACTCATGGAGGGTCTTGTCGTCCACGTTGGAGCTAATAGCGTCCACGAAGCCGAAATCCTCGAATTGGCCTGGCGAGCGGAAGTGCTCCTGCTCGTTCAGGATGTAATGCTTGGTGCAAGCAATGACACCAGCATCTTGGATACCCTTTACGGTCTCGGCGACGGCAATTCCGCTGAGGACTGGGTCAGGGGAGAAGCCTTCCCAGTTACGTCCACCCTTGGGGTTGCGACCAAGAGGCCCAACGACGGGTCCGAGCTGAACATCCACGCCTTTGCCGCGGTGCTCAACACCCATCTGGTACCCTCGACGGTAGAACTCACCCCTGTCCCAGGACGCCGCAATGGTGCCACCAGCGGGAAATGCGGACACATAGTCGGCGAATCGAACGCCCAGAGGGCTATCCTGCGCGCAGAAGCCCGGGAAGCCCAGACGCGGGATGGCTCCAGTATTACCAACACTTTGCGGATCAGCGGATAGTCGAGTATTGACAGATTCTAACTTACCAAGCCTCGCCTTCCCAGCCAACACCAGTGGTGAGATTCACCTTCTCGAGCAGTGTCAGCTGCGAGACGAAGGCCCTCGCGCGGGTGACGGCATCTTGCCATCCTTCGGCGGAGCTATCTACCCATGGGCTAGGATAGTATGGAGGGCTGTAGGCGTTATTCAGATCACCCGGAGTGGTGCTGTTGGGCCCGACTGGCGTTGTGGAGTACTTTGTTTACAGTCAGCGCATGTGTGTCAACAAGAGCAGACATCAGACGTCGGTTACTCTGAGAAACGGGAAAAGCGACAGAAAGAAGTGCGCCAAACCGGGAGTCATGGCTGCAGCTTCTCCCGATATTTCTCATGTGTGCACAATTTTGGTGATGTGGAAAGAGAGTAGACGTACCTGGGCTTGGGCGAAAGCCACATGCAGGAAGGGAGCAAGCCACGCGCGGACCATGGCGGCTAAGAATGCTCTTCACAAGCGCGGAGCTTTAATTGACAGGCCCTGGGCGACGATTGAGGGATAAGATACCGAAAGCTAGGACTACGGTTCAACGTGAGGGCGCTCGCAGAAAAGCAGTGGCAAGGCGAGCACATCGGGTTCTTATTCAGAGCTCTCCAAGCTCCCCCAAGCTTCGACCCCGGAACACGCGCGGACCCTTGTCGTAGCCTGCGGGGGCTAGCTGCACGCTCAGGCACCAGCTGATCGTCGGCCAGTCTAGTTTCTCCGCCACCCCGATCGAGGCTTGCATGCACAAACGGCGCTGAACGGCCGCCGCGGATGTCTTCACGACGCGATGCGCTGCGCTTGCACTCGTTCGCTGCACCCGCCATCTCTCTCTGCCGTGTCCTTGCGTCCATGATGCCTTCTCACTTGTCGTCGCTAAGCCTCGCACGCCTCCCCTTTCCTCACAGCCGCGGAACCACGATGTTTGCTGCGTCATCTCTCACGGCACATCATCATTTCCCGCACGACCGTGCGTGGCTCCCCCAGAAACGCCCAGCTGCCCAGCCGCCTGGCGAAGCCCCAGCCGCGGCCCTCCTCTGGCTCCCCGGACGTCAATATAGCGCGCCGCCATCGACAATAGTGTGCAAAACATCAAGAGAGGCGGGGTTGACGTCGCACACCAGCGTCGCCTTTGCCTTGAGGTGCCGCATTGGCGCGTGCCGCTGATTTGCTAGCTGTGCAGTCTTCCAACGCCACGCCTGGTTGCTGGTCCATTGTCACAGTATTCTACCAGCCTTCCGGCATCGATTCCCTGTTTTCTCTCTCTGCAGTCGCTCAATGCGGGATCGACGCTGACGAGCGGGCCTTGCAGCGCTGTTTCTTCGGCTTCCATCCCGTGCTGCCCACGGCGAGGCACTACTCGTTTTCTTTATCCCGGTGGATGCTGCAAATAAGGAAGGTGGGACCAATAGCACTCACGTCACCATACCGCAAGCTCACCATTGAACACCGTGATGGACCGGAAGGGCTGAGCGCTTGGTCTTCACTTTGTCTTTCGCGTGTATCGTATAGACAGAGTCTCTCGAGAGGGGAACTTGCTCCAACACAATTCATCCCTTGCAACGCCGTGCGTGAACACCACAGCTCGCACGACGTTGCCAACCCCATCGCCAAGATGCAAACATTCCACGGCATCCCAGTAACCGTGTCTCCACTCGACGATGCACTTCTTCCGCCTACTGCGGGGTGTGTCGAAAGTTTGCCCTTCGAGGTGCCGAGGTACCTCCAGCTCACCAAATTCTAGCCAGCTTCAAGCGTCCGACCTACTTGGGGGACTAGCGTACCTGCCGACGAAAATGCTTTACCGATGTCTGCATCTTCTTTTCAACTTGAGCTCAACGCTTTGGTCGCAGCGGCCTCCTCAGCCCTCGCTACTGAGCACCTCCACGATACAACCAAGATTCGCCTCAGATCTCGTTTCCTTCTCAGGGACCCAAGGAAGCGTTTCCCTCTTACGATACTAATCATACCCACATTGGTGCACCACACGCCATTCCACACGTCTTCCGGACATAACTTCATCAAGATCTGAAACCATGTGCGGAACGCACTTCGAGAATTGATATCCAGGCTCTTTCGATTGACCCTGCCTGCAAGTGTAACGATTCCGGGCCCCTGCTTGAAATTTGGGGCGATCCATCTCTTGGCGAGCTGCGATCACGCCGTACACATCCGGTGCCCGGAGGCAGGCTCATTGCCAGTCTAGTATCATTCCACACGGAAGCCTCTACTTCTGCTTACGCACATCCTTCGTTTGCTCGTAGTCGGGCTAACTCCACTCGTCGACAATGGCACAGCAATGTCCGTGATCCTTCGGTGTCCTATCATTCCGCTACGACTTGAAAGTTTTTTTGCGCTGCCGTGTGAGCCTAGAAACGAATTAATATGTGTCGTCCTCAGCCATTCTTCACTCCAGATATCAGGGCTTATGTGTCGGTGACCACTAATTTCCAACTCTTTCGTCCGACCTTTATAGACCATCTCGACCTTGATTTTACCGACTCTGGTGAATCCCAACCGTGGTCTGGCTGACCAATTTCGAATCTCTACCGAATCGGTAGCTTGTTTTTGACTCATTGCTCTGGGTTTCTTTTTTTGCACTCTGTTGGATCATCGCGGGCTCATTATCTCATATGAAGGAAGGCATGCCCGTCTTTTCGTCGATCAGCTCCCGCCAGTCCGATATCTTTGTATTTCCGTCCCTTCCATCGTCAGTTCTCAGATCCACTCTACTCCACACTGTTTTCACCAAGCCCATGATAACGTCATAATTTCCAACTTTTCGAATCTGGGACGCTTCTTCGAATATTCTCATGATTTCAATGCGATCCCTGTCCTCTGTCACATTACAGGCAACCACAAACAGTGGCCAAGGCGAACTACACACTTCCATCTGATCAAGCAGCATGAAAGCCTGGCTAACGAGTTCGGGGACGCTTGGGAATGGAAGCGGCGAATCTGACGAACTTGACGTAGAAGAAGATGGAGCAGCGGCCGGGTACGTATCATACAAGTACAGCATGGCTGCAACACGGTAGAACTCTGCCGTGCGGTGGATACGTGTGTGCGAAATGCGACCGGAAGTCTCATCGGGGTAGACGAATATTTCTTGGCGCAAATTGAGCAAACGCAGCCGGATATGGACAGCCAGCGCCATCATATCGGACTCAGATGGACACATTCCCAGGAGGAGAGTACGCAACTGGTTGATGCACGATATCAACCGTAACAGCTCAGTCGAACATCCCAGCAGACCAACGATCTTATCTTCAGTGTCAGTCTCGACATGGCGCACGTAGCTCGAATTGCGAAATCCACGTACTCTTCGATCATTGGCGAGACTCTCGGGAATCAAAATGTCACGGATGGATGGTGTCGGCGTTTCAAATTGGTATGGGTAGGTGAACGCTGAGAAAGTATTGTGATATTCGTACCATTCCTCCAGGAAAGGATTACATCCGTGCTGGTGCGCAGCAATGGCCGAGCGACAGCTGTTGATGACGTTGCGGGCGCCTTGGAGATGGGTGTACCAGCTTGTGTCGGAGGTGTCAAAGACCTGAATGTAGGTCAGAAGAAGTTCAAGTAGTCGGAAAGACGTGCGTGGATTGATCTGCTCTCCCCTAATTATACCCACACTTAGTACACTTACACTATATACACAAAGCATCAAACACGACGCGAACTGTGTCTGGCGACTCCTTTCATCCAGAGGCGACGCACAGTGGATACTCTCCGCAAGCGCCTTGATAGCCTTGACTTTGTGGGTAAGGGCCTCTTCGCGACTTCCTAAATGGAAAGACGCCAAAGCTAATGTGGCCTGTAGAAGGCTTGTTGCGGATGCGTCTGTCGACGTTAATGCCATAGGCATTATCTGGAGTCGAAAACCGTTCGTACTATCGTCAATCGTTGTAATCATCCGGGCAACTACCGAGTCGTCTATCAAAGATTCTGTCAACGTCGATCCACTTTGGTATCGCTCAGAAGCCAATGGGTAATTAAACGAACAACCTCGGACTGATTCCGCCGTGTCAAGGAAATGAAACGCGAGCTCGGCTTCATCACGCATGCGGATCCTCGCATCCGACGAGTACGAATACAGAACAGTTTGGACACTTACAATAAGATAAAAGCGATCCCTCCCGCTCACACAAATCCAGTTTCCAGACATGTAGGCCCGGCGACACGCTTCTCGACACGCTTCTCGACACGCCAAAATCGATTGCCGGACAGCCTCTCGCGGCCAGATCTCGTACAGTGTATTTCTGCCCTTCGACATCCCCATTGCCGGTATTAAGGAAGGAGAATTCGCCAAACTTGGTCACATAGTTGGTCGCACTGTTGTCGGGGTCCGCTTGATATTTCTTTTGCTTCCTCCGCCCATCATACTTATCGGGCCATGCAAGCTTTAAGCCGTAGCCTTTACATTCCCTCTTCGCGCGGGTACAATTAGCACAGTGTGGCAGGGCGCGATCACAGCCAACTTTGCGTTCTATAACTGGTCAGCCAAAGTGGACAAGCGGACCATGGTATGACAATAGGTGTACGAGGCGGGGTCAATCGTTCATGTATACCTTTCGCTATATGCGGCCGTGAGCACTCACCCGGTTGCCCCGGTCCAGCGTCACCTCAGGGACAGGCGAAGAACAACAAAAGCGGAACGACATACCTTTGCACGTCCAGCAATTACTCTTCGCTATGGGCGCGTTCATGCCTTCACATGACAGTTCTGCTCCACTCCTCTCTCGCTCTAAAGTATCAATGAACGGTGTAGGGAGAGTGCCCGAAACAGAAAACCGCAAACTCAAGTCGGGTAATACTTCTGTAGACGGGGCAATGTGTGTAGGTGATCTGGCGCAGGGCTGACCTAACGATTGGTCCTACACTGATTTATCTACGAGCTTGTAGGATATGAGGGCTGGAAGTGGGATACGAATCGCGCAGCTTTCGGAAGCTGCAGTAGTACGCGGCCCTGGAATCGTCGCAAACTGGCCTCAGCTTTCCCGCCGCCTCTTCACGATGCTGAGTCCGCAGCTGTTGGAGGATCCTAGCATAACCGATTACAAACCCAAGGGCGCATGTACTGTACTCACGCCGCCGACGGCGCGGCATCTTTGATCTCCCGTTCTTCTAACATAATCCCCACCCTAGACTGGGCCCATCGGAGGGCTTACCTGTCCCGGATGTTCTACTTTGATTGGCACCAGCAGTACCTGGCTGGCCACAGTATGATACGTCCGTTCGGCTGTCATGCTCGCCAAATCCTCTGCGCTTAGCCTGTTCAAGGCAGCAATCTGGGCTTGGCAGCACATATCCTGGGGCGGATCTCGCCACTATAGCTTTCGAGAGAGCATCGCGGTGAATTAAGCATAACCACGTTCCTCCTGCCGGTGTTATGCAAGTCCCTCAGACCAATGACTTCAGAACAGCCCCCAATCACCAGCCTCGGAATGTGGCTCACCAATTAGCAGCAACCTTCGCAGATATGGCGTCGGTATGTTTTGTCATTTGACATAGCCCAGAAACAATGGAAATGCAGACACCTGCGATACTCGCTCATTTGTGCGAACTACGCATGACCCTGCCATGAACGCTTCCTACGACAGTGCACAATGCCTGCAACTTTGTCCGCACCGCGGCGATGCAGGTCCAGTTATCTTAGCTTGCCAGTTCCGACGGAAACCAATTTGAACCTCCCTGGCAAACGTGCATGTCAAACGTACGCAGGTCCGCGAGGCAGTTCTCAGTCGGTTGCTACGCGTCCTCTTGGAACAGTGCAATATTAATTCGCCGAAAAACGTCGGTAGGGTCACGAAAATGGACACAAAAGCTAGTTCAGGACCTGGCTACATTAGGTTTTGAGGTCGACAGAGTACGGGTAGCGGCTTTTGCGTACAGCGTAGCCGACTTCCCACGGAATTAAAGCAGCAGATATCAATGCACTGCATAAACCATCCCATATTTGGAGCATTGTAACATCACTTGCAATGGTCAGGTTCATGGTCCAACATGTTACGTTCCAGAGGGAGAGCTGGTACAGAGAGAACCGACATACGACTCCGGGTCTAGTGCAAGAGCTGCGCACAGGGCTCCGTGCTCATCGCAACCTATTACAGCACGCTGGGTCTTCGGCACCATAGCTTTCGGCTACTGACTGCACAAATGTACTCCGAATTTGTTGATCCAAGCACCGCCTCAATCATTCCCGACGCTCCCGTATCAAGGAACAGCAAGCTTCTTCACACACTGAATGCCATCGTACTTTTCTCCATCCAGCAAGGCAGCGCTTGCTGCATGCCTTAGCTCATCTGATATGAAACTTCGAGGTTATCTGTGTTAAGAAGTCGAATCCAGTAAGCAGCCTGATGTTTCTACAGCCTTACAGTTAGAACCGCATCTTAAAGCAACCATGCGGTTCCTGCGCCGGCGTTACCTCCGCACATCAATCACATCTGCCATAGATTCGGGTTCGGATCCTTACGATCGATAAAAGCTTAAGAATATTCCGCCCGGAGCGTCGCGTCTTGATATGATCTGCACGCAACGTCCTACTCGCCTGAGTATGGAGCGCCCGTTCAATGGCCCGACACATGATACTCACCCTCCCTTCTAGACGTGTCACCTCCACTGCCCAGAGCAGCTATGCTGCTCAAGACACTGCCTACGTTGCCGCGATGACTCATGTACGTAGAGGCGTTTGATCCTATCGGGCGCCACGAGGGAGTGGTCGAATCGATCCGCCTTGGGTCTGCCTCGCCTTGCCATCGCCGAGAAAATTTACTGTCGAGGCGCGTTGGTGTCTCCACTTACAGTCCTGATCGTGCCATCCCATGCCCTTCCAGCAAGGCGTGCATCAGACCGCCCTTCTCTAAGACACTCTACCATGATCACCGGAAACATGTCCAAGCACCAGTACACTTGACACTTAGAGCGCACTCGATGTCTGAGATTCTCAAATGGAGCGCTAAGTGAGCCAGCTTACTGTATCCACACGCTGCTGCCTTGACCGATGTCAGGCTGCCGGGCGGCCGCACTCGAGTTTGTATGGCCGGGACTTGTGCTTTGCACTACTGGTTGGAGATGAGGATAGAGTGGGGGCCGGGGACAAGCGGGATATGCCGAAGCGCCGTGAGCATTCCCGACCACCCGCGAGGCCTAGTCCTTTGACGGAAGCTTACAAGAACCTGTCGTCATGCATGGGCTTCTGTATTATCTCCGGGTACTGCTAAATGGATATGTTTCGGTTCAGAAAGTTTTTAGCGAATTAAGACTCCCAACACGAATTGATAGCAGGAGTCAGCCCAGCAGTACGAGGGCAATGAACCTGAAGAAGGGAGATAGCGCGTCCTGCATAGCGAGACGCGAGAGCGTGTAGCGCGCTATGCGCAATATCACATTGCGTCCCGCACCACGCTGGTGTCTTTCAAGAACGAGCTGGCAAATCAGTCGATATCTTCTAGAATGGAACGACGTTACGTCATGTTCTAGAACGCTGTATTAAGGCAAAAAAAAAAAAGAAAACGAAAGAGTCAGGACACTCCCGCATCCGATCGATACCGACTCGCGCTACCAGCAATACCCCAACCTCAAATGCCATGGAATGGCCCGCAATTTCATCAGTCGCATCACTAGCGACAAGCAGTCAATACGGCGTCTTCCTTTAGCGAGGCGTGTGTCGGTGCGTATTTACCAGCTGATAAGATACTAAATTGCTAGAATGAACGCCCAAAACACCAAGGCCCACTGGTACCAGAATCCCACTAAAAAAGGAAACAAGTCCGGCATGTGCACCGACGCGCGGACAGACACATAGGGCTGCCACCATCCTACTGAGTTCCACCGAAAATCTCACCCAGTGCCGCACTATTCGTACGTGGACATGCCCCCACCCCTTGGAAAGTACCATAGGTACCTACGGCAGTCTTGCAGCAGGGTACGAAACCTCGGCTATGCACGCGCTGGGAGGATGCAGCACGAAAGTACGTCTCGCCGGGAAGGAAGGTCATGTAAATTTCGGGGCCGGGGCGCAATTTTTGGTGTACAACGGGGTGGGGTCGAAAGCGTAAGACTTCGTCCATCCGCTGAATGTATCAGAATTCTGTGCGGTGTCCATGATACGCGACGAGGGAATGATTTGCATGCGCGCAGGAACCAAACACAGCATGCGGGTGTCTGAGCGGACAGGCAATACCGTTGCTTGTGCTGGGGCCCAGTGTACTAGCTGACCGATACAAAGAAAGCGAACGCGAGATCTGCAGCCTCCTCACTCACGGCAACGCGGCGACTTTCATCACCGACCAAGACCTCCCAGTCCGAGTCACCGTAGTCCAGCTCGGGGCCCTCAAGCGAACGGTTAAAGCCGTCGAATCGTCCACGAGAATCCCCCCCGATGCACCAACTTACCGGTACAACGGGAGCGAACGCGAGCTATGCGAATCCGAACACCTGAATCTTATTACAGCGACTTCCAAGAATGGGAGTCTATATAAAGACTTAGTAGGCGCTACGTGCTATGCGAAACATGGAGCTGTGTCCCCTGTCTTGTGTTTGAAAAGTCGCAATCCTTCTACAGTTTCCAGAAAGGGAAATTGCTCTCGGTTTGAGTGGCCGACCGAATGGTGTCTGTTTGAAAGCGAACTCGAAATACTAACGATGGGGGTAAAGGGTATTCAAGCACGGCCGTCACGAATAGAGTGGTGAACTGCACACTCTGTGAGGAGTTCGTGCGGCGGCATCCTCGCACGACGCGTATACGATTCGCCTTCGAATTACTGTTTTGCAAACTGCAGGACCTCTGCTCGTTGAAAATTGTCATGGGCAAGTGAACATCAACCCCCGTTCTACTCATCGTGCGGTAGCACGCACAAACCCAACACCTGAACTGAATCCAATGCTTACCAGAGCACATTAGCTATCCGTCCCATTCGCAAGCCACACCCGCAATAAGCCTAGTCTGTCATCGACGTGCAGACCGCCATCTTGCACTACATCTTACACGCTAGGCAGCAGGCACCGTATGCGGAGATCTGCTGTTCAGAGCATATACTACTTATGGTAACGTCTACGTGCGGAGACTCCGTGGTTAGTGTGTAGTCAGGCGTACTCTGCTATCGTTTTGATTTCCATTACGACTTTCACGCACAGGATTTGTGTCCTGGCTTTCCATCTACTTGGGCTCAGCGTACTCTACGCCACATCGTGAGATGTCGACGTCTTTTGTGCCGACCTCTCCAATGCATCGGCGCGGGCGATCTCGATAGCGCGTTCAAGGATGTGTAAATCAAGTCAATGGAGCGGAGATATGGATGTGGCGCTGTTGTCGCATATCCTCGCAAGTGGAAGTTTCAAGCGGGCTCCCGTGTTATCTGCGGATATTTTGACCTCAAGTCTTGAGAAGGAGCAAAATGCCCATGCTTAAAGGTTCAAAATCATATCCTGCTTGGTGACGATGCCAGAATGATTATTCGGTTGAGCCAAAAGTTCCTCTGAAATTGAACAGTCATGTGTTAGGCAAAAGCAAAGCTCCTATGATACTGAGCAGCTGAAGGAAAATCACTTGAACCATGCAAACGCGCAAGCAGTGGCGTAGTCATGCAGATCGTACACTTCTCGCAAAGTTTGGGACTAGCTGCACTGACAAAAGTCGAAGTAATGTGAATGTTAGCTCCTGACGCGTTTCTCATCACAGTCTTCGGTTCGACAGATATTGGCCGTGAGAATCGAACACGAGGTATAATCGAGCTCTGGAAAGACTACACGGGTTCATCACCTCAACGCCCATCCCTCTTCAGATACATCATCTTCTACAGCGCTGCCTGACCGAACGCCAAAACGCTCAAAAGAACCGGCTCATTGCAGCTACGGTCTCGCTCGCTACCTACCACGCAGAGAAGACATTGCAATCAACCAATACCAACCTGGAAGCGTCGTGGCAGATGCGATTCACTTCTGCGTTGCGCAGCGGGAAGCTACATCCAGTGGGAAATTCGCTCTTGCGCAACTTTCATCTACCTTTCCAATGCCGAGAGATCTTTGCTTCCCCACGGGTCCATTGTCAGTGCTTAAGCGAACGGGCACACTCTCTCCTCGTCTTGTGAACTCGTATCTTTAAACGTTCCGACATCTCTCTCTCTCTCTTTCTCTCTCTCACCAGCACGCAAGAGACATCGTCTCATGATCGTGTCTCCAACTCATTATCGTACACTATAGGCTTGCTCTGGCAAATAGTTCTAGAACGTGGAACGCGTTTGGAGCGTTTCAACGCCGGAGACCTATACCGGCACATAGTATCCATTCTGCATTCGTGAGCGAGACGACACGCCAAGGCCCACAACCGAAGGTCTTGGACCGCATCCTACGAGGGAGTTGGTAGTAGAATCTGCGTTGCCAATCGCCAGAGGTGTTTGATGGAAAGTAGAAGTTCGGACATGCAGGGGGAGGCGAGCGGTGATGGTTACGCCAACATCCCACAACTCACGTTCCAACGAATTTACAAGAAGCATTGCAATATATATAGGTTGAAAATATTGTACAGCTCGCTGTTGCACCTAGCATAGCCCACATACCCAGACACCTGTGATGCTAAATCCTTTTTGGCCCCAACTCCCGAGTATGCACACGCTAATTGAAACGCCGTGGACAATGCTGAAGAACAAAAAAACAAAGAACCCACAGACGCTGTTCCTCGTTCTTGAATCGTAGAAGCGTTGAGAATGGAAAATGCGAGCCCAAACAGCTGGCGATGCTGCTGCGAAGTGAACAACAAGCTGAGTTGAATACTTCGGAACGAAGTACCGTGACACCCCAGCTAAAGGGCTGGCTGATGAAAACTGACCACACCAGCAAGATACGTACACCATAGGGTGTTGCTCGACGCTAGCGCGCCGCTCCGAACGTCCTACCCGTATCGAAGACGATCCATGCCACGTAAGAGAAAGTCGAAGGGTATATGTATAGCATGCCATCCTCATAATACGCCGGGAGAAGAAAGTCTTTAATCGTCCGCTAAATGGTCTTCAGTCTGCGTTAACACGCCTGCGGCTGAGACTGGCGCTGCGCCCAAGCGGGAAGCTGCCCCCTACTGAGTTCCTGTTCGAGGCGAATTGGGTTCTGGCCACCGGATGTTTCTCTGTTGCAGGAAAGTTCTGGCTAGTAAGTCCGTACCGACGAGTGGCACCGAGAGCACTTTGCGTATTGTCTCTATCCCGGTAAAGAAGGTTGTTCTCGTTGCCGGTCAGAGTTGTCCGTCGCGATGAGGGTATTGGTGTCGGCAAAGCAGGGGAAGGCTGCAAATCTGGCATGGGCTCTTGTGAGGTGTATTCTCTGCTATAGCGCGACTTGTGTGCGGCACGCGTCTCCCTGAAGTCGGTCATCGCACGCGAAGGTGCCCGCAAGGTCAAGGTTGGATCGTCGTCGTCACCTGGCGTACGCTCATGGCGACGATACAGGCTGGTGCTCGTTCGGTCCAGACGAGCGTCTAGGCGCGACGGAGCTTGGGACTGTGATGGAGTCGGTGGCTCTTGACTTGCCTCGCGCCTACCCAATACACTGGTTCGACGCGCTTCGATGCGACTCATTGCCCTGCTGGGACTCGATCGAGGGTGTACATCGCTCTCCGGTTCAATGCTTTTGCGAATAGTGGGTGAATCACCATTTAACTGCAGACTAGGTCGACGGGATACCGCTGCAGTCGATGTTCTCTGGAGCGCCGGGCTGGAAAAGGTGAACGGTTTACTACTGTTGGAAAGTTCAATGCATAGTTCAGTCAAATTTCGGCAGATGTGGTCTGCTTTTCGTCGAACCTGCCGATCAGGCAGAGCGTGCCCGCCCAGGATCGAACTTGTTGAGTGGAATGTTCCTTGCGGGCCACCGCTTCCCGCCATCTCAGCCAAAGCGAGCGCTTCTTGGGCGGTAGCTTCAAGCGTGCGATAAACGGCAGGTGCGGCGTGCGATTTCACTTTGGCTAAGGCATCATGCAGCAGAGGGTGAATTTTCTTCGAAGTAGAAAGGGGCACGGTAGACTCGGCTGATGCTGGTTTTCGCTCTTGTTTAGGAGAAGAGGACACTGTAGTGGCCGCAGTATTCGCCGTTCGTGGACGTTCTGCGGAAGCCTGAGCGATTGCGGCGCCTGAGGTAGCTGGCATTTTTCCGCCCATCTCCAGCTTCTTCATTCTTGACTTCAGCTCGTCCAACTCATCCCACATTGAAGTAGCAGCTGCCGAGCTGCCTGAAACCTCTGTGCCATCGTACCGTGACCGCGCTTCGGGAGGTGTGTCGATATGTGGTATCGTAGCATTGTCACGCGAAGAGGAATGGAAATGAAGGTTCGAGGGTTTGAACGGGCCGTTGCGATTGTTGGGTGGGGTCTGCAGCGCATCTGGATATGAAGGACGCCGCCTGCCTGATTCGAGCTGTGCCAAGAAGTCCTTTGGTGACAGAGTGGAGTCTTGCTGCCGCGTCTTCACCGTGTCGACCTGTGGTGCATACTCTTTGGGAGAGAAGCTGGAGCCTGCATCGGCGCGCGCCGAGTGAGGTTGCGATTCCTGATCTTGGTTCTGTGCCAACGATGTAGTCGAGCGTCGCGTCCCAGGCGAGAGTTCTTGAACGCGCGTACGTGGTGCGAAGACGGGATTGGACGGTGTCAATGGGGACACTTCCCGTGTAGATCTTGTCGCAGAGGGAAGGAGCGATGAGCGGCGGTATTGGTTGCCTGCTGAGGTATCAATGGCCGTGGGGATTCTGGCGCCATTCGGCCTGGTTGAGCTAGCGACCGCTGGAGAGGATGAGGGTATGGATGAAGGTAACGATTGTCGGTTGCTACGGGCTATGCGGGACTGTTGGGACAGGGTCAGCGTGCTGTTACAGGAGAGTGCAGGATGATGGCGAGGGCATCAAGGCCGGCAAAGGGAAGTGCAACCTACCCGTACTCTGTCGGATCGCGATATGGCGTTTGTAGTGGGGTCCTTCGCACTGTCTTCGGCAATGTTCAGGAACAAATCCTCGCCGTCTTCAGCGCCAGAGGTATCGTTGTCCCCATAGCGGCTCTCGCCGGTGCGCCGCGTCTGCATCCGCGGGCGCGCGGCCGAGTCGAAAGAAGAAGAGGCGTCGCTGGGGCCAGCCATGCGGTCCGCAGAGACTGAGAACGAGCGGGTGGGTGTGTGTTGTTTGGGCCAGGTGCCAGACGCGCTTATTGGAGGGCCGCGCGACGTATCGCCATAGGCCTTGCCAAAGGAGCTGAAGGAGGCGGGTGGGCGGCCGGTCCCCGGAGAACGCACTTCCTTGCCGGCTGAAGCTTGCTGGGGCGAAAAGTACGAGGGCGTGGTTGCAGGCGTCGCCGTCGCTGAGGTTGTCGGTGTGCGCGCGGCAGCGGGGTTGGACACCCTGCGCGAGCGAATGGACGTCGCGACCGAGCTTGCAGAGGAAGGCAGGCGCAAAAGCGAAGGTCGGTCGGGAGGTGACTGAGGCTGCGAATGTTTAGGTGTCGTCGTCTGCGCGTCAGCAGTCGGGCGCGTCAATCGAGAGGCTGGCGGGCCGGTATCCATAGCGCCGGTCGAGCTGCGTTGGCGTGTGTACATGGATGGCTATGTTCCAAGTTTCTCAGCTCTACTGCAGCGTGCAGAATACCATACTCTCAACTGTCAGCAGAACCACCGTTTGGGCTTCAGAAAAGGCACGCGGCGCGACGTCTATTTTGATAAGAGACTACTCGTGTATCAAGCCCGCGAGTCGAGCGACAGTCCCCAGCCATCGCCTTTCGAACGAGCTAGGACGCGCCGTCCATGCACGCTATGTCACATCATAAGCTACTGTCGCCATCGTTCCGACGGTGACGCGCAGCTTCACACTAGACTGGCTCGATAAACGTCTATCCTAATGGTTGTTCTGGAAGCTTTGGTACCCTTGAAGCATGCTGCCTCGAGTCCTTTGAGCAATGGCTTCAGGGACAATGCGCATACACGTCGGATGACAATGGAGCACTAACAACTCGCCTCCCTTACACACAACCGAGCACTACTAATGCGTCGATCTCTGCATCTAGGGCACAGGGGCACTGCACGTGGTACTGTGTCGCATCTTCCTTTGACATGGTTGTAAAATACGTCTTATAGTCGCACACATCCTATCTTGAGCACACCACTGTGATCAAGCAGATCAATGTAGCTCCAGCACTGAGTTTGCGCAGTGGGCAACCAGCGCCATAGCTACCTACCACGAGGCGAGTCGCGCGAACGGGAGCGTCTCGCTTGCGTTTGGTGAAATTCGGGGGCTGGACTCGCGCCTTGGCGCTTCATCCACCCCGTCCTACATATCACGTGATGTATATCTGCCGGTGAAACTGATAATCCGAATGCCCATCGTTAGGCTGAAAGTTTCGCCGTCACTTGACATCAACTACCAGGACCTCTCACTACAACACCCGCCATGTCCGTCGCGACCCTCTCAAAGGCCCTACCGAAGCCGAAATATGTGGGCGACGTCGAAGAGCTCGATACTTCACGGAACGCGCGCGTGCTCCCAGAGCATTCGACGCAACTAGCCAAGCGGCAGAACGGACCGCCCCCGTACGGGCAGCGCACAGGATGGAGACCGCGCACCGCAGAGGATTACGGAGAGGGTGGCGCGTTTCCTGAGATACACGTCGCGCAATATCCGCTGGATATGGGGAGGAAAGGCACCGCGAGCACGTCGAATGCGCTAGCAATGCGCGTAGATCAGGAGGGCAAGACCAAGTACGACGAGATCGCCCGACGTGGGCACGCCGAGAATCGAATAGTACAGGCTAGTTTCAAGGATCTGATTCCGTTGCGGCAGCAGGCGAATGCAGGCGAGCTGGACTTGGAACGGCCAAGCCAGGAGATGGTGCAGGCAACCAAGGAGAAGACGGCGGCGGCGCTCAATGCGCTGATCGCCGGACAGACGGCAGCACAAAAGCCGAAGAACGTCAAGGGGAGAGGGAAAGACGAGCCTACTTTTGTTCGGTACACGCCTACCGCGCAGATGGGCGAGGCACAAGGCAAGACGCGCATTCTCAAGATCCAGCAGCGCCAGATGGATCCCATGGAGCCGCCAAAGTTCAAGCACAAGCGCATCCCACGTGGACCACCCTCCCCTCCGCCGCCAGTCCTCCACTCTCCTCCCCGAAAGCTCACAGCCGAGGACCAGGAAATGTGGAAGATCCCCCCTCCCATCTCCAACTGGAAGAACCCCAAGGGCTACACCGTTCCGCTAGACAAGCGTCTCGCCGCCGACGGCCGCGGACTCCAAGACGTGACCATCAACGACAAATTCGCGCAGTTTGGCGAGGCCCTGCAAGCCGCCGACCGACACGCCCGCGAGGAAGTAAAGCAACGCGCGCTCATGCAACAACGTCTCGCCGAGAAAGAAAAACTCCAAAAAGAAGAGCATCTCCGCAATCTCGCACGGCAAGCCCGCGAAGACCGCGCGACACACACCCGCCGCCGCTCCGCGAGCTACTCGTCCGCCTCGTCGCACTCCGACTCCGAAGACGAAGCTGTTCGCCGCCGCGAAGAAGCCCGCAAAGAGCGCCGCCAGGAGTTCCAGCGCGAGCTCCGCCAATCCCGCATGGGCACAGAGCGCAAGCTCCAAATGCTCGCGCGCGAACAAAACCGCGACATCAGCGAAAAAGTCGCCC
This sequence comes from Paraphaeosphaeria sporulosa, assembly GCF_001642045.1. Taxonomy (NCBI): domain Eukaryota; kingdom Fungi; phylum Ascomycota; class Dothideomycetes; order Pleosporales; family Didymosphaeriaceae; genus Paraphaeosphaeria; species Paraphaeosphaeria sporulosa. The sequence continues at coordinate 2,365,026 of NW_017253360.1, read as the reverse complement.
TTGGGCTCGCCAAGCCCACGCAGTCCGCCGAAGCCATGTACGACTCGCGCCTGTTCAACCAGTCCTCGGGCTTCGACGCCGGCTTCAACGAAGACCAGGCGTACGACAAGCCACTCTTCGCGGCACAGGACGCCATCGCGAGTATCTACCGACCCAACGTCACGCAGGACGACGGCGAGGACGCGGGCGAGACGTACGATCGCATTACTAAAGGCAGCCGGTTTGAGGTGCTGGGACGACCCAAGGAGGGGTTCAAGGGCGCGGATCTGCAGGAGCAGAGGGATGGGCCGGTGCAGTTTGAGAAGGAGAAGGAGGATCCGTTTCAGATTGAGAAGATGATCAAGGAGGTGAGGGGGGAGAAGGCGGGGGAGAAGAGGGGTGGGGAGGACGGCGAGAGTCGGTCTGCGAAGCGCGCGAGGGTCGAGGATGACAGCGATTAGGATGGACTGGATTGAGGGCATACATTTGCGTGTTTGCATTGCCGGTGGCGTTTTGGCTTCGGTTCGTGAGGTGTCGAGTTGGCTTCTCGGACGTGACATCACATGTTCTATTCTACATATCAGATCGGATACCCAGCCAAGGAACATGTCAACGACATTCCCTCACAACTTTCGACGCGACTTCTGATGTAATTTTGTGCCTGAACGATTCAATAATGTATTGGGTATCTAATAAACAGTAAACCTGAACGCCATGCTGAGCATCGCCGCCACCGTTGACTGGAGAGAGACACATCTCAAGCTTTTGGGAACATACAGAAATCGGAGTAAAGCTAATGCGTAGGCATCCCATTCCAGCTTCGGTTGTAGGATGTCGCTCATTCTACCGTAGCGTTCGATTTTCACGGCTGTGAAAGTAGCTTCGAACGCCACGCTTTGAAGAGAGGAATTCCGGTGCAGCGGCGGAGAGGTGCCGCAAGACGTTGGAACATGCAAGCAGCGACACCGTTGTAGTGACGCTCGATAAGATGTGTAAGCCACAGGAGATTCTGGAGCAGATGCTCTTGTCCCAGTCCACCAAGAGCAGTTGTGAACACCGTCAACGGAACAACCTCCGACCACCAGTCCTGGCCAACGTCCTCTCTGGGCCCTCCAGACTCAACCCCGCGAACCCAGCACCTCCACCTTCCCGATCCCTCTTATACCGCCTCAACGCCTCTCTCAAGTGCGCTGGCGTCAACGGACCCTTATCCTCTTCCTTCAATCGATCCTTCAGACTCGCATCCCGCGGTATCTCCTTCCAGAACCCTTCTTCACGGTTGACCTGGTCGAGATACAGGCCGGCGTTCTGGATGTGCTGGTTCGACGGTTTACTAGCCGGCCGATGACCAAAAGGCTCTTGAAGACCTTGCTGCAGGACAGCGGGAGGGAGATTCGGATTCGGCAGGTGCGTGCGCGCAGCAGCCCACTCGTCGCGCACGATGAGCGCGCGGTCGATCAGCTCGCCGACGAACGCCTTGCTGTACGACGTCACGGCGATAATGACGTTCGGAGGGACGGACTGCGACAGTGTCTGGTTGACCAACTTGCGCACCATCGAGGTCTTGAGCTTGACGCGACGGTACACGGAGTAGGCGTTCTGCTGCGAGTCGTCCATAGCCAGCACGAGCATGCGCTCGTTGTGCGCGGCTTGTTGTTTAGCGGCTTCGGAGGGGCGCTCGCCTTCCAGCTTCGTGCCCTCATCTTCGTCCTCGCCGTAGTCGTCGTCCTCTTCTTCTTCGGCGCCCGCGGCTCCGTTCACCGAGGGGTCTTCTGGGCGCGCGCCGCCGCGGACTGAGCTACCGGCGATGCTGGCGCCGTCATCGCCCTTGCGCTTCCTCTTTCTGCCGCCGCCTGCTCCATTCACGAGTGAGGCCGTGTCCACGCTGCCGACTGACGGTGATCGGCTATGGCGCATCGGTGATGCTATGGCAGATTCATTATCTGGGTCGAACGAGTTGCGGAGGTTTGAGGGTTTGCGTTTCTTTGCTTGTGACGAGACGCTCGATATGGAGCCGCGTTTGCGAGGGTTGGGAACGATGATTTGTGGTGGCGGCGGTGACGCCATATTGACCACGCGTGGACTCTAATTGTTATATGGGTGGCTGATTTCAGTTTCGGTGTACTCAAGGGATCGTGACGTGAGAGTCGAGAGCGTTGTGTTGAAGTCTTGAAAGTGGAAGCTTCAAGCAAAGGCGCGCCGTTCGCGAAAAGGACGCTAGTGATCCAGAAGCGCACGTGACACTATCTGCTGGTACCTACTCACGTTCACCACTTCTCATTTTCTGTATATTCTCACCTAGAAGATTAGTCCGGCCATGTATTGAGTCATCTATCGATGCATACTAGGTTAATAGACCTTTTCTGCTTTGTTATAGTACTTCTCTAAACCCCAGGATGCTGCCTGCACAACCACCTGCCTGTAGATGTACTGAAGATATCTACCCGCCGGCCGTATGCAACACTGACAAAGCAAAGAGGGGTGATGCATTATAGCACAAGGATCACGATTCAAATATCGCTGTGTGGATAGGTGGAAGCTAAAGTCTGGTGGCATAAAGATTCTTCTGGAAATATGAAGTAGTCAAAATCTCTAGAAACACTTGAGCGACAGGGTACCGGTCGAACATTGTGGCGAACGTCTAGTGCAAGAACGCTGGCCTATCCACATATTAGAGGAGAGAATAAATACCATCTGCATTCGAGTACTCTCTAGAAACCGACCCTTGAACATCTCACATGTCTTTCTGGGTTGCTTTTGTGAGTCTTATAGCAGTAGCTCAACTCGACTGCGCAAGGATTTTTTACGCGGGCTACTGACAGCATGGCCCCATGCATGAGTCTATGAGTAGGCACACCTGCCTGAACCATTATGTGTGTTTGGCTGGTAATTTGACGCGTGGGTTAGGAAGACGAAGTCGACGCGTGATAAATCGGCACAATAGCTTGCAGCAATCCGCCATATCTTTGGCTCGCCTGGACTGGACTTATGGGCTAGGAGAAAGACATAGACTAGGATGCGATGGACTCGTCGTGTCGGGTGAAATGGTCACAGTCATCAAGGGCACAAACGACGGATCTGAAAGGGAGGAAACCCTTCTCGGGTATGTTTTTGGGACAGCTACATAAAACCATCACCGTGTACACCAGCCATTCAGTGTCGTGAAGAAACCTTGAAAGAAAACCCAGAACCAAACCCAAGCGCCTAGATCTAGTTCTCGTGAAGCTGCTCGGTGAAGCTCTCGCCAACACGCTCGGGCTTGCCAGCGTTGAGCTCCTTCTGACCCTGCTTCTCTTTGGCGAAAGCAGCCGCGTAAGGGTTGAGGCGGAGCTGCACCTGGAAGTTCTTGAGGGGGTTCTTCTTCTGTACGTTGGTGCGCTTGCTGATGGCACCGCCACGGACGGGTCGGAGGACCTTCTGGACGTCGCTCGAGTTGATGATCTTGCTGAGGTCGGGCTGCTTCATGAGAGCAGAGGGGAGGAGGAAGTCCTTCTTGAGGGCCGAAGGCTCGGTGGTGGAGCCGTAGACCTTGTCAAGGGCAGAGAAAGCGGAGGAGGTCCAGACGATGAAACGTCCAAGGTGACCACCAGGGGCGAGCTGGAGAAGGTTGAGGGAGTAGACGGAAGAGGTCTCGACACCAGCCAGGTTGCGGAAAGCACCGACAAGCTCCTTGCCATCCTCATCAGGGTTGTAGATGACGAGGGGACCACGGCGCTGCCTGTAACGGCGGCCACGGAGCTTACCCTTACCGGCGCGAACCTTGCGGGACTTCTTGACCTTCTCGACGTCAGCGCCAGCACCGACGGCCTTGAGCAGAGCAAGGGCGGCGGAGGTCTTGGCGATAGCAGCGTCGGCGAAAGCGGTCGAGGAAACGACGAGGGGAACTTCCGGGACGGTGGCGATGTTGTGACCACGGGCAAGGAGAAGAGCAGCGCTGGAAGACGCAGCGAGAGCCGAGGCGGTCGCGAAGCGCTTCTGGTTCAGGTTGATCTTCTGGTGCCACTTCCTCCAGACCTTGGTGGGAGCGAACATGCGACCGGAGCGGCACATGTTACCGAAAGCAGCCTGACCGGCGCGGTGAGTACCACCACCCGAGACACGAGGAATACGGGCGACGGCACGACCAGTACCCCAAGACTCAGCAGAGGTCTGGTGACCAGCCTTCTCGGAGCTGTGCAAGTCAGCTAAGAACGCATTGGACGGACCTGACGAGACTTACACAGCGTACGGCTGGCGCTTGTTCTTGTTCATGCCAGTGTGCACCGAGTGGACAATGTCCGGGCGGATGGGGCTCTGTTTGCAAGTCAGCGATTGAGCTTCGATACTGAAACTACTGCAGCTCCGCGAATGCGTAGGCACGCAGTATTCAGATCCCGAGGAAACACTGATGAGTGCGTTTATCCTTGGAGATTCAAAAGTGCGGTGTGCCCCCAGTGGCCGCGTTTCGCCAGATCCTCATCCGCGCATGGCTGGCCGTCGACGTCTATTCGAAGTCTTATTGAGAATTATGGTCATCTCCCGTTGAGCCATTCTCCTAGCCATCGACTGCCTGATATGCGCGGGTTCGGTAGTCGTTGCGAGGCGGGGCGTGCGATTCGAGCAGAGCTGCAATTGCGAGACCGTCATGGAACTTGCCTTGAAGACATTGGGGATAGGAGCAGTGTCCTTAGACGCCTCTCCGGACGCGGAGATGATGGTAACGGTAGGCCGAGACATGGCGACGTCTTGTGCTGCGGGTTAGTACGCTGTGTTGAAGTCGAAGTTCTGAAGTCGCAGTGTGATTTTTCGGTGTGCGCCAAGATCGCGGCAGCCCGAAAAGCTAAGCGAGCATTAGCGTCAGTGCCATCGCGCTAGCGGGACCCTCTGGCAACAAGTTTGGACACGATTATGCCGCGGTTGTTGGCACTGACGATCGAGAGGATGACGCGTACCGATTATTGGAGGGCGATGGTCATGGATAGACGGGCAGGCGGTCCACAGAGTGGCGTTGCTGCTGTCACCGAGATGGTTTGACAGAGATTACCGTAGACGGCTGGGGCACATTGTTGTAAACACCTCACCAATTGTGTGGATTCAGCCTGAGTTGCATGATGCCATTGAGAACATGCATGCGGGGATCTATTCCGTGTTTCTGCTACTTTAGACACGGAGGAGGAATTCCTTCGGGTGGTTTTCGTGTAATAGTTTCGAATGCACGAAACGGGGCGCTGCATTAACCGTCTTCTGTCTGCGCATGGCAACACTGCTAATAGATTGGAGCAATAGATTGAAGCGAGGGCGTTAGTCTTGAGATAGCCGCTGAGTGCGTGAATGTTTGAGTATGCTGATGAGATAATGTCAAGATTTGTGGGGAGTAGTTTATAATCCTGTTTTGAGTTCATTCCAGTACGGTTAATCCAACCATAGCCGTGTGAACTTGGAATTGCTAAGTACAGAAATAGTTGGGAGGATGAAGTTGCCAAGCGGAGTCATGGAACCATCCCTATGTAGAGGTCAACTACCCAGTGAATGTGCCACTTTACACCCATACCGCCTTTCTCATCAGGAATGCTGTAAGACATTGACTGAACTTGATGGGCATGGTCAAAACGAAATTACTTAGACTACGATCATTATCCCTGAACATATGTGCCGCACCGAGTCGAGGGTTAGTTTGAGACACGGGGGCATTTCATCAAGATACAAGTTGAGACGAGACGAAGCTGCCGTAAATGAGAGTGAAGGGCTACGTTGTCTAGTAAGGCTTACCTTCTCAGTAATCCTCCCCCGTGTTACCTCGGGATATACCGCACTCGCTTACATGCATGAATAATTTGAGCATTTGTGGGCATCAAAATCCACTGATCTTCGTTTTCCTCGCGAGAACAAGTTAGCGAAGACTTGCTTGAGAAGGTGTGGGCGCATAGTGTAATTATCTGTAGGTCCTCGGACACCGGCAGTCCCCAAAGCAGATGATCAAATTTTGGGAACGCCTACATGTCCCGCACCTTCTGCTTCTGCTCCTCTTACGCGTCCCCTAAGCACTATGTCTGTGCTCCAGTGTCCTGCGTGTTTCAACGGGTGCTGCCAGAATGCCGGCGTTGAGATGGAGAGTTTCGGAATCGTGGTTGGCGGTGCTTGTAGCTTCAAAGGGCCTTAGGTTACTAGCGAATGACACGGTTGCAAGAGAGCTACACAGCATGTACGGAGTAGCTGCGAAGCGATATGGAGTGTTGCAAGGCTTCGCAGCTGACACACTCAGAGGCCGCATCTGGCTGGCTGTGACTGGTGAGAAATCTGGTTGGCCTACTGATTGGGGTCCGGCGACGAGAGATGTCAATTTGCGCGACAGATGTCTTCCAAAAAGCATCTGAAACAAGTGGATCGACAGTGTTGCCGTCGCAAGTTTCGCGTGCTCACCCCGCCAACCAGCCGCGTGTTTCACAATCACCTGTACTGTCGGACAGTTTTCTGGAGACGACAGCGACATGGCAGAGTCGAATGAGAGTCCGAGGGCCGACGCGGGACGAGCGTACCATGGTTTGGTCACCGTTGGCACGGAGTCCAGACTAGGCCAACCAGGCTGACGGCTCCGTGCGCAGAGCCTCAAGGCGCACGGCCAGGAAGAAGACAATGGACTGTCGCTGACGTGGTCGCCCGCATTATCACCCGGGGACGTGGAGATGCATGCCGTGCGTTGTGCATCTGGGCATTGTGCTGCAACAACAAAGCGAGGTCGCTGCTGATGCAGGCCAGAGTTCGGTGGTCTTGCCACCACAGCAGCGAACATGCCCCAGGGCGGCTGCTAAAATTAGACGGCATCGGCGCATATGGACAAAGACGACGCTCGTCGCAAGCATCGCGAAGCTGGACACTGAGCTGCAGCGTCGTCGCAAACGGCGTCGCACGGCGGCGAGACTCGAGAGCAATTTGAGCACGGCTGCACCGACTTGCGTGCGTGCAGCGACAGTTGCCAGGCCGAACGCTCCAGCGCACAGACGCCCCTTGCCGTCTATTTTTGGACAGTCCTCCACAAGCTGCGCGCTGCGATTGGCCGAGGCGAAGGGGTGTCCTCTCCAATTGCCGCCAGCCCTGGAGACTGTCTGCTCCAGCGACCAGCGAGCGACGCCCGTCGCCCATCCTCTTCAACCACAGCGAAAGCGCCGCCGCGCAGCCCCTCACAACAACACCCACGGCGCCAGGCCGACTTTCGCGCCCCCGTCGGTCGTACCTGCCCCCGTCGTCCCTGCGGATTCTTGCGCTCCTGCCTTGCCGTCCACAACCATCGCATCGCGACAACCGACGACCGCTCCCACGACGCTGAGCACACGGCCCGCCAACGCCGCTTCTGCTTCACCCACGCACCTCCGGGGCTCTTTGTCCCCAGTCGCTCCCTACTGCGCTAGCTGAGAATCTGGTATTCTCGTTTCAAGTCCACCACACAGGTCTATTCTGCTGTTGGTCGTCGGTACGTCTGCCTCTGCTGCTGCGGCCGCTGTCTCTGCCTCTCGTCGGGCGCTGCTGCACCCGCTCGTGTTTTCTCTTTGTCTGCAAACTCGACGCGAGGCGTACCTGCCGCTGCGCCCTGTGTATTTCCACTGTCAGCTGTCATCATGGCCGATACGCTTCCGCACTTTGGCGGCGAGTGTACATAGCCGTTTCTTCTACCTTCGGCTCATCCGTGCACCTTCTCGCTCATGCGATGTCGACTTCGCGACATGGCGACCATTTTAGTTTCTCATAATGCTAACGATGCATCACTCAAAAGGGCACTTCTTACACCTAATCATTGCTTCGCCTCGAAACGGCTCAAACGCACACCTCCGTGCCAGATCCTCCCGCACTACACGCCCAGTCTACCACCGTGGCCTACTAGAACAAGCAGTCGCTCGCCCAGGTCGGGGCCGCCTGACGGAGCCCGCAGACCCAGCATGCAAACAAGTCCAAGGTCCTTTGCGATGCCCTCGTTTGGCGCGGTTTTTGGAGAAGACGCACGCAACACTCACCTGAAACCATTGCCCAGCGCAGACGGCACAAGCGCACATGGAACCCTAACCAGGCCGCATACGAGTGGGAGCGCAGTCCCTTTCTCTTCGTTCCACGTCCACCGCGACAGCCGGGACAGCACCTCGACTGCCTCGTCGGATAACTCGCCCACAACGACGATATCCACAATGGACTCATCTTCGGTAACAGACCCATCGCCAGGCCCGTCGCCCGAATCCCCGGTTGCGAAGACTGCGACGTCCTTCGTGGCTGATTTCCGGTCACGCAGGACCGACAATGGTTCGCAAGAGTCGTCACCCAGTACCTTCTTCGAGCTGCAGAGGCCGACAACGCCCGCGAAGAAACCCCGCAACTTGAAGAATCTCGGAATCAACACTTCCACGTCGCTTGGAAACCTGCGCGTGAACCCCACGGCATCTCTTCCGGCAGTGGAGAAGCAGGAGAAGAACAGCTCGGCACCTCCTTCGCCCTTGTTCATCAAGCCCCCGACGCCCCCACGGCGGCGACCGTCCAACCTGAGCTTGACTATATCGACCCCCGGGAGCCAAGAGAACAAACCTATGCGATTGGTCATTCCATCAACACCGTCATTCAATCGCCCAGCGCTTCGTCACTTTCAGTCTTCTCCCTCGTTACCATTATGCTCACCCGCTGTGGGCCCAAAAAATGGAATGCAACTGCCGGTCCTTCGTCCCGTCAAGCCAAACGCACGTGGGTTGTCAGAAGTCCCGTATGAGATGGAGGAAGAGGAGGAGCAAGAGCCCAATTTTGACATTCCACAGTCGCGAGAAGAGAAGCCTGCAGCGTACCCGAATGGGCCCATTCAGATCTACCCTGAGGGCGTCTTCCTGTACTTTGAGCCGACCGCGGAACAAGCCTGCACCTTTGATGTGATCGTCAACGTAGCCAGTGAGGTCAAGAACCCTTTCACCGCGCCGTCCGAATCCCAGAAAGACATTGACGCTCGTCGACTGGATGGCCCCCCTGCTGAGAATCCTGACTTTGCGTCCATCCTAGACAGGAAGTCATCTTCCGACCTGCAGCACAGCTCACCTACGACGCCGAAAGCTACACCTGTTCTTGACACTATCCATCCTTCTGAGTATGTGATTAACGGGAAGACGCACAAAACACCGGAGTACATCCACATGTTGTGGGAACACAACACTGACATCGTGTCTGATCTGTACAGACTGGTGAAAACTATGGACGAGCGAGTGCAGCAAGGCAAGCGCGTTCTTGTCCACTGCCAGTGCGGTGTCAGCCGATCTGCTAGTCTGATCGTCGCATACGGCCTATATAAGAATCCTGGCATGAGTGTCCAAGAAGCGTATGACATTGTCAAGAAGCGAAGCAAATGGATAGGGCCCAACATGAACCTCATCATGCAGCTCCAAGAGTTCCGAAATGGATTGCTCAAAGCCAACGAGAGCCGTTCGTTCAATCAAGGATTCGGCAGACGATCGGCTGGCCTCCCCACAGGTGTATCGATGGCCACAAACCGGCATTCTCCCTTCGATAGGAGCATGCCTACCGGCCCACGAACACCTCGCACCGCGCCTTTGCCGCCTGAGACCGATATGAATCTGCAACGCGCCAGTACTGGTAACATGATGGCGATATCACCCGGGCCCTTATCAGCGCCATCAGGCTCCTCGCTTTTTTCACCTGGATTCCGTCAGTCATGGGCAGCGAGCCAGACGCAATTTGACCTTTCACCCAAATCGTCACCGACCGCCACCCCGTACGTTGACCCCAAAGGCCACATTGTACCGGTATTGGCCATAACCGACAACGATTCTGCGGCCGTCGAGACTGATCAGCCTCTGACGGAAGAGGTGCAGGCACAGCTGAGTGAGCATGAGGCAGGCCTCAAACAACTACCTGTGCCAAACTTCTCCCGCCAATTGCGTCTCAGATCAGAAGAGAGCAGCCTCAAACTCGATAGACCACGGACTTCGCCAAATGTCAGCAGCCTCCTCCTTCCCTCCCAGGACCACGACTTGCCTCTACGGTCTCCTGCCGTTGCGACCTTCAGCCTGGCCCCCTCACGAGATTACGACCTGCCTTTGAGGTCTCCGGCTGTAGCATCTTTCAACATACCTTTTCTCGCCCCGGACCACTCCCGCGACTTGCCCTTACGGTCTCCCGCTGTTGCAAATTTCAACATCCCGTCTCTAGCCCCGGACCATGCGCTAAGAGTTCCACTCGGATCACCTGCGAAACCAGAGTTCAATCTTGACCCATGGCCGAAGGGCTACGACTTGGACACATACTCAAGATCAGACTCGCCTCCGCCCCCGCCATTATCTCCCAGGACTTTTGAGTTCAACGTTCCTCAGGTATATGAGGAGGAAACACCCGAGCCACAGAACGCACGCTACAACCGGGCCTCGGACTCGACTATTAAAATGCCTGTTTTTGCGCCAAATCTTAAGGACCGAAACGAGAACGAATTTATCTCTCCGGTCCGCACCGAGTTCCCCTCAGATGCTTTTGGGCGGGATACGGATATCGTAGAGCAAGAGCTGACCTCCCCGCGGGCGACTGAGTTCCACATGACACCGCTGAAGCCCAGAGTTGCAGATGAAGACCCGTTTGGCTTAGCATCTCCGAGACGCTTCGAGTTCCCTCCTGATATTCTGAAGCACCGTAGCTTCGCCCAACAGGAAGCGGAGCTCGAAGCCGAGGCTCGCCGGCCGTCATTCCAAGCAATTCTACCCCCATCGGATCTCGCTCAGCCTGAGAGCGTTAACGGATTCGCTTCATTGAACGGTACAGCACAAGCACCGCCGGCTATCCCAGCACCCGGCTTCACTCGTCCAAAGAGCGGAGAATTTGACGCTCGCATTGACAGTGTTAGTCCAACGGAAGATATCTCGTTCTCGGAGAGTCCTCTACCGACGTTGACGACTTCTCGACAGGAGCCTCCAGCCACGCCACAGTCTCCAAGTCAAGTGTTTTTATCAACTCCATCAAAGCAAACTGGAATTCGGTCGCGATTCTCTTCACCAAATCTCCGAGAGCAGCGAAAGCTGCACAAGCTACAGACCGAGATGGAGGCGATGCTGCCCAAGGTGGCGCCGCAACCTACACAAACTGTCGATGACCTGGATGCTCTGATGTCGCCACGTGCAGAAGAGTTCACACGCAACCCGTTCCATTTCGACCTCCAATCCCCCACCGATGAAGTCAGCCCGGCATCCTCGAATGAGACTGTGAAGGATGGCCAGAATCGTACTGAGTGGACAGAGAAGCGGCAATGGACACCACAGAAGTCACTCGTTGCAGACCCTCGAAGCCCGGTCCAGACAGGAAGCAGTCCCATCGTGCGGAATATCTGGGATGTCCTCTGAGACAATTTCGCGAACGCTGTCCAGAACCAATCCGGTTTGGCTTTTATACATTCTATGTTGAATGCAAACCTTGAAGACGTGCCGAGCTCGGAGCCACTAGGCAGTCGCGATCATCTGGCAGGATATGCCACCGTAGGAGGAAACCAAAGCTTAGTTTCCGAGCCGACAGTACACTTGTGCTGGGAAACAGTCCACCGATCCTAAAGCCTTGGCCCCAAGCCGCCAACCGACACCCGAGTTCTTCAGGCCCTAAGCACGGATCGAACGACGCGCCAAAGTCACCTGGTCTTGGTCTCATCCTCATGCGACCCGCGTGCACGCCATACAGGCCGTGTGATATTGTTTGCGCATAGCGCGATCAGCAATCCTCCTTTGTTTCCTACCTTTATCCTTCTTCATCGGTTATCTTTGCGGAGGCATAGCGGAGGTACCGTATGCACCCTCACTTAATGTTCTAGTCTCTAGTTTCTAGTACACGCGAACCTCCACCACGCTCATTACGCCTTTCACACCCTCATATCCACAAAACATTCTCTGTACCTCTCCTACCCATCACATACTTTCACATGATCTTTCCTACATGCACACCTTGTTTCCTTTTCACGAAGTTTACGCTACGCCACGGCGAGCACAGAAGACGCACCAGTTCGAGTGCGCTTCTCAACCTCCGACCTGTACATACGGTGCGCAGGATTGGCTTGGGCGCAACGGGTGGTCAGCAGTCTTGCATCTCTTATGTCGTTTTACTTTGCTTTGGACCACCTTTTCATGTTCGGATCGCGCATTCATAGTCCCAAGGGACTGATTTGATGGGCTTTGGATAGCCCTGGAGTATGTGCCTTTTTGATTTGGAATCGGATTGACGGATCGATGGGTCGGAAGCAATAGGGCCGCAGGGCTCGTTCTGGACACTATTGGGTTGGAAGGTTATTAGGGACCAGTGTAGATGAATTGAAAGTCTACACATGTACTGCTTGTTGAATGTCGTGAATTTGTGACGTCGCTATGTGAGAAGCGGGTGGTGCTGATCATCGCACGACACTGAAGTCATGTGGGTTTCGGAGACGATGGAGCGCGGATTCAACATGAAACACTCCATCACCGCCTTCAGCCTGAGACGCCCTACATGCTAATGGCATTCAAACGCGGGCACGGCGTAGACAGCACATAAGACGACCGCGTATCCTTTTGAGCCCAGAGGCCGCATGTCTCATGTTTGTTCCATATTCAGTGTCTCGAGGCTGGGAAGCAGAGTGGAGAGCGAAAACTGGGGAACAGCAGCGGCAGAATATACGTGGTGGTCCTTGTCATTGGCGATGAAGGTATCGGTGCAGATGGTGAAAATCATCACTACGGCCGGCGAACGTATGGCAAGACGGTGTCTCTTTCCGTCGACGAAGGCTGGAAGCATGGGTGCACTTTGCACGAGCGAAGGAACGCGACAAAGCCATAGAGCGCACAATACGGAGTTTATCGTCCCGCTTCTCCCTACGTACGGTACGGGTAGATTTTAGTCCCACCTGAACGCGAGGCCAGAGGTGCTATGCAGTCTCCAGCGAGGCGGGCGGTGCTGCGTTTATAATTAGATCTGTCTGGACATACATATTAGGCAGGTGGTGGCCGCCATTATACTGAACGAGAGAAGTAGAAGCGGTGGATGCTAGGGGCGACTTGCGGTGGTTGATCGGTATTTTGCGGAAGCGCGGGAGCAGGAATACGACATAGCGCATTGATCTGCCCGGTCTTTGGTCCACGACACCATAATCTTTACAATATGGTCTTCAAGTCCCCGTATGTGAGGGAGGTGTAGTGTGAAATGGAAAGCCTTGGAGGTGAGGGTTTTGTATGTTGGCTCAGCAGAGTTCTGGCACTAGGGCAAGCTGATGATAGTCATCATCGTCCACTTTCGAGACACGTTCGAGGACTCGTGCAGAGACCCATGCTACTGTAGCGGGAACGGAGCGGGCGGAAATGACCTATGGTAAGTCTAATTCTTGTCCACCAGCGCTATGAAACTGTTGCGTTGGACTTTTTGATACCTCGAGAGGACTTGCAGTGTGTGGAGCCAAGCTACAGAAAGATGCGGCTTTCATACTCTGTTTAGATGGGATCTTAGCCACAGTCAAAATGGTGACAAGGATCATCATCAAGTTTGTTCCCAGATCCAGCTAGCCAAACCTCCTCGAAGAAGAGTGATTTGCAATCTAATGTGCGGAAGGCGACAGCACAGGAGGATATTTCCAAGCCCCATCAACGCTTTGGGTTCCCCAGCCCCATGATGTGCTTGAAATAACGGTCTTGATACTCTGAGAGTACTTGCAGTGTGAAGAGTAGAGCTTACATGAAGTGCAGATTTTGTAGTACAGGTCATCCGATGATTGAGGAAGCGATGATGATACTTGTCATCGCCAGGCGGACTGTGATCATCGAAGCACCGAAAATGCATGAGTAATCTCCCGAAGGCTTCAGAGCGAGCAGCGGCAGCGGCGCATATGGCGCGGTGTCTGAAACCTTTTTATCCTTCAGCGCCATAAACTGGTACGTCTGCGATTTCTAGTGCCTGAAGGCTAGAAAACTTAGAGAGGTATTTGAGCATAGAAACGCTGGCCTTTCATGTCTACCCCGGTCAAACGGTTAGCGATGGTGGAGATGATGAGCATCACCGGTGTGAGCCTTGCGATTTGATTGATGTGTCACAGCATGGAGCAAGGTGACGGAAAGCACTTCGAGCCTCTTCGTCGTCGGAAAACGGCTCAGGCAGACATGGTCAATTAGGTGGACCATTTCTAGTCCGACAGCGCCATTACGTGTGGCATACTCAATTTTAGTGCCTTGCGGCTGACAAGTGTAGTGAGACAGAAGTCGAAGGACGAACACAATCAATTATACCTATGGTACACTGATGGTATATGAGAACCTGGGAAAAGATGGTGGTGGTGATGAAAACACTCTTGCGAGCTTGTGTATGTCAAAGAACATGACACTTGAGGGTCTAAAGACATGACTTGTTAGGGTTTGATTTTTGTCGTGCGGAAGGCAGGAACACAAGCAGCCATTAAGAGATTGTTTACTCGGTTTTAGTCCACAGGCTCATGGATCGCCGGCGCCCCGATTTTTAGTATTTGAAGAGAGTCAGCTGTGGTGAGGTGTGGCGAGGTATGATTTAGGGCAAAAGTGACAGACTTTATAGCTCGTATTCCTTAGCTCCAATGAGTGATGATGATGAAAAGCTGTCGTATGACCCGATATACCACTATTTTTTGGGGATTGATAAGAAGTACAGCATCTACTTCACTCTTCACATGATTCATCAAAATGATGTCAATGAAGGTTTACATGATGAAATTAGGCTTGAAACTGGTATCATAAGGAAAGGTTATCTATGCTAGGGATACAGTAGAGGTACAGGGAAGCATCTCTTTGCTTACTCGCGGACTAGCACTGCTCTGTACCGAACCTTTCCGTCCCGCAAGTCCTGCATGGCTGTCTCGATGCCCTTGACATTCATTGGGTAGGTCTGGATCGTGGGAGTAATGTTTTTCCGTGCAGCAAATTCTAGTAGGCTGCGCATGGTATCGCGGGATGCGACGAGGGAGCCCTGGATCTTGATGCCCTTGAAGACAAGCTCGAGAAGTGGGATTGGCGATGGCTCGAAGGCAACGGTGAGAGGATAGATAGTGCCGTGGGTATCCATAAGAGGGACGATGCTCTTGTAGTCTACGCCACCACTGCCGCACATAAGCAAGTGCTTGATAGGGGCAATGGTATCAACCGGCTTCTCCCCTGATCGGAATACATGGAACTCGGATGCGCCATAATCCATGGCTTCTTGCCTCTTGCTTTCGGAGCTGGAAAGGACGACAACGTGGCATCCCATGGCAGCGGCAAGCTTGATGGCCAGATGTCCGAGGCCGCCGATACCCATGACGGCAACACGGTCTCTTGCAGACACTCCGTATCTGCTCAAGACAGTCCAGACTGTAGCCCCAGCACACATCAGCGGAGCTGCATTGGCAGAGTCGTAGCCTTCAGGGATGGGGTAGACGCATTTCTCGTCCCATACAGCACCAGAGCCGAAAGTGCCGTTGTCGAAGTCGTGGAATCCATATTGCTTTTGGTCTCGACAGAACTGGTCCCAGCCTGTCCAGAATTAGCATGCTTCCAAATGACGTAGTTGAAACAGCGTGGCTTACCTTGAGAACAATTATCGCAGTTGGCGCAGACTTCGTGCGTGTACCCGAAGCCGACGCGTTGGCCAACTTTGACCGATTTCACTCCCTGGCCCACTTGGCGGACAATACCAACTCCCTCGTGTCCAAGAGCCTGATCGGCACCAAGATAATGCTCATCTGTGCCACATAGACCAGAATGGGTGGTTTCAATGTAGACCTGGTGAGATTCGAGCTGTGCAGATACGCTGCTTTCGACGAGCTTCTTGCTGGCAGAGCCCTTGATGACGTTGTATGTTACTGACATGGTGATGGAGAATGTTTTTTTGGAATGATGGGAAATAAATCACAAAGGCTCTTCGAGAGAATACCTTATATACATAGGAAAGGAACAGCAAGGCCATGGGGTCCTCCTACGTCGCAAAGACATCGCAGCAAATTTTCCCTGCTACAACGTCTATCAAAGCTTCCATGATGTCGATGCGGCAACACGAAACAACGGTTCACTATCCCGAAAGAGCGATTCGGAGGAGATGCTCTACAATTCGGTGGCGCTGACAAACAAACGGTGGATCAAAGCAGCACCTGTTGTGCAATGAACAGTGGTTGAACCTCCGAGCCTTACTGTGATTGTAAGCCTCGGTTGAGGGTCGGAGGTGGCAGGTCCCCTGTTCGGCCCGATCGGTGGGAAATCGGCCAGCAGGATAATCGAGCCCCACTGCAAGTAAAACACGGTTCCAGGCTTCGTCAAGGCCCCATTGCTTTCAACACACATGTGGGCGACGAGTTCGCCAGATACGCCAACATGGGTGTTGACAGCCGCCTTGCTAATCCGCTTCTCATAAGATATCTCCGATCGCACCAGCAAGACTGCTGCATCAGGTTAAGCGATATCGGTGTGCAAGGAACCCCCCCTCGAGGACTTTAAGTCAATCAACGGTCTGTTCAGGATGATTCTCCGCAAATTCGCTCCCGCGAGTAATTGAAGGTTATTTCGGAATTTCTCATGCGCTAGCAACC
Organism: Paraphaeosphaeria sporulosa; assembly: GCF_001642045.1. Taxonomy (NCBI): domain Eukaryota; kingdom Fungi; phylum Ascomycota; class Dothideomycetes; order Pleosporales; family Didymosphaeriaceae; genus Paraphaeosphaeria; species Paraphaeosphaeria sporulosa. The sequence continues at coordinate 2,348,516 of NW_017253360.1, read as the reverse complement.
TGCGCCAGCAGCCCGTGTGGGTTCGTCCAGACAATCGAAGATGCGGCGGATCTGGGATTAATTCAATCGACACTGCAGCGCAATCAATACCCGAAGACCATGATGTCTGGTTTCCTGAAGTCTGGAACTATCACGAATACCACAGGAGTCAGAGATGTATCGGAGCACAGAGCCGTTTAGTTTCCGGAGTAGCCAGTCGCCGAAGGATACCTCGATAGAGCTCTGGAAGCTTCCCGCCGTGGCCTTGCTAATTTTGCAAGAATGTATACAATGTCGTGATGTGGACACACCTGCAAGTTGTATTTCAAGAGAGTGGAAAGAGGAGCCCTCTACTTGTAATGATCTAATTTCCAGATGTTCGCATCATGGTATAGCTGAAATCTAAGACCTGAATTTTATACTCACAAGCGTAATAGGGTGTCTCGTGTTCCACACCTTCAATGCTCTCAGCTGTGCGTCGAAGTACTTTTGCCACCCTGTGGCTGCAACCGAATACGAGTACAATTGAACGAGTACAATCTTTACAACTACGCTCACCGGACCTAGACGCATCGCAATGCATGACGAATTGCTTTCACCGTACGATATTAAGACCGCAACCACGTGCCTGAGCTCCACAGGTTTGCAAGTTCCTTCTTTTTTCTCATGTGTTGAGTTCTCGGCCAGTTCACAGCCTTTGTCGCTGACAGAGCGCACCTGGCCGCGCGACACCTGTTTCTCGACCAAATCTTCGAAGGATTGAATCGTCTTCCTCAAAGAATCGAAAAGGTAATTGACCAGAAACCAGCCGCTCTGAAACAACACTACTTACCCCCACGCTGCGGACCGTGTTCGCGGCGCTGCACTCCGCGCCGCTCTCAACCGTGCTGACCTGCGCGTTGGTCGGGCTCGCTCGCCCTCATGTCATTCTGCTTTGCCGCGCTGATCGCTGCTCCGGCGAGGTCACGCCCTGTTTTGCCGGCAGGTGAGAAGGCTGAGTTAGTGGACATTAAGAACCAAACATACAGATTGACATTGGCTATTTCGAGCAAGGATGGCTGCAAGGTTGAGATTATTTACCGGTAGCGGGGATGCTCAAAATCGATCATCGTGTGCAAATGGAAGCCCATAAGCTCTAATCTTCTACTCCCAATCTTCTTTAAGAGACTCTAGCCATCTTATCTTTGCTATCAAACCCGAGGAGGAGGACCAGGTCATACCCTTTGCAAGTATTATACTTAGTCCCTGTTTACATACACATCATACGATAATGGACGAAAGAGCAGGCTGAAGGCCGTATTACTGACGTAAATCAGCTTGGTGGCGCAGTGGGCAGTTGATTAACCGCCCGGGTCTGCTTTGGGGCAGGCAACAGGCATGCAGCACATGTCATTGGCCGCTTAACGAAACTCATTCTCTCAATCACGGATGCGTCCATTCCATTATTAACGAGGCTATGCCTATGCATGGAAACATATGTTATCTATCCCGCTTCCTAAGTCTTCGCTCAAGATTCCTGTCGTCATTCATGCAACACAAAAGCTGTGCGCTACTTTAAAAGAGCCCCTTGGGCAACGATTAAAGAGAAACTGACTTGTTAGACATGTCATCTAGTGTGGGAGCATATACAGGGGGTGGTCCAAGTGGGCAATTCCAGAACACTATCGATTGGGGCCTTATCGGTACATCGACAGTCTCGGCCACACTCGACATACTCTCTCGCTATTGCGCCGCTGGAGTAGATCATTACACAGCATCGATCGGGGAATTTCTCTGCAATCACTGGTTTCAGCTTTCAACGAATGGCCAGCGACGTATGACGGATGTTTTAGAGTCACTGTCATGCAACAGCACGATGGGTGATCGCGTGTGGATGGGATTCGGCCGTCGCCACATTGCCCGGAGTTTATCGAGCACATCCCAAGGCACTGTATGTGTAGCTTTCTGTGGTGCACTTGCGGAATGTTTTGATGAAGAAGTCGCTGCAGAGATTCTTCACGAGATGGTCAAGACTATAAATGCACCAACCCAACTCACGCCATCAATATTGCAGTGGAAGAACTTGATAAAAGTTTGTGCTGGAATATTGTCGCAGTCGGACTTCGGCAGCTTCGTGGAGGAGTTGATTCAACACAACCCGACATACTGGGATCTCGATACGGATTCCCAAAGCTATCACAAGGCTGACAGGAGCTCATGTCAAAATCCCAAGTTGATTGCTGAAGCCATCCAAGCAATCGGAGATGTTTCTAAAGGTAAACTTGGTGAGATAACGATAATGGGTGGCAATGCCATCGGTTGGCTTGCGGCAATCTCCGAGTGGCTATTTAGTCTCTCCACGTCGCTGGAAATCGGGGATGGGACAGTCATTTATCAGAGTATACCGAAAAAACGTATACAGGCGCACTTTATCTTCAACACTACATCCTCCAACCGCTCAAGTGGCCAGTTCTCATATGAACTGCAATGCGTTGGCAAAGTGTACAACATCGATGATCCAACAATGCTCTTCCGAACGAGAAGCCCGAGCGATGACGGCCCAATGTGTGGAGGGCGATTAGCCTGGGCCAACATTTTCCAACGGTTTTTTGGGTCGACGTTCGAATCACTTATCCAGGACGAGAGACGAGCTTTCGAAAGTATCATCGGAAGTGTAGCAAGGATGCTGAGCGCTATTGTGAAAGCAGATAGCAAGATACCACGTCGCTCAATAGCTGCATGGCGGCTGTATGTTTTCGCCTCACATGGTTTGGGATTCGTCGAATTCATCACGTGGCGGTTTCCTGAATTGGCTCCTTTGCGAGCTGGTTTCGAGTCGAGCTCAATCTGTACACTGGAGGAGGCGTGTTCATCTTACGAAAACTCGCTGACGAAGCTTAAGATAACATGCGCAGCACGTGGTTGTCACGCATGCAGTTACTCCGCGGAAAGGGATCCGAAGTCTGAGCGATATTGTCAGCCCACTGTGGTCAAGACTATCATAGCACTAGCCCTAACACTTGCGTCCACTGAGATTGCCAAAGACTTGTTTATCAAAAGCGCAGGTCTCTGGAGATTCTATCATTGTCAACGCAAAATAGAAAAGACGAAATATCCGCCTGCTTCGGATTCTGGACCAGCCAGCGTGGGGGGAGTGTACAGCAGTTTCTGGAACTGGGCGTCCATGGCGGCTGTTGGATCTGGATGGAATCGACAGTTTGGCGATTACATCATGCTCTTTTACGGTAATGAAGGCTACAATCTGATGTCGACAAGGAACGCTACTGCCGTATCAACGGGTGGGATATGTATCTACTCCAAGGTCCTGGATCCTACCACCTTTTCCACTTTGGATGTCGAAAAGACATCGTTGGTTTACATCTGCGCTGGAGGCATCGAGCATGAAGGAAAACCATACGACCTAATCAAAGACGATGACAGACCATCAGGCACAAATGGGCCGGCACATGGAGCGTTAGATCCGTATGATGCGTCTTGGAAACATTCGAAGATCTATGGAAAAGTTCGGGAAACTACTCAGGGCCTAAGAGTTTCTTATCAGATGGCTCTAGGTGATGCGGAAAGCGAGAAGTATATCACCATCTGGCCAGCGCAGCTCGCAGAAGACATCGCGTACTCTAGAGGCTGGGTAGACTGTGATGGTTCTGGCTGCCCAAGGATCATGGATCTCACACGCTTGGTTCAGGACGACGAGTCTGGCAAATTTGAAACACTTGGCATGAAATTTTGCGTCATACCGAACGATCCTATGGCAAAGTGTGCCGCAATCACTGTCGCTTTCCAGAACAAAAGCTGCGGTAGGGTACTGATGCGGGAAGGAGCATGTTTACAATGCTGCATCGGGACAGCTCTGCGAGGCGACACTGACAGTAATTACCAAAAGGCGTATTATGCAGAGGACCGGCGAGCTCTAACGTGGTTTATTGTGTAAGGCTAGTTAATGATCCAAGTTGTTACGTAGTATTTGAACGTCTGAGGATGCTCCCGCACAAATGCTAGATCGAACCCTACAAACTAATGGGAAACGTGTCAGTGAAGGGGAGTTGAGAGGTCGTCAAAAAAAGCCAAATGGTGGAAATTTGACACATAAGGGGAGAGGATACGGACGGAATCATGAAACCCCCCAGCTCACTTCATCGGTAGAGTCATTGAAAAAGGCATTTTTTTCAAGTGTGAAATCGAAACACATCATGAATTTCAACCTCGCTCCTCTATCTACTCTCATTGGCCTTGCTACGGCCGCCCTAGCATCTGAGGCCGACCCCCAGAGTACTCCGCCCACTCGGAGGCTAGAGCGTGAGCCCCGGAGAGCCGACACTCCTAAAGATAGCTGGAAGCGCCAATACAACAAGGGTGCTATCCCTCAAACTCCACCCGAACCGGGCTTTGAAGCCGCTTCAAATGTTCATGTCCGCTTCGAAACCATAGATACCACCGAAACGCATCAGATCGTCCTGCCTCGCGCTTGCATTAGAGGACAGTCCGCTGTCGTGGGCTCACGTAAGGAAATCAGGGATGGAAAGGCTTCCAAGTCTTCTTTCTTTGCACAAGAAGATCTCGCTTTGGAGAAAGGCAAGGAAAAGCCCGATACGAGTAATTGTCGTGACAAGTACGTCACCAGGTTTGTTTTTAAGAACGGAGTACCTGAGCTGGCTGACGGAGAGTCTGGAAAGATCCAGCTGCCTGATGAGACTCAGTTCATGCTCCAGGTCGTTGTGTCAGACGTGACAGAATTTGGATTCGATGCGCTACCGAAGGGCTGACTGTCCCTAGGGTCTAGTGGGGGATGCTGATGGTGTGTGTTTGGGCGAGAATGGTGTTAGTGTTCATTACCAATGACTTGATTCTTGTCGCTCCTTTATCGTACATCTGAAATATCTTTCGAGCTTGGCATCATCTAGACCAAGGTAAGATGTCTGTACATCCACGTGAGCTCTTTCAGTGACATTGAACCAAACAATCCTTTCTGGTGCTAGGCCAATCTGACGCATGAATTAGTTTCCTAGATGTTTCACACAAAAGCTTTATGGATTTCAAGGTATCCCGGAACCTCCTTGAACTGGAATACCGAACAAAGTCCAAGCCCTGAATATGGTGGTTTACGTGCATCGGTTCCGCGGAACCAGATCCTTGGCAGAGCTTACGAATATATTGCGGAGTAGATTTGTTCACATTATGAAAGCATCGAGCTGAAACGTGTGGAATAAGATCCGCTTTGTAATATATAAACCGAAAAAGGGTCTAATTCCAGGGAACAGGAGGCAGTCTCATGTTGTTGTAGCTTACCGCACCGCGGAACCACGCATATGAACACTCCGCCTCTGCTTGCGTACATCCAGTTCCCGGATTGAGTGAAGTTTTTGTGCACTAATAAAGACACTCATCGGGGCAAGTAGGAATGTGCGCCCAAATTTAGTATATATGGGCTTTGGTTTCCCAATCCAAAACTGAAGAAACTTGTCGCATTCGCACTCTATGCTTTCCTCACCCTTCCACACAATATCCTGATCTTCAGTTCCAGCAAGCTAAAAAAATCCCGAAGCGAAATAGCAACTCGTTATGGGTATCACGCTATATACTGAAGGCACACCCAATGGCCTAAAAGCCTCTATCGCCTTGGAGGAGCTGGGTCTCGAATACAAGGTACGTCTAGAAACTAACATGGGGCCACAATATGCCAACGATTGACAACGCATCATCCAGGTCGTGACCCTGGACTTCAATTTGCACGAGCAAAAGGAACCCTGGTTCTTGGAGATCAACCCCAACGGTCGCATTCCCGCTCTCACCGATAAGGGTGAGGGCGGCCGCGAGACCACGATCTTTGAAAGTGGTGCTATTCTCTTGTATCTTGTCGCCACCTATGATAAAGATAACAAGATCTCTTACCCTTATGGTACCAAGGAGCACTGGGAGACTATCAATTGGGTACGTCGTACTGTGTTGTGACACTCGTACCCTTATCTAATAAATGATGGACAGCTCATGTGGCAGATGGGCGGCCTCGGTCCCATGCAGGGTCAGGCCAATCATTTTACTCGTAAGTTCCAGCGTCCAAGAGCAGCCTTCTAAAGACGCAACTAGCTCACAATTTACTTATGTTAGGTTTTGCCCCAGAGAAGCTCAAGTATCCCATCGACCGTTATGTCAATGAGACACATCGTCTTTATCGAATTTTGGATCGCCAGCTCGCGAAGAACGGTACCGGATATGTTGTGGGTGACCGTGTCACAGTTGCGGATATAGCAGTCTGGCCGTGGATCGCCGCACACAGTAAGTTCGTCAAGACCAGGTCGACTTTCGGGTACTGCATCACTCCTTCGGGGTATCGCTAGTATTCAAGTGTTCACCGAGGCGCTATAATTGACAGAACGCGCTCATTGACGTGTAATTGCAGACTTTTCTGGGATAACTTCGATTGCACAGTATACCGAGATTGTGAAATGGTTTGAGAATCTTCTCCAGAGACCCGGATTCGAGGCCGGCCGCAATGTGCCACGTCCTCATTTCCATATCACCTTGAACGAGCTCCCCGAGGAAGAGCTCGACAAGATCGCCGAACATGGCAAGAAGTGGCAGGACGAGGCCCGAGAGAGAGAAACTTTTGTCGAATAACCATACGAAATGCGATCAAAAGATACGAGTCTAGTCCAGAGGTGTTATTGGAGCAACAACTCAGCAATAGTCCAAAAGGATATGATCACTGGTCTTGTCATCTACATTACAGTTTCACAGCTATCAGGTGACCCACTTGAGCTCCTATCGAACAGATCTAAGAATTCTACTCATGATCCATGTCCCCCGCTATCGACCCCTTCAGCCTCTTTCCATCTCTGACGTACCATCCCAATGCTATAGGATTGGAACTTATTACTCGTAGCTGCCCTTCGGTTCGCGGTTCGGTCATAACCCGCCAGGTCCGATCGAATGGCGAGGCACAGTTTTGAAGCTGGTGATGAGACAATGCCGTGATGTAAGCCCCTCTCCTTCCACCACTAGGATCTATCTCGGTGTCATAGTCCGTGAGACAAATAGAGCAAGTCTGTAGGTCTTAGGAGAAGGGAATGAAGTGGTCAGGAGCAACCTTTCATCTACAACACGATCCACAATCATTGCACAAATCAATCACAACGTCTCGGGCCAGTCCGTCGCTCACACCGGAGGTCCAAATTAGCGTGCTTGCTTGAGAATCTTACGCAGTATATATAGTCCGAATTGGTTTTATCCTTCACATACGATATAGGACGCTGTTGTTTTTTCTCAGCGTCGCAAGAAGCCACATATTCTCCACGTTCTGTTCGTAGAAATGCGCAGCGCTTTCTAGAGCTGCTTGAGGCGACCCTGCGGCCTTCAAATTGACTCTTTCAGAGAGCCATTCCGGGTCGAAGGGAGTTGTTTTGCAGCCAGCTGAGGAAGCAACACCCGCGTAGACTGCAGCAACGCAGAGAAGAAATCGCATATTGAGGAAACCGAAATGCGTGGACATTTGAATCAGTACCGGCCTGAGCTACGAAGCAGCGCAGGGTATTTATCTGCCCAACTTGTAAAGGCTGTACCCCTTGGTCCCTACGCCCTGTTCATTCGACGTCATATTGCCAGGATTTACTCGGCGGTTATTGTGCAGGGAGAGCTAGTACGTGCGCTAAGAGCCGTATACACGCGTACTCGCTCTCGCTACTAGCCCTTCGCGACTCACCATCAACGTGCTTCAGGCTTGGTGGATCTTTGCGAAAGAAGAGCCGAGTGTAACGTTTTAGAGGCTAGATTGACCTCACCACAAATGCCTAAACCGACCCTTAATATTGTCCGTCCGTCAGTGCCCACCGCTGCTTTGATGCAGCCTGATTCCACTAAAAGGAAGCTTGTCGGACCGTATGTGATTGTTTCAAGACCATAACAGGATCTTTTTATCTTCTGATTGTTTCATGCACATGGGAAGCAACTTTGCGCGAGTATCAAATCCGGACTTGTTCGTCAATGATGATTAGGGTGATTATCAACCAGTGTGCTTGAAACCCATGATAGATAAATAGCCACATGCAGACCCTGAATCGGCTATACCCTAAAGCAATTGTACTCAGTCCACCTCGCATTTTCTGCCCTCAGCGGTACATGCACGAATCAGCCTAGGTTGCCAAAATCCAAGAAGTGCCAGGACGGACGCCCAGCGTCAACGAAGAGTCAAACACGTACAACATGACCTCGTGTTGGCTAATAAACCCATACAAGCCCTGTGAAAAAACTCTAGTAATCCGACTAGATTGCGAATGGAGATTGCAACAACACATACTGCTAGAGCCCAAACGTATTGCTGCCAGCACGGTACGTGCATTTGTCTCTTGGAAACCTGTCGGTACAGGAGCGAGACCAGAAACAAGTACATGATCAAGGCAAGAATCTGGCAGATGAGACCACCAAGCACCACGCGACCGCCAATCTTGACGATGTCAAGGTTGCCAGTTACTTGTACGAACTGTGTACAGAATGCGATCGAATCGATAAGGATGAAGCTTGGGGGAAGGGCTCGGCGAATCGGAGTGGGGACGGTCTGGCCATTTTGGATGCTCTAACGAAGAACAACATCTTGGAGCTGCTATTCCTTTTCACTGTTTGTTTAGGAGTGCAGTGGTAGTGTTCGGTCCAAGGATTGGGGGTGCGAAGGTATTTATACGTGGCCATGCGGCGCAAACTAGCTGCATGCAATTGGATGGTGACAGGCGGCCACATTGATGCGACGCCGACCACTATCGTGCCCAACAGCCCAGGGGACCCTTTGAAAGCTGGATGATCGTGGGATGATTTGCAGGTCGTAGGCAGGAACGATTTCTGCTACAGTAGATGCCAAAAACGCATGCCGTCTTCCTAGACATGATTCCGCATCAAGCACGACAAGATATGGCCTCAGCGATTGTCCCGTGTCCGTCCCCTTTGCGAGAACGCCCGGATATCACTCCCCCATCGCGTCTAACCAAGCCTATTCGCCCCACTCTGAAGACTGAAGCCACCCACACTTCCAGTCTCCCTCTTGTCCAGCGCCGCCCAAATTGCCAGTATAGCACCCACGCCCGTAATCGCCGTCCGCACAAGGTGCAGCTTCGTCCACCGATCAATCAGCGCCTTGGTCGTCTCCTCCTGCGCAACGCCCACCTCGGCCTTCTCGTCCAGCGCAAGCGCGTCGCCCTTCGCAAACAGCTTATCGTTGATCGGTTTAAGGACGAGGACTGTGAAGGGCATGATGGCTGGGATGATGAGGGTCGCGGCGGCGTTGAGCTTGAAGGGAAGAGAGGCAGGGTCCTCTGTTCACAGCATTAGCGGATGAGGGGAACAGGACAGGACCGCATACGGTTGTAGGCGACGAAGCCGGTGCATGCGGCGGCGATGACGCTGCAGCCAATACCGAAAGGCTTTGCACGTTCGTAGACCCTTGCCCACTGTTTGGCGGCGAGCGGGGAGGGTGCATCCATCACGGCGGGTATCGTGACGAAGGCGATGGTTGCATTGCCGCCGAGGAGGTACGTTGATGCTGTAATTCCCACGCTGGTGTGCAGTCAGTTGTGCCATCCCTTATGCATACGCAGGTCTGTCGTACGCTTGAGCGATGAGAAGCCCCGCCGGAGGGCGCTCGTTGAAGAGGTAGCCTGCTGTTGCCATTATGAGCAGCTGGATGTTAGAGGTAGATCAACCGAGGTGTTTGGAAAGAGCAGAGCTTCAATACAGGGGACCACTCGCTACAAATAGCACCCTTGGGGGTCTGACAGTTGCTGGATCTTGAGCAGCGTGAGGTCATGGAGCTGCGCGGCTGTCGGGTGCGGAACGCTGTGGAAGGCACCGCGCGGGTCTCACTCGGTCCCGATGATGCGCGCGTTGATCTCGCGACAAGCCCCGAACGTCGTTGCGCAACATTGCAGAAGCTCTTGCTTTTTTACGATTTCTTACCATTAGTTTGTATGTTGAAGAGCTTAGATGTGAAGATTTGCAAGCGTCCTCAGTCGTAGTCGGCTTCTTGCCTCAAAAGCGTCGCGCATATGAAACGAGCATGTCGGAACGGATGCGGAAAGACAGATGGCGCCGTTTAAAGCACAGGTCGATCCTTTGCGAATGAAATAACTCTTCTCTCGCGCAGTACGTGATAATACTAATCGAGCCGATTTCGAAAACTACAGACGTCAACGATAATTGCGACACAGCCACACACGCGAAGTTGGACAGCCGGGGCATTCATATGGGCGCATCACCTCCAACCTAAGTTAAGATAAAGAGACATGTTCTGTAAGCCTGCCCCAGTCCCGCCGCCCTGCGTGGAGCTGACCATCAAGCATTCAACACTACAGCGAAGCTGCACCACGTCACGCCTCTCCCGGCGGGCACGACGTTTGAAGCGGCGATCGAGAAGCTCCAGAACCACGACCTACTCATGAAACTTGACCCTGAGCTGCATTCCTATGAGACGTTGCCTTCCGACGATGCTGCGCCGAAGACGAAGCGATACAAAGTGACAGATCATATGCACGCGCTGCCAAAGGGCCTGTGGGACTCGACCGTGACCTTTGAGAGCCAAATCACCAACACGGATGACGGCGTGCTTTGGGTGATCAAGGCGCCTCTCGGGCTGGTGCAGTATACCACTTGGACCATAATGCGGAACGCAGACGTAGGCAAGGGCAAGGAGAAAGCAGTGGAGGACGGCGAGTCAGCAGAAAAGCAGAGCGAGTTGAGTCTGGTGGAAGAGGTCGAGATCAAAGCGTCGAGGCTGCTGGTTGGCACAGTCAGAAATAAATGCGAGGAGAACTGGAGAGGTGTCCACGGCAGGTTCATAGGACACCTGCAGGGCGTCCCGGTGAAGGCTTGAGTGGATGTTAGCGAGACATGGGCGCTTCGATGGCGCAGATAGTCAAGCTTCTAGGCTTCTGCAAAACTTCGGCTCTTCCGCTCTTGCTATGGTGAGCCTCCAGCCAGACCCTGCGGTACCGCGCACACCAGCCCCCACCACTCCCAAGCGGGTGGGGCAAGCGCGATTCTCGCCGAGAAATGGCAAGTGATCGCCTGGGGTGAGACTTGGTGAGCTTGGCCTGGTCCTTTCTTCGGTCTGCGAAGGTTATCGTTATCAGACCAGAGCAGTTGACCGTTGCGTGATGATGTTGGTAGATAACGAGATATCGTCTCACTCGAAGCCCGTCTGATGAGGCAGCATGTGGTCTTCGTCGCTGCTGCACAAGGCCACAAGCAGAGCGTGGATCGTCGGCAGAAGCTGCCCCGTAGTACAGGTGGGCCTGGCATTGGCGAGCGGCGACGGTGCGGCGCTGCTGCTCTTCGGCACGGTGTTCCACGCCCAGGTCGCCCGTTGCCGGTCCAGATTGGCGGGTGTGCTCTGCTTTGGGCAGCTGAGGATGGCGATTGTTTGCCCTGCATATGGAGCGCCCAGGGGGTGCCGAAGCGAGCGTGCGTCTGCTCGTCGGCGCGCAGGCCGAACAGGTTGAAGAGCAGACCGCGAGCTCGCCTTGGTTGCCTGTGATGGTGGTCTGCAACAGACGGTATCTCCATGGAGGCGCGTGGAGCGTGCCCACTGTTTCAGTGCAAACGAGGGCGCGTGGCAGCTCTGGAGGGTCGCTTGACCTGCCAACGCGCGCGTGCCGATAGGCCCTATCGATAACGCCATCCCCGCAAACCGACATGTACATACTGTAGCCCGCAGCGTGAGCTGTACGCTGCATATCATACCCGCCTTGCGGCTTTGCTTTGCTGCCATTGTCTTCGCACTGATACCGAGAGCTCTTTATGCTCGCTTTTCCTGCTGAGGAGCCCGCCGTTGTAAGCTACGTCGTCTAGCCTCGCTGCTTGCTGCTTGCGCAGGCCAACGCTGGTCCCCCCCGCATGAGCTAGAACCGCGCCGCGGCAGTGTAGTCAAAACCGCCCACCCACCCGGCGCCCAGGTCACGGTAAACGGTGCTTCGCTCGTTCTCCCCCCGTCCGTCAGTGACTGTTCCCTTCTGTGAGTTGCCAACGATTCAGTTTGCTGGCAGGCCTCAAGGAACCGTCGTTCACAGCATCTTGCTCCCTATTTCCCGCACCGTACGACGCGCCCAGCCTCATCCGCACCTATCCACGCGTTACCATGGAGCCATTGTCAATCGACTCGGTTGTAGTCAACACTCCCGGCGACATGACCCCAAGCGGTCCGCCGACGCCGAGCGAGGCTATACACATTGAGCGGCCCAAGCTGAAGGGCCGTCAGCGTCTTCTCCATGGGTTACAACGGATGGGCTCGTCACCCAGCCTAGCTGGTCTGAGCAGGTCCCGCTCGCACAGCATGCGAGGAACAACCAAAGCCTCCATGTCGTGCGTGTCGTTGGCATCGGGTGCATCGCCGTACGCTCAATCGTACGGCAGCTCCTACTCCTCGGAGCTCTCGGCCGGCTTCTCGACGGCTCCCACTTCGGTCGCCAACAGCCCACCGGGCAGCCCTTTGTACGATGAGAAGGCGCGTTTTCGAATGTTCAGTCCCGATGGGCCCTCTACAGCGCCTATCCCATCCGAATTCCGGCCCTTGACCAAGGATGGGATCGAAGCGGACGGCGACTACTTCTCGCGGCCGATCCGGAAGCGCCTGCAACCAAGGCCAAACTTCAATTTCTGGTCCGACATGCCGGCTGAGATTCGAATGCAGATCTTGCGCCATCTCGAGCCCAAAGAGATTGTACGATGCTCCGCCGTGTCAAAGACGTGGTACTCTATGTGTTTCGATGGCCAGCTGTGGAGCGATCTGGATACATCTGGATTCTATCGCGACATCACTGCCGATGCTCTGGTCAACATCATTACCGCAGCGGGTCCGTTCGTGCGCGATCTCAACCTTCGCGGGTGCGTGCAATTGCGAGAGCAATGGAACAAGAAGGGTCTCATCGATGCGTGCCGTAACCTCGAGAACTTTTCCCTGGAAGGGTGTCGGATCGATAGGACATCGATTCACTGCTTCTTGCTGCAGAACAAGTCCTTGGTACACGTGAATCTGTCAGGTCTGGTTGGCGCGACCAATGCCGCCATGAAAATACTGGCGAACCACTGCCCGCGTGTGGAGCATCTTAACGTGTCATGGTGCAACAACATTGACACCAGGGGTCTCCGCAAAGTCGTTGAAAGCTGCCCGAACCTGAAAGATCTGCGTGCTGGAGAGGTACGCGGTTGGGATGACGTTGACTTCATGTTTGAGTTGTTCAAGCGCAACACCCTGGAAAGACTTGTTCTCATGAACTGTGACAGCCTCAACGACGACTCTCTTGCTGCGTTAGTCGAAGGTGTCGACAGCGAAATAGACCTCCTCACTGGACGACCCATCGTTCCGCCGCGACGACTGAAGCATCTGGACCTCACCCGGTGCCGCGGGATCACCGACGCAGGGGTGAAGAAGCTAGCGCACAATCTTTCCAACTTGGAGGGCCTCCAACTTTCCAAATGCCACAGCTTGACCAACGACGCTTTTACTACATTGCTACCCACGCTACCTGTTCTTACTCATTTGGATATCGAAGAACTGGACGGATTGACGAATGAGGTGCTGAAGACGCTTGCTTCTTCAATGTGCGCACCTCACTTGAAGCACCTCTGCGTCTCGTATTGCGAATCGTTGGGCGATGCAGGAATGCTTCCAGTCCTCAAAGCGTGCTCAAACCTCTGTTCTCTGGAGATGGACAATACCCGAATCTCCGACCTCGTGCTTGCCGAAGCCGCATCGTGCATCCGCACCCGCAACCGCCATGCGCGAGCACTGACTGGCACGGAGCGTCCCACCGTTGGTCTCCGCATCGTGGCTTACGACTGCGCAAATGTGACTTGGACGGGCGTTCGCGAAGTGCTGTCCCGGAACGCAGAGATCTCGCGCCCATCGCCCGGCTCACAGTCAAACATGCCCTCCTACCCGCGCGAAATTATTGGCCTCAAATGCTTCTACAACTGGCAGCCTACGGTTGAAGAGCACACGAAGCGCGTTTTGAGGGGTGACTTTGCTGCAGCTGCACGTCTGGAGCGCAAATGGGCCGACTGGATGATGATGAATGAAGAAGCTGGCGTGGGCGGCGCTGGTGCGCGACGGCGACGAAGACGCGCGCGCGAAGCACAGATGATGCATGCTGATGAGGAAGAGGGCGGCATCGGTGTAGGCACGGGCGGTGTTGGTCGTCGCCGTCGTGCTCGGAGTGGACCTGGCGGCTGTAGTGTGATGTGAGCGCCGTTCTTGGGCCTCTTTCCCTTCTTCGGCCTTGATCTCTCTTCATATCTTCATTCGTCCTTGGTTTTTTTGCTGGTGCTCGTTCGGATCTGGACATCCCGCGACCTCGCTCTTCACATTTTCTCATTCCTGTCCCTGTCATGTTTCTCTTTTGGAACTCTCATTTGTTGATAGTTAGCGTACGGGTTGGGTTTATTTTCATTGGCGCAATTATAGAGGTTGAGTGGTTCACTCCCTTTGTTGAGACTGGAGGACAGCTGGTTAGCTTAGTTGCCTATTTTAAAGTAGCAGTTATAGCGTCATAGTACCACTGGACTTTGCACGTATTCTGGACTTGATCTCGTTCTGGTTTGACACCATTCGACCGCAATGTTGGACACACTGCCCAGGGCACCAGTGTAGTGGGGCGTACACGTGACATGGGATACCTAAATGGGCATGGTCGCCCATTCCCATGAACGAGCCGCCACCAATAACTCCACTTGCCTACCACCGCATCAAAAATCAAGACCAACTTTCCCGGTCGTTGTAAGAAACATGGATCCAATAAATGGGCGTGAAGGCCTCGAAGCTTTTAGAATTGCCTCATTGCCGCCTGAGTTCTACTACATCCCGAACTTCATCACAGCAGAGGAAGAAGCGTCCATATTGGACAAGGTATGCATGCACCTCATCCTCTCCAGAACCAAAAACCACAAGTTTGGATCTCTCCTTCGCGATACTAACACACCTAGATCCCGGCTAATCGTTGGATCACCCTATCCCATCGCCGCCTGCAAGCCCACCCCTCGACCCTCACCAAGAACAACACCCTCCTTGGCGCGCCCTTGCCGCCTTACCTCCTAACCCCCATCGCAGAGCGCTTCAAGCAGCTCGGCATCTTCGACGACACGCCCCACCGGCAGCCTAATCACGTGCTTATCAATGAGTATAAGAAGGGTGAGGGAATTATGCCCCACGAAGACGGCGCGGCGTATGCGCCTGTTGTTGCGACGGTGAGTCTGGGCGGGAGTCTGTGTTTGGAGCTTACGGTGAAGAGTTCTGTGCCTGAAGGCGAGTCTGCTCCTGAAGAAGAAAAAGGTGGAGAGAAGGGGGAGTACGCTGTGCCCGCGCGGATTTTGCAGGAGCCGAGGAGTCTGCTTGTCACGACGGGTGCGGCGTACGCAGACTTGCTGCACGGAATCTCGCCGGTCGAGGTGGATGAGGGGCTTGGGGAGGAGACGGTGGCGAACTGGGCTTTGTTGGGTGATAGCAGTGCCTTTGAGGGAGGCAGGAACGAGCGAGGTACAAGAGTTAGTTTGACGTACAGGGATGTGTTGAGGGTCAGTGGAGCGGCGTCAAAGGTGCTGGGAATGGGCAGGCGGTGAAGGTTGCGTCTTGGGAATGGAATCCAGTGATGATTCAAGCGCCGTAACAGCAAGGGGGCATATGAGAGAGCGACGAGTGAATGTAGACTCGCGTGCCCAATGTACGAGACGGTCTCAGCCCACAGTTTGCGCTGCGCACAAACTGCCAACAAAAAAACCCGTATTTGCTAGCCTCTAATCCCACGACCCTTCCCCACCTCCTTCGCGTTAGTCATTAGTATCGCATTCCCATGCAATGCCCAACAGGCTCCCTCCTCCTGGTTACCTCATCCCAGGTCTCTTCTTCGGGGTGTTTACCTTTTTCTACCTCCGAGACCTCGCCAGGATATTCGCCGCAGCAGAGCAGAATTGGGCCGAGGAAAACAAGACGACGATGACCATGCTATTCCGGCTGAGCCTGTCCCGTCCGTGCATGTTGAAGAAATCCATCGCGACAACAAGCATACAAACCTCGCACAAGCACCAATCTACGGTTCCATAGCCGACGACAAAGCCTTCCCCACGAGCGTGGAGAAACAATAGGCCGTGGATTACGAATGGTGGACGCGGTTGGATGACCGGCGAGACGACATGGCTGCTTGGATCGCTGGTGTGCGGCGCGCTAATGAGGCCGAGAAGGAGGAGCGTTTAAGGAGGTTGGGGGATGGGGTTGCGAAGAAGGTGCATGAGGCGATTTTCGAGGGTGATGACAGGTGTGCTGAGGAGGGGAAGGGAAAGGACGAGTACCCAGCTCTGAGTGAAGAGAATTTAAACGGGATGGTGGATAGTGAGGATGAGTATGAGTTTTTGGAGCGTATAGAGGACTAGTCTTTAGGGTTGAGTAGCTATTACAAGGTTTTTGAGATCTAATCAAGATTTGATCAATATGATGGAACCGAATGTTATCCAGCTTATGGGTGCGAGCTGTTTCTAGCATGAGTGTAACCAATCCAATCCAAGTTAATTGTCGTGTTGGATTCGGTGTGATCGGACCGTTCTGTCCACAATGTCACATATGAGTGAAGTGCCGCGTTGCAAATCCGCTATTTCCATGGAATTCTGCCCATCGTGCTAGGCGTTGCGATGGGATCGAACGAGATACGTCGTGTCCATTTTAGATCCTTTCACCCATCACTTCTCATCCCGAGTGAACACCGACATAAATGTCCCATTCAACCGACAGTATGGCGCTCTCATAGAACCCCGCGTTTTATACCTAGCGTCGCCGTTGCCAATCTTTATATATGATGGGTTGCTAGATTCGGCCTATTTAGCCAGGTTCGCACCCATGTCGTGCCTCTTAGATCTCATGTATGCCACGCGCTTCCCGGAAACCGAATTGGCAAAGTGGGTTTTGGGATATTTCGGCACTCGCCTTTGGCATTTTCTAATTGATCATTTTCGACGTTTGGGGTGTTAAATCGGCGCCGCTAGGAGCAATGAGCGACGCATCACCGGGTCCCCGTTCGATATGAACTCTACGATCCCCGAAATACGTCCGACATAGTCCATACACAGGCATATAAAAGAGCGGAAAGTGGTCTGATTCTTCAGCAGCATCCCAATCCACCAGCTCAATACTTCCCTTGAGTCACCATGGTCTCTCTCAAACTCCTCTCGCTCATCCCCATTCTCGGGCTCACCACCGCCCAGAACACCACCCTCCGCTACATGCCCTTTGGTGACTCCATCACCGAGATTATCTGTTGGCGCGCGCTCCTCTGGGAGAAGCTCCAAAGTACACAGTGGGCATCCGTGAACTTTGTCGGCAGCGGCAAAACGGAGAACAACTGCAAAGACACCAAGTATGATCGCGACAACGAGGGCCACTCAGGCTTCCTTGCCATCGACATCGCGAACAAGAACCAGCTGGATGGCTGGCTGAAGACGAACCCTGCGGACGTGATTACCATGCACCTGGGGACCAACGACATCGTGCAGCAGAACAAGAACGTGGCGGATATCATTGCGGCTTTTACGAAATTGGTGGGGACGATGCGGACGCATAATCCGAAGATGAAGATAGTCGCAAGTGTACCAGTTTCTTGGCAGTGTCTGTGAGCTGAGCATGTACAGGTCGCGCAAATCATCCCCATGGGCATCGGCTCGTATAACACCAAGATCCAGCAGCTCAACGCGCAGATCCCGACGTGGGCTGCCGGACTCAACAAGACAGAATCGCCTATCTGGGTTGTGGACCAGTACACTGGCTTCTCGTCGTCTGACTTGCGCGATGGCGTGCATCCGAATGCTTCAGGTGACCAGAAGATGATGAATGTCTGGTATCCAGCGTTGCTTCAAGCTTTTGCCGCGGCCAAGGCAGAGCAGGGGACGACGGCGGTCAAGTTCATCGCGTAAGAGAATACTCTTTGTGAAATCTCCTGGGAATTGGTCGAATCTTTGGAGCCTCACGCATGTTCATCAGGCCAGTTAGCCTCCAGTTACTGTATATACTTGAATGCTATTACGAACTGAGCTTTATTTTTGAAGTTCTACATCTAGTTGAGACTCTCTTCTCGCAAGTCTCGTCTATAACTAACTTCGCGTCGTGTGGAGCAGCACCGTAGCGCGCACGAAAGCAGGACATTTTGTTTGATAATGTAGTGACAATTCATGCTCTGAATTGACCATGAGCTTGGAGAACACTCGAATGGTAGGACCTTGGCATTTAGTGCTCGTAACCAGCATGATCACAACATTGTTCGATGATTATATAGCCCTTCCGGATTGGATCCGGTCGGTAGAGTCCGAGACGTTCACAGCAGTAGGGGCGGAGTCGACAAAAACAGACGATCAGGACGATAACACTGTGGACTCGCGCGACAGCGAGGCGAATGCATGGATTGCTGAGCCGCAGCAGGAAGGTTGCGAGGCTCGATGCATTGGACGGTATTTCTCCGCTTACAGGCTAGTCCGCTTCTATGACTAGCGCCTCGAAGCCGACCCCCTCAGGTTGCATCGAGCCAAAGACGCCGAGGGGAAGCGCCAGATGATCCGCAAAGCGTCCTTTGACCCCTCTTTTGCCCCGACGTGCCTGCATTTAGATGCACCAAAGCCGCCAAGATGAGGTAGCGGGTATGCTGCATGACGTTGCTCGAGTCTACCTGCCATCCGACGTCGCGCGCGCACCACGTGTGATTGCAGTCTTAATTGTACAAAGCCATGAAAGAGAATGGTGTCGCGTGGATACATGCAAGTTCATGGGGAAGGTGAATGTGGAACGTCATCTTCATGTACGGCTTCACGGCGTGCCACTACCATCACCATGTCCGCGTCTCTCACCCCATAGCCGCAGGCCCTAACGCCCGAATGACGCACGGGCGTTGCATGGTACCTGGCTACTACCTTTAAATATGCCTTGGGTTTCTTCGTTGGAACTGACCACTACACCAGTTCCAACTGCACCATGGCTACCTTTCTCGTGCTCTGGTGTTTGTTGGTTGCCTCGGTCGGCTTCACACGTGCTGCAGACTGTCCTGCGTCAAGGCTGCATCTCTCAGAAGCCCCATATGATAACTACTTTCTCTCCGACTGCATCACCAGCTCCCATGTCATTGTCACGAGCCCGGACGCCAACACCACCAACTCCAATGCCAAACCACGACTACTCGTAGCATGGCCCGCGGGCAACAGCGGCGCAGCGGCGTATTTCGAGGCCGAGAATGGCGGAACACTTGGACTGCACCTGGAGAATTCGACCACGGACGGGGAGGTGCTGGAAACTGTCAACGAGCCCGCCGCAGACGGAGCCAAGAATGAGAATGCTCGTGTAGGGGTAAAAGGTCTCATTCATTTCGACACGCCAGCTCTCCTCACGCTACCCATCCTTGGCTCCATCCGCTCCATCCGCGACTACTCTGAAGGTGGAGGAATACTCAGCCCAGACGTCCAGAACGCGGTCGCGACAGAGAAGTTTGGCAGCGACGGAGGCCAGTTCTACCGGACTTGGTTCGATGGCATGACTACCACATGGATTGACTTTACGCCCACTTCCGGGGCTGAAGCGGTCCAAATCATCACTGGCGACAAGTGGAAGTAGGTACAGTTCTTGGCTCTTGCGTGCAACACTAAGTCGACATGCAGGCTCCGTTTCAGCACTGGAACCTACGAATTCAGGGCAACTTTCAACTACCCTCAATTGGATCAGCTGAGCGCTTCCGAAGTGCTTAATAACGCCTCGCAAGGTCTCGTAAAGGAAAGCGCTGACCTAACAACGTCGCTGTCTTTCCTGTCCTACTCGAATAAGCTTCTTGCCGGATCCTGGAGGTTTTTAACATACTTCGGTCGCGATAGCATGCTCTCGGCGCTCCTGATGCAGGACATCCTCAGTCAAGGAGAGGGTGGCGCACTAGAGGCTGTTATCGGGGCAGTAATCGAACGCATCAATAATACGGATGGAACAGTCTGTCACGAAGAGAATCTAGGTGACTATGCTTCGTTCCTTGCTCGCCAAAAAGGTATCGATTCGAGCGCACCCACTTGCGACTACAAAATGGTTGATACAGACTTCCTTCTTCCCGTATTGATGCGAGACTACTTTGTAAACACAGACACTGGGGGGAGCAGGGCAACACCGTTCCTCTCCAAGAAGGCTACGTTCTTGGAGGAAAACGCAGGGGTCGCTTACTTGGAGCTAGCACAGCGTACTGCTGAGAAGATCATGAACACCACCGCACCCTTTGTCTCAAGCCAAGTTGCATCCAACCTGATCCACCTCAAAGACGGTGAATCGGTAGGCGAATGGCGAGACTCAAGTTCAGGGTTGGGAGGAGGACGCATCCCATACGACGTCAACACAGCTCTTGTACCCGCGGGCTTACGTGCAATCGCCACTTTGTCTCAAGCAGGTGTATTCCCAGATCACCCAGAATGGGCGGAAACCGCAGAAAAGTATGCGCAAGTCTGGGAAGACGAGACATTGAAGTTCTTCGAAGTGTCCGTTTCTCAAAGCGACGCCCAACAGCTCGTCGAACAGTACGTCTCCGATGCGGCTCTGGCAGGCCCCTCAAACACCGACCAGATAACGGGCAACATCACTTTCTATGCCCTTGCTCTTGGAGGTGCCGACAATGAACCTGTCCGCGTGATGAACACGGATGATTGCTTCCGCCATTTCCTGCTCAACACTACGAACCAAGAGCAGCTCAGCGCTTTCCTAGATCAAACCGCCGACCATATCCTACAAAACTTTCCTGTGGGATTATCTACAGATGTCGGACTGTTTGTGGCAAATCCTGCGTACGCCGGCAACAAGTCACTTTCGGACCAGTTCAAGAACTCCGACTACCACGGCACTGTGGTGTGGAGCTGGCAATTGGCCATGATGGCAGCCGGCCTTGGTCGTCAGCTTGCCCGTTGTGATGCAGATGGTGCACCTGGTGAGCAAATTCCTTGTCCTTTTATTCTCCGCACATCAATTGCTAAACCTACTGTAGATTTCTGCAACACAGAATGTCACAGCAAAGTCCAAAACGCTTACAAGGCGCTCTGGGATACGATAGACAAGAACCGTGCGCAGCTGAGTAGTGAGGTTTGGAGTTGGGAGTACAATAACGGGTATCAACCGGTGCCACTGAGCGCGTTCTCTACTACCGAGAGTGACATCATACAGCTTTGGAGCTTGACTTTCTTGGCTGTCCATGAAGAGGATGTGTGACTCCCAGTCGGTGGTTGTGAGGACGGCTTGTGCAGGGAGACCTACGAGTTGCCGAAATTTGGAGAACAAGTTGTGCTGGAGTAGTATTGTACATGTTAGCAGCGATCAGGCCTAGTCGGAACAAGATGGTCAGCTTTTGAATTCACGGAAATGGGAAAAGCCCAGCTAATGGATGTCCCACAACTACTAGCTTCTTTGACTCCTTGACCAGCCGGCTGCCGCACGTGTCTCCCAAGATAATGTGTGTATATTCTCCGCGGCGACCCCTTGCTACGAACCAGCCATTCGGTCCCCTGTTTCGTCACCCTTTCAGCACTTTCTTGCTCGGAGTATACTCCGGGCGAAGCTATACGTGCGGTTTAACATGCCGCCATTAGTTTTGCTGATTGGAGAATGCACCTGATTTCCCGTTGTACCTATGGTAGGTGTACACCACTCAGCCGGTTCGGCCATAGGAAGAGGGAAGATTAATCACTTCTTCGAGGGGGCACCAAATATACCGCCGCTTTTATCAATACCTATGTGCTTCTAGCATCATAGGTCTTCCTGGTGATCCAGGTCAGGCCCGGAATGCGATCCAGATCCCACGGTCATACGGAAGGACACGACGAAATTCCTCTGGAACGACATCCCCAAACGAGAACATTGCAGTCGCTCCACGCATATAAAAGCAAGTCCACGATAACTTCCCCTTCACCGGCTCGAACACTATTCTATTCTTACTTTCCTTAGTTTACACCCTACACGGCAGCCACCACAATGCAGCTCCCTACCCTCACCCTCCTCACCCTCTCCACCTTGGCGACTTTATCTACTTCCACCCCCGTAGACAACGGAATCCCTATCTCGAACGTACTCACCGCCCTCGGCGCCGCCAAACCCGTCACACCCTCAACCGTCGCCAAACCAGTCACACCCTCAGCCGTTGCCAAACCCGTCACACCTTCTGCCGCTCCAAAGCCTGCCACACTCCCTGCCACTACTAAGCCTTCCACTCTGCCTGCAGTCGGCGCCGCCGGCCCGCACATCAGCTCATTAGACGACATCGCCCTTCTCGGCGCCACAGGCAGCGTGGCCTCGACCCCTGCCATCCTCACCTACCTGCGCTCCACCACCACCGAGGTCAAGAAACATACGCTGAACATCAACAACACGCTCGCCTCCTACAACCGGCTCGACCTCAACTTCCTGACGAAGCGGGCTAGCAGCATCATCCAAATCAGGTCCGAGGTGACGGTGATTTGCTACAGCCTTACGCAGCTGAACACGGCGAGTATTGGACGGTGGACGGACAGTATTGGGGATTTGGCGAGCGTGAGGGCGCAGTTGCTGGCGGCAGTGCAGGAGTTGGTGTGGGAGATTGTGTTTACGCTTAGGGGCGCGTTGAGTAGGCTGCAGTGCTGTGAGTTTTTGTCTTTTTTTTTTTTGTTCCTGGACGTCTTGTTGTGTCTTGGATATGCACAGCTAACGGCGCGAATAGCAATCTGGGAACTCCTCGGCTCGCAGGTCCTCGTGCTGCTGGTCACGTTCGGACAGCTCTTCTGCATCCTGAACGTCTGGATCGATGGGTTCTTGAAACTTGCGTTGGGTCTGTTGAATGCGCAGATTGGCATTCTGACGAGCGTATTCGCGGGTGTGTTGTCGTATGTGGTGGATGTTGCGGGTGGGCTCTTCACCCAGGTGACGAAGCTTTTGACGTGTCTGCTTTCTTAAATGGGATGGGCCGGCGTGTCGAAGTAGGTCTTCGCGTTAGCTTGTTGGTAATTGGACGGGTACAAAAGCGCAGGTCATGTCTGAGCGTACAGTACCAAGGCAACATTCTTAGTAATATCGACCTATTTGTTACTTATGCTAGGGTAACACACTGCACTTAGCCCTGTGATATTGGCCTGTGAACAAGCCATCTTGTGTTAACACATAGGAAACTGAAATTCATCAATTAGTTGGGCTTAGGTGGACGGGCGAGACTGTACAAGCGAACTCTTAAGTGTACAGTGATAACGCAAATACCACGTCCCATCGGCTTACCCATCATCTCCCCTGAGATAACAAACTGCATCTAGCCCTGTGTGACTGACATGCAGATCAGTCATCCAAAGTTGACACAGTATGTTGAGGACTTTTACGTTGTGCGTTGGTGTGGTGTTGCCGGTGCTTGTAACCAGACATGGCTAACACATTCCTGTCAGCCACCCAGACGTACCCATCTTCCCACTAAAGAGGCCGACCGAATCGATGACCTCGATCTCGACATGTTCCCTCGCTAGTTCAACCAAGAGCAGGAGAAGATCTACTTTTGGGGACATTTTGGGGTGCTTGCTGCGTATCTGCTTGTGGAGAGAGTTCTGGGATTTAGAGTCTCATACTTGCGCCGCTCTGATCTTCGCCATCCTGCTGTTGGGTGGGAAATGCATCAACGCCGCTCACGCCAATCCCGGCTGCGATGCCATGTTCGAAAGCGTCGTCAGCTTCGCCAAGAAGCACCAACTTGATTGGCTGGCGAACAAGGGCTTCCTCAGTATGGAAGCTTTCTGATTGATCATGGGTCCTTTCGTGACGGTTGCGGTCCTTTGGTTACAGGAAATCTTCGTTGCAGATGGAGCATTTATGAGGTCTGTCGGAGCTGATTATGTGCGTTTTTGAAAGGTGTCTACTATATTGGCCCATATCGTCCACTAAATGACCAGCCATTCACATCAGGTCGCACCGCCGATCAAAAAACCTGCACATCTCTGGTACACACAGGGAACCCTTCTTGGAGGAGGCGCAAGGCGTCTCGGATAAAGTCCATCTCCAGGAGTGTATATATATCCTTCAGTGTGAGAGTGGACAGTCCTTGCTGTGACCTCTGTCGTGTTTGCATGTACGCTCCAAAGTGGGACGGAACTTAAGTTCCTGCGAACTAACACTTGGCTCACTAGCTGACCTTTCTTGGAAAACTGTGATTCCTCTGTCGTAGATTTACTGGCCGCACCTTCTGAGCCATCCCCACCTCCTTCACCGTCCAGATGATGGAATGTGAGTGCAGAAAGAATATCAGAACTGCGCGGTATTGTGAGAGAGTCTAGCCCAAGACTAGGGATGGTGTCCGTCTGTAAGAGAGTCCACCAGCACGTTTCCGTATGCAGGGTCCATGTCTGAAGTCCGCAGATGCTGGTGTTGGCGTGGCCGTTACTTGTCCAAAATATGTAGGCGAAGTAAGTGTAGCTGTGTTTCACTTGCTCTTCACGTGCAGTAACTCTACTCAAGTTGTTGCAGATGAGGCTGAGAGAAGGCTGGCACCTCGTGAATACCAAAGCTCTTCTTCTTCGTGCATACCGCCCACTCACAGCGAATCCCTGCCGTGCATGCATGATGTACGCCTCGCTTAGACAGTTGGCTGGACGAGGTGGGACATGAAGCTGCAAATTGTATTGAAGACGCTGGATGCATGTACGTATGTGCTCATTAGTAAACTGGGTATATGCAAAGCAACAACAACAAGCCGAATCAAGCAAAACACCGTGCCGATGCACACAACCTATCTGATCTTCGCAATGCGCTTCTTCGCAATCTTCATCTTGCCGTCGACGCGCTCGACGTCGTCGCCGAACTGGTTGAGGAGCTCGTTCTGGTACTGCAGCTCGTCGTTGATCTGGACGCCCATCTCTTTCATCCGCCTGACCACGGTGGTTAGATCCACTAGATCCTGGTCTTGCTCGGCAATGATCTGTTCCTGGAGCTGGAGCACGCCGTCGTTGTCGAGCTCCCGGGTGCGTTCGGTTTCTTTGGCGGGGCCGCCGAGGACGCGGCCTGATCTGCCAGCACCTTGGTTGGCCCGACTGAAAAGGCCGGCTTTCTGCTCGTTGGTCGCGGCAGCCGAATTCGTCGACGGTGCGGATGAGGTGGACCCCGACGCGGCAGCCTTGACGGCCAAGGTGTTCAGCACGCTCTCCAGGCCGTCGCGCTCCTTGCGGGATGTGCCGATGAGATCGCGTCGTCGCCGTATCTCGCCGTCGCCGAGCTTGTCACCGCCCCATCCATCGCCGCCGCCGCCCAGCCTGGTCAAGCCCTCTTCCAGCGCGGATAGAAGGGTGCCGGCTCTGACAAGCCCTTTCTTCGCGTTCGCGCCTGCTTCGTGCTGCGCCGTGGCAGCGGTGGCTTGCTCTCTCGACGTCAACCACCGTCGGGCGTCCTGCAGGTTGCTCTTCACCTCCTGGTACTTGTCCAGCCAGTCCGTGCTATCTCTGACTCTGTCCTTGCCGAACTGCGCGCCGGGAAGATTGGCCGTCTTCTTGTCTTTGTCGCTGCCGAGGTCGAGAAACTCGCGGTACGCCGGTGTGACACGCCATCGCCCGTCTTCACTTGTCTCGATCGCCTGCAGGTACTGCTCCAGCGCTTGTCTGCGTTTCTCGATCTGTTCTGGAGAGCCGAGGGTGCTGCCGAGGCCAAGGAAGCCGCCAAGCCAGGATTTCGGAGGCAGAGACGCTGGAGGTGGGCCGACGTGGGAGCGCAGTGTTGAGTCGAGCGCCGCAAAGTCCGAGTAGCGCTTTCGCAGGGACGTCGATGCCCGCGGGAAGGGGTGCTCGATGCGGATCTCGTACGTGGTGAACTCCTTGCCACCGTCTGATTCTGTGTGCGTCGTCGGTATCGACAGTCGGAGAGGCGCCATGGTGGTGTGTTGAGACGACGGAAAGAGGGCGCCGTCCGAGGCGGGTACCTAGACAGGCGGCGGCGCGAGGATGGGTCGCGTGCTGGGGCGGGTGGCCCTCTGCAAACCAAGGTCCAGATTCACTGCAAAGCCCAATAAATTGGGTGGAGGATACGAGAGCAACACCAGCAATAGATGCAGCAGAGGAGTGGATTAACCAGAAAGACGGTGCCTGCTTCCAGGGTCCTTCAATGCCTGACGTCGGTGGAGACAGGACCGCGATGACGCTAGCCTCGCGCCACGTGCCGAGGGTTGCTCCACTCTCGTCCACCCTTCGAGTCCGTGAGCGGAGCAGCATCCAACATGAAGCCATCCAGGCTATCGTGTGTGTGTGAATTGGACCACGTTTGATGGCTGTCACTCCCCCAGCGCGAGTGGAAGGCGCGCCTGGGAATTCGTCCGAAAGGATTATGGAGGAACACGGATGAACACTCGTACGAATACGAACGCATACTTATACCTGTCTAGCAGCCTTGCCTTGTCTCTCCAGTCTCACCAAGTCCTCAATCTCAGCGTCCTTCAAGCATGGTCGCCTACAAGGACATCCAAGCGTCCAACGCCTCCATCAATGACGCAAACGCCCCGCGCGTGGCTGTCTTCGTGGGAGGAACCTCTGGCATCGGCCAGCTCACCCTTCGCGCTCTGGTAGCGACGGGAACCAGCCTACGAATCTACCTTATCGGGCGCCCGAGCTCCGAGGAGCGTAGCCGCCGCTTCATTCAGGAATTGCAAACCGTGAACGCCAGCGCTGAAGTGATCTGGGTTGAAGCCGACGTCTCGCTGCTCGCCGAAGGGAAGAAGGCGTGTGAACATATCAAGAGCAGGGAATCCCGCATTGACCTTCTCTTCCTTACGACAGGATATTCACCCTTCGGCGTCCGTCAAGAGACTTCTGAAGGCCTCGAGACGTCACTCGTACTATCCTACTACACACGCATGCTATTTATCTTGCACTTGCTTCCTCTCTTGAGGAAATCCGAAGCTCCGCGGGTCGTCAGCGTCTTGGGCGGTGGCATGGAACGCACGAGCAGCATCAACGTGGACGACATTGACCTTGAGAAACCGGGTAGCTTCGGCATCACGACCGCCCAGCCACATTATGCGGCCCTGCAAACCGTCTTCCTGGACAAGGCGGCGTCTGAACACCCAGATGTTACCTTCATTCATGCTTGGCCGGGCATGGTGAATACAGGAAACGTGTGGAGAGGGCTGCACGCGAGTCAATCTATTCTGTATTGGTTTATCTGGGGTCTACTTGAGCCGCTGATCCGATTGATATCTTCCACAGATGATGTGGCAGGTCAAAGAAATTTGTTTCTGTGCACCAGCGCTGCGTTCGGGGGCCGTGGTGTGCCCTGGACAGGACAGGCTGGCACGAGCACGCTAAGGACGCGCGACGGAGGACTGTTCCTTGCCAACTACAAGTGCGACTCGACTCCAAATGACAAAGTCGTCCACGTGCTGAGGGAAAAGGCGTCGGCGAAGGTTTGGGAGCATACACATGAAGTCTTGAGACCGTACCTGTAGGCTGAAGACTGATATGGACATTGGGCATGTCGAGCTTATCACGACTGGAGCTATCGCATCTACTGCGCCGCTTCTTCCGCACAAATATTATCCATGCATCTTTCCAGCATCGTTGACGTTAGTATATGTCGTTAGCCTACAGCTACGATCCACCGTACGTAGCCAGGCGCCGACCTCCGAGGCCCTGCTTATCTCCACCTTCCCCTCTCCGTTTAGCCTCATGAGCTTACCCCAACTCTTCGCACCTCTTATCACCCGGGAACGTGGAACTCGGTAGACAAGCCCGCCTGCCAGCGGTGATTGACCGATGCTGCGAGCCAGCACGGTACCTGCATGCTTAGCGAACTGCTAGTTGCATAGGGAAGGGGAGCACGCGACAGTCGGTCTGCGCGGCATCGGCGAGACGCGCTGCCCACAGCGTTTAAGAGGCACCATGGCCCTCCTGCAGCTCTGCCTCCATCGTCAATTGACTTCTTGATCGTTGCCATTGAGCCAAGATGAAGGTCGCCACCACTCTCGCGGCAGCGTTGTCGCTCGCTCCCACCGCAACGGCCCTCAACATCCTCATGAACAATGACGATGGCTTCGGGTCTGGCAACCTCCGCGAGCTGTACAAGCTGCTCAAGGCTGCGGGCCACGACGTTCTCATCGTCGCGCCTGCAACCCAGCAGTCTGGTCAGGGCGGCCGCTCTGACTTCTCCACATATGCCAACCTCACCTCCCCCGCGCAGTACGACATCGTGCCCGCTGGGGCGCCCGCTGTGGGAACGGATCCCAACGACAGCAGCATCTGGTACTACAACGGCACCCCTGCGGCATGCACGTTTGTAGCCCTGGACTACGTGCTCCCTCGATACTACCCAGGATGGACTCCCGATCTGGCACTCGCGGGGCCTAACTATGGCACCAACCTCGGGCCCTTCGTGTACAGCCTGAGCGGCACACTTGGTGCCACGTACGCCGCTGTCTCGCGCTCCATCCCCGCAATCGCTCTGAGTGCCAGCAACTCTGCTGTGGCTTACTTCAACGTGACCAACGCCACGCACCCGGCTGCCCTCGCAGCGAAAGCCTCCTATGCCGTGGTGGAGCAGTTTATCAACGCGACTACCGAAGGCTCCGCCGTCCTGCCCCTCGGCTACGGCATCAACGTCAACATTCCCGAGCTGTCTGACGACACCCTCCCGCCGGTCGTCAAGTCCCGCCTCACGGGCGAGGCCGAGACCGACGTCGCCGTGTATGACGAGGATAAGAAGACGTTCACCTGGGGCAATGTGCGGCCGCTTGCTGCTGGCGTGAACGCGTGCTACAACGGGGACTGCAGTCTCCCTGGCGAGACATATGTCGTTGCAAACGGCGGCATCAGTGTCAGTGTGTTTACGATCGATTACGATGCGCCGAGTGTGCCGTATACGGAGATGGTCTTTGCAAAGGTGGAGAGCTTGTTCAGTGCCGGTAGTGGGAGGAATGACACGGAGGGTTATCAGACCAAGCCGGCTCAGAAGAAGAGGATGATGACAGGGAGGGACGTTTATCGTATGTAAAAGCTAAGCATGGACATGTGTGGAGCTCAAAAGTTACACGACCATGAAGCCACGAAGCCGTTCAAGTCTTCTATCATTCACCTCCCTAGCCGCCCTCATATGCTTGTTGCAGTTTCATACAGCACATTCGAAATCTTACGCCGTCGCCTTCACCCCCGCTACTCCTTCAGCCACTCGAAAGTCGTCTTGCCATTTCCCAGCACACCTGCATCATCCCTGACACTCACCATTTCAGAACACGCTTCATCCAACGCCTCCATTCTCTCCACCGCAGAATACTCCTTTCTGAAACCAGCATTAAACACGCTCAGTGCATTCCACATGTAATCTCTAGCACCCTCCCACTCCCAACATCCCCATCTAAATCACTCATCCCGAGATTTTCAATCCCTAGTGCGTCCACCCAAAGTGGCAGATCCGTTAAAGAATCATGCCTGCACCCTTTCACCACCCAAAGCGGAAAACGAAAGCGAAGGTCCAAAGCCAAAGGAAAAATCTTGCCAGGCAAAGAAGGGCAAGGAAGGAGCGACTGAATGGGCATACCGGAATGAAGGGTAAAGAAACCCTACGCGAAGTGCTCGAAAACTTGCTCCCATCCTACTTATTTCCTAGAATGACTCACCCAACTTCGCCTGGTGCTAAGGGTAAAGGGAAAACAAAAGAGGAAAATATTGTGGACGTGAATTACATCTCCATTACCGGAGCGAGCTTGTTCATCAAAAACACGTCTATCACTACTACTTTGATACAACCAAGGATTGAGAGACTTTGGTGTCCGTCAGAAAGGCCCCACTACTTTCACAAC
Organism: Paraphaeosphaeria sporulosa; assembly: GCF_001642045.1. NCBI lineage: Eukaryota > Fungi > Ascomycota > Dothideomycetes > Pleosporales > Didymosphaeriaceae > Paraphaeosphaeria > Paraphaeosphaeria sporulosa. The sequence goes on along the minus strand of NW_017253360.1, from coordinate 2,318,751 downwards.
GTAAAGTGTCTGATGACACCCAATGATTTCTTCAACATTGTTGCATTCACTGGTGCATCGCAGGAAAAGTACTGTGTAGGCAAAACGGTTCCACAAAAACCGCACGAGATTGTTCCGGAGGCGGCTGGACTTGGTGGCAGATGTCTTGTTCCGAACCGAAACTATTTCATACTACCCGGCAACGGAGAGATGGAGCGAGACTACGGCGGCCCCGTCGTAAACGACATGGAACGCTACCGGCACTATTCAATCAGTTTCAAATCTTCAGACCCAAAAACTCGCCAGACAGTTGACGTTCGTAAGGACTATAAAAGATACTACGAGATGTTTGAAGAGACAGAGCAGCTCCACGATGTGCGGACTGAGCCTCAGGATTGAACTTGACTTCGGTCTGCTCATCCAGAATTGTGTCAACGTCTTGCGACCCAAGAGTTTACGATTGTACATGCAGTCAAGAAGGTCTATGCGTCTACTCCTGGCTGTCTCTCCCACATGAAGGCCAGCTGAGCGTTTGGCAACCGTCATAATCACAACTTCCCCGAAGTGTGTTTTCTGCTACACATCCTTGCGCCACAATTCTGAGGGTCTCAATTTTAACTTAATGCGCAACCTCATTGATAACTTCTAAAAGAGTTCACGGCAGCCAAAGGAGGGGTTAAAAGCGCGCACCAGGCTTTGAATATGGATGGAAGACGCAGTGTACACGTGAATTGGACAATGGAAAATGGAAAACAGAAGATTATTGCTGCAGGTCAGATGTTAAGGGGTTTTGACAAGGCACCAAGGGAAGTGCAGAGTATGGTCAGACACAAGTGCGTTGAATAGGGCAGTGGCCTGGCGGTTCCAAGCGCGCCTTTGCATCCCAGCACGCAAGTCTTTGTATGTACTTTTCAATGTTCTTTCTCTCTCTTTTGCATACTACAGAGAGAATGGCGAGATTGACAACCGACAAAGTTAGACGAGACCGAGGCCTGAGTAAAATCGAATGTATCTATGAGTAACGCTCCTTCGCACAAATCAACACTACACAGCCTTTACCCACAGCAATTTACGCTTGGCGGGCATCCAAGCCGCAGTAATTTCCTCTATACCACTATTCGTGCCGACTCCAGACATGTTGACGAACCACATGAGCCGAGCGCGCGTTGATCTTAGCCAGTGTTGGGCGTTTCAAATTACCATGTTGTTTCGACCATATAGGCGCCGGCAGCTCGGGTCACGGCAGGGATCGTGACCTCACACGAACAATATAACCGATGCATAGCATCACGTGGTCGCCGAGTGTATAGTAGCACTGTGGAAATAGACGGATTGAGCACGTTTTCGTGGAGTTCGGCCCCACGTAACAGAAGTGTAGTTGGTAAATTGCAATGCGTGTCCTGCATAAAATGCTCTGGAGGCCGCTGGTCACTTTCGGGCGGCGATGCCCAGAACACGGCCAACGAGATGCGAAGATAATCTCAGAATCTTGTTACTAGTTGAATACAGCACCAGATCAGTGTAGGCTCAGCAACACTCCTCCTGGCGCAAGACACTCTCCTCGAACTTCTGACAAGACGCTCGCTGGCGTCGCAACAATGCGCCTCTCACCCGGTCTCTTCCTGACGGCACTCCTTCCCACCGCGTCCGCCCACGGCCGCATCACAAACATCACCACGCCCACCGGCACCGTCTACCAAGGCTGGGACCCCGCCACCCCGCAAGCACAACTCCAAGACCTCACCGCCTGGCGCGCGGCCAACCTCGGAAACGTTTATGTCCCACCCTCGCAGTTCAACACCTCCAACATAACATGCCACTTCAACTCCACGCCAGGCGCGCTACACATCCCTACCGCGCCAGGAGACGTGCTGAGAGTCCAGTGGAACGAGTGGCCTGCGTCGCACAAGGGGCCGGTCTTGACGTACCTGGCCACGTGCGCAGGTTCGTGCGCGGGGGCGGATAAGGAGACGCTGGACTGGGTCAAGATCGACGAGGTAGGGTGGCTGAATAGTTCGGGAGCGGACGTGCTGCCGCTGGGAGGGACGTGGGCGACCGATGTGCTGCGGGCCAACGGAGCGAGTTGGATGGTGAAGGTGCCCGAGGCGTTGGTGGACGGGAGCTATGTGCTGCGGCATGAAATTATCGCGCTGCATGTGGCAGAGGAGGTGGATGGGGCGCAGGCGTATCCGCAGTGTGTAAACTTGAAGGTTTCGGGTGGTGGAGGTAAGGATGCGAAGAAGCTGGAAGGTGGTGTTGTTGGGGAGAAACTGTACGGTGTGAGGGACAAAGGCGTATTGGTGAATATTCATGGAAACGTGACGGGGTACGAGATTCCGGGACCGAGAGTCTGGGAGCATGCAACGAGATTCAAGCAACCGAATGAGTAGTAGCATTCTTGAAATTGCTCGAAAGGAAGAAAGGAACAGGTCTATTGTGTAATTCCCGGTGGGATAGACGTGCTACTAAGGCAGAGTTCGATAGAACGTTTTGGACAAGAAAGCCAAGAGGAGACTATAAGCAGCCTCAGGACTTGAGAGTAGCTCGGGCAAGAAGGCGAGCGTTGCAAAGACAACTAGAAAAAATATACCCGTCAGACCGGACAAATCAATGAGCAAACTCCACTAGCATGCGTGCTTAGAAGCAATGGGGGTTGTTGTGCCCATCAGCCGGGATCCATCGTGTCTTGCATGTGCCTAATGCCCCCTTCGACATATGTTAGTTTCCGTGGAAAACATCTGAAGGATGTAGCTCAACATACAGATACCGCTCTGCCATCTTTCGAATAGTTCATCCCGTGATCGTGGAGGCTAGATCGTGGGCGGCTTTCGCAATTTCGCTCATGTATCCCAACTCATTGTTCAGTCTCCACCAAGCTACATCAGAGAGAAAGTCGCGTCGTCCGTCACTGAAGTATGCATGCATAGCTTTCAGGATGTCGTCCCACGCCGCGAGACAGTACCAATCAGCCGGTCGGAAACGCAGATTTGCTCCGCGGTTGAGTAGCAAGCGGACAGCGTCCCAACGGTAGTCCTTCACAGACACGGCAAGCATGAGGAAGGGGTTGGGCTCTTTCCGGTCCGGTTCCGGGCCGGACCCTAGCTGGTTCCTCAGCTCTTGTCTCACGCTGGGTTTGATGAGGTACTGGAGCCCATGCTGGAATCGGGCGCTGATCCATCGCAGGACCCGCATCTTCTCGAGTTTGTACTTTGGGTTGTTAGATAGCATCAAGTCCGCACCGTTGTTCAGCAAGACCAGAACTGTATCCTGGCAACCAATTCGCACAGCTGCTGGTACTGGGAGAGACCAAAAGCCTCTGTTCATGATCCTTGGGCCATCCGGACTCGCACCCAAGCGAAGAAGCTCCCCGACGAGCGCTGCACGAGCTTTGCTGCTTGGAGCCTGCGTTATGGCTGTTAGAATAGGGTTTACATGCTCAAGAACAGGCCATTCGACAAGTCCTAAATATCGTGAAAATGAGTTAGCAAAGTCCAGCGAGTGTGAAGGTCAATACTACGGGCGCGAGATGCGCTTACCTGCCACTTCGAAGTTCTGGTTGATGTTGAGTTTGTTCTTCTCAAAGAAGAGACCCGCAATAGTGACTTGGCCGTTCATACACGCGTTCGCAAAGGCATCAATGTAGCATCTGCGGTTGTCATCGTGCGCCATGTCCAACACTAATGACATGAAGGAAGCATCATCGCTGGCCAAGGCTTCGGCTAGGAAGGCTGGGAAAGTTTTAGAAGCCACCACCGGCAAGAAGTCGTCGCCAAGCTCTAGGATATCTCTGGCAATGTCCAGTTTTCCGTTCTTGAGTGCACATGCAGCGCCCCCAATCAGTGCATGTGGAGAGATGTCTTCGAGCGCAAGAGAATCCTTGAGGACGTCCAGAATTTCATCGATGACGCTATACTGTCCGGCGAATGCTGCAGCACAAAATGCGTACGGGAAGGCGTACGAATTGTTCCACATCTCGCACTTAGACGGGCTCAGAACGACTTGCAATACCTCATAGTGTCCAATCGCAGCGAGTGCCCCAATGCAAGCTTGTGGGAATGTCTCCTCCCACTTCTTGATGAGGTTCCTGTTCGTTGCCGAATTCCTATCCTGAGTTAGGAGCCGCAGAAAATCCTGTTCCGAGCAGATTTGGCCTGTCATCTTCGCATTGTTGGCCCAGTCGCTTTGTCCATGATGATACACCATGACTATACTATATTAGCTTTTGGCTCAAACCTGAACAACCGTGCCTGGGGTCAACGAGCTTGTATCAACTTGAGATACGTCTACAGCAAAAGGCGCATGATACTCACAGCCTCTAGCTGATCATGTCGGGCTCGTACACCACTCACCGTCGCAGAGGATGGACTCTCGCTCAATCCGAACATCATCGCGAATACGCTCGCCAGAGATCTCTTCGATACGATGAAGCACCCTGGTGATGTAATCTGGCAAGAAGTATGGCTCACGCTCCAGCTTCTTCGTGCGCCAGCTCTTCATTGGTTCCAGCTTTCCCAGCCGATATTGCCTCACGCGAATCTTAAGGAAGGAGGCCAGGTTCACTCTCAGGATCTTGCGGCCAAGTCCCCTTCCAAAGTCAGAAATGGGGCATCGCTTGAGAACGACGTTGAGGGTCTCCGTATAGAGAGTCTTGGATCCTAACAATGTATTGTTAATATGTTTTCCCTGTGATTTCCTGAGGCAGTCACGGATTAGACGCATAGAAGTCTGGAGGAATAAAGGGTGAAAGTTTAGATGTACGTATGGACAGCAAAAGCAGACCTCAATGCAGGTTCTAGACCCAGGTCGTCGACGAGGTAGAGGCAGGTCAACCGCATCAGCTCTCGAGGGAGGTCTTGTGGCCCCATGATGGCGACACAAGGTTTGGCGACTGAAAAGTGGTGGTTGTTTTGGCGGTGCGGGGAGATGGAAGCAGTAGCTGGGTTTGATTTTATAGCTTCTGCACGCACGCTAGTCGGCCGACTACCTGCGCGGGCCACAATATGATGCAAGCTTCACTATGAAAGCGGTGCCCTGAATGGGTTTGGTATTGCGTACGCGCAGCTCTCCCACTGCCTGGCTTTCTCCAAGCTAGGCTAAGCAAGCGGGCCGCCAGGAATACGGTCCTGCGTCGCTGTAGAGAACCATCACGGCGTCCCCTTGCCGCGAGGGAGAAGTGTCTCGAGGTTATGGGCCGTCGAATCCCGATAGACCAAGAGGAGACTGAGCATCACTCTCCTTCTTCTATCGAGCGAGCAGGTGGACAGCCGACTTGACTACCACGACGCTCCCCGTGCGGGCGCGTCCCTTCCTACATCATGCTGCGGCGGACTAACGTCTTGAAAAGACGAGCTTCGAGGCGAAGGGAAGAAACGGGCTGCCTTGACTCGAATGCGATTGCCCCTCTTTACTAACAAGCGGGACAGGCTACCTCGAGAATGGTGAAGTTGCGCCATCTTCGGAGGGGCACATCGTCGCGCTACTCTCTCGACTCGAGCCGTACCCTGCATCCGCACCCGGGAAACGCCCTCGCATGATAACCCGGTGATTCAATCATACTCTACGCTCTGAGAACTGACGCCGTCGATTGCCAGGCAGCATGCCCGATCTCGAGATCCGCCGCACGCTGCTTCCCATTTCTCTCGCATTTGACCACCGACATAGGAGACAGTTGCCGCCAGCGATTGGCGTGATGAAGACGCATGCCATGGGGATTGCGAGGTTGATGAGGTCCGATCTGGGTCATCCATGCCTCAAGCCAGAGCCCGAGACAGAAGAGCTAAGTGGTGCCAAGCTACTTGCATAAGGTGATCTTGGCAGAGACGTTGTAGAGGATGGCAACGGAGGAGGAGAGGATAGCGAAGAGGAGGGCGTCGACAAGGGACCAGAATCGAAACCTTCTGACCGCGCGCCGGTAGAGCAATATACGAAGCCTGAAAATAAGGCGAAGCCCAACGCTAGCGTAAGGAGTCGTCCAATGGAGGGCAGCAGTGCTTTCATCCAAGCAGAAGATGTTATAGTGGTCCCTTGAGCAGTGGGTCAGATGCAACCTTGATAACAGTCTCAGGACCGTTGTTGTTCCAAGAAACGAACTCGCCGTTGGGAGAACAGCAGCGGTCACTGGCTCCCAGAATCAGCAGTAGTGGTCGTGAAGGGACGCCACACCCGTAAAATAGAAGTCGTTCGTACAAGGAACAGTCGGGAGAAAGCCAGTGGTATACGACAATACGATTCCATTGGACTCAGCGAGGCGTGGCATACATAACGACGTCAGATCGGCGCGTTTCATACCGCCAGCGTTGTCTGTGTCACTTAGACCGCTCTCTCAGCTACCGAGGCATATTTCATACGGTCATGCTAATGTAGGAGACCTGCGTCTTTAGCAATCGATACAGACTTTGTCTGACATCGCCTAGATGCAAAGAGCAAGGGACCCAAAGATACTCCAGTGCCGATGACGAACACAACAGCTGCATAGAGTGTCGAGACCCGACGGCCCGACCTTCCATGCGCTGGGACTGGGCGACAAGAGCCGGAGACAGCCTTTTTGTTCCAGAGGTATACTTCAGCTTGGCAAGTTTAAATCCCATGACGCCGGATCCAGGATATCAGAATTGAACCACTCCAGACTAGGCTGAGCCTGGAACAACTGCCACATCATATCGTCCTGCCACGGCTCCTTCACTGGGCTCTCTTCTTGCGGTTCTCCTGTCAGTTGCGAAGTCGCTAAGCCATCTTCAGCTGCGGTAGCTTCATTTCCAGAAGCAAAGTTCAAGAGCAGACCAGCCTGCTGTTCTTGCACAATCGCCGCACTTCCGTGCTGTTGAACGAGCGGCCTACAAAGCGCAAGGAGCGCGTTGCAAAGACGTGTGAGGCGCTCTACGTGCTTGTTCTCGATGACGAGGGAGGAGACGCTGTCAACCACGTCCTGAAGAAGTTGAAAGTCGCGCACATCCGAGGTACCAACGACATTGCAGAAGAGGACGAAGAAGGGTGAAAGCGGGTATGAGAGTATTGTCCTGCGATGTTATGTTAGTGGACGCGGAAGGGAACGTTGATGGGCAAGCGCATAAGTCGCCCGCGCACGGTTTCTCGTGGCGGCGCCGGGGCAAAGGAGTGAGGAGGGATCGCTCGGATAGCTGGACTCACCAAGCAAGATACGGACTATACTCCTCCAAAAAGTGGTCTTGTTGCTTAGCAAGATCCTGTATTGACTTTACGCACTGCAAAGCGCGACGCGCAGCGTATAGGCACCTCTCGCGCTCAGAAACACAGAAGCATACGGTGTTGCTGAGGCGGTGGACTGCTGTTAGCGTTGAGAAAAATTTGAACTCAAGGCTGTGCCAGTGGAGCTGGTAATCTGGGCTGTGGGTGATAGGGCTGTCCGCTCGAGCCTTTTCGATCGTACTGTAAATATCGTCCATCTTTCGGCGCAATTCGTCAACCTGAGGTTCCGCTTCCGGTTTTGGCATCTTCCGCCTCTGACTGGCGAGCGTCAGATCCAGAACCTTCTCGTGAATAGGTACAAGCTCAAGCATGACAAGAGCAAAGATGGCCATAGGGTTGTCTGGGCTGTAGGACACTAGCGAGACGACTGGGATCTGAAGAGGTGGTAATGATGGTGGACGGAGCAGCAAGAGGCTCATGACCCTGTCAAAATGGTAGCACCAAGCCACAGCCGCACGAATTTCCTGCTCCTGTTCGTTCCCGGGGGCCAAGCTGTGAATGTTGTGATAGCCGAGGGCGACAAGAGTGCGCGAAGCGTACGCAGCTAGATTCCAGCAGCTCTGGGAGTTCCCCACGACATACATGAGAATGGACTAGAGACGCAATGTTAGTGTCTGGGTCTTCTGGACAGTGCGTTATCAGGATTGAGCGCTGCGGCGGGTCATGAGTTGTGTTGCATAGGCCACATTGTCAACCCAGAACTGTGTGCCCACGCTGTGGTCCTGGATCAGGACAATACTCACCCCAGTGAGGAGCGCTTGAAGCAGTAATAGACTAGGTCTCGCCATAACGCTCACAGAATTCAAGGCACCAAGCGCCGCATTCAGATGTCTTAACTGCAATTCCTTCACATGTTCCCGGATCGTACGATCCTTCGGCGAGTGTAGCTGGCTCGCATACAGGCTCAGACATGCCTTGAAATGCACAATTACCTTGCACAAATTGAGCGTCTGTTCGCTCGCGGTACCTTCTAGCAGACACATTGCCATCCTGTTTAGTGCTTGAGGCGGAATGTGATCGAGTAGGAACAGCTGCATGTCGGGCCGGTTTCGGTTGGCATCGGATTGTTGGCCTAGGGTAATCAGCTCAAGGCATGAACACGAGGGAAAGAATGTGCTGACTGGCGATTACGATCTGTACAAGCTCGCCTTTCGAGAAGTCTGTTGTTACATTGAGGTTCCAGGCTTGCTCCTCTACACTAGTCGTTGGTCCCTGCGACAACTGGTCGATGAAAGCAATGGCTGTTTCGAAAACGTTTTTCTGATGGCTTTTTAAGCTCTCGTTAAGGGTCAGCTCTTTTTCGATGTGCTCGCGAGCTCCGCCATTGCGATAGAGCTGCGAAGTCACAGAGTCCGGGGGCGAGAGGAGATCCTGTGTGGACGTCACCGTTCCGATGGATCCCGCCTCATTCTTGCTGCGCTTCGCGGGTCGAGGGGATATGTCGTCCCCCATGCTTGACACGCTGTTGGACATGGCTGCTGCTGATGGCGGCACTGAACCAATGGACGAAGCACCTACACCCGTGGTGCGAACAGCATTCTCCAGTGTCGCCAGCTTTTCTACAAGAGCCTTGATTTTCTCGTCTCTATACATAATCAGCAAGCTCTTCGCACTTCCTCGCCCCTCTAGACTCACGTTCTAACCCTCGAAGGCGGCGCCTTCTTCTGTCTTGTTCGCATACATGGCACAGCGGCAGTCGTGCAATTTCTGCACGGATCTTGGCGGTCACATTTTACCTCCAACCATTCAGCACTATGCAAATCACGGTATGTTGAGGACTACAAACCTTTCTCGAGTGGCATAGGTCACAGGCAGGGGTGCCGCCGTGCATAGCCCAGTTTTCTTCCGGCATTATGAGCTGAATGGGGCATCAGGTACATGGGTGTGCGATGGTCAAATGAGCGATATTACTATGGTCGGCAAATACTACTGTGCGCGCTGAGAAAGAGGACGCCATCTAGGTGCATGCTTGGTGACGGAAGAGGAGGCCTCGGCCCGCCAAGATTTCCGAGCCGAGCTAATGCCAGAACGTGGACTAAAATGATGTGCCCATGGATCTTGGGTTTGTTCGTCATGGATGATTCGTGTATCGATAATTCTTAGATGGCGTGCAGACATTTGTAATTTGAAGCGAGCACTTACGAATCCCGATGGCTGGTCACTACAACAAAGGGGCAGATCGAAGAGGACAAGGGTTAAGCAGATGGAGGATGTAATGACATTCAGGATTACTATCGTATCGTACATTCATGAAAACCATCGATTCAGTAATCAGAGCCTCTTACACACCAGGCATCCCCAAAACGGCCCTGATCGCTGGGATCCCTCGCGGCAAGAAATACACTACCCATAATCCTAGGAAGGCAACGACAAGTCCAGTGAACTTTTCAAACCACGTATGGAAGAAGGCCGCCGTCATCAAGAGCATCCACCACATGAAGCCGGCCACACCAAGCGGCAATGGGACTCCTTTCCTCGTGAGTTCGTCCTGCTCAGATGCTGGACTCTTTTCCACAGCTACAGTCGCAACCTTGCCATCATCAAGCACAATTCTGCGACCATCGCGAAGCCCCTCGAACTTCGTAAGAGCGGGTAGGGTCTCGAACCACAGGAGCGCTGAGCCGATGATGAGCAGGAAGACGTGTCCGGAGATATCGTGTCCACCAGCCCACTTGCGACCTGCCCTCTTGCATGCTGCCGCCGTGAGATATACCCTTGCGTCGCTCATGTCTTCCATCGCAGATGGGTCGTTCAGCATTTCACACTGGCCGCCGGTGAAGAGGAATCCGCGGTCGATCAAGGGCGGCCCGAAAAACCATTGCGTGACGAAGCACCACCACAGCGTAATGACGCTGTAACGTAGCATGGCTCGCATCCTCTTGACAGACAAACCCTTGCCGAAACCAGGCCACATTAAGAGAAATGCGACGAATGCAACAGTCGTCCAGCCCCAGCCCTTCTTGACGAACCAGACGTTAAAAATGTTCTTCTTCTTTGCAAAATATGTAGGCGCAAACGCTGGGTCGTGCGACTGGAGATCAGGCGAGTAGGGCGCATTGCGGAAAGCGGGCGTCAGCGTGCTGAGAATGGAGCCGAGCAAGAGTGTGGCAGGATAGATGGCGAGGAGCTGCAGTTCGAGGCGAGTCGGGAAGAACGGTGACCGCGCTGCGGGTGTGGTTCGGATCGTACCGGACGGCATGGTCGAGGTCAGTGGGGCGGGTTGACCGTTCGCTGGCGCTGCTTTGCGTCGTGCTGACATGTCGAGTTTGGAGGAGTAGGAGGAAGCGAGGAGGGATTTTTGAGTTATGTGGGCAAGGGGCATGCCATGGACAGTGTCGTATGAAAGTGGTCGGAGCGAAAGGGTAGAGAACAAGGACAAAAACGCCGCTTGACAGCTACGACAATGACGTTTTGTTGATTATTTGGCGGAGCGCCACTGTGGCTGATGCGCTAACGCCAAGGGGGTATGGTCGCGGCCAGGCTTCTCCAGTCTGCGTTCGTTCATCTTCCATCAACAGCTATAGACACGTTGCTGATGCGTTCGTGCCGCAGCTGTCTGGGGATCCATGCCATGAGAATTGATTCCTATCGTTGGTGTGACCAACAAAACTGCACGTGTCGCTTGCATCCACTAAGTTTGAATCATATAAACTACTAGGATCCAAATGGCAATGCATGCTCATGAATAGATGGAAGAATAGTGCTCGTCTTCCTCGAGCTAACCTCTCGCCGATTCTTCCCATTCACAGTGGCCGTGTCCTCATGCGGTAGTCTGCCACAGCAAGAAAGATCATACTACCGCTTTCCAGCCATCAACTGCATCAGCCCCTTCGCAGCGTTGCCCTTGACCGCCGAGCTCGTCAGCTCGCCTTCCTGAAACCGCTGCAGTTTCCTCAAACCACTTTGTGCGCTTCCGTCGCTGAAGTCATTTTCCGCCCGTTCAGATCTTGGACTCTGGTTCACAGGCGTGGCGTAGTCCAGTCTCTGCTTTACAGGCGATCTGAGCTGTTCAGGCGAGACGACATGTGGTGGAGACGATGGCATATCGTAATCGTGTAATATCCGAGAGGAGGTCGCGGTCGGCAGGAGGACGGGCGCGGGCGTGAGTTTCAAATTGCCGATGGGACGAAAAGGATCGAGGTTCGCTTTAATGAATACCGGGTGGGGATCGCGCTTGGCTGACGATATAGTGATATCTGGCACTTGGTATGCGTCTCTTGATCCATCGAAGGATGGTATGGCCATGGATGTGGACGCGTCTGCTGGCTCGTAATAGGTAGTCTCCCACGTCGATATGATGTCGCTGCCGCTCTTCGCGATTTGGTTCGTCTTGACTTTATATATACCGAAACCGAGTCTCGTACGCAGCAGTTCGGCGCGGGACTTCTTTTCTTCCGCCACTGGCGAGGGTGGTGAGGGAGCGCGTGGCGGGGCGGGCTGCACGCTCTGCTGGCTGGCGCACAGGTCGTAGTTGACCAGGGCAGAGAAAGAGTTGTTGGTGCCCTGTGTGTCCTGCGAGTTGACCGCCTCATGCTGCAGCTCGGGTTCAGGTGTTGGCGTGTTGCGCTCGGTTGGTGACCCTGGCACTGGCAGGTCGACGGTGGTGTTGCTCTGGGCCGAATTAGTTGCGTGACCAACACGTCAGGCTTGAGATGCAAGCTACCGTGTATAGGCGCATTGCAGCCGCGCTCAGTCCAACGTGCCCCGTCGTGCTCCCTCCGACCCTGACCTTCGCGTCGATGCGCTCCGCGTCGTCCACCTCGTTGATGCTCCTCTTCCTGCCCTTGAGCGCGCTGCTAGTCACGTTCTCCTTGTTTCCGAAGAGCTGCGGTGAGAGGGTCTGCATCTGCTTCAGCGGGCTGTGAGCTCGCGTGTTGTCGGACGGATCAGCGCGTTTGGAGGGTGTGTTCAGCGCCTTGGGCGTGAGTTCGCCGAGCGCGCGGCGAGGAGTGCCCTTGGAGGGGGTGCTGGCATGCGAGACAGACATGGCGTAGAAATGGCGTGCGGGGTGCAAGATGCGAGAGCTCCTCTTCTGCTGGGACGCGTGCGTCGAGGCGGGACCAATTGAGCAGGAGCGACCGGACGCGCCGTGTAGAATGGATGAGGGAGGAGCAGGACTGTTCAAGACACGACCAGTGCGATTGAAGCCAGGCTGCCGGGGGAAGGGCACGCGCTCGGTGTTGTTGTGTCGTGTTTGGAGGCGCGTCGTGCTGAAGCTCGAGCTCGAGTCGGGACGATAGCAGGCCCACCCGCCGACCTCCACGTCCAGATGCGGTCCACCAAGCGAGCGTAGGCCTGGCCTATCACCTAGCGTCCGCACGCGATCCCCAGCCTCCATCTCACGAGCGTCCCGCCGAAGCAGTCTTACTCAAGTCGCATCCTGCAGCCTCTTGGGGAACCGCTTACGAGGCTGGCATGGCTTGGGATCGTGAGGCATCTGTGCTCTGCTCGTGGAGCCTCGTATAGTGACACAACAGCTGAGCATTGAAACAAAGCTTTCCGTACCAGGCGACTGGAAACACGCTTCAACGCACTGACTTGCGATTTCTACAGGACCCCTTGGTGCGACTCCTAGGTTTCTCCAGTCTGATGGCTGATATGTGTGCAGCAGCGAAACGCCTTTGGTAGATGAGCGGGCGGCTGCCAGTGCCGTCGCCTGGAAAACCGCCATCATTGAGAATTGCGTCGTCCGCGAATGGTCTGCCGATTGCACGTATATGAACCAAACACTCCACTCCTGGCTCGGACGTTGTCACGCTAAGAAGCATGTGCGACCATTTCGCCGCCGCTGTCGAACTAATGCGCGGCGTTGCTGCGCCATCCAATGCGCCAGCAAGTCTCCTGTCAGGTCTATTTTTTGAACGCGTTATCTATGCCGAAGCCGACCCTCACCAAAACCTACAAACAAACCTCGTCCTGTCATCAATAATCCTCTTGCACTCCAGTCTCTCTTTCGCCCTGCATCCGTCTTTCTGTTATTCGCCTATTCTCCCGACCTAGCACTCAGCTGACCGTCCAAGCGTGAGGATCCACAGCGTGCTATATACATCATGAAAGGCTTCATTGGTAAAGCGCACAAGGTGTTCAATGCAGACCTTGCGGGGCCCCCGCGACCGCCATCTGAGAAGAGGAAATCGAGACCTATGTCAAGCTCCAAGAATTCTAGCATGATTGCACCGTCATCAACGGTCGGCTTCAGCGGCATGAATTCTCGCTCAAACCTACTTCCGGCCATTCAAGCCCCATCGGCGCTTGATATTATCCGTTACCGTTACCACCACGCTACTAATCTTGGCTCTGTCTATGTCCTCGAACGATGGCTGTCGCCTTCTCGATTTCTTCAAGAAACCTCGGGTTCGAGTGAGCTGGAGGCTGCTAAATCATGGGTTGCAAAGATTGGAGCCGAACAAACGAAGAAAATGTTCGAGGCAGCTTGGGCAAATGCCATCTTAGATGAGTACGTGGCCAACAGTAGCCCGGCATTTTGAACCATGGTCAACTAATGGATCGTCAGAGACATAGCATGGTTGAAGGACGAAGCCAAAGGTAAGGGAATGGAAATTGCGGTTTTCTGTTTGCATGACTCGATGCAGATTCCTTCGCAAGTCTCGAAGCGTGCTGATGGTCGGCAGGTACCACCGTCCGTCTTCCGATCGGCTACTGGAATTTACCGGGCGAGGAGTTCACGAGAGGGACACCCTTTGAAGATTTTGCTCACATCTATTCGGCTGCATGGACAAGCATTCGCCATCTCGTTTTACGACTACGAGCCCACGGTGTTGGCGTTGTGATCGACTTCCATGCTATGCCGGGAGGAGCGAACACCAACGATCATTCTGGAACCAATAGCGGTGTGGCAGAATTCTTGACTTCGCCCTACAACCGCAAGCTTGGCATTCGTTGCGCTGAATTTGTGGCGCGAGAATCAGCTGCAGGCCTTCAGCTCGTCGGGATTTCTCTAGTTAACGAGCCCAACGAGGATAGCGAAAATCTCTACGCTTGGTACGACCAGACCATAGACGCTGTTTGTGCTATAGACTCCAGTCTTCCCGTGATTATATCAGACGCTTGGGATCTCAAACGAGCGATCGACTATTCGCTGAGAAAGAACGTGGCATCTCCCACTAGATCCATCAATCCTATCGTGATAGACACCCATATGTACTGGTGTTTCAACGACGCCGATAAAAAGAAATCGCCTCAGGAAATTATCCAAGAAGTCCCCACCAAGCTCTCAGAATTAGATGGCAAAGAAGGATCCGTGACTGATCGCGGCGCTGTCCAAATCATCATCGGTGAATACTCAAACGTTCTATCTGCGGATACTTGGCTCAAAACAGGCGAGACTCCGAAAGCGGATCTAATCAAGATCTTTGGCGCGGAGCAATCACTACGATACCAGCAGCGCGCGGGAGGCGCTTTCTTCTGGACTTGGAAAATGGACTGGATGCCCGGTGGCGAATGGGGTTTCAAAGCACAGTCGGATCCTCAAAACCGGTTCATTTTCCCTCCTCCGCACGCCTTTATTCCTGATTGCAACATCTTCGGGCTACTGGAATGCGCCCGGAATCGCAAGGACGAACGCATGTGGAAAGCTATCAATCAGCATCGCGCATATCATGAACATCTAGCCCCAAATAAGTTGGGCGATCACTCGCGATATGAGAATGGGTGGAGGATTGGGTACAACGATGCGTACATCTTTTTCGAGGGAAAAATGAACGACAAAGCGATGGAAGCTGTGGAACCGGGCAACAGGCTTGGCAATGTTGAGCTATGGGTGCTCAAAAGGATTCGTGAAAGTGGGTTCACGGGGGATCTGGTATGGGAGTTCGAGCAGGGCGTACGGAGAGGCATTCACGATTTCAACGCTGTTGTCGGAATCTGAGAACCTCAACGCCCCACCATTGATACTCCGCCAAGGTTGCTCTCCTGCGTGCGCTGTCATGTTCCACCGCGCCCTACACGTTCGCTGGGAGGTTCACGGTTGCACGAATCACATCAACATCACACGGCATCACCCGTCGTTCCAGGAGCTAACAACAACGTCAACGTCAAAATCCTGCCCGGATGTGACCTGCTACATCACCTAACAACGCAAACAAGAAGCTATCAACATGCGGTCCACTGCAGATTCAACCATGACATGCATCGTACGTTACTATGAGCGAGCACCCACTTCCAGCGCTACCGCATGAACATCTAGACGAGGTACAACGCGAGCTCCGGTTCGATACGCACAGCGCGACAGAATTCGAACGCACAAGCATTCCAAAGGGAAGCGGAGACACCTACGCGTTGTTCGATGACACAGCGAAGTCGACCTCAGACCTTTTCTTATCCGGACGATGAGCACCGCGATCTCGGTACATTTGTACACTTAGAAGAACTGCCTGACGATGTACTCTCTCAGGAGTCCCCGCCCGTGGTGTATGACGCGCAAACCTACACAACGGGACTGTGTTGAAAGCGGCGCTATCCAAGCACCCGAGACACTTCCCTCTTCCTTGCGGCCAACGAACATCGACACTGCCTTTCCGTCATTACTACGCCGCGCTAGTTGCGATGCAGTTTGTGACTACGTTCCGGATACATCCTCCGATCAACGATACATCTGCTGCCCGTCAGATGCCGACTATGACTTTCGATGCGATGCTCCAACTAAATCAGATGACGAGTCTACCCGCGACACTCTCGTCCGCTTTGCAGATGTTCACTCCATTCTCTGCACGCCTCCTCCGCCGACGCCACCACCCCACCTGACCCTCCTGTCGACTTCATCCCTTCCTTTAACACCTCTTCGCCTTCAGCCCTACGGACCACGTATCCCACCCTGGGGCTCAACAGAGCATCTTGATCGCGAGCGCCGCTTCCGAACTGATATCCGCGTCCTCGAAGACACGCTCGATGAGCAATTTGACAAGAGGGAAAGGTTGCGCAAGGAAGAGGAGGCAAGGAATGAGAAAAGGCGGACCGAGGGCGAGGAGTTGAGAGAGCTGGTGCACGAGATATATCCGGAGATGGAGGCGGGACAGACAGACAGGGGATGTTGCTTGTGCGCGGTCATGTGAGCAGTTAGGAGTGTTGAATTCTCGTTCAGATGGGAAGGTTTTGTAAGTGTATTCGTGGTGTTAAGTATTCCTGACAAGGCATAGCGTTCATGTGCGTTGAGAGCGGACAAATAGCAAATCATTCATTTTAGCATAATCTCACATCGTCTATTGCCTCGTATCCGTTTCAGGAAGTCTTTTCCCCCATGTCATGCGCCGGAAATAGTGCGTAAATTGACGGTTGCAAGGCGAAAGTCTTTTACACAAGCTGCACGTGGCATTGGTGAGCGGTATTGCGCTGACCTCGTCTCGTTACTTTCCCATACCGAGAGTGTGGAGAGACGAGGGCCGGCGTGGGGCACCGAGTGCTCACCACTCCTACGTAACTAAATCGAGCTGCGACAAGCCCCCGCCCACATCGCCGCTGTATATGTCAGCTTGTGCTCTCGTGAGATGCGGTTCCAGACAATCAGGTGTGAGCAGTGTCAATATCGACGATGTTATGGTACCCTCACGGCCGACGTGGTGGGCGCTCTCGTGACAGGGTAACATTCTCAGCTCCTCGTATTGAGAATCATCAGGCTGAACAAACCCTATAAAGGCAACGCGATCTACGAGCATAGCTACATCGCCATCCGAATCTCGCAATCAGCAATACCCAGTTCGCGTGCGGCACAGCTCCAGTACTCAAAACAAACTGCATCCGCTTCAGCCAAGAAGCAAACCTATCAAAATGCGCTCCCTCTTCTCCAGCGCCGCACTCCTCACAGCCGCCCTCGCAGCCCCCATCACTAGCCCTGAACCCAATGCTGCGGCGATCAAAGGCTACCTCCCTCTCACCGTCACCGTCTTCAACGACGTCACCGGCGCCCATGCCGCAGCCGGCATCGACACATCGGGGCACTTCCGCAAATTCTACTTCAACCTATTCAGGGGTAGTGCAATCGATCGCGAGGGCAAAATCATCGCGACCAGCATGCAGTTGTCGTTCCCGGCCGGTCCTCTCCCGGACGGGAACAGCTGTGGTGTGTATGGTCCAGATAAGACTATCGGGTTTTTGGACGCGAGGCATACGTACCTGGAGTTGGACGGGCAGCCGGGGAAGGCAGTCAAAACAGACGTGTCGGAGTTTATTGTGAAGTGTGATATTTATGTCGTAATGGAGTAGTAGGAGAGCATGAGAGGAGGAATGGGTGAGAATGGAGAGGGTGATTTGAAAGCTGCAAATGACAACAGATATCGACATTAATGGTAACATCATAATCAAGTATAGCTACGGTGCTAGGGATAGTTCTAATCGAGTGTTAACTTTATTGTACATGAACGGTTGCATATGTGAAAGCAACACCCACTAGCGTCGAGCTAACTGAGTCAAGGAAATACGGCTTGCTAACTCCATCCCTTGGGTCCAACATCGGATGGCTGCTTCATCTACCCCATCTCGTCCGAGTCATCTCGAACCTCCTGCATAGACACCATGTCCGAGAGTCCTGGACCTCGACGGCGGCGCCAGACCGCCCCAAAAAGCTCCCGTCCATGTGACGCGTGCCGCCGGCGGAAAACCCGATGTATTGTCGATACTGGCCAGCAAACGTGCAACGTCTGCATTCAGAAAAAAAATGACTGCACTTTCTTAGAACATCCTCCCAAGCGTTCAGTTCCTGCACCTGTGCAGCCTAGCGATGAAGAAGTCCGGATCCCGTCAGTGCCGTCGCCAAGTCAAGTCCTCAGTCCTCGTTACAACGCGAGCCCTACGGTCAACTTGGGCGCTATCACGGTCTCTGATGGATTGGAGACGCAGAATCACACAGCGGAACCTTTGGAGCAAACAGAAGACTTTGAAAGATCGCTTGGGCTGAACTCCACCAAATTCGCCGAGTTGTATGGGCTTGGCAGTGACATGGAACCCATTCTTATGGTTTGTACATCTCAAGTCATCATACTATATGCCGTATAACCTGTTTCAGAGGCATCGCCCATACTCTGCCGTCTACAACGAATACACATTGCCGACACACTCCATACGACGGGTCCTGGGACATGACCAAAACGTTGACTATCCTGTCACGTTCCACATGGCAAGTATGATGGAATATTATTTGATCTTGTAGTAACTTCGCTCAGGGTTCCGATATCAGGTCTGCTCTCTTTGAGGGCCATCACCACGCTGTAGACTCAATCGAGGCCTGCGTCAAACCTCATGGGGAAAAGTTACTCCGGCTCTTTTGGAAGCTCATTCATCCCTCATATCCCATCATCCACAAGGACGGATTCATCGACAGGTACAAACTATCCTACCGCCACATTGATGCGCCACTTTTGGGTGCAGTGTATCTGAATGCGATCAACTGGTGGTTCTATGATTCAAACCTGTCAAACCAGCCAGCTATTGATGTTACCACCCTGCGAAGGCTCACACTACAACATATCCAGGATTCCTACCACCGACCTCGCCTCACATCGATTGAAGCGACTTTATTGCTACTACAGTGCAAGCCGGAAGATCCTCTCAATCCGGACCATACCTTTGCCTGGGGCCTGACTTCACAGGCTTTATCGGTAGGACAAGCTTGTGGGCTACATCTCGATGCATCGGCGTGGGCAATTCCCAGTTGGGAAAGAACTTTGCGAAAACGAGTAAGTTGGGCTATCTACATGCAAGATGTTTGGACTGCCCTTGCGCATGGCAGGCCTAGCCATATAAGCGAAGATGACTGGGGCGTCCTCCCTCTCAACGAAGTAGACTTCGAGAGTACGGAAAATGTGAGCTTCTTGTACTTACAATCGCTCACTACGATACTGCATACTGTCCTCAAGACCTTTTACACTGTCAAATCTACAACCCAGCAGGACACGTTGAAGTTGAAAGAACAGGCGCAACCGATCCTCAGCTCTCTCGATCAGTGGCACTCTGCATTACCTCCGTCACTTGCAATATCCAACATCCCGGCGAGAGAACTATGCGCAAACGGTATTATGGACTATAATCTTAGGATATCGTCATTTCTCTAATCACTGAGTGTGCACAGGCAACATTCACCTCGCTTATTATGGTGTGAAGATCAACGTTCTCAGGAGGCTAGTACGCTCGACTGCACTTGCGCCGCTCTGCCTTGACATGGCAGCCCTGACGGCGATTCGAGTGCAGGCTCACGAGACGGCTCAGCAGGCTACTTCACTCGTAGCGTCTTTACGACTAGAGCATCTGGACGGCTTTTGGTACTTCGCAACACCATATTTGTTCTCAGTCATCGGATCCTTCCTCACATTACTACTAGTCACGAGTCTTACGCCAGCAGAACGTGACCATTGGCGCGAGTCCTTGAGAGCCTACCTTTGGACGTTGCGTCTCATGAGCAAAACAAACGAGCCGATACGATACGCAGTCAATCGCTTGGAAGGGGCAATTCTTCGCGGTCTGGAGCATGCACTTGAGTTCACGGTGGAGGGAACCTCGCCTGTGGCTTTCGAAGCTACGCCTGGTCATTTCAACGCGGACCCGGACGCCTTCGCGCTCGGTTTTGGTTTCACGGAAGGCTTCGATGCAACTGAAATGGATCTGGATGCTTTCGATTTCTTGAGCAATGCTACGCTAGGCTGAATGGTTTGGTATCGCCGTTCTAAGCGAACATGTGCTCCCAGAATAGACAATTGCGCAAAACCACGGCCCTAGTTCGTTCGCGCTCGCAGACGAACATCCATCAACTGCAGAGATCCATCTTCCACGAAAACACTCAGCTCCTGCATCACCTCGGCAATGCCATTCAGAAGTGGTTCGCGTGTCTGTCCGTTTTCGTGCCCATTGGCCTCGATAGTGAACTTGTTGTTGCTATCGCTGGCCCCAGGTAAACGATAACTGATGGACTTGCCACCGACGAAGATCTCCAGGACATTGCTTTTGACGGTAATGCAAATGTTACCTCGGATATCTACTAAATGGCGCGCGATCTCAGGACCGTCGACCTCGCGTGGCAGATGCATCTTGTATTGATCCGCCCAGAAGTCGTCCAGAGGTGCTGGATATTTTGCTAACACGACATCGCAAAGATACGGACTAGCTGGAGTCATTCTGAGTCTGTGACCGTCCATGTCCTTGGATGTGCGGAAAATCAGTCCAAACGATGCAGCATCGGAGGCAGCAACCTGGAAATTGAGGTGATACTCATTCGGGACAGATTCCATGGCAGAGAGTGAGGAAATCTTGGTCTCGCCTAGGCTGCTGATCGAAATTGACGTAGGTATCGGCACTTCAGAACATGGAGCAAACATTGCTCTCAGGAATTCGGGGCAAGGTTGCACAACCAACTGACCATTCTTGTCGGCAAAGACCTCCCTCGGCATGGCCATATCGCCACCCCATGACCACTGCCCGTCAAATTTATCGGCCACCCATCCAAAGTATATCCGTTTACTTGGATCGCCAGCTTTCGGACAGGATTTTGCAGCGTACCACCTTCGCGCATCGAAGCGTCCACCGGAAGAAGCACGTGGCGTCTTGAATGGACCCCTTGGCGAGTCAGCGACTCGATATACCGTGCCAGCATCCGGAGCTTGAAACCTCGAGTAGACAAGGTACCACTTTCCATTTGGTAATGAGAATAGCTCGGGGCACTCGGGGCAGAATATATCGTTAGGTGCGTAGAAGGGTCTGGGGTCGATCGTCCACGCCTCCAGGTCCGGGGACGTGAGTAATGCCAGGCAGCCTCGCGTCCAAAAGGGGCCAGTCCTCAGTCTCGTGGCGACTAGCATCCAGTAGCAATTTTCCGATTCCTGCCGCGAAACATGAGCATCTCGAAAGTCAATGTCTTCGAATCTTGACAAGTCCCCGGTGATGCTAATGGGGCATGGCGTTTTGGTGAATTTAGTACCCTTCTTGTCGTCTGAACGCGCATGCAGTATAACCTGTTTGCCATCTTGTGACAGGTTGTATCCAGTGTAAAAGATGTGCATGTTTCCGTCCGGTCCAAGGATGGCGCATCCAGTCCATGCACCATCAGCATCTGGGCTATCGCGAGTTTTGCCTGGAATCAACACTTCTGTTTGATCGCGTTCCCATTTCAACAGGTCGCGCGAACGAAGCCGCGACCAGGAGGACCGAAGCCGTGGCGGATGTCTAATTGTGTTCGGAGGTGTACTGAGATGGAAGACATGGTACTCATCATCAACCAGTATTGGGATGGCGTCTGCTGCAGCTTGGGAAGTAGATGGCCTGCTGTACCACGTTGACGGCGGTACCGTTCTCGATGGCATCTTTATTATGGAGTCGGATTGAACGACGTCGGCGGTCTCACTTCTACGGCAAGCGGCGCAAATCAGACTTTAAGGACAACAAGCAAAGACCCACTAATGCTTGCCACGCATCCAGGCACTTACCCACCATCGCATGTCCTGCCCGCTTGGGAAGATCAACTCTGCAATCCGGCGGCGGCATTCGTTGTCAGGGTTGGCAATACAGCTTACGCCGGCCGGCCGGCCCATTTCCAAGGTGTCGCCGGCCGCGTCTTCACGGCCGGCCGGCCGGCGAGCACTTAGCTCTCAGACCTTCCCCAATGCAAGCAACTAATCACGACCTCCACAAAAACCATTCAGACGGGAATTAATCATATGGGGCTCCGCAACTTGTCGCGTGGTCCTCCGCATCTTCGTGTGAGAAGTATAAGTACGCACCGGCCCATGGCCACGCTGTCGGAGCCACCAGGGTTTCAGGCAGTCTTCTCGTTACACTTCGAACCCCAGCAACGCGAAAGCTACCATCAAAGATGATGAAACTTCAATACCCATATATCTGGGCTTTTTGCGCTTTCGCTGCACTCGGTGCGTGTCAATATGGCTATGATGGTGAGCAGCTTCATCCTTCCCGTGACACTGAAAACTCAATTGGAAGCAGGTGTGTACTTCTCGGGTATCCAAGCCATGTCAACGTTCATACGGCACTTCGGCGACAGGCAACCCGATGGTAGCTATGCAATCTCGGCGTCCGACCTCTCGATCATGAGTTCAATGATCAATGTTGGGGAGTTGGTTGGCTCTCTCGGTGCTGCTCCCATAAACGACTTCTTTGGCCGTAAGGGGGCATTTCTCATCGCTGCTATCGTGGCGATTGTCGGAACAGTACTGCAGACAATCACAGATCACGACAAAGGGGTTATCATTGGTGGGCGAGTCATCCTAGGCTTGGGAGTTGGCATCTTCTCGTCGACGAGTCCGCTATACATCGGTGTAAGTCATATACTGTTACACAGGGGCATCGTCTGATGAGCCTGCAACAGGAAATCGCTCCCACTGCTATCCGAGGTCCTCTCCTTGGCTGCTGGCAGCTCGTTCTCTCCGTATCTCAGATCATTGCAGCCGTCATCAATCGAGGCACCGAATCACTTACCACCACGGCTTCCTACCGTGTACCAACCGCTGTTCAGCTCATCTTCCCGATTCTCAGTCTCACCTTCCTCTACTGGGTACCTGAGTCTCCTCGCTGGCTCCTTCGCCGCGAGAAGACTGAGCGTTGCGATGCAGCATTGCGGCTCCTCCGCAAAGACGACAAGACCTACGAGCCTGACGTCGACATGATCACCATCCGTGCCAGTATCGAGCACGAAGCCGAGCTATCCGCGGACTCAAAGTGGATGGACTTGTTGACTGATCCAATCGAACGGCGCAAGGTCATCTTCAGCGCCGGAGCACTTGTCGCGCAGCAGATCAACGGAATCCAATGGTTCTACTACTTCGGTACCGTGTTCAGCCAGGCCATCGGTCTCGAAGACCCCTTCCTTATGACGATAATTGTTTTCGTCATCCAAGTCGTCACTGTGTTCGCAGCTGTGCTCTGCGCCAACAAGATCCCGCGCCGCCCGCTTCTGTTGTCAACGACGCTGGTCATGATGGCCAGTATATTTATCGTAGGCTGCCTGGGTATTCCCGGAGGCCAAGTGAGTGGGACGAGCGGCAAGGTTATCATTTCCTTCGTCATCATCGAGATCACTGCTTTCAACTTCGCTTGGGGACCTCTGGGTTGGACAATCGTGAGTCTCCTGCCTACTTTTGCACCCTTGAACTAAGCTAACGTCCTTCCCAAGGCCTCCGAAATGGCTGTGGGCAGGAACCGCAACAAAATCTACGCCATTGCCGTCGCGTGTTTCTGGATCACGGTTTGGGTCACTGTCTTCACGCTGCCATACCTCTACTACTCAGCGAATCTGGGTCCGAAGACAGGGTTCGTGTACACAGGTCTGTGCTTCATCACGCTAGCCTATGTGTGGTTCTGTGTTGGAGAGGTGACCGGGCGAAGTATGGAAGAAATTGAGGGATTTTTTCGGGACGGTGTGCCCGCGCGGCAATGGAGCAGGCAGCCGAAGACGATCGGCTTTGGCGAAGACGTGCAGGTCGAGATCAACGACAAGGAAAAGGCGATGCTACGGTCGCAGCAGGAGAGGAATGAAGTTTAGGGGCGGGACACCTCTTATCGTATTTATCCATGCAGCTGAGGCCTCTTGTGACATATATAATCTTTTGTGCATTTCATCCGCGCCCCCTCCTCACCAGCGCGGACGTGCAGTAGCGCGCGACAACTGTCTGTCACCCTCCAACAGCTATGATCTCCTCTACCACATGCTAAACAGTTGCCTGGCAACACGATGGTAATGCCGAAAGTCCATGTATTGCAAATTCTATCACTGTGCCAGGGTATACCGCGTCCAACATCTCTACTTTCCAGAATAGAACCCGAGAATCATCCATGAGAACGCCATTCCCCATCCCAAGCACTCGTTTCTCTTCCATCCACTCTACTTGCTCTTCGCAGCCTCCCTCTTCTTCGCCTCCATCTTCGCCTTCTTCTCCACGCGCTGATACCACGCCTCGGCGCCAATCCCGCCAAACACCAGCCCCACGCCCGCCCACTGCATCCCTGTCACTGTATGTCCAAACAGCACTACGCTCATCAGCATCGTCAGCATCTTCCGCGTGACAGTCACCGTAACCAGCAGCAAGCTCGAAAAATGCGCCAGCGTGTGGAAAATGAAGACCTGCCCGATGGCGCCGCACGCCGCGAAGGAGAGCACGTCCCAACCGACGGTGGGGTACGTGGTGACGAAGGAGACTGCGTCCGCGAGCTCATTTCCGGAGGTGGGTGTGAGGCCGACGGCAGCGCCGAGGGGGGACGCCGCGATGTAGGGCGCGGAGAGGAGGTACGCGGTCGTGAGCAACGTGGAGATGATGTTCTGGGCACACATCATCTGCGGGCCTGTGAAGCCCTTGAAGGAGCTGAAGATCTGGTCCTGGACGGTGTTTGTGAGACCGTCGAAAAGGAGATTGATGCTGAGCAGGAAGAGGCCAAGGGCTTTGGATGCGTCGGGTGAAACGCCCTTCTTTGCGGCCTTCTCGGCTTTATCGGCGGTGGACGGGTTGTACAGCGTGAACATAGCGACGCCAAGGGTGACGGTGAGTACGACGAGGTACTTGTAGAAGGGATATTTCTTCTGGAAGAGCGTGATATGGAGGAACATGACAGGGAGCAGCTTGCAGCTCTTGGCTAGGATAAAGGTTACATAGTCGATGTGCTTCAGGCTTGCGTAGCCAAAGGGCGAGGCGAGACTGGACGTCACCGCGATGAGGAGAAGCGGGAAGAGGATCTGCTTCGAGGGGAAGATGGGTGGGACTTTGCGGGCGCCGGTCTTGGGGTCGCGCGGGGAGGAAGCGAAGAGGTAGACGGCTCCAGTGCACGCTGCGAAGGCGGACTGGATGGTATTGAGGAAGATGGAGTATGTGAAGCGAGAGTTGTTGGGTCCGTATTTGGTGGTGGTTATGCGTTCCTGAAGATATGCCCAGCTCAAGCTGCGTGTCGCATTAGCCCTCGCTCGCGTTGTCTGGTGCGCGCAACCTACAAACTTGCATAGATCCCACCCACGCAAATTGCCAACGCCAACAGCCCCGACTGCTTCTGCTCCTCGGGGTCCCTAGCCGCCGATTCAGCAACCTCTTCTAGTCGCTTCTCTATCGTTTCTGTAAAGCTCGGTCGTCTACGTGCTGTGCCATTCGTGCTGCCATTCTGCGCTTGGATTCCGCTGGAGGAGCGCTTGTCGGGCGTGTTCTGTTTCGATCGTGCCATTCTGGCCTGCGATGTGGTGGTATCGGTGTTGTGAAGTTCAGGGATGCGCTTGTCGCCGTCGCAATTGCTCTCTCCACTTTAAGGGATTTTCCTTTCTTTCCGAATTGATGTCAATTGTTCTAGTTGAGCATTGAAGGAACAGGAACACAAGTAAAAGTCCCAGAAAGAAGACGGACAAACCCCAGCTTATATCCACCAAAAAGTTAAAGGTGGCATCAAGGTCCAACGGCGGACTAAGCCGCGGCCCGCACAGACCCTACTAAACGCTCGGAAATCGGAATGATGTTCCGATAAGCATCGACGATATAACACATGACGCCGGCATTGATTGACAGTCACAGCAAAGGAGTGGAGGTCAGCTTTGAGGTAGAGATCATCTATTCGTACCCTACAACTACAAATGCGCTGTTCAGCAGCCAG
Source organism: Paraphaeosphaeria sporulosa (assembly GCF_001642045.1). NCBI lineage: Eukaryota > Fungi > Ascomycota > Dothideomycetes > Pleosporales > Didymosphaeriaceae > Paraphaeosphaeria > Paraphaeosphaeria sporulosa. The sequence continues at coordinate 2,292,975 of NW_017253360.1, read as the reverse complement.
CTCACCACTGTTGACACGGAGACGACAATGTATAATAGGATATCGGAAAGAAGTAGTTCAGGAGTGCTCGTAGATGTAGGAGGGTCTTAGGGAGAGTAGTACAGAGGTGTTCCCATGCAGGGAGTACACTGTTTTCACCGCGCCGTTGCAAACCAGCCATAGAAATGCTGCCTGACGCAGCGTCCGGCAACAGTCTTGGATATCATCCGTAAGTCGTTAAAGTCGTGACTGACACAATCCAGCTCGCTCAATTTGCACTCGAACCCCGAATTAGAAGGAAATAATGCCCCGGCTGTTGGTATCCACCAGTAGTAGGTAAAAAGGGGGCAGACAGAAGAAATTAAGCAAAGCCTTGCTTTTGGGCCTTTTGGGCGACAGGGCGCTGACCAGACGATGAGGGCGATCATGACAAAGTCCCAATGCGCTCGGAAGCGGTCGACGTGCCTTCGCCTTCATTCGACGTCAATCTCCAATGAATCAACATGCACAGAGCGTCTATTCTGCAGCCTGGCTACGGCGCATCTTCTCAGCCTCCAGGTTCTCGTACAAGAGGTACAGTGCCTTCTCGTTGGCGCTGGCGCTGCCGGTAATCGTAAACATGCGCTCGCCAGTCTCGTCATGAGGAGCCTTGGCGATCGAAATGCGCGCGTTGGAGCTCTTGCGGATCTCGCTGATCTTGCTGCCGCCGCGGCCAATGATGCAACCCACCATGTCGGAGGGGATGCTGATGTTTTGGGTCTGCATCTCTTCGCCGTCTTCGGTGTGCGTCGGAGGGGGTGGGCGACTCGCGGCATCCGATCCGGACCGTCGGCTGTAGGTGGGAGGAGAGTCGCTAAAATCGGCACCGTGTCCAGTGCGATTGTACGAACGTCCGCCGGCGTTGATGCCGTTGGATGCCAAGGGAGCAACGCCAGGCTGGACCCTCACGGCAGGGTTATAAAGAACGGTGCCATAGCCACGCTCGTGGTCGTCAATCAAGCACTTGCCAATTTCCCAGATAGCCTTCTCGATGCCTTGCGGGGAACCCTGGACTTCGACAATGCGCTCGGTGGACTGGGGCAGCATCTCTTTCTGGGCGACCATGCGCACGCCGGAGGCATCTTGGATTTGCTTGATCTTCAAGCCCTGGCGTCCAATGATGGTACCCATCTGGTTGTGGGAGATGAGCAGACGGATAGCTGCGCGCGAATTAGCAGGGGGTTGATGATTGAAAATGGCGCATTAGACGTACGATGAGTGCCATCGCTGCGGAGCAGGCCGCCCATGCCCATCTGAGGAGCTCCTTCGAGAAGACCCTTCGCGACCAGGCCATATGCTTTGGAGATGCCGGAGAGCGGGCCGGTGACGGACAGCACGCGGTCGTGGACGCCCTGGACAACCTTGCTGACGCCGGCGCGCACGCCAGTCTCGTCGCGGAGATCAGCGACGTTCTTGCCTGCCTTTCCTATGATGACGCCAGCCTCCTTAGAGGAGACAATAGCGCGCAGCGTGAGCTGCGACTCGGCGTACTCCTCCTCGGTGCGCGGTTGCACATCGCCATCCTCGTTCACGCTCAGGCGCTGCAGCGAATCGGCGACCTGGCTGGGGTCCTGGACGGCCTGCTGAGACTCCTCTGCAGACATGATCTAAAGATGGGAGGGTGGTGGTGCTACGGTGTCGTCAGTGACGTCGACGCGCGCAACAGAAAACAACACGTCACTTACCGGAGAGTGAGTTGAGGAGACAGAGAGGGAGGGGAGGGCGAAAGGCGCGTGTGAGAGGCGCTCTGCTGTTTTTGCGCGTGGATTGTCAGTGGGTTGTTGACGGGCGGCCAGGATGCATGCGTGGTCTCGCTACTTACAGGTGGTTGCGGAAGCGGCGGGGGAGAGGTGGTCGGTGCGGATCGACAGGTGGGAGGAGAAGCGTGCGGTGAGGCGACGCAGGCGAGGGGAGGAGAGGAGAGAGAGGGCGGTAGTGGGGACGGAGGAGTGGGCGCGGAGTGGAGAGTGGTCAAGGGACGCTCAGGTAAGTGACGAAGGTTGCAGAGGATGAACACGAATATTGCGGCGGACTGCTGCTTTACTGCTAGCTCTCTTAGCGAGGCGGGCAGGTCTTGCCGTGTCGACCGGGGAATGCAGCAGCGACGGCCGGTAATTATACAAAGAAGCAATGGCAGTGGAATTGGGTACAGATGCAGCAGGTCTCACGGCGGGCAAGCGAGGGCGCGTCGCTGCAGGCACAGTTCTGCGTCATCTTGCGGCGACAGAACCAGCGGCTCGACACCAACGCACCCAAGCTCCAGCTCGACGCGTGGGTGCGACGGCGGCCCTCCAGCTCGCCCCGCTCTGCACGGACCACAAAGCAACGGTCGGCATGCGGCGACACGCACGGCGGCTCGGTCCACGACTGTTCGATTGACCAGCTCACGCACCCAGCTCTCCTCCGCATCCGTCATTGGTTACTTCTGCGCCTCAAACACCACCTTCTGCGCCTGCATCTTGTCGAAGAGGTCGTATCCCTCGACGGCCTGCGAGAGCGGCATGATCTTGTCCGCCATGAACCTGTACTCGCTTAGCTCGTGCCCGACCGTGTAACTCACAGACCTACCCTAACTTGTCCTGATGCTTCTTCAGTGACTCCAGTGCCTTTGGGAACACGCTGCGGACCGGGCAGCGGCCCATCTGCACGCGCAGATTCTTGTTGTATGCTTGGTTGCCCGTCCTACACGCTCAGTCCATGCATGTCTCGCGTGGACGCCATTTGACTCACCAAGGAATCTCCCCGTTGTGTACACCAACAGAAGAGAGCACGCCCCACGGTCGCAGCAATTCGTAGCCCATCTTGAGAGCGGGCGACAGGCCGACTACTTCCACTACAGCATCCGCGCCTCTGCCTTCAGTGAGCTCCTTGACCCGCTTGTCCAGCCCTTCTCGATCAGTCTGGAAGTTCCAGGGCTCGGCTCCTAAGCTCTTCGCCAGGTCTAGACGTGATTGGATCGAGTCAACCGCAAGGATGTTCTTTGGCTTGTAGTCCACCAGGTTGACAAGGGCGCAGAGTGCCACTGGGCCGCACCCGATCAGAACGACGGTGCTGTTGCTGATGTCCTCCTTGGGAATCATTTTGAATGCATTGTCCACAGCAAACCAACCAGTGGGGAAGATGTCTGCCATGAGCACCAACGCTTCGTCTTTGATGCCTTCCGGTGCTTTGACAGCAGTGCTGTCGGCTAGAGGGATGCGTGCGTATTCCGCTTGGCCGCCATCCAGGCCTACAGATCCGAAAAGCTGGCCTTTAGCGCAGCGGGATGAGAAGCCGCGCGTGCAGTAAAAGCACTCTCCGCAGGATACCGTAAAGGGGGTGACAACGCGGTCACCCTTTTTGAAATTCTTGACCTCCGAGCCCACCTCTTCTACGAGACCTGTGAACTCGTGACCCATGATGAAGTCTGTGCCTGATGGTTGATGTCCGCGATAGACATGCAATTCACTGTCTATTCATCAATGCTTGAACCCAAGAAAGGTGATTGTAGCGTACCTGCCGCATAATGCCGTCTGCGAATGATTAGCCAAGGTCAGACCAAGGGAGGCACCGGCGCACCTTGTCCACTTTCACAATTATGTCCGTCTGGTCTTTGATTGCCGGAACAGGGCGGTCTTCGATGACGACCTTATGCGGCCCTTTGAAGACTACGGCCTTCATTGTTGCCATGTTGGCCTGTGATACTCTGCCGATTGGTGGGTCAAGTGACAATTCTGAAGGACACGAACAGCCAGAAGGCAGCAATTGATAGAGTAGGCGTGTTGCTGTGCTTATGGTAAGATCGGGAGGATTGGGAATAATTCTTCGGTGTTGGGTGGGGTCGTTACCTAGGTACCGGCAGAGCTGAGCTCCACCCCGCCACTACCTCCGGTTGAGCGGGGTAGACGCAATGCAGACCTCACGGAAGCAAAAAAGCTGCAATCAGAATAATTCATCATGTTGCCTGCTACGTAAGCTATAGAGAGTGCCGTCCATCCGCCCATCCGGAAAGCCTTCGTGCAGAGAGGGGCGAAGTACGATATGCCCACCTACTAAAACAGCCACCTTACTGTCTCGCCGTAACCACGCCGATACCCAAGTTGCTGACCGATACCTGTACTCCATGCCGTAACCTGAACCCAGAACCATTCCCTATCCAAAAACGCCATATAGATGCATGCCTGTGGGAGCAGAAGTGTGCCAATGCCGCGTTGTTGGCCGCTCATGAAACCGTACACAGGAGCTCTGCCTCGAGGATGAATTTGCCCTCTTTGTACTTCTCACTGGACTCGTACGCCTTATCGTACTTCCAGCCAACCGTCTCTTTGCATTGTCGACAGTGTATATCGCGTACGACGTGGCGGCCGGTCGTCATGTTGCGCTCGTTCGGATCCGATTCGGTGATGTTGACCACTTGATCAAAGAGATATGCCTTGCCATGTTGGCCACGGAAATTCTGAGAATGTGTCAATTGTACAGCCTTGTTCTTGATGCTGGAGCGAGCGTACCCTGCTGAGGATGTCGTCGTGGTTGGAGAGATGTGTCTTACAGGTCCGACACCCGTAGATACGGCCTCCTGTGAGGTAGATATTATACGTAAGACCCATAGCAAAGTTAAGTGTGGTTGAGTGAGATTATAGTCGGTATCGTGCGTTCGGCGGCCGCGTCGAGCGGGTCGAGGTTCAGGTGTTGCGAGGGTCCGCCGCGGACCCAAGGCACCGAGGGTTGGCCGATGCGCAGATGGGTGGGTTGCTTTAGGCTGCCGTGAAAAAGAAGCGAAGATAGCTGGCGTGCGGTGACAGGTGGTTCAGCTATGTTGCGAGGTTCCGTCACTGCACTTGTGACCTGGTTGGGTGAGCGCTACGCTTGTCCTGGTGATCTTGGGACGAAAGCAAGAAGCTTGCGAAAGATTGTGTTTGCCTATTATTTATTCAGTATAAGAGAAGTGCGCACGTTCTGCAGAGTCGCTTGAGTCTTTGAGCGGACTGTGCACCTGTGAGGCACTGTAATGGCGGGGAGCTGTGAGTGGAGGTGGACGGCAGGTGCAACCCCGGTCGGAGCTCTAGCACGTGGCGATAAGATACAGAGCCGGTTGCGGGCAGCTCCCATTCGACGTTCCTCACGGACCGCTCGGGTAAATATATTCGGCTCCCTCACTGTGAAGTAGATCTGGACATTCCGCCACAAACGAACGTCCTATGCTAATCGCAGTCTCCCGCAAACCACGGCATAGCTTGGCACAGCTGTCATAGACATGCAGAGTCCTACCATACCTACCAAGACTCTCAGACATGGCTGCTTTTGCACCATGGAGACATACTCCACTCTGATAGATGACTTGCATCCCCCGATAATGAAAGTGTAGGCGTGCGGCGGGTCTCCACCAATGGAGATGGATATCAGATTCCCTGATTCAGAACAGCGTTTGACAAGCCATCAAGCCTGTCACTGACTGTTAACCGACATTGCTGGAGTCGCCTCGTTATCGAATTGTAGGCGATCAACGCACGCCACCTCTAGCCAGCGGTTGTAGGTGAGCGACGTGTCGCTGTTCTGGCATGTTTTCCAATGGAAATATGGAGAGGCTGGCAAATCAAAAGACAACTCATCAAATGCAGTCGGGGAAACCGCAACGGCAACCGTAGATTGGAGCGATATAGCCGTTGTTTATGCGGCTGCTGCTGGCGATGTTTTGATCTGCAAGTCCCAGCCTCCTGGATGCGGATTGGGCACGCGAGGTGATGACCGGTGCCGGCGAGCTGTGGGATGCGTGCGAGCGACTCTTTGAGCTCTTCTGTATACCCTGAATACTTTGGCTATCCGGATGCTAGGGCGGCGGCACTACCACACGCGGAGTGGACCGGGTCTACTTTACATTCACGTATGCTGCGTGCTGTGACACGCCGCGAGGAAGAATCACGACGATCAGCTCCCGGCGCCTCGCGAGCAAACCCAGGCTGCGATGACGAGCTGCAGCCCAGCCCAGCCCCCCGGCGGAGCACGCGCCCTGCCCGCGGCTGCAGCTCTGCGTCTGCGGATTAGCGAGAGTCTGAGCGGCAGAAGGTGCTAGAAGACTCTCTCTTGATCCCAGTGCCGTTTTTTGTCGGTCCGCGCCCGCTCTCAACCAAACTTTGCCTTGACTGCAGCGCACTAAAATTTCAGTTACACCGGGCCTCCTGACCTTTGTTCGCTCGCCTCTCATGGTGCTTCCCTCTCTCTTCCGCAAGTCTTCCAAATCAGCGCAGCCCGAAGCCCCGAAACTCGCCCCCGGCAAGCAACCGACAAAAAGTAACCCAGGCACCCCTCCCTCGTCGCCCGACAAAAAGTCCCACTCCCGCGTAAAGGAGCGCGAGCGCGAACGCCGCTCTAGTTCCTACTCGTCCAAGCGCTCGTCCAAATACGACCGCGACTCCCACCCGCTCAATCTCCCGCCCGACGAGCTCCGCAGGCTCTCGTCGTCCGCCATGTCAGCCATGGCCGACCAGCCCACGCCCCAACCCATGGACATCGACCGCGAATTCACAGCCTCGCCCACGCCCGCGCCCTCTAGCCCGGCCGCTGCACAGGCCCCGGGCGCGTTCCCCAAATCCAACGGCGACGACTCCCGGCCAGCGCCCCCGCCGCACCGGTACACAACGAGCCCCCCGCCAGAGTCTGCCAAATACGCGGCGACCCCAGAAGAATCATCCCCGCCTGCGCAGCCCCCCACCATCGACGCCGAGGAGTACAAGGCTGCGGGCAACAAGTTCTTCAAGATCAAAGACTACCCCGCCGCCATCAAAGAGTACTCGAAAGGTGCGTTGTGCTCCCGTTGCACGCTGCATCCTGCCGCACTGCATCACCTCGCACAGTCCGCAAACATCCGCTAATCATGCGCAGCCATTGAAGCCGCCCCTCAAAATGCCACCTACTACTCGAACCGCGCCGCCGCATACATGTCCTCGAACCGTTTTGTCGAAGCTTTGGAAGACTGCAAGATGGCGGACGACCTGGAACCCGGCAACATGAAAGTCGGACTACGATTAGGCAGGGTGTACACTAGTCTAGGGCGGCCCGATGAGGCGGTCGCGGCGTTCAACGCTGTCAATGCCACGCAAAAGGATATGCAGCCTGCGCTCACCATGCAACGGCACCTACAGCAGGCCGAGGACACGCTGAAGAGTGGTGGCGCAGGGTCCATGGTCATATACGCACTCAACGAGGCTGAGCGAGGGTTAGGCTCCAATGTGGAAAGGCCGCGGAAGTGGAACCTCATGCGTGGAGAGGCACACTTGCGGATGGGCAACATCAATGCTCTCGGCGAGGCACAGAATGTTGCTATGAACCTGCTCAGGCGGAACAATCAGGATCCGGACGCACTCGTGCTCCGTGGTCGCGCGCTCTATGGTCAGGGCGAGAACGACAAGGCCCTTCAACACTTTAGGCAAGCGCTGAGCTGCGACCCTGACTTTAAGGACGCTTTGAAGTACCTGCGGATGGTGCAGAAGCTCGAGCGTACAAAGGAGGAGGGTAACACCGCATTCAAGTCTGGTCGTATTCAAGAGGCTGTGGACACCTACACCAAGGCGCTGGAAATCGATCCTTCGAACAAACAGACCAATTCCAAGATCCTGCAGAACCGGGCTTTGTGCTACAGCAAGCTAAAGAAGTGGACAAACGCTATTACAGACTGCGACAAGGCACTCGAGCTCGACCCCGGCTACACAAAGGCAAAGAAGACCCGGGCAAAGGCATTGGGTGAGTCTGGTAATTGGGATGAGGCCATCAAGGAGCTCAAAGCTATCCACGAGGCCAACCCTTCAGAGCCCGGCATTGCAAAGGAGATCAGAAATGCAGAGCTCGAGCTGAAGAAGAGCAAGCGAAAGGATTACTACAAGATCCTTGGTATTGAGAAGGACGCTAGCGAGTCCGAAATTAAGAAGGCTTACCGCAAGCTCGCTATCGTACATCACCCCGACAAGAATCCCGATGACGAAACCGCCCACCAAAGGTTCCAAGAGATCCAGGAAGCTCACGAAACTTTGAGCGACTCGCAAAAGCGCGCTCGCTACGACTCCGGCGAGGATCTTATCGACCCCTCCGAAATGTTCGGCGGTGGCGGGGGTGGCTTTGGAGGCGGCATGGGCGGAGGCATTGACCCCGAGATTCTCATGCAGATGTTCGGAGGTATGGGCGGTGGCCGAGGGGGTGGTGGCGGCGGCTTCAGCTTCCAGGGCGGTGGCGGTGGTGGCAGCCCTTTTGGTGGTATGGGCGGCATGCCCGGTGCTGGAGGCCGAAGAGGCCAGCAATTCCAGGGCGGCGGATTCCCCTTCTGAGCGTATTCGCCTGCGTGTTCTGCATTCGAAGATTTGCGGTGAGTGCACAATCTGGACATTTCACATCCTGCGAGTGTACTTGCACTTCTGAACTCCCTTTTCGCCTGGGTACTACTCTCTTTCGCACTGTTATTGGATCATGACCGGCGTTGGGATAGTATGGGTCGGCGCGAGCTAGCAAGCTCGATATAGACTGCCTTGACATCACAGCATTATCGGCGTCTCAACCTTGTCGTGTATAGACGGACGAATTCAATATTTTGCGCATGTTAGGATAAGACGATGCATTAATATATTGTATCTTCGCTGAATGCTTTGGCCTACATTGAATGTAGATTGAAAGCAATAACTATCCGCTCTGTAACAAGACTTCCGCCCATCTGCTGTAAACCCAGTCATGAGGTTGGTGTTGAGGAAAGAACGAGGGTGACGTAATCATCCACCACGCCCAATACGACATAGCTTTTTCACCCTCCCAAGTGCTCCAACGCTCCCTCGAAGACAGCATAAAACCCTCCCTCCGCCGTGAGACATTACTTCAGTAACTTGCCCGACTATTCAAAGCCGTACGCAAGTGCCTCTTAAAGTGTACACGCACCTCTGTAATTCCCACGTCCTTCCCAACCTCGTAAAGCAAGAGTACAGAAAGAGATAGCACGGGACACTGGAGCCCTACCAATTTGATACGATACCACAGCCACCCATTACAATGCCAGGCCGCAATCGCCAACAGCGCCCACCTCGCGGCGGTGCCCAAATATCCTCCTCCTCCTCATCATCATCCAACAATAATGCCAACACAAACCGCACCCGCCAACCACGCGCCCCACGCCAAACCTTCGGTGCAGAAAACCGTCCGGTTCCCGCTTACAGCGCCATCTCTCCAGGAACGGCCGTCTCCCTCGTCCTCAAAATCGACCAGCCCACCGGCCGCCAAGTCACCGGCATCGTCGCCGACCTCCTCACGCGCGGCGACCACCCTAGGGGCGTCAAGGTCCGGCTTCGCGACGGGCGCGTCGGGCGTGTGCAGAAGATTGTCAGTGAGAGTGACGGGCTAGCGGGAGAGGAAGTAGCTGGTGGGATTGGCGCGAATTTGGGGCGGGATGGGGAGAATGGGATTGGGGGTAGAGGTGGAGGTGCGAGTGGCTTCAGACATGAGCGGGATATTAGGGAGGATGATGAGTATCTTTATGATGAGGGTAGGGCGAAGGGGAGGGATCTGGGGCTCTTTGCGCAGTTGGAGGAGGAGGATCGGAGATACCAGGAGAGTGTGGGCAGAGAGACTGCGGGTGGGGGTCGTGGAGAGATTGCGACGTGTCCTGTTTGTGGGGAGTTTGAGGGAGATGAGCGAGCGGTGGCATTCCATGTCGAGGGACACTTTACTGAGGGGTGATTTTGGATTATTTATCATTGAACTGCTTTGTGACACTAACTTTACATGTCTGAGCTTTGTAACAAGTGAGCTTCATCAGTGCCGTTGGCCTAAGTTTCCACACCAGGCCTTATTCTTTGATCATCGAGTACGGGAGCGTCACGCTTACTTGTACTGGACTACCACACCCCGATATCCATCCAGAGCGATGACTGTCGTGATCAGCAAAGCTATGGGTGAATTGGTAATGGGGTACTTGCAGGTTTCTTGGATCTGATGAGCATGATCACCCCGACCCGGATCATTCTGCTGATGCGCCAAATGGTGTTTGGTTAGATACGCTCGATGTTGACGATACTCTTCCATGAACACCTTATCACGTTGCCAGTTACGAAACATATCGCTCGCCGTGAAGCTCGCATCATGCTGACGAGTGGATTTGTTCCCGTCGGGTAGGTTGGCAAGACGATTGTGCGAGCAAGTAAAGATACGATAATTCTGGTGGGCCAGATCGAGCTGCGTGAAATAGAAAGCTATGTCTCGCTTGAGCTCCCAAGTCACCTGTACGTCGCCTCCAGGGTGAGAATTCTTTGATTTCAGATATGCAATATTCTTGCTCTGGCATCTTTGAGTGTCGCGAGCGCCCCTGAGCTCGGTGAGAGCGCTGCTGAGCTGCTTGGACTGTTCAGCTTCTCTGTCGCTTGCGACAGCCAGCGTTCTGCTCAAATTCTCCACCTGGACAGTTTTCACACTCAGTTGCAGTTTTAGAGTCCTCACAGAGCCCAGCTCAAGGTCCTTCTTGCGCATTTCTTTCTGTAGGCGATGGCGCTCCTCTGACAAGGCCGTCTTTGTCATCATGTAGCTGTTGGATTCGATTCCTTAAGCCTGTCACGACGGTAGCGGGCATTTTTAGTTGCTGACTCTCGTTCTGCAGGATGTCCACCATGGATTGAAGCATATCCACCTTTTCTTTATGGACCCTCATTTGCGTGAGAGCCTCTTTGTAAGCCACATCTCTCATATCGAGCTACTCCATGACGATGTGTTTTATCCTCAACTTGTCGTTCTTAGCGCGGAGTTGCTGAACTTCATTAGGGACGTGCAGGGCGCATGGGTCGTGTCTGGCTGAGTTAGTTTGATCTTTTCTAACTCAAGCTGCAGGTCGGTGTTGATACCGTCAGCTGTAGCAACTGTGGGAGATGATAGGCCTGATGGGCCTGCGCTACCAGCGTCGTAATTTTCGGCTGGTGAGACTGGAGGGCTAAAATCGCCGGAAGAGTCGGGTTTGTTCGTCGGTTGTCGTTCCCTCATTTACAGCAGTGTTTTCGTCGAGCAGCCGCGCGAGCGATGCCTTCCTCACATTTTCGTCGCTTGCGAAAGGCCCGCTGAGATTAAGGTATGCCATCTTGCGTCAAGTATATCAAGATCATGCGAAAACTTTGACAAAATTGTGAAAGTCTCGTCGTCAACGACTGACATCCTACATGTAGTGCGGTGGACTGAGGTATGTGCGCAGCAGACGCATTGTGAGGAAGGAACGCGCTCGTCGCCACGATGGGGAGGGAAGGTGCATCGTGGTGAAAGTGAACAGTGAACCATCCCAGCCCACCAAGAATATTCACGATGATAGCCTCAGTATCCAAACCTCTGTCAAGTCTCGTCATCCCGCATGGTACTCTCGCTGAGGTAGCCCCCCGATACGGGATCAATTGATCTTTCCAAGTTTCATCCCGAAGATTTCTATTCTGAGGTTTCAACTCTTGACTTGTGCATGCAGCAGGGCCACGGTGGATTGCCTGCGCCAATATGTCTTGATCCATGTGGTGTATTCTTTGAAGCTTGGGGTAGAAGTATAGTCCAAGGTCGATGCTGAGGAGGAAGGACGGTGTTGAGGCACTTGCTTACCAATAGGTACTGGTAGACACTAGCGTCTGCTTGCGCCTTGACATCAGCTGCTTTCTCATCCTCCAGGGCTAGAAAATAATCGTAGAATCTGCTCAACTCTCTCATCTATATTTTGGTAGTGAAGAAAGGTAGATCGCTTCGTGAGCGCTTGCGATGGCTAATGACATCCGTTCGACTCAAGTTTGTGCGAAAGCAGAGCGTCTCGTGGTATCGCCGCATCCCGATAAATTCAACTGGCCGCTTCTTGAGCTAATGAGCTAACATGCCATGGGTAATAGTACTGCAAACTGATCCCAGGTGGCCGAGAACATCTTCACCATCGAATGACGGCAACCAGCCTGACACGCAATGTTCACTGCATTTTTTTGCCAAGCCGAGAATGCGATCATCGCTCCGTTGTTCCATACACACAAGCAACCGTATTCAGATGCCCAGATCATGGATAGACCTCTTCCGGGTTTCGATGCCCGTGCGTTGCTTCTTGCTCCTCATTGTCGGCGGGCTGATCAAACGCCAAGCCGTTTCCCCGTGTCTGCGACCATTCCGCAACGCCAAGATCTCCACTGCTGCTTGAACACAATGCTCCCATTCGTGCGTCAAAGTCTGATCATCGTCTGGCCCACGTCAAGGCTGCCAAGCTGTTCTGTATGCGTTGCGCAATGCAAGCTCAGAAAGAAGCATTCTAGGCCGACTTCGCCTCTCAAAAGCTGTGCTATAGTCGTCTTGGAATCTTGTGCTCGGTCGGATTACCATCCATCTAATTACCTGGAGCTTGAAGCTTCTATCTCTTCTTGCCAATATCTTCCCATTCTTGTGTCTGCAGGACAGCATCTTACCTTAGTATACCTTCGATTATTATCCTTGCTGCATCATGAAATTCACTACGGAAGTGGCTATTGCCGTTCTGGCTTTTACTAATCTCGCGGTTGCTGATGCTCCTTCGCGCAGGTGGACGGTAAGTCTTCTCGTCGCAGACGATATGGTCGTTCACCACATGATCTCGCTCAATTCCACTATATATTCATGTGCTGACGACGGCTATCAGGGCTCGCTCTCTGCACGAGCCAATACACTTGGCCGCCGTCAGATTGAGATCGGGGGCCTCAAGCTCGGTGGAGGTGGTAATGCAACGGCCGGCGAAGCTGGCGGACAAACCAAGGGAGGAAACGGAGGTGGTCTGACCATTGGGGGATTGACACTAGGTGGCTCCAAAGGTGGAATATCAGGCAACGGTCTTAGTCTCCCTGGAGGTCAGAACAACAACCAGGGCCAGCAGGGCCAGGCTGGTGGAGCGGGCGCCCCTGATACTCAAAAGCCAGCCGAGGGAGCAGCGCGAGCGGAAGGACAACCAGCGCAAGAGTCCAAGCCTGCTGCTGAAGCCGCGAAGCCCTCGAAAACTGCTTCTGCAGCCGAAACAGTTCCAACAGAGACCGCTTCTGGAGCAGAAAAGCCAGCGAAAAGTGCTCCGGCAGCTGAAGCAGCGCCGCCCAAAGCGACCGTGACGGTCGAAGCTTCAAAGAACGGCACGGCTACGGAGGCTGCGCCTGTAAAGGAGTCACAAGCTGCCGCCGCTGAGCCAAAGGCGCCCGCGACAAAACCTGCTGCACCCGCCACCGAGCCCAAGGCAGAGCCCCAAACTGGAGCGGGACCAGGAACTGAGAACCAACCCGGACGGGCCGAGGGCGAGGCCGCTGCTGCTGAAGCCAAGGGTGAAGCAGCTGCATTGAAGGGAGAGACCGCTGCCGAAGCGAATAAGTCGAACGGCGTCAAGGCTACCGAGGAGTCGGAGCGCTTCTCAGAGGAAGCTGGAATTACGCTCAACAAGGATGGCAGCGCTGCGAACCTTGGTGGAAATCTGGGCATCACTCAAGGTTCCGATGGAAGCAAGTCCGTTGGTGGAGAGAATGGAATCAACATTGCGGCCAATGGCCAGGCTACCGCTGCAGGCACGGAGAGAGAATAGACAAACAAAACAAGGTCGACCTCATCTCGAGGCGACTGTCTTGCGAATGCTATCCCTAGAGATTTAGTTCAAGGTCTATCATCAGTACATGATTCCAGCTGCATGAGCTTATCATTCTAGCTTAGCCTGTCTACGGGACTCCTTCACCTCTTCTGATGGTTCCACACTATCTAGTTTACAATTCATGCGCAATCATCTACAAGTCTAGCGAATAAGTCCAAGTTAGTTAGCTCCTTCAAGCCCATGCCCACGAACTGGCGCATCACGACCTTTTCATCCACACATGTTGCCCAAGATGATGGAGAAGTGACCACTGATTCCAATCTCCTTCGTTGTTTTGCGCAGTCACTCAGCAACGTCCTCAACCTTCTTTCTGATGAATGGTGACTCGTACAATGGGGGTTCAGGGGCATCGGGATTCCTAGCCTTACTTTTCCGTCTCTTAGACCCTTCCGCGTATCTACTGCTGCAAGGCAGAAAGGATGAACGCAGAAGTCGGTTTGTCGAATCCCCAATTTGAAGAATAGTTGATGATCTAGTCACATGAACGGAAGTTCAAGACACTCGTCTCTATCATTCACCTCGACAAAAGCCTTCACTAGTTCAAATAAGTAACTCATGATAGAGCAGGCATTAGGTTCTCAGCAAGTTTCACATCTCGCTTTCGAAGGCGGGGAGTAGATTTCTACATGCCCCACTATCTTTCACAGTGGCGGATATCAAAGAGTGGGTTCTTTGTAGCAGGCTCTGCTGTAAAATCCATGCTAACTGATTCCACGAAGGGTTATGACGGTACAGCTAAATGTAGTTTTTTTTTTTTTTTTTTTTTTGGGGGGGGGGGGGGGGGGTATTGGTTACCTGCGTTATGTTTGTCGAAGGCACTGAAGGGAATGGATTGTTACGATCAGATTCCTAGCTATAGCTTGTACTGAAGAGAAGCGCGAGAATGCTTTATTTCGAATCGCGTTCCGAAGTCCTCTGACGGAGGGTGCAAATGTATATGTTCCAGGTTTTCGCATGCCCATTGAGTTGGTGGGCAAAGCTCTCCGAATACTCCCATGCCAGAGTCTGGGGCGGGTATTTGCGCGCTTTGATGACGTCACCTATGTGAGTGTGAGTGCGATTCGAGAATTTCCCTGTCCTATATGTGACCACAATCCAGCAGCTAGAATAACCCCTGTTGCTTGTCAGGATCCCCTGCTGAAAATCACCTAGTGATGTAATAAGACCTTGAGGATAGAACGATATTTATTACTACGCAGGCATGCTTAGACTTACAATGACCTCTACCCGCATTTAGCGTACCTCCCTAGAAGCACCCGAGGACGTGGCTCTGATATCGCTACCGACGACCAACATCCAGAAGTAGCGCGTGATTCTACCCCCGAGCTAACTCACCGGGTTTCATTAGCCCAACAACTATTTTGCGCGCTTTGGTGATGGTTTCAGGGCTAAGCTAGGAGAACAGTTCATTGGGATGGATTCGACACTGCCATGTCAAGACTTCACCATTATTCCCTCACCAATCGTGTCGGACTTTCCATGAATAGATTATTCTGCGCATTCATTCCACCATGGCTTGTTCTCGTACCAATTTGCAATGCAGCCCATGGTTAACTACATATGGTAGTGGAAACAGGACCTCAAGCGGGTTACTTACCTATGATACCATAGGTCTGGCACTGATGGTATCTACCTACATAGGTAGATACAGATCCTGGAGCGTGTAATTAGACAAGGATATCGATATTCAATATCAATTCTGCACGCCTATCTTGGCGAATATTGTCTTGTAAGCCTACTGAGATAGCACCCAGCCTACCGGGTGCCTAGCGAAGATAACGTCACGGGACATACGCTTTTGGAATGGCGCGATAAGCCGATAACGAAGCTTGTGAGGACTTCATAAGTGACGCGCTCCGCACCTCATTACCACGATCGACCGGCAACAGTCTGCATCGCGATTTGGCTTTCACTCCAAAGACATATCTTGAAGGTGTACGTAATCTATATGGCTTCTGGGTATATGCATTAAGGATTACAGCTTTTTGTCCTACAAACTCCGGGCGAAAGCTCCTCAAAGCCACCTGGTCTCGCTCACTCTGCTGTCCCACCCATCGTAGCTTGCCATACTCGTTGCATACGAGCGGTTCTGCGGCGTGGGTGCTTGGCTGTCGTTGGCAAAGTCAACTGCAGCATGACCATTCATCAAACCCCTGGCGGGAGTGCTGGCACCAGACCCAGCCATATCGAACTCGTCTTGATGGTAATATGGCTCGTAGTAGTGAGCAGTATCGGAATGCAGCGTCAATCCAATTTGAGGCGTGTTGGACCTTGTTGCATTCACGGCAGTGCTCTCGCTCTCCATTGAGCATCGGCCAACAGGTACCTCTGCGACCTTGCGGACGGTGAGACTTCGACCAAGGCCTCCAGCTTCCGCAGCGTATGCACTCTCCTCGAGCCTGACAACAACCTCAACTGCCTTCTCGTCTTCAACCACCCTGGGATGTCTCCTGGCGAAGTAACGAGCGTACTTGTAAAGTGACCTGGCGCAATGTTAACTAGTCGACCTAGGTAGATGATACGGCAGACTCACCAATAGCAACTCGCGACATTGATGCCCGTCAGGACGATCTTGTACGGAAGATAGTAGACGTAAACGCAGAACCAGCCAATGCGCTCCCCCTTGCGACGCAGATGAACTTCGTTGAAAATAATGGTGTTGACAAGATACATAACGACAGTGGCTGCAAGAAGTATACCACAAAACGAAGGTCTAACATAAAAAGAAATAGGAAGAATGAATGGAGTCATCAGGTACAGAAGCGTCTCATACACCTAGGACAAGTTAGCCTTCAGTTCGCATGTACAAGGCTGCCAGCGAACTTACCTCTTGGAAAACAAAGATTTTGGCGCCAATCTCCCACCAGCCGAGTTTCCAGCTGCCGAAGATGTAGGCCAGGTTGAACCACATGCCGTTAACAAAGAAAAAGTTCCAGCGTTTGAACCGTTGGCTGAAAATGGTCATCTCGCCGAATCCACCACGTGAGCCACCGCCAGAGAAGAACACCGCTGTAGGAGTCTCGGTTTCGACAAAGACCTGCGAGCACATCTTAATCCTGGAACCAAGTTTGCGAGCCACATGACCGAAGAACCAATCCTCCGATACGCTGAAACCGGGGTGCTCGTGGAATGTTTTGACTAAAAGCTCCCGATCCCAGAGCGCGATAGCACCGTGAGGAAAGGTCGCTGAACCGATGCGGCCGGCAAAATCACGCTGAATGCCACTGAGCTTGTACTCGAGATCCTGCGCCTGCTGACAGTAGTTGCCCTTCGACGAGTTGGGTCCTACGCTTTTGATGGTGTAACCGAGACACATGACGTTGCCCTTTAACCGCTCGGTAACAACAGGGAAGTCGGGCGGCAACGCACAGTCGTCATCAATCAACAACACGTTCTTGAAGGCTTTCGCAGCATAACAACCGACGAACTGCGCGACGATCTTGGAACCCACAGGCGACCAGATGTGGTTGACGCCGTACGGGCGGCAAATCTCCTCGGTGTTGTCGAGCGGCGTAGGGCTGTTGCCATTCGCTAGCACGTAGATATGCGATGCCGGGAAGATCTTGAGCGCAGCTTCGAGAGTGGCTGCGATTAAGTTGGCAGACTTGTAACAAGGGATCAAGAGCGCAGTGTCCTTGACCTGATCCTGGATCTTCGTTTCGGCGGTAATCTCCATCGGTGGAGGGTCATCTTCGAACATTATAAGGAGAGGAGCGAATGCGTAGCTAATTGACCGTTAGACATGACGAAGAAGAGCGCAATGCAACTTACAAAAGAGCAATACCAAGGGTGATGCTGAAACCACCAGCAAAGACGAACTTGTTGGCAACCACCCAGTACAACCACCAGACAGCGCCATTCCACAGAGGGATGCCAATCAAGACGAAGTAAATGAAACACAAGAGAAAGATATATATGCCGTATTCGAATGCCCACATGGCATATTTGTTTCGCTGCATCTCCGCGCCCCGTAGCTTTGCCTTCTCGAAGGTCTTCCGCATACTGCTGTGCCGAGTGAGGCCGCCAGTCGTGACGGTGTTGTTGGTCAGCTTCCTCTGCAAAGAATCGGGCACAAGAGCGTTGACAACAGTTTCAAGAGTTCCACTTCGTTTGCGAGCTTCCCGGGGAACATGTGCCACTTCCGGAACAGTGTGCTGCTCGACCGATATTGACGAGTTGTTTCGTGAGAGGAACGGGTTGGCGTTGTCACCAAAAGAAGATCGACGAGAAGTATTGGCAGATGAGTCGACATGTTTATCGCCGAATGGATTCGATACATGTCGTGCAGGCTGTGCTGCAAAATCATGAGTGGCATGCCCGGCTACGGGGAAAGTCTCCGACGTCGGTGTTCCGGCTCGTGATCCTCTGGGACTAAGGGCGATTTCGTCAAGACCACCAGGCGTGTAGGATAACCTCCAGCTTCGTCTTCTGTTTGCTGGCTCCGGTCGCCTCACATGGTGTGGTGTGTTCTCGTCCGACGACGGCACAGCGAGACCGGCTTTGGTGCTGTTTGATCGCGTGGCGGGTGAGGGTGCTCGCGAAGATCTTGCGCTTGGAACTGTCGATGACCTTTGGACACGGCCTCCTCTATCACGTGGGCGACGGATAGACGCGGATAGCTGTCTGAACAGAGGGTTCTCGCGGACAGTCAGTTGCCTCTGGGGTTGCCAATTGGGCGCGTCGGCCTCGTCGCGCTTAGAGACCGCTTGTGCGGTCTGGAGAAGATGAGCAGGGATCACAACATCAACGCTGTCGAATGGGTTCTCAAGTCCAGGTTGCGCGTTCAGTGCTGACGGTTTCTCAGTATGGTAGTCTCCATGGACGTTGATGCGAGGGGGCCGGGGGTGAGGTGTCATCTTGGGTAAATTTCTATCAAGCAAACGAATGTGTGGCGGCGGGAAGCTGCCCAGTGACCAGGTCGAGCAGCTGTCTATAAGCGTAGGGATATGTTAGGGGAGCTTGGGGTGATACACTTGCGCGAATCTGGGCTCTCGCCTACGACATGTTTCCAGCAAGCCACTACCATCGGGGCGCCTCTCCCGGCAAAAACACTCCGCAGAAAATTCAATAGTTGGGGCTTCAGCTTCAGCGTCAGATCGAAGGCAAGATCCGAGCTAGTCTTCCGTGGCGTCGCCGAACTCACATCATCCGACAAGGATAGTGAAGCGAGCTGGGGCGACATGTGAGTTCACAGCGCTTTGCCCAGAAGGGTCCATGGGAGCAATTTCACCATAGCGGCCAGTTCTGTTCTGGCCGCTTTAGCCGTCTATAGGGCTGGCGGAGCCTCATCGGAAGCTTTTTCGCAATAGTCAGTTGGAGTTTTGACACTGATTGCGTCAACAGCATGCCGAGCTCTGACGACCTCAGCGGTAATTCTGGAAGTACCGATCTCCAGTCCTACAGGTGATGTGGACTGTGTACATCGTCATCGAAGACTAGAAATGCTAGAGCGGTGTCGAAATGCATCTCCGGATCTCAAATCTTCATCCATTCTTTCAGTGCCAAGGCCTATCGAGCCATTAAGTTGGCAGCAGCTCTGTAGACTGCGACCACAGGCGAAAAACAATTAGGTAAAAGGACTAGTTCGCTGGAGCTTCATGCTAAGGAGGTACCAAACACTGCCGCTGAGCCTCCATCCGCTCAGTTGTCTTGGATGAGGCACGTTTTTTCGATCGGCAGAGCTGGGTTCGTGGCCATGCGACTCGTTGCAAGCCTCCCGGAACAATCACCGGGAGCGGGCCGGCGAAGCAGTGACTAGCTCAAAAGGAATTAAGACACGAGCCGTTGTACCTGCCATGCATGAAGCCAGCTCCAGTCGACTCTAGCCTCTAGGCATCAAACACCGGACCCAGTTATGAAGCTTGCTTGGGGCGCATACCCACATTCGCCGGTCCGCTAGAGCGCCCTGACCATCGGGGTACCTTTCCAAAGTCTCTGCACGTTAGCGCCAACTCGGCACCGTTTCACTAGCGTGCCAACGGCTCGGGCTATGCCATTGCCCCTATGCGTCATGGGGCGCTCGCATCAACGGATGCTCGGTTCTCGTCATGAACGCCTACCCAGTTTTCAGGTGGCGACTCGAATTCACCATTCATCTACGGGGACCACGGAGAAGCGGCTCCTCACACAATTCAGAACCGTCTCAAGCCGTCTTTGCTCGGCTGGAGGCCGCGCAAAGATTGCGTCCCAAGTTTCCACGACTAGGTGATCTCCGCGTGGCAAGCGTACGTCACCCCTGCGCGTATACGGTATGCAACGTCTGAACGGCCGATAGGCTTCGGCGAAGGTTTGCACCGGGCTCGGGTCCGTCTAAATCTGCAACATACCAATATCACCACCAGCTCTAGCCATATTCAGTAAAAGCCCATCAAGGGGGAGCCTCTGAGACGATGTCGCGAATCGCAAGCGACTTTTCGTCAGCCCCAGTCCCGATTGCTGTTAGCAAGGCTACCGGAACGCTTCACCGAGGGACAAATGTTCGAGCGCTGCAGGGGCCGAGTTGCATGCAGTACCCCTGCAGACTGCACACGGATTTGGAACTCCACTGCTGGCATTTTCTAGTCTACGAAATTATCTGTTTCAACGTTACCAACCGGGAGAACATTGCTAAGAAGCCACTCTCGGTAGGTTCATAGGTTCTAGTCTTTGTAGCAAAAGAGCTGAGGTGCACTTCTTCCGTGATCTCCATGCTCGCAGCATACGTCGGCTAAGGTGTATACACGAGGATCACGCTAGACCAGCCTCGTATCCATAGCGGCTCGGTAGCGGATGAACTTGTGGGCCCAAAAGCCCCCAAGGAAGCTTGGCCGGCAGTACCATTTGCCATTCGATGGGAACCAAACTCTTGTTTCACTAGTGTAGCCATTCCACGTTTTCGATGGACGTTCATCCCCAACATATGGTCGTGGTCGAACTAGACGGTAACGCCGTGAACGTGAAACGCATCGCTTGGATATACTTTGTGTAAGCAGAGACTCGAGTCAGAATACGATTTTGACCATTTTGGAGCTTACTGAGCAGGTCTATGGCTGGGGTAGTACTCGAACATGGGTATTTCTCGGCCGTCAGATACTAGCGGCACAGATTTTCGCACCGATGCCAGGATGTGAAATCAGGGAAGTTAGGTACCCTCCGGAGACTCTATCTTGCGCGATGGGCTGCAGCCGCGCAAAGACGCCTCGAGTCCACATGGCCCGCGATTGTTAGAACGGACTCTCGCACTAGATCTGGACCACCCCGCTATGCGCACCGATGAGCAGTTGCGTGCTTTCCAGGGGTTCCGAGGATGCCTGTCAACTCGCCCTCACGCCATCCCGATGCGCTTTGTAATATCCAGACCATTCGCGGAGGTTGCACCACTGCGCTATTATTGGATTTGAAAGGGGCTTGACGTTGTTAGGCAGCAACTCTAAATATTGAAACAATAGTATCATAACCTTTACTCGCGAAGAACCTGTGCTATTGAATACGAGAGTTGTCTTTGGGCCGCACTGTGCATTCATCACAGCTGCATTGTGCAGGAGTCACGCACAAGGATCGCATACCTCATCTGAGCGTACTGACTCTCCACTTCTGAGTTCCTCATTGCACAACCAAACAACAACTACGACCACATATTTAAAACTCTTGTGGTGATCTGAAGTCGGAGCATGTATGATGAGTGGATCGTGATCAATCACTGTGCGCTGCGGGATACGGACTCCAAGGCGAGCCCGATTGTAAATAGAGTGCATGCACGTTATGACCGCATGGTATGGAATTGATTGGATCTTCGGATGACCCCGGACCTGAGGAGACGAGCCCCAGTGCACAACGCATGCACAGGGAGATATTAATGCCCACTGAGCCGACGCCAAATGCCCGCGATCTCAATCGATTATCGCCAACATTATCGAGACGGTTCGAAGTCAAAACTGTTGGCCGCTGCATCTGAAGGCTGAACAAATGTAACCCGATTTCCGGTGCACGTTGTCTGGCGAGGAAATGCATGAGTCGTACCACGGACGAACGCGGTTGAGAAGATTGACTGGGTCTCTTCGAATTCTCGCATGCAAGACGACGTGACACGGCAGATACGGTATGCGCGTCGCGCTCACAGAGTCTAGAAATACGGGCTTCTGGAACAATTTAATATAGGGAAGCGCCAATGTGTAAGAAACTGCGCCTGAGAATTTGACTTAGGTCACTCGATTTTCTTCTTTGTCCCCTCGATCGCGATCCGGGGACATCCTGGATTTTGCCGAAGCATCCGAGAGCTCACAACTCATGCCCAGAAGGTTGCGCAGAAGTGTAAATGGACGCGCCCGAGGATGTTTGACAATGTCACCCAATACCTTTTCACACGGGTTGTCTCTCCTATGCAAGACGTAACTGTGTCTATAGATGTCGACATGCCATTTGTCGCCACCATCGGGTGTAGGCAAAATACAAAGCCACCTACGGCAATGGGCAAGGCGGTCTTAGTGCATTCCTTTGCAGATCCTTGCCCCATAAAAATGATGCGCTGTCAACAAAGGACACCCCAGGATATAATTCCACAAATCACGAACATGGCATCCGGCCCCACGAAGAATAGCGACGAGGACGGTCTTCGTGGAGAATTCCTCACGCGAATATTGGATGTTCCAGCTTCGGAATATCCCTGCAAACAATAATACCGGGGATGGTCCTTGAAGGGCACAATCCCCAGTTTATCCTACAACGCAGGCGCGCAATTATGCACATGCGCAAGCAATCATGCGGGGTGGTCCAGTCAACTCACGGTAGGGAAGAACCTCGTCGCAATTCTTACCGCTACTTTTCTTTCGTCTTTCGTTGTCCCGCACTTGAGCTGTTCGCTCAGGCTTCGCGGTCAGGGATCTATTTGCGCAATACGATCTCGGAGGGAACGTCGGATGGACCTAGCGCCATGTGCAATATTTATTTCTCCACAGCTGGCGGCAGCGCAGCTATGGAATCACCTGGTGGGGAGGCCTTACTTTAAAATTTCCTTTCTCGCACATATGTTGAGGTCTTGCTGTTCTGGTTCAAGCACGGCTTCAGGCTACGGCCGTGTGCTGCCTTCTGGTGTGAGGCAGCGCTCTTCTTGTTTGCCTCATGGAGCCATTGCTTTCATCGAATGCAAAACCCGCACGAGGCTGCTATGCTAGGGGACAAGCGCCAGTGCTGTATTTCCCTCCGCGCTTCCAGTGCGTTCTTTGCTATACTGAAATTCACAGAACGACTCTGAGATTGCCCCTGTGTGGTATTCCCATGCCAATAAACCTTTTCGATTTTTCATAATCGGCCCCTTCGAGTCATGTCAATTGATACAGCCAGGAAAGGAGATCATAACATGTACCCGCTTTCTTCGTACCCTCTCTGCGTCTTGTTACCCGATCTGCATCGTCATTTTACTCCCAGCACTACTTTATCCAGCAGTCTTTTTCTTTTACTCCCGTAGATTATCCCGAGCTAGACACACTACCTTAGTGGCATGGACAAGTAACTTTCGCCTCGCATTGGTTTCGCGCTTGACGTACATATACATAGCCCCGGTACTCGAATCCCAGATTTCATCGGCAGTTAGCTTGAGATCAATCAGTGTATATCAACTGAGATCAGAGAGACATAGTTGATCACTCGATATTCCGAGGAAATCGAGGCTTCGAAGAATCGAGTATCCGTGGATCTCGCCACACACTTCCTGCCAGCTCCTCGGGCGTAGGGTTCTTTGGCCACATGCCTCAATGCATCATACAACCTCAACGAAGATCTGATCGCCCATAGATATCTGCGGGGCGAGGACCCACTCCCCATACCCCACCTCGCATCGCCCGTGGATCGTACCATTAACCCGTCTTCCCATTCTAAAGCCACGCTCCGTATCGATGCTCATGAAACATTGGCATTACGTTCGATTGCTCTTACTCTAATAAAAACATCCGGGCATATGACATTCGAAGCATCTGCATCATACGCAGACCTGTAGCAATCAACTTTTCCTTCTTTGCCTTTCGCGTACTTTGACGAGCCGCGGCCGACCGGAAAATATAATATCGATGGGGCGCCAATATTCAACATGTTCAAAGAATTTAAAGAAATGATTCATTTACACTTGCTGAGAAGACTGCCCAGCCGCAATTGCTATGCTTTCACGGGAACTATCCTCCTACATTATGATGTGTGAAATAGAGTGTCCGGATTAACTCGCATAGTCTGGACACAAGCTTGGGATAAATTTCGTTGCTGAAGATTAAAATTTGAGAAGCTGATTCGGGAGATTCAAAGCCTTGGCTGATCATCTTCTGTTTGAATATTATTCAATCGTGTTGCCAGTACACTGAAAGGCTGAATGCATGCATGTATTCATCAGCTTTCCATCTGGCGATCTACGCAGAAGGGAGACGCTTTGATAGGTTCTTTGTTTCATTCCTTTGGTACGTCAACGTTGGTTGTGATGTAGGTTAATGTCCTTCGCAAAGGAGTGATGTATGTGGTATCAAAAAGCTCGGAGCGTTAATGACTCGAGAAAACGCTATTCCCATATTCGCCTAGTACGCCGTTAGCGCTTTCCCTCCCGAAGCCGGCGAGCCTCAACATCACAACCCAGTCATCGCTCACGACAGCTTCCTTGCAACCGCCTGTGTCTGTTAATACACTAATATGTCATGACCAAGCGATCCATCGACGCGTCTGCTCCATTCGGTCTCCATTCGCCTGCACGTGCACAGCGGGCTGATTCGAGTCACGGCGAAGATGACGGAGATGGCTCGGCCACGAAGAAGCCACGAACTTTCATGGCCACTTTGGTAAGTGTAAACCATGCAGGATAAACGTTTTCTAGAGAATCGAACTATGTATGGACACTTAGCACAAGATTGTATAGCTAACAAGATCAGGCTTGCGACATTTGCAGAGCGCGAAAAACACGATGTGACGAAGATCGCCCCAAATGTGGTTATTGTAGGACCATGAACATCGAATGCGTATACCAAGCACCTCGCCCTACCAAGTATGTTGCCTAGAGCAGATCTGTGAGTGCTCATGTACTTTGACGCTTTCCATACTCACGGGCAGCGTGAAGCGCATTGCATTCAAGATTTTGGCCTGTCCTACATGTAATACAGTATTCTTACAGCCGTTCACAGGAAAGATCAGTCGATGACAGTTGCCATAAATGCAATCAGACGGCTGGAGGCAAAAGTCGAAGATCTTACTACAGCGATCAATTCCAACAACGCTGCGCCGCCGCCGCCACCACCTCCTGCTCCGCAGGACTACAGGTCCCCGTTTGCCAACTCCCAGCCAAGCCCTGGATCAAACGCTCTATCTTACCCACTCTCGCATCATGAACGAGGAATACTGGACGTTTCTTCCCCACTTACCACTGAAACGCCTGGCAAAGCCTCA
Source organism: Paraphaeosphaeria sporulosa (assembly GCF_001642045.1). Classification (NCBI taxonomy): domain Eukaryota; kingdom Fungi; phylum Ascomycota; class Dothideomycetes; order Pleosporales; family Didymosphaeriaceae; genus Paraphaeosphaeria; species Paraphaeosphaeria sporulosa. Next base: position 2,267,969 of record NW_017253360.1, on the reverse strand, counting down.
AACGCTGCCACTGAGGCACATGGTGCGATCAAATTGTCTTTCAGCCAGCATGGCGTGGCTTCATGGCCCGCTATTGCGGATCTACTCCCAGCAGAATTCCTTGCGGCTCGCAATGCACTTCCCCGGGATTACATCGTAAACATCGAGACTCATAGACCACCGCTACCTATTCATATCGACATTCCAGCAGAGTACAGTAGTAACTTCTGGCTGACAAGACTTCCATTATCGGTCATCAAAGGTCTAGCCGATGCTTACTTTGCGGTCTTTCATCGTAACACTCCTGTTCTTGATAGATTCCAATTTTTCTCCACAACGCTTCAGGGCGCGCTGGAAAGCAACTTCGGATACGATGTTGAAACGTGCCTCGTGCTGATAGTTCTGGCGCTTGGATGTCTGTCAGTGAGAACCTACGAGGAAGGAGACTTTGCCTTGCCGTCACGCACATCCTCACCTACGACCGGCTTCGTCCGACCTGAATGGCATGAAGTGGTGACAGACGATCCACCCGGCCTTAAGTTCTTCAACGAAGCCCGACAACGGATTGGCTTTCTCATGAACCAGAATGACCTACCCATTGGCCAGTTCTATATGCTTTGTACATTGTACTACGCCCAGACGCTACGCCCGATTGATTCATGGACGATGGTCAATCGCGCAGCCTTGTGTTGCATAAGCGTGCTGTCGCGAGAGGAATCGATCGACTTCGATGACTGGGAGGGCGACATGCTTTCAAGATTGTTCTGGAATACACTCATGTACGAAACCATCATCACTCAAGAGCTTAGTCTCCCTATGAGCGGGCTACTGGACTACGAAGCAGATATACCCATCCCAAGGTTTACTTCCTACCCTCGGCCTAAGACATCCATCTCAGGATTGCTTTCTGATGAGGAAGACTCCTTCTTCAACTTCCACTTCCTTGCGCAAGCTGCTCACCGCATCATTCTCACTCGTGTTCGGCACGTATACCAAGCTATGAGCCTTCTACCATTGCTAATAGACGTCTAGACATAATCTGTATACCTTTGCGGAGAAAGAAGGTTACCCAAGCCCGAACCTGACTGCTGAGATGCATCATCAGCTTGAACAGTGGCGCTCGAACTTGCCGCCATCGCTACAGTTCACGGACAATGAGAATGCTGATGATTCTCCTAGCCCCGCGCATGTCATTGCGAAAGCTATGTTGCGTAGTCGCTACCGCGTAGCAAAATTCCACATTGGACGGCCTTTCTTATACAAGGCTCTCCATGCTCCAGAATACACCAACCGTAGTGAATACGACGAGGTCCGAAAAGGATTGGAGGGTGCAATGTACTGGCCAACCACAATGGGTTTATGCGTTCAAATGAAAGCTGCCTTGCCTATCAAATTTGGTTGGTGTTCTCAGTGTTTTGGACAGATTCTGCTTTTTACTGCAGTTGCGCGATCGCCAAATCCTGACTTGCGAGCAACACTACCTGAAGGATGGGAGGAATGGGTGCGCATCATGATGGCATTGATCGAAAGCTGCGCGCAGGAGAGTCCGGGGATCACGAAGGATTACGAATTGTTGCGCTTACTGTAAGGTCTGGCAACCAAATTACTACTGGGATTGAGAAAAATATTACGCTTCCTGGGGAATCACAAACTGAGCCTGCAGCGAATTCAGCCTTAAGCGCAGCCTCGAGCGAAGCGGCATTACCGGCACATTCGCACGTCCACACATGTGAAGTGACAGCTGTTGGTCCCCAATGACTTGTGACAACACTAGGTGCCACGTACCAGACAGACGGAAGTAACCAGCGGTTGACCCTGCATCACCTACCCGGATCAGCGACGTCTCTGAAACTACAAGGTTGACAGCGATGACCACAAGGTGGAGCAGCGTGTACGGTGATAGCAGATGCACGAAAACGACTGGGCCGCGCAGTGCCTGACGTAACCCCCTGGTCGCAGCAACCGGACGAAAACGAAGGATTCGATGGCGCAGGATCGCTCGCTTAATTGTGAGATTCAACTGCCGCATATCGCATGTGCAGGGCACTGGACCCCATGTTATTGCCTTTATATCGCACACAAACACAAAGTGTCCATCACCAATCTCCCTATGTTGCGCGATGCTGTCCAATGCGGTATGCGATCTGCCGCAAAGGGTCATTTGCATGCGGGGACCGTTGCGCGGTGCGGCTGTGGCTCAAGGCTAGTCGCCGGGGCGTCTGAGCGAGCGCCCTCCGACGCGCCTTGAGCTTAGCTGAGCCTGCCGACGCGGCTCCGCCATACTCAACTGCTGATTCTCCAGATCTACACCTCGCTCGTTCTCTTCTTGTGTTGTTTCTCTTCTACTGCTACCTATTTTGTTGTTGGGTTTCTGATTGCGCGTTCCGCCTTCGTCCGCAGCTCCTTCCGCGCAGCCAGGGCATTCCGCGCAGCCAGGGCATTCCGCGCAGCCAGGGCATTCCCCAAGCCACGTTCACATCTGGCCGAACGACACAGAAGCCGACCTCATCCGTCCCCTAGGAACCGCTACCCAGCCCTCGGATCCGCGCCACCATTCCTTTACGCATGCCATGTCTGCGAACACCAACTATGCCTACACCTCGCTAGCCAACATAGCCTCCGGGCCTCATGCGCGATGGCGACGCATCCTTCTGATCGCCTTGATCCCGATGCTGTGCGCCTTCGTCTATATCGCACTTGAACCAAGTGCGATACCTTCGTATAAGGGCTCGCAGTACGTTTTATATAGCTCTATGTCCTGAATAGCTCAGAACCTAACTACGCACCAGGTACCCTTACCAGCACAATGTATCCATCCCCGATGGCGATACGTCCATGGCTGCCGTTATCAAAGCCCTCTACGAGCCGATATTACACCCGGTCGCCGCCGCAAATTTTACCGACGACGAAGGACAGGTGTACCGCCTGCACGGCGAACCGCGCTTCAAGCAAAAATTGGGGAAGAAGGTCTTGGTTCTGGACATTGATAGCCGGCCTTTGAATAAGCCGGGCCAGCTCATGGATGATGAGCTTGTGTGGAAGGGCGGGGAAGGCATTCGAGCCTTATCAGCCGGCATGCTGAGCCACTATACCTATGCCATGATCCACGGTTACGACTACAAGTTCGTACGCGCTCCCGACTACGAGGACCGCTGGGGTACCTGGGTCAAGGTACCTGTGATGAAGGAGGCCCTAAAGACTCACGACTACATTCTTTTCATGGACTCGGACGTTATGCTCCACTTTCCGCACCTTCCGCTCGAGTGGCTACTCAACTACTGGAACCTGACCAAGGAGACCCTCATCATGATGTCGCTCGACCCCGACGAGCCGCAGAACTACGACTCACGAGGCAATCGCTACCTCAACACCGGCTTCGTCATTGCGCAGCAGAGCGAACGCACGCAGGAGATGTTCAAAGTGTGGGCCGAGTGCCCTGATGAAGGACGCTACCAGGGCTGCGCGAAGTGGAAGCTCGAGATGTTTCACGAGCAGGCCGCGTTCGGCAACTACGTCCGCTACGACTTCGACCGCCCCGAGGACGTGAAAGTACTGCCCTGCGTAGAGGCGAATGGCGCGCCCGAAGCCGAGAATCGCGGTGGCTGCAAAGGAACCTTTGTGCGCCACTACTGGGTGAATAAGGGCCTTGTCTCGAAAGCGCTCAGCGACCAAGTCATGCAGTACTTTGTACCGAGATTGCACCAACTCTATCACAAATCCGGCGGAGACCACGTAGTCAATGCTAAGGGCAACTACCGACTGCAAGGCGCCGAGATGATCGAGCTGACCAACGAAGAAAAGCAGGCGCTGAAGAACGACGAGGGCAAGAACCAAAAGGATGAGGGCTGGTGAAAAAGATTTGCGACTTAGATACCCGGACTTGTCCTCAATTTCTTGATTGGCGTTGGCGGCTGCATCGCATTGGCGTTTCTTTTGGATATAAACCTTTTGGCTGTTGCGACTCTACCTCCCTGCGACTTCTTTTCCGAACCTGCCGACCTCTTACAGACCTACACCGCATTCGCTGCTGCGCACACACAAGACACTCATATGGACACCGGCTGATTCTACTATTGTACGATACATACTGGATTGGGGAATAATGGAAGGCGTTACGGTGTTACGGCATTGGATACAGCGTCTCTGGGTGCTCCTGGGCTGGAGTTGTCAGAGAATCGCTCCGCGCGAACATTTGGAATCTAGTGTACTTTACGTTGTAGACAGGAGAAACAAACACGAGCGAAGACCGAGTGTTGCAGTTCAATCTACGTTACTATCGATCCTATTCGGACCGAGTTCTCATGGACTTCTGAGGATCGCGACAATCGTTATAATTCAGCTGCTAAATCAGGAAACTCTGAATAAGCCAACTCCCCTGACGATCGCCTCACTATGGCTATATAATTTAGTTAGAATCACAGTAATACAACTTCAGTGAACCTTCAATATTTTCCATTGCACGATACCTACGGTCCTAAAATCGTCACACCGAGGCTTCTGTAGCAATCTTCTCCTGTGAGATTCGCCGAGAAATGTGGTCGAATATTAAGCTCGAAGCGAACCCAAAGTGTCATAGGTTAAGTGACTTTAGGAATCTAAAGTGAAGTTCAAAAATCCAAGATTCTTTTCCAGACTCGGATGTAGTATACGCATGCCTCGGGGGAGCTCGAAGGCCGCATCTCAGCTTCCTCGTCGCGTTCCGGAGTTTCAGCCGTTAAGAATGGGTTACTCAAGCTACTGTGAGTGTCTAGAGTCTGAACATGACACTTTTTCAGGTGTCCATGATCATGTGTGAGTAAGCTTGGCACACTGAAGAGAGCAGAGCTGACCCCAAACTATGCTGTGTGCAGCTTCCATAATGCCTGCTATGTTTGTGAATTTAAACCCAAATGCAAAAGCCGGCCAAGCAGTAGCGAATCCGTGATACGCACTCTTAATTCACTAAGACAACGTTGATTCAATTCATGGCAAGCTCCGTTCAGTCACTGAGCAGATTCACGTTGGTCATCTGCGCCAAATGTTAGGATTCGCTGAACCGACTCTTGTATGAGACCCTTCAGACAATGCGCAATCTTACACGTCTCATTGTCTCGCCTTTACTCATGTTTCAACCTTTGTTTAATTTTGTTGTACTCGTGACAAAGCGCACATTGCTATGTGTAGCATATCGCCTTCCTTCAAGTCGCCGTTCCTTAAAGCCTTTCCTCCGTGAACAGGCCCTCAGGCCCCAGGCGCAGCCTCAGATGCGAACGCCGACCCACACTCAGCTTAATTCCTGAAGAGCCTTGTCATAATCCCGATAACGATAATCTGAACAAGCCGTTACCACCAATTCCCAAGAAACCTTTGCCAGAAATGCAGGATTCGGAAATGTACGCGAAGCAGCCGGGGTCCAAGAGGAACTCTGCTCTCTTAAACATCCGTTATCGTGAGTCTTGCATGGGTCGAATATCCCCGGTGTTCGAGGAGCCGAAATCCGAAGGACAGCCAACCACGGTCGAGAGCAGTTGGAGTCCCGACACGACAAAGAAGAAGAAACTAAGTTGTTATGTGTAACTTGGGGTCGTTTCGAAGTTTCGGGCTTTTACGATGTGACGGACAGCTACAGCGAGCTCTTTTGTTTGTGTGAGCCACAAGTTTCCGGGATCATATCGTCCTGACAGCAGTGCGATGACTATTGCGTGAAAACTGAGGGTGACTGTGCGACCAAACGCCAACTAATTATATCGGCCATGTTCACACTGTTGACAAACTCAAATCAGATATACTTTTCTTCGAGCTGCACAATCGTATTCGTTGAGCATCATCTTCACGAAGCCCGGCCTTGAGAACTCCAAACACATTTGTCTGCCGACGTGTCTTCATCAGAAAAAAGAAAAAAAAAAGAAGCCTCTCTCAATTGACCAACGCGATGATTGCGGACATGGTGGGGATTCTAGAGACTCCCGCTCTGATGCCCGTGATTACAACCTAATACCACCAGCGCCACGGAATCATACAAGGAACATAATCTACTACGAAGAGCGCGAAAAACTGGGTGGCAAGTGTGCAGTCATGTGAAAGTCTACAAAAGGTCTTTGTTCAGTACCTGCCTTCGCGGTGTTCCAAAAAGAAAACATGGCCTTTTCTCACTGTACGGTAGACAATGCTCTTAACAATGCATCCAGTCCAGTCGATCATGTGCATAAAAGCTGCTCAGCAATCTTTGAGGTAACCTCGTAGAAACAGTTGAGCAAACGAGATGACGCGTAATCCCAACATGAGCGCGCATGCGTCAAAGAACTTTTCGCGTTCGCATCTGCGCCCTCATACGCAACATGAAGCGCAAACACAGCAGGGCAATGACTTTAGAGTGGAGGCGATTGCAGACCGCCCTCGTCAGACGGTCAACCTCCGCGATCCATCGCAACTGCGCCAGGGAGGTCCTCCGCTTGCTCCATATCGACGTCCACAACCAACGTACTCGCTCTTCCCGCAGGAACGGGCTTCAAAGCGGGATGCTCAGTTCAGAGCGGACATGATGGCGCTGCAAGTCAAGCAAACCGTCAATCTCCGCGCAACGCTGCCTCAGCCCCCGCCAGTTGAGCCCAAGTACCTCGGCCTAAAGAAGCTGCAGAAGAGGACGGTTGAAAAGGAGGAGGCTAGTTGCTGCATCGTGATGTAAGTTTATCGGTCGAGGTAGGTTGCAGATCACAAGCCTGCTCTAGCTCGTGGCCGGCAGTTTCGGTACCTGCAGTAGTGTGGCTTTCACTAGCGTTAGTTGGTTCTAATGCACGATCTAGTGTGGGCTGGAATGTTGAGGAGCCTGCATGAGTGTACTAACGTCAATAGCGTCGACAGCGTCAAGAATAGAAGTAATATATTGAAGCCAAAGAACGTGTGCTCCATGAATCGTGACTGGAGTTCGGTTATAGAGTTTCAGGTTTTGGTTATAGAGTTTCAAGTTGTGGAAATTTGAAGAGTACTACAGAGTGGGCTCAGCCCGCCGTTAGTATTGCGTTGTTTGTTGTAGTGTGTGGAAGACAGCGGGCAGTGGGGTCGACATTTCCGCTGCCATGGTAAGGGGAAGACTGACCTGGAGGGCGATCCTCGCAGAAGGTATAATCAACCCTCGAACTCTGGACACTGTTCACCGTGAGCAAAACCGCATCATTGACACCAGTGTATGTCGAACGCTCAGAAGCGAGAGGATGTTCAGAATGCCCTGTCTTCCATTTACCCACATCTCACATCACAACCGCAAATGCTATTTCTTTTCTGCCTCTCCACACCACGGTGCATCTGATCGGTACTTGATGTTGAACGTTTCCCTACTCATGGTAGGGGCGATGCTGAATGGCTCTGCGTTTACCGCGCCGCGAGTGGGAGAACTGAGCCATCGGGGCTACTGCTCTGAACAATCCGTGTGACCGAAACACCGAAGTAGTCTTTGAACCCTCAATTTGCTTGACCACCGCGTTGATAGTTCTAAGACAATCGGTGATTACCGCATCGCAGAACGCCACTTCTAAACCGATCGCTGCTCAAACAGCACGGAAATGTTCCATGACTTTGTGCAGTGCTTCCAAGACGAGGTAGACGTTACTTCAACATCCATTCGTCTATGCTACTCCTTACACTCGCAAGATACGACAACTGCACCTACGAAGTTGGAACCACCTATAGAAAGTTCACTGTCCGGTGTAACAGCGACTTCTACGGCGGCGATAGCGGAAACGCGACACGCAATGAGCCCTTCTCGAGCTGCATCACCCGCTGCGGGTTGGATTGTGCTGCCGTAAGCTGGAAACGCAACCGGAATTTTGATGATCTGGGGACATGCTACCTCAAGGGTTTTCTCACCGCTGCTATCTGCAGCGACACAGTCAGTGCTTAATCTTCTGGGGATACACAGCGTCATTGCACATGCTAGTGTGTCTCTCAGGAGCTTACTATAAACCTTATGCGAATTGAGAATGGATTGGTCCAACTTCTTATCTATCGTTCTTCCAATGTCTGCAATTAAAGTCCTGTTCGTTGGCCATACTAACGTTCGATGAAGTGACACCGTAAAAGGAATGAATAGCGCCACATCACTCCATCACAGTAGCTAGATAGCATCACTGCCACGCCAGCGCATGCGCCTACGTATGAAAATTTGTGTGATTCCACCTACATCGTTCTGACCTCTCACCCCTATTTGCACACTGCTCCTGTCCTTCAGAGCCGCTATTATCGATTACCGTTACTCAGAAATATATTCGCCTCGGACAGAAACTACCAAAGATGTGCCTTCTAAAATCTCGTAGGCATAGAGAGCCCGAGCACATTCCCATATACGTTCCCATCAGCGCGCCAGCCCAGGGCGTCCATCAGCGCAGCCATCGCGGAAGGAAATATAATCGATCCCAGGACAACATTTGCAGATACATATCTGGCTACAATACTGCAGATAAAAGCACCCGTCGAAGAGCTAACAAACGAGTTATGGAATGGAACGATGTATTCAGCGGGGGCCAGGTCGAGTGAAGCTACCAGAGGTAGTGGCCAGGGAGCGACATTTAGTGAGAAAAAGCTTGCTGGATCTGTATCAGATATGTTTTCAAGTTACCGGTAGGTTGAAATTGTACAATTTAGTTGATGTGTCAATGCCCGCCCGCAATCGTACACAGGCACTGAACGATGCCGTTTCGCGCACATTTGAATTCTTAACATGCACTCTGCCACGTTGTAGCAGTTGCTGATGGTGACGCCCGTTCAGCTTTACGGAGTGAGGTTAAAAAACTTGACTTGCCATAGCAACGGGCCGGGGCACTCAACGGCTCTATCTTCACTGGCAGCCCAACCACCGTTCAGCTTCTGCGCCTTTCAAAGTCTTTCCTGCCCCAAAATACTTCTGACACGAGCTTTTAGCACCTGCAAATTAAGCACTCCAAGTGCGGACCTGACCAAAGACAGCATCCCAATCTGCCTCCCACTCGTCGACTGGTCGCAACAAGCCAGAGCATCCAAGCTATGATAAAACACCTCGGACCATACACACCCTCGCACTCGCCAAAGCGTCCAGTAAGCTCATACAGCATGAGTTCTACTATCCGGCGCGTAACTCCGTCGCCCGACTCCCTCTCCGAGGCCCTCTCCCAAGGCTACGCCACGCATTCGACGCCCTGCCACCACACACGCACGCAGTCCCTAAACCATCGCCGACTTCGAAGTGTAGAAGACGGAACGCTGGTGTCAGGTAGTAAGTCCAAGACCGAGTGTACCCCGCGATACGCCCGATTAGGCAGTTGCGCGAACGACCTACATCGAACGCATAACCACCACTTCAGATGCATAACAGCACTGCACATGTCCCGAAGCTAACTGCACACTGCAAGTACAACAAGCCGAGCATGACGACGACGCCCAAGGCCACGTGTCCCGCACGCGCTCCGTGAATTCACCTAGTGACCATCGTCCAAGTCCAAATCGCAGCCGACGCATAACACCCTCGCGCATCCCCGTCCCAGCACCTGGACGCAGCAAAGCCGTGGGCCACCTCAAGCGTAGAAAGGCCGGCCGGTTTTCACCCCCCAAGCTGGGCGCTCCGCGCCAGCACCGCACGCTGCTGTCTTCCAGCCTCGCGACTCCAGGCGCGCAGGTCGTCGCAGCGGCAAGCGAGAGCCACGCTGCGTGCGCACGTCTCGCGATGCCAGCAGCTCCCACGCGGGTGCAACCTCCAGTGCCAGGACCGGTGCCAGGACCAGAGGATGAGAGAGCGCGGCTGCGCGAGTTCACGCTCTTTCCGACCGAGGACCCGTTTGCGCCGCATGTCCAGAGCCAGAGCCAGGCTCACTCGCCCGTCTCGCAGCACGCAGCGGCTATCGCTCTCGATCCCACGAGACCCGCTCCCCGGCGCGAGAACGACTACTTCACGCACGGAAGGACGTACTACGAGCACGAGCCCGACTCAATATCACCCCTTCCGACCACTCCGCCCCAGCCACTGTGGAAGAAGCAACCCCAGTGTGTCGGCCCGGACGTGCCATCCCCTTCGCGCCCGCTCACGGCGGCAACGTCGCCGCAGAAACCGCAGCTGCCGCGGCATGGCTCGGCGCGCAGCGTGGCGAGCACGTTCTCGACGCCGGGGCGGGACGAGATGGAGAGAAAGAGGGGAATTGCGGATGAGGGGCCGTTCAAGGGTGCGATGGGGGTGCAGGAGCTGGCGGAGCGGAGGAGGATGGTGAGTGAGGGGAAGAGGGCTGAGGAGAATTCCCAGAAGGGGAATGAAAGGGGAAAGGGGGGAATGTGCAGGTGTGTCGTCATGTGATGACGAGGATGGAGGGATCTGGGATAGGGTTGAAGTGCGATTGAGTACGTCGGATCTGCAGTTGCGGCATAGCGATTGGAGTTTGGGATTTGAGGCCAGGGCCGGCCAACAAGTTTGGCTGGGTTCACAGCATAGCATGGACGCTGGAGGAAACGTGAAGGTCGAAGACTAGAAGGTTCAAGAAATTCTTGTTAGCATTTGTGTTGAGTTCACAGCTGATCAGCTCTTTGCTCACATCACATGGCCAACAGAAACATTTGCTACCTTTGGTATAATGTCTTCATTCCCTTCAGACCAGATACTCTACTGCAGGTACTCCTCCGGAGTCCTATGCTCTAGTACATCTCGCAATAATTTTTTTTCAACTGCTCAAAAAGGAAAGAACAGATATATCAAATGCGTCAAAGCACACTTGAAAGCAGTCAATGTCAGCTCTTGGCATTCCGCATTCACCTTGCCCAAGCGCCGTGCCTACATGTCCCCGCCGAGAGCTTTCGGCCCTGCAAGCAGTCCCGAGCAAAACGCTCAAGGTGAACACAGCCATCCGCGCGTCCACCACCCCAATTGCGAGCGACCACCACCGTCCAGCCGTTCAAACGTCCATTTCCACACCACCAAAAAATATCCCGTCACCCGCCATGTCCGGCCGCCCCTCGACCGCCCCACCCGTAATGCTGAGAGACTCCATCAACAACTGCCAGCGATTGTCCGCTACCCTCCTGCCCGACGACTGGGACGACACTACACCATCTGCGATCCAGCGCCGCGAGAGCGGCACACTGGCCGCGAGTTCAGTCCGGAATCGCTCGACTCGTGGCGTGACGAGTGCGCCGGCAGCTGCACCTAGCCAGGACAACCCCAAACCAGAGCGGTACTACCAGTCGAAGGAGGAGACATCAAGTCCTGCCACGACATCCGAGAGCCAGGCTGCGCAGCCCCCGACACTGACGCCTGCAAGCGCACCCTCATTCCCGCGTAGAGCGATGAGCGATTCACCGTATCCGGTACCAAGTCTACCCAGGACTACTCTAGTACCGATGCCCATTTCACCATCGGACGACATTGCATCAGCACGCCCGGTCCTCCGCGTCGCTTCCAATCCGAGCAGGGAACGGCTGCTAAGTCCATCCTCAAGGACCTTCAGCCACGCCAACGGTGTGCATTGACCGAGCCCACTGCGAAATATGTCGATGCCTGGGGAGGAAGAGAGTGAGATTGAGCTGTTGCCGGGGGGACTGCCGCGCGCGATTTACGAATTACCTGGACCGAGAGATGAGAATATGGGAGGGAGATGGAAGTGGGGATGCTGTGGGCGAAGGAAGTGAAGAGGAACTGGGCTTGACTTGATAAAGTATGAGAGGATTGGAGTTTAGAGTTGGGGAAAAGGACGAAGGGAAAGAGATTGATTAGATGGCAAGATGTCTGGCGTTGGTTTATGCTTCAGTTTTGCTTCTTCTCATCCTGTACCGCGGCGTCCAAGCCCGCGAGGATGTCCGAGCCAAAGGTTACGGTCATGTACGCTGGGAAAATGACCCAGAGGCCGCTATCGCGTGTCAGCAATGCCCTCACAACAATGTCCAACAGGCGATACTTACTTCATAACGCCGTAGAACAGAAACAGCGTGAACCAGTCGTTGTGCGCCGTGTTCTTGAACCCGGTGTAGTACTCGACCAAGTCTATCTCGTCAGTATTGCACCTTTGAATTATTATCAAAAGGGTAACTCACAGTACAGTATCGTCTTGCTCAAGGTCATCACACTCGCCGTAAACCCTATGATAAGCGCGGTATTCCCCTTAATCCCCCTGACCCTCACACCACCGCTCGCCCAGCCCTTGACCCCACTCCCAATCTGCACGCCGCTTCCGCCCGCGGCCTTGACGCCGTGGTTGTACACTATCATGATGTACAGCCCGTAAAGGATAGTTTCAATGACATTGACGGCGCCCTGCCCGCCGCCAAAGCCGTCTTTTAGGTCCCAGCCTGGCTGCCCGTAGACGTAATCGATGGCGGCGTAGATCTCGTAGGGTTTCCAGAAGGGCCATTGGAGGAAGCCGCCGGCCATGGTGTGCGGGCGGAGGAGGATGTAGAGGGAGTCCCCTGGTGTGTATCAGCACGCATCGTTTCCATTGAACCCGGTCTCCGAGCAGCAAAAGGGGATTGAGACGTACAGATGACAAGTGGGATCGACACGGCGATCCACGCCAGCGTCACATTGCTCGCGGTGTGGCTCCATGCGCCCTTCCCCCTCCCCCCATCGCCACTGATGGCCGTGAACCCGTTCTGCGCCGTCTCCGCCACGCGCTCCTGCACGCTTCTTCCCACGACTGCACTCGGGCCCGCGCGACTGGGCGACGAAGCGGAGGCCGTGGGCGCCGGCGTCGAGGTGCGCGACTTGCGCGGCGACTTTGTGGGCGAGGCCTCGGGCGGCGGGAACGTGGTGGGGTGGTTGCGCGTGGACACCATTGTATAGTCGCGGGGTATGTCTCTCTTCGTGGTAGGACACAGGCGGGGGCTTTGCGCGAGGTGCGGAATACGAGAGACTGTGGGCCCTGGGATGTGCACGACAAAGTGCGCGATTGTTGTTACCAAGAGGTGAACCTCGGGGTGTCGCAGGTGGGTCGAGCGCTAGCGGGGGAGGCGTTCGGTTTGCATTTTAGCCGGCGAGCCTGTCGTTGCAACGGGAAGGCGCTTGGAGGCGGTGCCCAATAGAAATTCGGCGTCAAAGGGCATTTATGCGATTGGACCAGCAACGAGAATAGCAATCGAATCGTCACATTGTTCGTAATGCTCTGCCCTCCTACCGTCGTGACTGTAGCTATATACGCCCGAGACTCTCTGCCCAAGCCTCCTCGACACGTCGCCGATGCTGCATCTACCCAGCTCCCACGCCGTGTCCAAACCACTGGCTCACCCAACTAAGCCTTCTTCTCGGCCGACTCGTGAAGCTCGGTGACCGTCGGATCTTGCAGCACTTTCTGTGCCGAAGCCGCAAGCGCCTCCTTGTTCTCTGTCTCGTCGTCGAACAAGAACGTCAATTCTTCCAGTGTCTTGCCAAACGTCTCCGGGAAGAAGAAATAGATGAACACGACTTCGAAGCAGAGCCAGCACACGTACACCAGCAGATACTTCCAGCCAATGTCTGCCAGACCGATCGGGTTGACGAAGCTGCCTGTGACTTGTTAAAATGTGGCCATGCATGTGCACGCGGGATTCTTACTGAACATAACCGCAGACCTGCTCCAGAACTGGAACCAACTCAAGCCTTTGGTACGCACATAGTACGGGAAGATCTCGACCATGTACACGTACGTGAGCGCATTGTAACCCAGGCAATACGCCGGACTGTACAGGAATATGAACACCAAGACGGCGTATCCAGACTCGACTGATCCAGTGATGCGGTTGCGAGCCTGTGCTACAGTCCATCCGGTGTAGCATAGCAACAGACAAGACGCGCAAAGCAGGTACATGCGCCTACGTGGGAACCTGGGCGTGATGGAGGCGAGCACAACACCCACGAGCAGACCCCATGCCTCCTTGCCGACGTTGTAGCGCACCTGCTGCTGCCTATCGTTGATGCCGATCATTTCGAGGATAGGAACCAGATATTGGGAAATCAAACTGTTACCAGAGAATTGCACAAAGAGGCCCAGAGCACCGGAGACCAGGGATCGCCTTCGCATACCAGGAGTCTGGAACAGCTCGACCCATCCGCGCTTGCGGGACTCGTTTTCAATCTCCAGGGCCTTTCGAATTTCAGCGAGTTCAATATGCGGCAGCTCGTTCGAGGCGTCGCCTTCCGCGTGGAACTTGATCAAGATCTGGAGCGCCTCCTCGGAGCGATCTTTGGACACGAGCCAGCGCGGACTTTCCGGCACCGTGAACGCAAAACCAATCTGGATAAGGGATGGAAGCGCTTGCAGCATGGACGGAAGACGCCACGACCAGTCGTTCTGGATGTTGATCGTGCGGACAACAATGCCGGCGCCGAGAACCGCGCCTACTCCATAAAAGGCGTTAAACATTGACCCTAGGAAGGCTCGTTCTTTCGGGTGGCCCAGCTCGCCAAGGAGAGCGGCACCTGCAATGATGGCATAAACGATCCCGTGACCAAGGAAGATGCGAGAGAAGACGAACATGGCGACTGCAAGCTGTTACTGTCTGAAGCCAGACGTCGAGAAACTCACTTACGGTTGCGAGACAGCCCCTGCATGATGGAGCCGATGATCATGATGACTGACCCGAAGATGATACTCCATCTTCTGCCGACGTGATCTGAAACGATAGAAACGAACGGGATCGATGTCAAGGCGCCCAAGTTATAACAAGCGACGAGCAAGCCGAGCTGACCGCCCTTGGGATGGTTGAAGTAGGCTTTCCAGTATTCCAGGGCCTGCATACCGTTCATCATTGACGAATCAAAACCAGACGTCGACTCGATGAAAAGACAGAACGGCACCAGCAGGAGGTACAGCGACCGTAGGTTGGGCTTGTTCCACCATCGCACCTTGTCAGTCCTGATCAACTGCTGGATGATACCTTCTTCAATCACCGTGGGCGCCATGATGGGGAAGAAGACGCCGTTGTCGCTGTATAGTTTTCCGCGATCTGTCCAAGACAGGACCGACTCCGATGCTGATCGAAGAAGCGCAAGGCATGGTCTATATACTCGGTACTACAATATCGCGAGGAGGCATACTAGGCATAACTCGAGCCGTGCGACAGAGCGTTGCCCAGGCTTGGCTTGGAAGGTTGTGCGATGGGTGACCTTGGTGGTGGGAGTTTTTCCGCGAATACTTTGACCATCCTACGGTCTCGGCATGCGGTTCAGATGCAGGTGTAAGCTGGGTTTGCTTCCATCGGAATTTAGCGATGCGGCGAGACAGATACATGGTCGCGAGCATCCAAGTATGCCTCTCTGACACCGTATTAATATAATCTCTAAAGCTTACTTTGATGGAAGCATTCACAGGAGGCATACCTGTCGCCTTCCAACCATTTTCAAACCTCAACTTGCCGGCTGAGGGTCAAATCATGGGACGATCCCTTCGCAGTTCCATTTGTGTGGGGTAGGAGCTAACCTTCTTTGCCCTCGCTTCCCATGCGGAGACGGTCACTCCGCGCTCGAAACAGGTTGCGACCCCGGTCTGGGGTAACCATCGCGAACACGCCATAACTGACCGCACCTCACGGTCCGCGCATTTTGGTGGAGTTGCGGCCCGTTTTGTTGTAAAGTCGAAGGGGTAGTGGCCACGAGGTAGAGGTTTAAAATGAACCGGTGCATCAAGGCGAATCATGGGCTGCAGTCGGCTTGCAGTTTACTGTGGGGATATCAAGGGATTGTCACACTACAGAGAGCTGTCCCCAAGTGACAGGTTTGGTCAGTGGCGCTGATGTGTGGAGAAGGAATGCAGCTCGATGTGAGACGTGACAAGACTCGATGCTGACGGAGGCCGAAGCAACGACGCTGTCGGAAAGTTCCTTCCTCAGCATGACTAAACATTTTCGTACCATTCGCCCTGTAAGTCACGCAAGACAGCATATTTCATGGGTCCAGTAGATTTACATACGTTTGATATGCGCTGAATTCAGAAAATCCCACAGGCGTTGCTGAGCTCAAAACTCCTAGTGCGCCCATACAAGTACATCGATTAGCGCCCTTTGTATTCCCTTGCCAGCTCCTTGTATTATCCCATTAGATCCATCACATCTCTTTGCCTATCACGCATCTCACACAAACCCACCACGGGTACTGAACACCCCGTACGGGGGCCCCTTATTGCTTAGTTGCCGACGCGTTCATGGGCATGGTGGACTTACTGGAACGTCTATTGATTGTTTTATTATTGCAGGCTGACATGCCCCAACGAGAGTACAGCATCAGCACTGGAGAGAGAGAATCTTCACACAAACCGCGCTCACACGCCGTACGACAAGCCTTCGGGATCCGACCGCTCAATCTCCGTCATGCGAAGTCACTCCAAACAACGGAACTGAGTTGTCGCCTATTCCCTGCGTTGGCAGCGCCCCGTTTACAGCAGCGTCACCTGTGTTTCTTGGCGATCCCACGGCGGGAGTGTTGCTCTGCCATGCCCAGAGCGCGTCGAAGTCGATTTGTTCATCCGCACCGCTCTCTTCCGAATAGAGGCTTGGAACACGAGTAGCATCGAGGCCGGAGAGGTCGAAAACGTTTGAGAGGCTCGGTGGCTTTGATTGGCCGTCTAACGTGTACAGGTCTCGGCCGGCTCCGGCTGCTTGGTAGTCCTGTCAAAGTAAATTAGTGGAAATACATGCTTAACCTCATCGATGCGCTTACTTGGATTGGCGTGAGATGTACCGACAAATCAGGCGCACCAGGCTGCTGCTGACGCGACTGCAAACCCCCTGACGGATCGCTATGTGGGAGGGTCTGCATTCCAGGATAAATGTGGATCGGGACCTGATGGAGTCTCGGCGCATCCTCACTCTGACCTGGAGTGGGCGTCTGCTGATTGGGCACAGACACCCCATACAACTGCGACGAGATGCTTGGCAGATGCATATCGTCGCTCTGGGTTTGCTTTTTGCGTACCCGCTGCTGGGCGACGACATCCCGGAAAGAGCTCAAGATATACACCAAGCGGCTGGCTTGTTGGTCGCTTTCTGCGCAGTAACTCATGATGGTGATTGAGTTTGCAATGCAGGCATCAGGAGATTCTACACGATATAGGCCGGCGAACTCGTTCGCGAGGACCACAAGTGCAGCGGCAAAGAGGAAGTATATCACAGCGGGGTTTCGTCGCGAAAGATATCCAGCATCGAAGGCATTTTGTACCAGGAGGAGGGTATGCGTCGAGGCGATGACGCATGCTTCGCTGAACTTTTCCATACGAAGGTAGGGTCGTGGTGCTCGGTCACCAGTCGAAGCTTGAGTGACTTGTCGCTGAGTCTCCATGTTGAGAATGTATAGGAAAAAGGGACGGGTTAGCAAGATTATAGAGTGGCAGTAGAAAAGATTGACATGCAGAATGGCTACACCTTGACTGGCAGTGGCAGTGGACGCTTGTCGCCAATGCAGAACAGCTGGTAAGGCTCGCGGCCAGGTCTTGCATATATCGGCAATCTCCTGAGCCAGCCGCGTACTAATTTTGCGTTGCTGATAGACCTTATTCAAGATCAAGCCAATGGCAGAGCAGCTTCGTACAGCAGCTTCAAGGGAAAATGCTCCGGTTTCGTTAAAGTTGGCTGTTAGACTTGACACGTCGGGGGCTGCTTCGGCAGGCCGTAGGCTGTCGCCTGAGCAATCGCTCTCCGATATTGCCGCCGGGCGACCCAATAAGCAAGCAAGAAGGCGATCAATGACAAAAAGTGAACGCCAAAGATTCTTCCGTGCTTTTTGCTCCTCAGGCCCAAAGATGACCAAGGTCTCCTCGCGGTGTAGACCAAGTGCTTGCGCTGATCTGGCCGCCATTCCTAAAAGGGCGAAGGCAGTGTTTCGTTTTGACTTGGCGAGCATGTACACAGACATCAAGAGCAAGGCTTGGACCGACCAAAAGTCTTGGTCTTCGAATCCAGTCATTGGGTCGTTCAAGCTTTTAGCATTGAGGTAGAAGACTTCGGCTCGGTCCAGATGCTCGCTCCTTAACTTGTCAACAATAAGCGCCTCAGAGCTCCCGGAAAGCGGAGTGGCCATGGTCAAGCCAATGGCGAAGACCAAGTTGAGGATGCACAGCCAGGAGGGATCGGTAGACAACGGATCGGAATAACAGCTTTCGAGCCTCTCCAAGAACATTGGGCGCTCGAAGATCTGCAGCAGCCCATGTGTGTTGATAAAGAAAGCGTCGACGAGCACACGGGCGGTTCTGTGATCAGGTAGAAGATGCGTGTGTCTGATGTGCAGAGTCAGCAACGTGTCCAAGGATAACCGATGCGCAAAGGGCTTACCGGAAGCCGGCGGGGAGCGAGAATTGACCTTCAACGATCTTATGGCGCCGAGGGTCATTGGTGAAGGGTGACTGTCCAGCAGCATTCTCAACCATCATCCGGAGAAGCTGCAGGAACGAAAGTGTTGCCGAATCCCCGACATAGACTATTCCTGATTAGCGGAATGATAGTCTATGAGTAAACAATGGAACCAAACGTACGCAATCGGCCCGTTGGATCTTGCAACATTCGGGTTTGGGAGTAAACTACGGCCTCTTCGTCTTGGCCACTTTGAATGGTAGAGCCGCGTGATATAAGCGGCGGCGGTTCGTCGGATGGCGGCCTGAATATTGGGTGACATGTAAGCAGGACTCACTGCGAGAGTCAACGACTTGCAGTGACATACCCGGATGCTAGTGGCAAGGAAGTCGCTGCGACTTCAACGGATGGTCGCTCGTCAGGTACTTTATTCGCATTGTCTTCGCGCTTGATAGCCTGAGGGTTTGACCAGATCAGTAAAACTCTCATCAGATGAATTGCTACGGCACGATAGTCCCAAAGTGAGCGCAGAGCCGGTATAGATGAAGAAGAATATAGCAGCCCAGCGTCGCTCTTGGAGACCAGTCAACATGTACTTGATTTGAGAAGATATGCGATTGTCAGGCAGCAAGCAACGCGCAGTACTGCTGTAAATTCTGCGTACTAGGGGAATTTTTACTGGGCACGGATGGAATGGTATGGCTCGTGTGCGCTTTGATTAGGTCGATGTTACTTACACTTGATGGTGCAGATCTCGGTTCTGATGCGACAGGGCCTGACCGCGGAATCGACGGGGACACGTGTGGTAACGAGTGGGCGATTGGAGAGAGGCTCGTGGTATGCAATCTATTGGTGGGAGTGTTTGCTGAGGAATTGTCGTTTACGACTGAACTTTCTTGCTCGCCATCGAGAGCTTGCCGTTTGGGTGGGCGTTCGACACTAGAGGGCGAAGACGCGTCCCGCTCAGTGTATACGCACGTGAATTTCCTCTGTAATTGTCAGCGGAAGTTCCGTACAGAATGAGGTGCTATTACCTTATCGCACGTGTTACAGGGACAGAGGCCGTTGCACTTTTCCGAATCAGTTTCCCAACATCAACGCCACGGGCCGCGGCGGGTTCAACGTAAAAGGGTACGGAAGGACAAAGCCAATGGGATGGCGGCAATGCCATCCCAAGTTACAGTGAAAAGAGAAGGATTTAGACTGTCGTACAAGCTGGGTGGGTATGAAGCATTGTGATCTGCGGTCACTACTCGAACAGGCGGAGGGGGGCTTGGATCTAAGAGAAGGCGCAAACAACAAGTGGAGCAAGAAGATCGAGCCATGGGTGGAAGATGATTTCCGGGAGCTGAGTGGGCCAAACAGAGACAGTACAGCAGAGGAGCAGCTTGTACGACGGTGGGTTTACACAGTACAGTGGCTGGCAGGGGTGTCGGCAAAAGCCGACAGGATGGGAATTGCTCGCTTATGAGGCCAATATGGGATTTGAGCAAGAGACGGACCTTTTGTTTACGGCGCTTGCAGCTTTCGCATGCCTGTGCGGTGCGCTGTCGCTGTTCTAGGCGTGGGATGTTAGACTGGGGTGGGTCGACGCGGACACATCGCGAACTTGCCAGGCGGTACCTTGGGCCGAGTCATGCCGGGCCTACTTTGGCGAGAGGCAACACGAGATAGTGCTCAGAGGCTCGTCGGATAGACAGGGTTGGGGCCTATCCGCTGTGGAGGATGTCTTCGGACCATGTGTCGGATGTGGGCGGCGGGTCGCGCTCATCAAGTCGCATCAGCTGCAGGGAGATTGCACGCTCACGCGCACGACGTAACGGACGCGCGACGTAGCGAATGATGGGAGTCACAAATGGCTGAAGAGATCTCGATAGCTGGTGGTTGGATCGCGCGTTTTTCCTTGTTAGATGCGCCGTCCATCGCGTTCCGGCTCCCACGGCCGCCAAGCTGATCGCTGCGCTAGAGCGCTCCCCTCACATGCAAGTGTCGGTGCTGACCACGACCAAGCCACTTCGAACTTCACCCACGCCAGCCCTACCGCCGCACGCTTGCATGCAGCCGCGGGCGCCGCCACTGGCAATCATCCTCCGCGGCGCTACGCTTTAGCCTAGCCTCTTCGCACATTGTTCCGAGTGCCTGTTGAGCATGTCGCTAGCAGCGCGAAGCCGCAACGGCTTTCCGAGCGGCACCAGATACTTGTACGCTCGGCCCGCTCACATGTCGTCGACCAGCATCCCTTCTTTGTCCCTTTCCTACCACTTGCTTGAGCTATTAGGCTCTCAGGATGACGCCGTACCTTACACGCGGTTTTGCAGGCGGGAGTGCGTGTGACCAGCGCGCCAACACACTGCTCGATGGTACCTACGCAGCCCTGGATTATCTTCTAGGAGTGGCCGCTGCCCAACTCCCCAAAGAGTGCCTACCCCATGTGGCACGGACGCATTTCTCGACGGTCAACACCGGAAGTCCCTATTTTCCGAGTCCATTGAAACAAACAGAAGCCATCTCGGCACTCAAGGCCGTTGAAGCCGGACTTGCCGCATCCATAGCAGACTTGGAGGCAGATGTTCCTGACCGAAGCATCAATGTGGACCTGGAACGAGCGTCCGCATTTCTCTTCTCCACCTATCTTGCAACTGTTGGTGGAATGGACAAGGCGCATCCCAAAGTGAAGAAATACTTGAAAGGTGCGTCCGTCGATACTTTACAGCGTTTGATCACGTTACTGTGCATCCTGGCGTCAAGCCATCCCCACGAAACTAATTGCTACCAGATTCCGACCTTCTCCAAGCCCAGTCTATTCTCTATCGCAGACTTTCCGCAAACCTCTACGCAACCAAGATTCCCGGGGAATATTTCCATTTGCATGGCTCTTTGGAGGCTACTAAAGCGCTGAACATGATCGGCTTGGAGGGGCACCGACCAGACCTCACTGATTACCACGAATGTATCAAAGTCATTGAAGATCATGTCAAGAAGTATACGGTGGACGAACTGGAAGAGATGAACTGGAGGATTAAGCAGGCGGGTAGGTACTCTGTTGTCTTTGCGCAAAACAACATGTCCTGTCTCACTTCAGCATTCTGAACCCCGCTGACATGTATACTACAGGCGTGACCTGCTTGAGGTGGGAAGACTTCCAGATTACTGAACACGGGCAGGCTCTGTTGCACGAACCACCGTGGAGGGTCGATTTACTGGAGTCCGACTCGCCTCCTGCTCCGTTTGCGTTCGCCAAATCGGCTGCGCCAAAGTCCCAAATTCTGGCAGGAATTCGCGTCATCGAACTGTGCCGGATAATTGCAGGCCCCGCAATGGGACGTGGGTTGGCTGAATACGGAGCCGATGTCATCAAAATCACGTCGCCCAATTTATCTGACGTGCCCTTTTTTCAAGTGGACGGCAATCTCGGCAAACATGCCGCCGAGTTGAACTTGCGCGAACCGACGGATCGCAAGGTTTTCGAAGATCTGCTTCAATCTGCCGATGTGATACTTGACGGGTACCGGCCAGGCAGTCTGAAGCGTCTCGGATACGGCCCCAACCAGATCCTGCAGCTTGTAAAGGATCGCAAACGTGGCATCGTGTACGTGGCTGAAAATTGCTTCGGTCATGTCGGGCCCTGGTCATCGCGACCAGGATGGCAACAGATTGCGGATTGCGTATCAGGCGTTGCGTGGGCGCAAGGTCTCGGGATGGGCCTCGATGAACCTGTTGTGCCACCATTCCCCATGAGCGATTACGGCACTGGCTGCATGGGCACGATCGCAGTCCTGACCGGTCTATACAAGCGAGCAAAACATGGCGGGAGCTATCTTGGCACAACATCACTGTGCCAGTACGACATTTTCCTTCTTCAATTGGGACTTTACGACGATATCATAATGGCTCAGCTAAGGGAACAGCATGATGACGACTTCTTCCAGCTACGCCATAACGACTCAGTTGACGAGGTTGGCAAGCGTGCTTTGAAAACGATGAGAAGAACGCATCCCGAGCTTTTTGACGAGAAGCACATGCAAGAATGTTTCAGTCGGGGCTTCGATGCCAACCTCCGTACAATAAGGCCTGTGGTTGAGATCGAAGGCACGTGGAACGGCTTCCTGCGCAGCTCTCGCCCGAATGGCTTCGACAAGCCGACGTGGCACGATTGGGAGGTGGATAACGACATGCTGAAGAGTTGATGACTTTATCAGTGATCACGAATCTCCTTTGTCCGGATTGCATTGCTGGCGTTTTCAAGGATTCATAGCATGCTCCGGATCATGAATCTCCGGATCACGACTTCACCTATTTCCATTTGCTTCCACCGAGTGCTCGATCTTTGCGAGCGTGTTCTTCCCCACCTTTCCCCACCGTCCTTCGTGGAAATACTAGTGTTAGTGCGCTTTTCGATGTCTTGTCGTACGGTATGTATACAACACGCCACGGGCTAATGACTCGCTTGCCACGTCTGGAGCCTCTGTGATCGTACTATTGTATTCTCTAGTGTCTGCGGTTGCAAATACCCATACTGCAGCTGGTTTTCGTTACGATCAAGGCAAACGTGAAGGCAAACATGAATCGAGCAGCATATTTTCTTTTCCCTGGCTCCACATTCGGCGAAGATACCCGCCGATAGGCTCTGACAGTCAGCCGAAACTTCACCAAGGCCGCACTATACGAAAAGCAAAGTTATGGTCGTCGAAAGATGGACGCTCGCTCCACGACAGCTGCACGATATTCCGATGCTTAGCCGACATCATCCTCTGCCGCCAACTGCCTAGCTCGTCGTTGCGCGATCCGCACGATGCCGACTTAGCGTATGCTGGGCGGCGGCTGCGGCACGGCGGCGAGACCCACGTCTGCACGCCTTGCCGAACCACTCGCAATTCAATTCCTCCGGGTGCCGACATGACATGACCTGACACGCTTGCGAATGGCGTTATAGAAGTTTGTACAATCGCCGGGCCGTACAATTTGGCATGATGCGCCGATGCAAATCTGACTAGGACCCAAATGCACCACGATGATACCGGTTGCGAAGGAAACACTCGCCCAATATGACCAAAATTAATCCAACAAAACAGCGGTTGAAGGGACGAAACTGAACGAAGTTCGCAGGTGCCGGACATCCTAGTGTCGAAAAGGACCGACAATACCCACATGCCGAAAACCTCGGCTGTCCTTCAAAAGCCCAGATTGCCGCGTTCTACCTCCGTACCAAGTGGGCCAGTGGTACTACGTAGTCTCGCTTCCCGGAATCACTCGCAATTAGTCGTCATCTTGTCGGTGATGTCCGCACTGTGGCTGTAAGGGTATCGCTGTTACCTATATCCTTTGTCCATCGGCGGAAGATCAAGATACTCATTACTGATTCTTGCTCATGCTGATCTCATCAGACAAGCATGGGTGAAGCATGGCCGGTCATTCAAATTGTGAACACAATTTCAACTGGGCTATCGCTTTAAAAGTTATGCAACTTTGTTCGGCGCAGCTACAGCACTCGTCACAATATCTTGATACATGCGCAGTGCTACCTGCCACGCAGTACACCCAGCTTAACAACACTATGGACCGACGCAGTAGTAGATGAAGATTTCATGTCACCTCCTCCGTCCTGCCACAGAACCTAAATGTCGGGTGCTTTGTTCACCTCGGTCGGGATTTTGCGTCTGACCACCTCGTACTTGTTCGTCTCGTAAAACCTTAGCCTGACCTCATGCTCACGGTTCTCAACTAAATATGTCCACCCCCGCAGGATATTCCCTCATTCCCCATCCACAAGCGCAGGGTATTATCCCCACCTCAATCTGCGGCCTCTGCGTACCTTCGCAGGAGACAAGACTGGTTCACTCTCCCATCCTAGCATCGGTCAAAGTTTCTCTGCAACTGCCAGGGTACCGTAGGGGAAGTAAGAGACGGGGTACTGGTCTTGATGCAGTGTGGGCGTTTCGCCGAAGCGATGTTGAGGCATAGTAGCATCGATGCCGAATGGAGCATGAAAATAGGTTCTTCTCCGCCCGACCGACAAGTGAGATAAGACTGAAGTTGAGACCGGCCGTTAGTGCTTCTTCGAGCGCATCTTTCGTCCAGCTGTCCACGACCGCAGCAGTCATCTGGCCGGTCTCGCTCATCACCGCCTTCGGCGCCTCTGCAAGGGCACTAATGTGCTAGGTATTCGCAGCCATTAGCCTATCTACAAGCTGCACGATGTAGCTCTGGCCCAGATGCTTCTTCTCTTTCTCCCCATTACGACTGGCCAGCTGCCGCTGCAAGAATCGCGAGAGACTCGAGCCGGAGCGCTTGAGAAAGTGCGCAAAGGTCTCCTCGTCATAGTCTCCGAGGTTCTATAAGCTGCTGATCTGCTTGAATTGCTCATCGGAGATAATATCGCGGGGGAGCCGAACGTAAAGTGGGCTTCTATCGCGGTATCTACTTCTAGGGCGCTGTAGCCGAAGAGCTCCATCCAGCGCTATTACCCTGCGTAACCGGAAGCCAGTCCGGAGCCTTCGGTGGTAGTACGCGCCATGCTTTCCAGGTCGGTGAGGTCGTCCATGTTGGTGGTATGGGTGTTAGTTCCTTGCTGACGGGAAGCCCGATGCAACTCGAGATGTGTTGCAGCAAGTTTGCGGTGTGGATGGAGTAATATGGTACTTCTAAGTGTAAAATGTATGAATTCTGAGGGATTGCGTCTTTGGCGAGGCAAGGTGGGTGGTCGTCCACATGGTAAGTCGCCACGTTTGAGTTGAGTCACGCGTATACCATGATCCCTCGCACCTTCAGAAATGGGCAGCTGCGAACAATGGCTAGTCGTTAGCTCACCACAGAAAGACTCAAGTCATCTGAATATTGTCTCGCGAATAACCACTCTGTTGGAATAAGCACTGCTGCTTTGTTTTGTTGTGCTAAAACCGAACCAACCCCTGCTACGAGGTTACCATCCCCGAAATATTCCCAACCTCAAGCGGTTCTCACGACGTTCTTCTGCACGCTTTCTTTCTCTCATACCCTCCAACATCGACGCTACTCTGGGCCTGGAAGCTCCCGTTGTATCAATCTCTAGGTAGGCGCTTCACCCGCAACCTGCGTTTTTGTAGGCAGGGTTCGAATTCTATAGCATATCGTCAAAACCAGCCGCTGAAAGTCCACTTGATAGACGAATCGCGTCGATGCTGAGAGGTAACATCCACTCTGCAAAATAGTTGCAGTACATGCAAGACTCCAAGATCATGTTTAGCAAGAAATTGTAGTTGTAACCAGGAAAGTTTATACCAAGTTTTGAGAAGGGACTCATGGAGCCACCCGGAAAGGTACGCATGAGCGATGCCCTAGGATCCCGATTTGTCAAAGATCTACCTTGGAAGACACAAAACAACGGTGTCAACGACTGCGGTTGCGGCACCTGCGCATATGCAGGCTGCAAGGGAAGTGCACCCCCGTATCAGTAGCATCCTACATCTCTCAGCAGAACACCAGTTCCTAGACGTCTGCTCCATTTCTTCCCCAGAGCATACACCGACGATCACTGCCTCTGTAACGCTAGCGGATGTGCAGCCAGACGGTCGCGTCGCTGCACAGATCGCAGGCCGACCTTCCCAACCGCCCCTAGCGTATGACGTCCCCACACTAGAAACCGCCTGAGGCATCGCAACCTGCAGCTGCATGGCGGCACACATCGCGCTTCCCAGCCAATTGCCCCTCTGAATACAACTGCTGCCTTGCGACGCCCTGCAGCGACGCGTATCCTCCGCTTACCCAATTCCTCGCGCATGCTGGACAGCTCTGCGATGGCGGAAAACATTAAAATGCCTTCATGTTCGCGGCTCACAGCCAAGCCATCCTCAAACCGTCCGCGTTTCCACTGCCCGAAACAATTGTGACATCCCTTCCAGCCAAGCTCCCAAGCTCCCCAGAACCCGCAGATCAATCACATTGATCCCTTAGCCGTGGTTAAAGTAATATTTAATACAGCCCGCCGTCATGAGTCCCTCGCGATACAACTACACACGCTCGCTACGGGACGACGACGCCGCTTCTTTCTATTCCAGTATCACCGATCCGCTTTCCAGTCCAACAGACGGGTACTTCAGAGACAATACGGAATCGAGGGGCAGTGGCAGCGTGCCGTCCGACGTCATGTACATCGACACCGAGGCCGCGAACCAGGCCGCGAAGAAGCCGCAGGTCACGATCAGTAGTCCGGCACGGTATCCCGAGGAGAGGACGCCGCTGCTCGAAACTTTTGTGGGGCAGGATGCGCCGCCGAGTTATCTTGAGGCGACTACACCCATGGGGTGGCGAGAGGAAGGCGTTGGGTTGCTGAACGAGGAACGGGCGGTGTTGACGCCGATGAGGGAGGAGGGGCACAAGGATGGGAGATATCGGCGGCGGGAATGGAAGGAGATTTTTTCGAGAAAGAGAGTGAAGTGGTCGGGAGCGTTGCTGGCGGCTATATTGCTGATCGTCGTCATCGCGGCGCTGGCGCATAGAGACAAGAAGGTGCGTGACTTGGGCTTGATAGGAAGCAATTGACGCTGACCTGCTGTAGTCGACAGTCGTGACTCCACCCGCACAGCCTGTTCAGTCAGGTACCCCAATATCGAAACCAACAAAGGGCAAGGAGAGCTTTCCCATCCGGTGGCCTGCCGCTTGTGGAAAGAAGAATTACAACATCAAGACCGAGGAGAGGGCTTTTGGCAAGCCAAGTCAATTGGATATCGTAGAAGCTGTGCATCAGCTCGATGGTCCTTGGAAGCGAGTGTCCGGCTGGATCCATGTAGTCCAAGCACCCGCAGAGCAAGCCGCAGGCACCATTGAGGCCAGAATGTCGTATGCCGCATCTCAGACAGTCGACGTGGACAGCATCAAATATTCATGGACTTCGACCGGCATTACCATCGGCGACCCCTCCTTTCCGGACGGTTTCGACGGCCTACACAGGGGCGAATCGTGCCTGGGCATTTCCGTTGTTATCTACATGGCTGCCGGTGCCACCCTCGAAAACTTCAATGTCCAGGCCATACATATGGGCATGCAGATCCACGAAGGCGTCAACTTCTCCGTCACAAACGGCACCTCCATCACATTGACTACCGGCACCCTCGACGCGTCGTCATTCAACTCCCGCGAGACACGCCTGGAAACCATATCCGGCTCCATCAGCGGGAAGTACTCACTCCTCGACCTGCTCTCGATCGTCACCAAGTCAGGCTCCGTCAACATCAACGTCGATCCCAAAGAGAAAGCCGCGGACGGTCCCAGCACGGCACTGTTCTACGCGAGCACCATGTCCGGCAGCATTCGCGTCGACACAGAGCGCAAGAAGATTCCCGAGCGCGACTACGTCGTCAGCATTAACAGCACAGCGGGCTCTATTGACGGTACCTTCATCCACGGTACCAAGACAGACTTTTCTTCTGTCGCCGGTGGCATCAATGTCGACCTTATCCCGTACTCCGCTGATGGTAGCTCCATCCTCACTACGAAGACGACAGACGGCGAGACGAGGATCAACCTCAGGGCGACATTCAAGGCACCTGCGACTGCGATGAGCAAGCTCGTGAGCACGCACACAAGTGTGAGCGGCTCGATCAACCTCACGTACCCGCAAGAATGGGAGGGTCATCTGGAGGGTCAGAGTGTGACGGGCGTGCTACATGTGCAGGGCAAGGACCTGGAGCTGATTCGGCAAGAGGAGAGGCCTGGGTTGAATCGCGTCGAGGCGAAGAAGGGTAATGGTGGGAGCACGATGGTCTTCAAAACGCTTAATGGGGGCTGTGATGTCCTGGTCGGGAAAAAAAGGTAATGGTAGCTGTGGTCAACGAATTCATGATGGCGTTGGGGTCTCTGTGCGCGCGGCTGCGCTGCTTTGGGGCATGATACCATATAGTCTTACATTCTGAGTTTCGTTTGTTCGTGACCTCGAGCCATGCCTGCACTGATGTTCGGGATTGATGTTGAAGATGGAATCGCACGATATGTGAGAGCCTGCCTCTGCGGTGAACCTTCCTAACTCAAGCTGCCATCATCCCTCATAGTCTACGAGTTCGTTTGTTCAGTGCTTGTACTTTGAACGCTGACCGAAGATGACAGCGCATATTATGCTGTGCACTTCCTTCTTCGATGACCTTAACGCACTCAAGCATCGTCATTTCTCGCTGTCCACGAGGCTTTCAATGCACACCCAGGGCTTCGCATTCGCGGCCTGAGCGCTGAGGTTGGTGGCCAAGCCTCTCACCTCGCACCTTGACCACAGGTGTTGTGTATACCAAGACCTCATGACGCGTTCGCTGGCCTCGTCATCCCACTCAGCAAACCTTGTTAGCTACTCTTCGCATGAAGACCACAACGATTCACGCCGACCACCCTCCGACCCCGCGACTCATTTCCACCCCATCTCGGACGTATCGTTACTCGCGCGGAGGGGCCGCACATCGTCCGACGTGCTGGAACATGGGTGCCCGGTCGCGCCTTCGACGTCCGCGCGGTGAGGTCCCGAGAACCTCGGGTCTGACTCCCGTGACAGGGCCCATCTGCTGGTGAGGCGCAGCGTGCACAGGGCTAAGGGTGCGCACGTACCTGGTACGTGGGTTGGGCTTGTGGGCAATTGCCATCTGTCTGTGTTCGGGGGAGGATAGTTAGGTGTGTGAGCGAGCGAATGTGCTGTGTTTGATTATCGTTGTTGGGTTGAGTGGGATGTACTAGCGATCATAGTTGGGGTGATATAGGTGCGGTGCTGAGGCGGGAGGGTGGAGCTAGGGCGCGTTATCGATAGAATTGAAACATTAGACGCTCGTGGCCATTTTCTGGTGTTGGTAGCGATCATATCACAACTCTTATAGTTACCGTGCAGGGCAAACGGCGGAGGATGGAGCTGAGTGATCATCTCGGTCTGCGAAATCTCATGGTCAGTTGGAAGTGATGGCTGTTTCGATGCCGCATAGTATATGACGAGGGGCACATAAGAGAGCTTCTCCCCGTTGACTCGACTCATCTGCTTGAACTATTGTCGAGATGTGAGCTGGACTTAGTCTTGCCGCGGGGCTTCGACGATGTTTGCCATTCCGACCGTTTCCGTGCAACCTACCATGTCCGCGGCTTCCCCACGGGGCGATCCGCCAGTATGCGGAAGGATCGTTCCTTAAGGACACCTCGCCTCGCCCTACCCTACAATAGAGCGCGGGATGTCCTGTCTTACATGATCTGGTCGCCAACGCGGCCTGAGTTGACCTGGGTGACTGCGGCGATCACCGACAGCCGTCAGCGGCCAGGAACGCGATGCAGGCGGTGGGTTGGTGACACAATCTCCCAGTGAAGATCAATACCCGATGGCCTCTCCAGGTTCAGGGGGCTTCGATGGTCAGCCGCGCACTTGCTCAGGGCATCTCGCCCTTCTGGTGATGCGGGGAATGAACGCCTTCTCATCCGAGACATCGATAGGCAGTCGTTAGATAGTAGCCTTTCCACATACGGAGGGCAGTGCAGATGTCTACGCGGCCGGAGGGGCCCGCACCGTGTGACCCGCACGTGGAGGAATGAGAAGGGCGCACAGAAGTGGAGTTGACTTCAAATAAACAGATGTCGTGACGTGGGATAGCGACCGGCCTAGTCCTCGTTCGATGTGGCCTGCATATTGGGAAGCAAGGGAGAACTGCGAACAACCTCGATCGCTGGCCCCCTCTTCTAGAATTGTCGTTGTCAGCCACAGCGCTGCCGACTAACAACGCGCGGACCGTGCTGCATCCGGGGCCCCATAGTGGTGTGCAAGCCATGCCGGCTAAGGCGCCTATCCAGGTGCATTCTCAACGCCTAGGCGCCTGGGCAAGAACGCTGTAAGGAGCAACTGCGTAGACAGCACAGATGGAGTGCATATGTATCGGGCTGGCCGACACGCAAGTAGCGGTCTGGACGCAGCGACTTTGTGAACCGCTGATGTTCCTGAGCTCTGATGCTGCAGTGTTTGCGTATAGCGGCATAATGGTGGCTGAACCTTGAACGAGGTTCTGGGGCCGTTCTAATGAGGTATCATGCTGGAGGAGCGCATTGCGGTGGAGGTGGCTGCTGCGTTATTGAGATCCCTCAGTATGCATGTTCACTGACAAATGCCTGAGGCATGTTGGGGCAGACGCAGTACTCCGGCCCGAGTATAACAGCAGCAGCATTAAGATCCGTTTTTATGACGCGATTCATTCTGTGTTAAACAAGGTGGCTTTTGCAGTCTCGGCTGCACGGGCTGTATACGACCCAAAACCGCGAAGAGGATCAAACAACTGCCTGAAGCAGTGAGGGTGCTCACGTGTCCAGAGATCCACGACTCCTAGATGTCATGGAGCTGTTAAACGTCAGCACTCGCGGGAAGCGCGGTCGTCCCAAAGGGTGTGCCTTCACGTTACACGCCATGGCGAGTAGCCTGGAGGGCTGCCGCTCGGACCAGGTGGCTCCATATCCTGACAGCGATCGAGTAAGTTCGGCAGCCGGGTCCTGTCTCCGCCATACGGCTGGGAGCGGCTATCGAATGGACGTTGTGAAGGTGGAGGAGACGTCGAGGCTCTGACACAGCGGAGGTCGCTAAGCGGGTTTAGCGGGTCGCGCTAGCCGTTTCTAAACGGTGCAAAGTCACCACCCCCAACTGCAACGTGACGCCTTCATTCACTGCCTCGAGACATCACTGGTCAGCCGCGTTGAATATTGGATAAATGTTGTACCAATGAGGGCGTTGCTGACCGCGGCCTCTGTAGCGTACGACGGCCGTACTGTGGGCAGGCGCGAGGTTGACGTTTCAGAATACGTCTCACATCTGCGACGACCAGCATCCTTCGACCTCTACCCGACCCTCACCAGCTTCGCTCGAGCACCTCAGCTCGCCCTCGTCGCCGAGATGCCGCGGCGACGGGGGCTATCCTGAAACGGCTCTCGAGAACTGGTCTCGAGTTCGCAAATGGGTACGAGGGATCCCGGCTGAGGTTCCTACGGCGGCCCAGCAATTGGCTGGCGCACCCCCATCATGACAGAGTTGCCTCAGTTTGTCAGGAACTCACACTGCTCGCCCTCCAGATGCATCACCGGCACCCCGGGCACTCATCTTAGGCCGTCCCGTGGCATGAGCGCTAATCCCCGACAGCCCTACACCCACCTGCTCCACCGCGCGATGTCCCTCTTTGGGCGAACGCCTCTCCTCCAGGTTGGCGTCGTTCCAGATCTCTGGCGGCCAAGGCGCCTCCCGATGCTGTTCTCAAACTCTCTGCCCCAAAGTGGTTCCTCTGCGCCCGCTTCGCACATGTCTATCCTGCCCGTCGTCACCCTCGGAAGCTTCCAACCCGCCTCTCATTATATACGCAGATACCCTCGAACTACGTTTGTTCTTACTTTGGCCTCGTCACTCTTTCGGAACCACGCCCTATTTTTACCATTCATTCTTTTCTATTTGGAGCGGGCTCCTTACCGCGCTGGCAGCGAGGGAGACATTGTTCTCCGTACACTCTTTTGATCGGGCGGCAGGCTTTCTTTTCTCGCCACGCCATCATCATCACTTTATAGTCGCACGACAGTATCGACTAGCTACATTCCTTTGACCAGACATAGTTCGTTCGCTTTCACAAAGAGTACGTCCCTCGTGCGCATCTGTGCTTCCTTGCGTTACCTGCGAGGCCCCACGCTGTGCGCCGTCCGATGCACGTTGTTGTTGCTGCTAGCGCTGGGCTAGAGTGAACTGCCCGTTCAGGTTGCTGACAGTGGCGCCAATCTAGTTCACATACACACCAACTTCCAAGGCCATTCCAATACGGGGAGAGGATAAAGATGGAATTTAATGCGGTACAGCAGTAAGATCTCCCGCGTCTTGTCTGCCCTCAGACTTGGTCCAGACGCATGCTCATCTGATATATAGATACCGGTCATCACCTAATAGATCATACGCGGTCAATCAACAGACAGGCCACCCAACGCAGATGATGTACTCCTACGGCGGTGTTGCCCTTCAGCATCCACAACATCACCACCAGTCTCAGCATCAGCAACACCAACAACCCCACCACATGCAACATGTGTCAAGACCGTCGCCACCCCAGCCCACGTGGGCGGTGCCACAGTCCCACTCCCACAGCCAGTACTACCCAATGTCGAGTGGGTCTACAAAGGCTCCCACAGTAACGACCAGAGAAGAGCAGCAGCGATATGTATCGAGACCAGACGTCGCTGCCACACACTCACCGGCCCTGAGCACCGCAACTTATCGACCTGATAGCCTCGGGACTACAGACTATTTCCCTGGTGTCATTGACACGAGTAGGTCTTCGTCCTCCTATGAAAAAATGATGCTAATAAGCATAGGTCCTTGGGGAGCAAAGGTTTGCGAAGAGTTGGAGTCGTTCCCATCCATGGACCCGGAACTGCACGAGTTCAACCATGGCTTCATGGGCCACGACGAGAATGCCCCAGTCATTCACCTCGGACAATACCATGGCATGGATCAGCATGAAGTTGAGAACATGCCGACTTACAATCCCAATTCGACGCGACGTTTATCGGAATCATCGTTCTCAATATCTAGCACCGGCGGAGTTCTTCCAGAGGCAACAACCTACGAGGAGCTCGGAACATCTGAAGCCGTCGCGTATCCATCCGATTGCGACAATTGGCCAACACTAGAACCGACGCCCAACTTACTATCACCCTTAGCCTCCCCACGTAGACCTCAGCATGATAACGTCGTACGCAGCGGTAGTCGAAATCGGGCTTCGCCAGCACCCCACACCAATGTACGATCTTCACCCTACACGTTGGAGAGCAGTCGATATAAGAGATGGTCAACGGGTCATGCACCCACCTCCACCCCAACGCAACGTCCTTTATCTCAAGTTCAAGATCGTTTCGCGCCTTATGGTCCTCGCTTGAACCCACACCATTCCATGCCCGCATACCCCCCTAGCGCGTTACATAACTTCGGACTCCAGACTCAAAACGTACTGTACTCTCAGCCCCATCCATTGCAATCTAGCAATCCTACCATGTTCGCATCCCAGGACCAACCATATCAACTTGAAGTGCCTCGACCGCTACCATCCCAAGGCCTTTTCCGATTATTGCAAAGCAACGCCGACAGGCATGGTGGCTGCGCATCGCATTTCGCTGATCTCTCTGATCCACCAGACCTGTATTCATCACTTCATGAAGAAGCCTCCGATCCTCCCGAGTCTGATATGAACCCATCCGACCCCGACCTCATCCCGCATGAACAGGATCTGCGCTTCAATGGAGATCTGTATACTCCGCGCTGGGTGCGTGGGCACGGCAATAAGCGAGAGGGCTGGTGCGGACTGTGCAAGCCAGGTCGTTGGCTCGTGCTCAAAAACAGCGCCTTCTGGTACGACAAATCATTCACGCACGGGGTGAGCGCAGCTACTGGTGCTGCCTTCCAAGGACCGCAAGACACTCGTCGCACCGAAGGTAATCTCGATGTGTGGGAAGGTCTGTGTGGGAGCTGTGGGGAGTGGATCGCACTCGTGAGTAGCAAGAAGAAGGGCACTACATGGTTCAGGCATGCATACAAGGTACGCCCTACTCGTCATTCCCTGCACACTGCCCCGAACGCGCTATCTACCTATCGGAACGCAAACGTAGGAGCATTCCACAAGGCTTACGCTAACATTGACAGTGCCACACGCACCCGAAGGTCAAAGACGGGCCCAAGAGACGTCGTGAAACCCATGCTGTTCGAGCTCGTACTGTATCCTCGGCATCAGCCACCTCCAGCTACCCAATCAAGACAGAGACGTCTTCGCAGCAAGATACCACCGCGCACCGACATTCCGCACCGATCCCCATATCCTCCCTGAAGGCCCTTGGCATACCGACGTCGACCTCTGCCGTACCGACATCGACATCGCAGCCGAGTACTACAAGTACTTCTTACCCGGCCGCATCGGCATACCCGACGCCGACATCAACAACGGCTATGCATCCGCCGGCATCTGCAGCCGAGTTCCAGCCCAAGACTCCTGTCGTCGGTCTTTTCACGTCACCACTACAGCCAGGCAGCACATTCCACCCCATGCATCAGGTCAGTGAGCCGGAGCTAGTTGGTGTTCCAAGGACGACAGCTCTCAGTTCAATCGCAAGTATGATCTAAGATGTGTTGCTACTGTAAAAGGCAACTGGTTGCTTTCAGCAATTAGCCTGTTTCCGTTCGATAATGCGATTTCCTCTCCTTTGCTCGCAATGATGTTCTTTCATGCTTAGTAGGCGTTCCGGCTAGATGGTTAGGACAGCTGTCACACAGCGGGTAGTGACTGGCGAACTGCGGTTGTCATTTTCTTGTCATGGAGCGATGCATGGACTGGCGAGCGAAATCCTCTTTCAGCGAACGGCTATCACTGGGCCACGGGATATTAAATTGGTATGTTTCTTTTCCTGTCTTATCTTTGAGCGATTTTGTTTCTAGGCTCGCACGCCGATTCCTCACGGTGGTGCGGCCATACGAAGCCATGATTACGTAGGTAGATGTCCGTCCTCTTCTCTCCATATCATTACCACCCTGCCACCACAGACCACCCGAACACGTAGATAGACGTCCTATAAGCTTTTCAAGAATACTACTCAAAAGCCTATTCGCAACATTCTATCGGAGATGGGCTTCATACTACGGTAGCAGCACAGCGATCGGTGAGCCTTCGTACCACAGACGCACCAACACAACTCTTTCGCTACACGCACGCGTCCTCCACAACGCTCACAGTCGCGTCCTTTGTGACTCCCCTCATTCACCGCCCCTCACCGCTTTTCACAGCCACTCCGACCGTTTCCGGTCCGCACTGTCTTCGCTTGGCCCGGGACGTCTCGATCCGGCTTTCGGGGCCTCAAACGGCGCTCGCAGGCCTCAAACAGGCGCAGCGCCAGCGCAGCACGGGGTACGCACTGTTCTCAGACACAGGGGGGGACCTTGAAACGGGACCTTGTCACAAGAGGCGATCGCGGAGATAGGCACCGAAGACCTGGATGAGCAGGGATGTAGTGGGGTACGTCGTGCATGCTGTGGTCGATGCATTGACGACAGTATGTGAGTAAGAGGTGATGTGTGATGGGATGCGGTATGATGTGCAGATTGCGGGCCGCCGTGTTGTGCGGGGAGTGGTGGACGATCATAGTTGGGGGAGATGAAGGGACTGTGTGGTATTAATTGGGATATGCAGTGTTCGAATGGGGTATTTTGCTTTGGGTAATAGTGGCGATACTTTCGGTGGACTGGTAGAGAGACTGTTTCCATGCGGAACGGGAATGGCGCTAGGGGTACGGGGTCCTTGAGCAGAGATACGAAGCTCCGTATCTTCTAGACGTTGTCTGACCGGCCAGTCTCCGGGCTGGATGCTTACATCTGACCCCTGGCATTACATGTCAACGAGGGGTGCCTCTAAGTAAGATGACCTTGCGGTGAACCATTGACAAATACCAAGTTTGTGTTCTAGAAGACCCCTGTTCATGCCAGACAGTGAACTAAGGCAGTGATCCTCGGTGTGGTTGCATTAAGGGTCGATGTTGATTAGTGATAACGTAGGTACTGCGTGCAAGGCATAGGTCTTTCACATTGGAAAGTGCAGCATTACATTGCATCTTGGAGTCGCAGTGACCACAGTCTTCGACATGAAGAACTGTTTCTCCTTCATAACATCACAACATTTATATAGCAAGTAGAACCGTACGACCAATTGCAAAATAATCAGTAGCTGTGTCAATGTTGATAGAGAGCTCTGACCGGTCACTGTTAATGCCAATTGTACTCCACGACAGTGCAATATGATAAGTTTACGTTGCAAGCTATGCATACCATTGATGACCACGTGTATCATGCGTGTTCATATAAAGGCATGTATCTGGCAGTCCACACACTTTACAGTTGAATATGGAGCGTTCAGTCAAATCGTATAGAGGCATCCGCAAAAGGTACACAAGACTGTTCGATTGGGCTACCCTATCACCGCTGAAAAGAACTTCGGTCAGCCTCACCGCCGGCGTGCTCCCGCACGAGGCTCTAACAAACCACCTCTGCCTTCTCGATGCCCCGCCCGGCGCCAACCAGTGTTGCTATAGTCGAAGTCCTTGCACATCAACTAGAGGACTTCTTGATCGATACCGGCAGCATTTCGCCTCGCCAAATCCGCAGCTGAGAGTACGGGTCGATCAGGCTCGTGCATCTCCGCCTCATGCTGACACAAGTTGGCCGCCGTGAGCGGAGCACGTCTATCTTCTTGCGCGACGGTGGTAACTGAGTTGTTCCACACTCTCCACGCTAGATTCTCGGAAGTCAGTCGTTCGTGTAGAGGCTCCCTCATGTTGGCACGACGACGAGCAAATCTCTCTTCAGCTTGTTGACGGAGATCTGCCTCGCTCATAGCGGCGTCATATCTGACTAGATTGTCAGCAGTGAGTCGAAGAGATACGCGTTCGCCTATGCTGTATTTGCGTGCGGCTGGGTTGCGCTCATTTCGATGTTTTCATGGCATATTGTCAGTACAAAGCAGGCTTCGATATGTTGTGTTCAAGCTTTACCGTATTGATCGGGGGTGTTTAGATAATATACTTTCCATGGAATCGCTGGTATGCAGAAATCACCGCACATAGGTCACAAGAAGAAGCGACACAGAAGCTTTCGCGTTCATGCTTGAATGAGCTGTACCTAGATGCTACCAGCAAATCTTGAAATGTCCCGCATGGCAAAACAGGCTCCGCATTCCATTCTTGTGTGTCAGGAAATTGATTCGAAGAGATGGAATGTGAACAACCTAATGTGCTTGTATATCTCCATGTCGAGATCCAGATCGACTATACGTACAGAGAGTTTTGAGGCGGTCATCGAGGCTGCCAAAACTGGGTAATCGCACGAGATATCATTACACAGAGACGCCGATGGTGTTTCCCATGACCCAAAATCTCGCAGCAATAGCTCTTCTGATTGATTCTCGCTACACTTATATTGTCAGAAAAACAATCGATGCTTCCGGAACCTTGCCAAGGGGCAACATGCCCTCCGAATACAAATTACCCTTTGGGGCTTCTCGTCGCCATTTTGTCAAACGCGATGACGATGTCAATAGAGGAATCATGGCTTGGAACGATGATCTACGAGCTGATGAAACAACGAGCTGATATCATCCAAATATTCGACGTCTGTACAGGGAGCATAATGAGAGGCTGAACACGATTTCAGCTACGGCGCACCTATATTCTTTGGCGTGAACGACACGCCTACGGCACGAGGGAGACAATACCTCAGTGACAGTAGTTGAGATACATAGACGCGTATGGGTCGGTGGTAATGAGCGAATGTTCTTGGCATCCGAAAGCTTACGGTTGCTCGTTGTCTGCACAGCGACATTTTGGTGCGTCTTGGTTTCAACCTGTCTGTTATTGGAGTCATTCTCAATATATGGAATGTAACTATAATAAAGTAAACGAGTGCAAGCCCAGTATCAAGAACAATTCATCATCATCATCTGCCCCGGCCCAGTCCAGTCGCGAAGCGTGTCTTCCTCCAAGATGAAATCGCGAATGGTCTGCGCCATCAGTCGTCTTTTGGGGACCGTGAACTCCTCGTACCCATAAGGCTCATCTGCCCGGTCGTTGGTGACCAGCACGGTAACCCGTTCCGGACGAAGTTGAATTTGCCGAAAGACACGTATAATTTCCGGAAGATACAAGCACTCGTCTGGAGGAAAATCAAGCTTCTCGACAGTACTTGTGCCCCATTGAGAGGTACCCCAAAACGAACGGATAATCAAATGCACACCGACCAGCGAAGTAAATTCGTCCATGACGCCCGACCTCAACGCTCGCTCCCAACCTCTTTCAAATTTACTCTTTTCGGACATCTCGTGTCCACCAAAGAAGTCCATTCCAGGGCTTATGAGGCAGATTTGGCGAACCTTGTCCAGTCGAGCGCCCGAGAAGCGTGCAAAGTGCTGGAAGTCGCCGGAAGTCGTGAAAGCAAAAGTGACTGTCTCCCAAGCGCATTCTGAAGCTTCTGTCCATACTTGTTTACACACCGGTGGAACCAAGTAGTGGTGTTTCCTCGGTTTGTTGTGAGAATCGCAGTCGTGCCAACCGGGCGCTCCTAAATCGGGATGCATACCATTGGGCCAACGGTCGGCTTCCGGATCTTGCAAGCTCAGATCGTACAGCTCATAATCCGACAACTTCTCCGAGCACGGGTCGTAGGAGACACCCCATTTCGAAGCCTGGAGCCGCCTTCGCTGTGCTTGCCAGTTCATTTTACCACGCATAGCCCTCGGGTGCACGGTACGATATCCGAAAGCCATTTCCCATATCTGCCGTCTGATTTCGGCTGGGAGCTGCAATAGTATTGACTCCTTACTATTGCGATATGTGCTCCCAAAAATTAGCTGGGACTCAGAGCCATACAATTCGACATACATAGCCTCGCGGTCAGCAAGAATGGCTTCGTGGCTTGCAGGGATACTCTCTTTCATTCGGAGCGCAATGCCACCTTCGCTATGTCCAGCGCATGGCTCTCCTGCCTCGTCATCATCGAAGCAATCAAAATCAACTGAATGAGATGAAGTGCTATGTATGTTGTTACTTCTGCGAGCTTGTGTGTCTGGGGGAAGTGATGCTGCTCACGGAGCGTGTTCTTCAGACCGAGAATCGCCTTCGTCGCCACCCTGCGGTCCTTTCCGCGGTACATTCTTCCCGACCACTGGCCCCAAGTAGCGAGCGGCCTTTCGCTCAGCTCTGCTTGCTTTAGATGTCATGAGCTTTCCGGTACTCGAAACATGTTTGTTGAATGGTTGGTCAGCGATGCTAGCTACATATTGGTGAGTAGAGCGCCAAGGCCCTAGTCTTAGACTGGATGGATGCAAACGATGCAAATCTCGGAGGACCAAAGTACCAATATACATACTCATCATATTATGGTCTCTCAATTGTGGATCCACCAGTCCACATGTACACATGTTTCTGGGATACCGAGTCTAGCTACCTGGGCGGTGCGAACTGGTCGTCTTCCATAAATTGCAAGCCTAGCCGACTTCGGCCCGGCTAGTGCGTACCTCGTCATCCAGCCGCTCGCAATACTACCGGTACCCACAGAGTGACCACGCAGCGCTACTACGACCATCTAAAACATGGCGGCGGAACCTCCATATCTCGAGCTGTTGAAAGCTGTGGACAGGCGAGTCTGCTTTCCTTTCAAGACTGCAGCCCACTGATCAAATTAGCTTCCCACACATTGACATATCGAAGACACCATACAATGAGGACGAGAGATCTTCCTTCTATCAACTTCTCCTCCCCAACGACCCTCGGAGCCATGGATATATCCATCCGTCAGTAATACAGAAGCTTGAATGGACAGCCTCATTCCAAGTCAAACACACTGTTCCAAGAACGGTCCAGCTGCTGGATGACTCAGACGGAAAAGACACTGCCGCCGCATGCAGCCGGGCCTTCTACGAGGTGCTTGAGAAAGCAGTCAACTCTAAGACCTACCCTTTCCTTAAGACAATGCAATGGGAAAACTACAGAATTGTTGGGGCCAGATACCCGAAAGTGCAGATACTGCGCAGTGCAGCGCGTCTATTTGGCATCTGTTCCCGTGGTGCCCACATGACTGCGTATGTAAGGACTAATGACGGGATGAAGATCTGGGTAGGACGACGGGCCGCCCACCTCTTTACCTTTCCAGGCAAGTTGGACACAACTGTTGCTGGCGGAGTACGCGCCGAAGAGTCACCTTTCGAATGCATCGTCCACGAGGCTGCCGAGGAAGCGTCTATACCAGTTGAATTCGTTCGTGCCAACGCCAAGGCTTGCGGTGCGATCACATATGTCGCAAAAAGTAGTGATGCCTACGGAGACGGTTCTAACCTGATGACTCCGGTCATTCTCTACAACTACGACATCGAACTTCCCGAAACCATCGTACCTCGGCCGCAGGACGATGAAGTGGAAGACTTCTATCTTTGGGATCTAGAGCAAATCAAGAAGGCAATGATCAACCGAGAGTTCAAGACAAATTGCGCTGCTGTCATGATCGACTTCTTCGTCAGACATGGGATCATCACGGAAGAGAACGAGAAGGACTACCTCGAGATTCTGACGCGCCTGCACCGTAAGCTGCCTGTGGCCACTTCAGCTTTTGAAAGTTGAAGCAGTGTTGTCGAAACTATACAGTACAACACGACAACGCTCGGAATGAAATACACACCAAATGCATTGATAGAGCGATAGAAAGACCAAATTGATGTTCCGTCTATTTTCTTTTTTTTTTTTTTTTTTCAAAGGAATGAATTTTCTCTTGTGCTCAGATGGAGTATTTCAAGAACCTCTCCAGCTCCCCAGTCCACGTCCTCACCGGGTCACTCAGAGCCAACCCCAACCCATGTCCTCCATCGGGCAGTACCAACAACTGCGCAGGCCTTTTGTGACTCGCCATTGCGTTTGCGAATAAATATGTGTTCTGTATGGGAACGGCTCCATCGTTGGCGGTGTGGAACAAAAATACGGGTGGAGTAAGATTCGTGACGCGATTCTCAGCCGATAGCTGGTACTGAAGTTCAGGCGAAGGGTTGCTCCCGACGAGGTTGGTTCGCGATCCATTGTGCGTGTACTTTGGGTCCAGAGTGATGACGGGATATGCGAGAATGCCAAAGTCTAGGTCTGCGGACGTATTTGTTACAGTTGTTGCTGCCAAATGACCACCGGCCGAAAATCCCCAAATACCCAGCTTCGTTACGATGTTCTTTGCCCGGATTTGCTTGACCGCTTCCAATGCCTGGTCCTGGGGCAGCGGGTAGAGGGGTGTTTTCGAGTTATTTGCCGTCGCATAGTCTAGAATCCAGGCATCGTAACCACGCTGATTCAGCCATGCGGCTGGTTGATAGCCTTCCTTGTCCATTGACGTGTACGAATAGCCACCGCCAGGTAAGACGAGCACACCCACGCCGTTAGATTCATTGGCGGGGTGATAAGTTAAGATAGTGCTGTTCACGCTGAGGTATAGTTAGTATATTGTGAAATTTGGGCAGAGAAATGGCATACGACTGGCGTCTAAGCACCGGAGAATCTTGAGCCTGTTCGCCCATTGCAGACGCGACAGACGCTATGCTAAGTAGCTGGACAAGGGCCTTCATGATTTTAAAAGGGACGAACATTCCAGAATTTCAAAGCCACGCCTTATCACACAACATTCGAGGGCAAAGTCGGATTGATTGCTGCCCAAGCGGCCGACTTCGGGATGGTACATTTTATAGTGGCGCCAGGTGCTCTCGGACAACCGGCCGATCGCTATATACGTGGATTGGCGGTTATATTGATTGGAGGAATCGTATTTCTATGAGATCTGCCCCAAGCGGCTCGGGGCATTTCGCTCCATACTCCGCACTGCGAGGCACTTTAGCCTAGTTGGAGGCTGGTGGCTAGCAGCTGTTAGTTTGCAGGAGACCGCAGGGGTCTTGCATGTGTGTACTGAGACTCGAATGTAAAGGACCACGAAAGACAGAAGTAGCATTTGTTTGAGTATGGTCAGCCTGAGATGTCACAAGTGTCGAAATAACGTTGTGAGTGATCGTGACTGCAACTGCGATCGAGCGATCAGACGACGCACCAGCCACACTGGCGTGGCGCAATGACACCAACTTTTCGTCAAGCAAAACATGACCTCCAAGCTAGCACAACCATAATACAACACCGGCTCATCTCGGAGACCACTGCGAATAATCACATAAACCGCTTAATGAAACAATAACAGCAAGCGTTGGACTACGCCTTCCAGATCTGGGGATATCTTCATATTGTCCCTAGCGCGGGGCGGCTTATCGATACGGAAATGAAAAGACGACGCAATCCCACCTCACTTTTCGCTCTCCTTTTGAGCTGCGTCATCCGGAGTGATCTAGCTTTAGGATTTGGAACTATCAATGAGCCGGAAGTAGTCGGCCAGCACTGCGAACATGAGCGGATCACTCGGGCAGCATTTGCTTGTCCACCAGGTGTCACGACATCAGATGGACGATGCTTCGAAGAGCTGAGCCTCCACCAGTTGGCCGGAAGGTCAGGGCCAGAGGGTCATGTAGGCTGGGGCACGAATGGAGCTGTTGGTGCTCCTGATATGCTGGACCCAACGCCGGAGGGTCCAGAGGCTCATTGCGACAACGCCGATTTCCTCGACACGGAGGCACACGGCCTTAAGGGTGAGTATCCACGCACGCGCGAGGAAGCAACCGCACAACTTCAGGTTTGCACAAATCATATGCGCCTGAGGTTCCTCGAAGGTGTCGATGCTGCGGACAGGATCGTGGATCATCATGCCCGAATCGTTGTACCCGAAGTCGATATATCGGGCAGTGATTGCCGCTTCTCATTCCCCGAGCTCCAGATGCATTGGTTCTCCAGAGGGAAGTGCTCTGCTATTGAGGGCTTTGGGCGAGCTCTACACGGTATCCAGGATTTCTATGCACACAGTAACTGGGCAGATGAAGCGAAGCCGCCTTATGGGCTGTCAAACCCACCAGGTCTGAAGATGAACAAGATTCCTGTGTTTCTTGATCTACGCGCAGAGAATAATATCACTGACCAGGTGCCCCATGACCTGTCCACAGGCTGCTTCGGCGGCATCATGACCGATGGTCCAGAAGGCAAGGCAGGACATCCTTTAGAACCTGGCTCCCTCGATTGTACCGGACGTGTCACTCACCACACGCTCAACAAAGACAACGGAATCATCGACTATATCACTGGGAAGACCACCAAGCCCGGCCCAAATACTCCACGCAGCGATATACCTGGCAACTTTGAGCGAGCGGTCAGTGCCGCCATCAAAGACTCCAGGCGGCAGTGGCGCTACTTCCGTGAGCAGATCCGCAGGACATACGGAAAGGAGAGGGGCAACATCATCATCTGCGCCTTGATTCGCGATAATCCAACACACGACTGCTATGGACGCCGAGTTGCAATGCTTCAAGATGCGCTGCGCAATACGAGTAGAATAGCCGAGATGCAGATACCCATACAGGCCTGGCTCCTGCAGGAAATCGAAGGAACCGCCCACGACGAGGGGCCCGGAGAAGGTCTGACAGCTGAAAACTCCACAAAGAGCCTTGGCTCGAGCGGAGAGCTGGGGGACGAAGAGACTGATGATAAGGGACATTTTGTGAAGAAATTGCAACATCCCCCACACGAAGGTCTCGATGTTGGTGTCGCATTGAAAGCCCTCCGGCACAACGCAACTATCTTCCCTACCAACAAAACCGCCATCATCGCGCTAACCAAGACGCGCAACAAGAACCTCGACGAGCAAATCGCGCACGTATGGCACGCCGGCGACGAAGGCATCCG
This sequence comes from Paraphaeosphaeria sporulosa, assembly GCF_001642045.1. Taxonomy (NCBI): domain Eukaryota; kingdom Fungi; phylum Ascomycota; class Dothideomycetes; order Pleosporales; family Didymosphaeriaceae; genus Paraphaeosphaeria; species Paraphaeosphaeria sporulosa. The sequence goes on along the minus strand of NW_017253360.1, from coordinate 2,224,430 downwards.
TGTGCATTTCGGGCTCCTTCCACCGCCACGCTCTCCCTCAGACGAATCCGACGCCACCCACGAAGACGCCGCCCTGACCAAGGCCAAAGAACAGGATCTCATCACAGGCGTTCTGCGCACGGGCGGTACCTACAGCATCCTCCATAATGAGGATGCCGTCCCCAGCTTTCTCGACCACGTCGTTTCGCGCGGCCTCACCCAGTACGACAACGCTCGAGACACGGCGACACTCCTCGCCGCCGGGCTCTCCATCAGCGACTACGTGACGCCCGAGTCCGAGCCGCGCCGCTTCTCGTTCGACGCTTCGGAGCTCGACAACGCTATTATCTCTGTGCATCCCATCACGCCTAAGCTCTCGCTGCACGTGTGCATGCGGCATGTGCGCAGGAACGTGGTGCTCAAGGAACTAGATATCGGCCTCGATGGGAACGCGACGTTTAGGGCTGAGCTGGGGATCGGGGATGTGCCGAGGACGGATGCGTGGTTTGAGCTGGAGGTTGCGCATGTAGAGGGAGGCGGGCTGGTGGGAAGTGGGCTGTTCGAAGTTAGCATTGCGACGGAGGACGTGGAGAGGTATCATTCTTCTAAGGCGGTTGGCGAGGCTGTGGAGACAGGCGTTGCGCCGAAACACAATGAATTATAGATGTTTACAATGTTAGATAAGACATCTTGAGAGGTGGTGGCGGCACGGTTTTGTCTCGAGTTCTCACGGTAATGGAAGGGGGATTTAACGCTCTATGGTTTTGCAATATTTTTTCAACCTGCCGTCTACGTCTCTTCTCTTCTCAGCATTTGAAGTTGCCGTCAGGGTGGAAGTTGCAACTACTGTTCTTCCCACCAGTAATGTGAATGTTGTTAAACGTGAAGTCAGAGCACGACCCGTCGCCGCAAAGGATATAGTATTCCTTCGCCTTGCCTGTCACTGTACCGTGGATATTCTCCATCGTAATGTTCTTGATGATGACTCCGTTGGTCGGTTCGCCTGTTGGTCCACCGTTCAGGTAATCCTGCTGGATGTCGATGCCATAGGTTGTGATGTTCGACAGCTCAATGTTGCGGTACGTGATGCCGGCGATGTAACCCGTGGTCTCAGAGTTGGTCTTGATACGTGCACCGTTCTGGTTGTTAAGCACCTTGCTGTTCTCGAATAGAATGTTAGTAACATTGTTGTTCGACTTGCCCCCGACGCTGCCGATGCTGAGGCCGTGCCCGCCATCGCAGTACATGTTGCTGACGGTGATGCTGTCGCCTGATGTCACCGCCACGCAGTCATCCTGGTTGCGGACCCATGAGTCGCGCAGAGTGAGGTTGTTGCACGAGGAAATGTCGAAACCATCCTATACTCGCGGGTACAAAGTCAGCTGAGTCATAAAAGTGGCTTAATGTACAAGTCGTTTTATGTCTAAGACATAGCGACTTTAGACCGGAGAGGATCTTACACTGTTATGGGCGGCTGCGAGACCGTTGGAGCGGTTGTTGGGCGCATCACCGGCCGTGTTGTTCAATATAATATCATATATGCTGAGGTTGTTGCAGTTGGAGATGGAGAAGCAGTGCACCGGCCAATTTTGGATGTACAGGTTCTTGATAGTCGCACCGTTCGCTTTGCTGACAGTGATGAAGTGGTTGGGTTTGGAGATACCGCCGTTTGAACCCAGGCCGTCCCACCAAGCTTGACCGTTACCGTCAATAATGGCATCCGGTTCGGCGGTAATAGTAATGCCCGTGCCGGCGACCTTGATGAGATCGATATTGCCGTCAAAATACTCAAAAGAGGTCTTTCCCGCGAAAGTTACCGTGGCCCCCGTCTTGAGTTTCGTCAAGTCCAGCGTCTGGCCACTAGGAACAAGGATGTTCGACAGCGTAATGGCAGTGCAGTTGGCGATCGCAGCGGGTACACCTGCATACTGGGTGACAGTGCAAGAGCTGTCAGCCGCTGCAACACCGCGATCAGCAAATGTGGCGATGGCAACCGCTGTCAAGACTACCACAAGATTAGCTTGTTACGATCAAGCACGAGAATTCACAAAGAACTACCTTGGGGCCTCATTTTGATTGGCGAGAAATAGCAACCAAGAAACTTGCACAACATCCAAGCCTCTGGGCATATTCATCTTTAAATGTTCCTGGACCGTGGTCTGTTCTCAGATTGACTTGGTCCTGATCGCCGTTTAGCATGCTTCGAGTGTGGAGGGGATATTGTGGCTAGTGGCAATGCCTGCGTTTCATTGTTCCACGAATCAGCTGCGGCATGCGTTCGGAACGCATGGTCTCGGCATTCGCTGTTGTTATACAAGGGCGTTGTATGCTTAGGGGTATTGGTGGAAGCATGTAAAGATGCTGAAGGTAAAGTGATGGGCAAAGATTGATGGTCTGGTCGGGTGGTTCCTTCCTGGCGCGTCGCGTCCCTGCCTGCGGTACCGGTAGCGCGTCTCCCGTGCTCCTCCACTTACAAGTTAATCCACGACTGTCTGTCTTTTCCACCATCGCCCGCGCTCTCGATATGTTCCGCAAAAGAGTTAATCCGCGGCGGAGATGACTTTTGGCCATGACCTACATCAATTTCATTCCTAAGTCATCGGCCGTTACCAGCCAGAAGATTTCAGGGCAATTGAGAGCAAACACCATGCGCTCCGCTTGAAAATATATCTCGACCCGTTTACAGGCCCCGGTTACATTCCCAATCTACCTACCAACATGTGAAAAGAGCTAACGGTCAGACATACTTCTCAATCTGCTCCTCAGTCCAGTCCCAGAACTTCTTCGCATTGCCATTTCCACTCTCCGCCTCACTCTTCGTCGCAGCCACAAGATCCTGCCTGACAGTTCCGAACCGACCCCAAGGCCATATGAAGCTCCCCGATTTCTCGATCGTAATCTCTGGACTCAGCCCTGCAAACAACAGGCTGTAGGCTCCTAGATACACAGGATGCACGATGAATCGCAGAATCCACTGCACAAATCGCGTATGCTCCCTCCCCAGCTCGCTGTTCAGGTTCCCCGGGTTAACAGGCATACAGACAATGCCATCGGCCTCGTGTAATTTGGCATACTCGACCGCATGCAGCCAGCTCCCCGTCTTGCTCAGTCCGTAGCGCTCCATGCCTGGTACCTTTCTCTTGTGGAAGTCAAGGTCGTCTAGGGGGACGCCGACGTGCTTTGCGCCTGCGAGATCGATGGTGGAAGATACCCAGACGACACGTACTGTGTTTGCTGGCTCGGTACGCGCAGTAGAAATCAGAACCGGGGTCAGGAGCTTGGTTAGTAGGAAGGTGCCGACGTTGTTGACACCCAAATTCATCTCGTAGCCCTGGACTGTGCGGTCTGGGATCGTAGGCACCGACATGACGCCCGCGTTATTGAACAGGACGTGCAATTTGCTCTCCTTGTTTAGAAACTCATCTACTGTCGCTTTGATGGTAGTGAGATCTGCGAGGTCGAGGTGCAGGAAGATGAGGCTGCCCTTGGACGATGGATACGCAGTCTGTATGTCGGATATCGCCTTGCGCGACTTCTCTTCCGAGCGCGCTGCGATGTACACTTTTGCGTTCACCGAGTACAGCATGCGGGCGACTTCTTTTCCAATTCCGGTGTTGGATCCGGTGACGATGAAGACCTGGGTGCGTTAGGTACGTGGACTGAAAGGTGACCTGCGTGTTACCTTTCCGAACAGGTCTGCAAGGTTCTTTTCTGTAAATTGCGGCGCAGGGGGGAAGAACTGTGTCCAGGTATTCCCCATCGTGACCGGAAGCTGCCTATCAATTTGGAGGCAAGGTTTTCTATGTCTTTCAGCTGGCAAGGTGGTGCAAGTAAAAGAGTTGCCGGTAGCGACGTGCAGGCGGAATTGTAGGTCTGAGCATGAATATCGGTCTACGTCGCGTTGTCTTGTATTTAGTGTATTTGCAGCATTGGACCTGATTCAGGATGAAGCACCGAGTTTGAATGTCAGCACTTGCTCCCGCATGCTCTGGTGTTGCGATAGGTCTGCTCGGAGAACTCCTTCGCTCATTGGACAGAACACGAATGCTTATAAGCACTGCCAAACGTAGCCGATAATCCCGACTTCCCAAACGTGCTTTTGAAATCCTGTATTATGAACAATAATGCTTGCCATAGCGATTTCACTCGGAGTCCTGCGATGTCTATTGGTCGACACTATCTTAGAAAATCAACTGGGAAACACAGCCTAGCTAAGCAAAGGTACTGTATACATTGTTAGGAAACGGCAAGCGTCACACGCGCAACCATAATCTTGCGTCGTCCGTGCAATTCAGCAAGTCTCTCGCGTGTATTGCACAAGAGGAACAAGGCCTATCACCCCGAAGTCCTTCTGACTGTGGCTGACTAATAAAAGTAGGATTGTTGTACTTTCAAGATACGTTATTAAGATGTAGCTCTATAACTGTATTGTAGAGCGAATTCCTATAGAACAGAGTGTGCTAAATTCCAAGGTTTCGTGCTAGCCTATGTGATGGTTCCTGAACCCCGCTCTCTACTTCAGCGGCTGCTGCAACGCGCCATCCAAAGAAGAATTCAATAAATCGTCCCAAGATCTCGCATCGAGGTCAGCAACCATCGAAAGCCAATCGAGGCGCGAAGGCTCCTCAGGGCTGCTCCAAGATTTCGTCCCTTCCACTAGGGAAGGCAGTATGTCGAATGCACCGCCCTCATCCCCAGAGCTCGACTGTCGAGTATTAGAAGGAGACTGGTTCATCGTAATGCAAGACAGACTAGGCGATGGTGGATCTAGTGTATGAACTGGAGTTGGTGGGTTCGTCTGCTCCGACACGCCGCCGCGTAACCACTTGTCAACCACAGCATCCAAGACATCCTTCACTGCGGCAAGGGCAAAGACCTCAATGCGTAGCTTGTATTCTGGGGGTATTGGGGCAAACCTTTCGTCATGTTTGAGTGCCGAGGCCAGCTGTGCAATGCGAGTGGGCGCTTCCCGCGCTGCGTACTCGCGAACAGCGAATAGTTCTTCGGAGAATTGCGTGCTGTCCAAGACTGCGCAGCCTTAGTGACCGTCCAAAAAATCAAGACCGGTAGTGGTTAGGGTTTTGTTGCATACATGGAGTATCAGGTCTCGGTGAACCTGGGAAGAGGATTTCATATATCAGGTACCAGTTCTTTTCCTTTGAATTCTTCGCGGAGACGCGCTGAGCCAGCTGCGATTTCTGCGTCTCAGTGATCCCAAGGTGAGCTTGGTTTGGTTGTATGCTGCAGCCCGGGACGCTGCGGAGATGCGAGTCTCTTCTGCTTTCCGTGCTGAACGTCTGCGAGCAGCGTACGCAATGGATGGGCAATTGGTGGACTCTTAGTAGGTGTTGTCTATGCCGCAGTGTCAGTTATCAGGGTGTCACTATGTTCATGAAATCGACCTACTTGAGTCTGGAGATCTGGTCCATCTTGTCGTATCTGAAGCATTGCCGATGTTTTAGAGGGTCGTGCTTTGCAAATGGGCAGGCTAACCGTGGGCCCTGGTCGTCCAGCTTGCGGCGTTGTCGTGGTCGTTGGTCGTGGTATGAGGTTTTTCTGGGTGCTTTGCTAGGAGACGCGTCGTAAAATGTGCCTTCAATACTGTCGGCATACTCGAATGAATCCGAGCTACGCGTGGATCTTTCCAATTCATCGTCCGAGACGCTGAAGGGTAGGTAATGAGACATGCCTGCTGAAGACGTTGACAGTAATGACAAACGGGTAACAGATTGTAAGGGATCGCGTTATAAAGTAGGTGAGTGTGTTGCTACACAAGGCCGACGAGCACACAAGAAGAGTGAGCGCACAAATGTGCGCTCAGCCATTGACAAGGGTGGTGGTGGATCCTCATTGGCCAACACCTGGATGTCCTGCAGAGCAACGCAACCACTGCTCTCGGTCGCCCATTACTGCGTTTATATCCTTGTTGGTGAAAGTCTTCGCATTCGCTCGTAGGCAATGCTCAATGTTGACCCGCCTTAGGTCTGTCATCGTGTGATACGGTCGCCCCGGGGCCACTTGCGGTCCCTAAGGCCGTGTCTGAGGGCGCTCTTGCTGCTCGGAATTGATATGTGGATCATATTTTCCTTTTCCCGCTTGGAAAGGTAGCCTGGGGTTACTCGGTAGGTCACGTAGAGATCAATCTGTCGTTCTAGGCAGCACGTCGTTGCCCACATCTCAAGTCGAGAACGTCGACGAGAGGACCAATTCGAGCAGCTACATAATTCATGCCGTAGGATTTTGAACGGGACAGGTAGGTGGACCATAGTAATGATATCGTCGAAGCAGATACCAGAAGGAAATATTGCCGGGTATATCGTAAGCACATGCCCTTCCCAAGACTCCAGAGCGCAACGCAGGACTGACAAAGCAAACCATTTCTAGAGATCACTCGCGCCACTCTTTGGCACACTTGGTGCACTGTGAAATCGTCAGCCCATGAAGTTCTCCATGCCAAGGATCTCTTCAAACGTACCTTGTAGAACGCCGTCATAGGCTCATCAGCAGACCGAATCTGCAACTGATACCAATACGCCTCGAAATTCCTGCACTTATCGTTGGGACATTGCACTGTTGCAAATCAGCCTCCATCCCATCTTCACTCTCGCTGTCGTCCCACATACCATTCGTCTTGTCAACATTGTCCCAAGCTCCCTCCCCACCTAGCGCATCGTCAGGTTGCTTGGGCGTAATCTCCTTGCGCTCAAAGAGCTGCTTGGTGAGGATGTGTTGGTACGGGCACGTCAGGCACTCGAGGCGGGAGCGACCTTCGAGAGCGGCGGTTGAGGGGTCGCCCGGCGGGACTTGGGACACGCGGAGCATGTTGTGGCAGTTTGGGCAGACTGCCTCGGGTGTTAATATAATGCAGGCACGATATAGGCAGTAGGAGGCTCACAGATCAACATGGCGGGCAGCACTTGCAGCGCGAATGCGACGAGATGCGCGAGTGACGGCAGGCCAAAAAGTTATGGCGGGACCCTGGGGCGCTAGCGGCGAGAAGGGGATAGCGCGGGGCTGCGGATGCTTCAGCCACAGGAGTACGAAGACCGCGGAGAGACGGGTTCGCTGCCATGTGTGACAGAGTGTGTATGCGTCGTTGACTTGTTCTACTCTTCTTGCGCATCTTCTATAGGCAATCAAGGAGCGTGATCTCCAATCGAGACACGACGTCATCCTGTCGCTGCCGCTTTTGCAACTGATCCACCCCGCCCCCGCGCATCTTCACCGCATCCTACCCTCAAGTACGCGCCTGGGTTGCAGTACCGAGCTGTTCTTCTAAGATCTCCAGACTCTAGAAGCTATTCAGTATGGCCGATGAGGAGGTCCGTAAAGACACCCCACCAGAGCCTTGCGAACGATTTCTGACTAGAAACACAGGGCGCTTCCCCTCGCGAGGTGATTCTCGAAGCATGCCGCCGTGACAACACGTCTCTCCTCGAAGAGGCCCTGGCCGACCTAGCCAAAGAAGCGAAAGCAGCTGGAAAGAAGGAGAAGGAGCATGTCGCGCAGACGCTGAACAAGGCCGCTGACGGCGTGGGCAACGGCTGTCTACACATTGCCGCGACGTACGGAAGCTGTACGTCAGAGGGATGACCCATTGCTCGCAGCTAAAGAAGCAGCAGCACACGAAGCATATGGAAACAAAGCTAATGTTTTGCAGACGACATCCTAGACATCCTTCTCGATCAAGAAGGCGTCGAAATCGACAACATCGACCGCATGGAACACGACACCCCCCTCCACAAAGCTGTGCGCTACGTCAACTCGCTCAACAAGTCCGACTGGGAGTCCGCGGGCCACCCCATTGTCGACATCCTCCTCGACGCCGGCTGCGACCCCAGGATACGGAACAAAGCCAAGCTGAAGCCGCTGGAGCTAGTCGACCCTAGGAATACCGTGCTGAGAGCGGAACTGCAGAAAGCAGAGTATGCAATGAATGCAGGTGGCGATGTGGTTGCGGATGACGACGATGGGCCAACGGGGAGCGCGAGTGATAGCGACTAGGTTGGATAAGCTTCAAGATATGCAGAGGACATATGGTCGGCATCCCAGCCAAAATGTGGCTGCGGCATCGGCATTTGGCATTCCGCTCCCGGGGGCATGTAGACGCCTAGGGACGGGGCAGGTACTATCTGGGTATCTGGACATGAATTCGAGAACAACTCCCAAACCATCAACGTCGAGCAGCGCTGCCCGTGTAGTTGTGGGCCTCTCACCCGTAGCCCCATTGCACATCGGCGTCCTTCTCTGCGCCTTCTCCACACATTTGTAACCGCATCCGTGATGTGCCCAAGTAGTCTTTGCCTCGTATGCACGCCAGGTTTGCTCCACTTGTCAAATCGCTATTGCAGTATACCGTGATCAGTCGTCTTGCTACAAAATCGTCAGCAAAACCTTCATGCAAACCCCTTCTACTTTGCCATTCATAAATTGAGACGTACCTTAGGCGGAGGTCCTACGGGCTGGATCATGCGCTCCAGGAGTTGGACCCTCGTCTTCTCCCTCGGCTGTCCCATGCCAATGCTCATGTACTGCAGCAGCGGCGGATGTCCGACGTACGAGGCAAGCGAGTCGCGTGCCATGTTAGAGGTCCACTCATGCTTAGACGTGTCGGCGGATCCAATACCGATGTAGCGGGCCTGGAGCGCCTCGAGTTGCTGCTGCGCGCGGAGCTTGTCGGCCATGGCTGCGGACGGGTGGCAGGTGAAGGAGTTTCGGTGAGTTTGTGGTGGTGGCGTGAAGGTGCGAGTGGGATTCGCAGTTGGCGATGAAGATGGGAAAGACGAATAGGCGCGAACGGGAGGCCTGTGCGCACATGCGTCCATCTCCACAACGAAGCTCAAGCTCAACACCATGCACTAGCACCACGATACACGTCGTCGCATCGCATATGTTTCTATTCCAAGGCCAGACCCAAAGCCAGCCCCCAGCCAGAATGGCGCACCAAGAAGACACGCCCATGCCCAACGCGCCCCTCACCCCGGACGCTGACAACGACGCCGAAGGCTCCCCCGAATCGCCTCACGCCGAGCCCACCTCCCCCGTCATCGACTACTCCCCTGCGTCAATCGCCTACTCGGAAGCTTTCGAAAATGCCCTCATGTCCGCCGTCCTGGAAAATGAACCGGCCGCCCCGCGAACACCTCTGCCCTCCATCCCGGTCATAAATCCCACAACGCTCCCTGTCCCCCTCGACAGTGCGCTACGAACATACACCTCGCCTATCCCAGGCGTCCTCCTCACCCACGCGAATGGCTATCATACCGGCGGGCCCGGACCCAGTCCAACGAGCATAGACGAGTTTGCGCGCAAGTTCATTGCGGAAGAGGGAATCGTAGATCGGAAAGGGTTGGAGAGTGCGGTGCGGAGGGCGATTGAGGTCAGGATGGGTGTTGTGCGGGAGAGGATGGAGAAGAGAGAGGAGGCTGTGAGGAGGAATAGGGGGGTAGAGAGGGAGTTGGAGGATCTGAGGGTGCAGAGGGCGGCGGAGGTCAGTGTGCAGGAGAAGTTGAAGTTGAAGAGATGAGGAAGACTAGAGTCGGAAGACCTTAAGAAAGTTGCGGAGAAATTGCTGGGAATAGGAAGGGTGTTTAGTGGTGCGGTGGCAGGCATGGGCGCGTGAGGACCAGTCGCTATCGCAAACGCGTTCTGAAAGGTCGCAATGCGTTCCGTCCGCACTCTATCTCGCACAATGCACTGTGGAGGGCAACCTCGCCGACCTTCGGGATACAGAACAAGCACCGAGTTGTCATTCACATGACTTCAGGGTTCAGAACACAGCACAGCATTGGTCGGGCCCATATCATGAAGAGGGGGATGTCAGCGTTTAGTTTGGACTCCAAGTCAAAAAAAAGAGAGAATCAACACTAGGGTTGGTCTCGAGGTCACGAAAAGGAGGGAAAGAAGGAGGAGGAGGCTCCGATTCCGGCCCTTGGATTGGGGAAATCATCGTAGGCCCGAAACTCGTCGTGTGTATCACATGAAAGCATTAGAACAACGTGATGTGCATGCATTAAAGGCTGCAGGAGCAGGAGTTCACGAAGCTCACCATGATGTAGATCCCGGTAGAAGAGACGGTGAGCAGCTAATGGTGGACGCCCCTCATGTGTAGGGCCCAGACAGACAACACAGAAGTGATAGGTCCTCGGGTACGCTTTTGAGTATTTCCATGCTGATCTGGTGATCTAGCCCGCAGCACGACTCGGCATTTGGACAGCGTTAGAGTCAGCACTGGCGAGGGGCCACCGCTCCCACGCGGCTTTAGGTCAGAACGTTGGCGACGCAGCCGCGAGACGTACTCAATATTGTTCCCGACGAGAAACACATGTTCAATAGGGCTGCTTCGGTGAGACTGAGTAGACGTGAAGAAGGCGTGTCGCACGACTGAAGCGGTACCGGGAAGCGCTCGCCGCCCCGATAGAAAGCTGCGAGCAGTTACGCGCCACGGGAAGACGCTGATGAATCCACTGCAATTGCGTGACATTCGTCTGCCTCTGATCGATTCGGAAGCGAGCGACTGAGGCCTTGTCCTCGTCCACATGTTCACTCATCTTCTAATCAGAAAAAGCAACATCCGCAGGGAATCTGAGCTTCTCCCACCCCACTAGATCTTTTCATTTTGTCCCGTCCGGCAACGCTAACAACAGCCGCGCAGTCCAGCCGCTGGCATTGTACCAACAGCCCGCGGATGATATAACTACCGACCAAGAGTCGGGAGCTGCATCCGGTTCTTCTCGGGCTCCTCTGGTCAATATTGCACTCGCTGCTGGAAACGCCCGCAGACGGCACGGCAAAAGGCCTCAAAAGCTCAAAGCTTTCCACAGTCGATGTCAATTTCGTCAGCCCTCGCAGCCCAGGAGTACCTGAAATGACAATGGTATAGCTCCTGCGAGCTCTACGGCCATACGCTTCGTAGGCTGTTCTCACCAGACCTTTTTCCAGAACTGGCCGCAAAGCATCTCGAAAACAGCCAAAAGTTAGTTTAGTGCGGGATGTGCAGTCTCAAGGTCGCGTAACTCCCACCCGTGTCCAAGGCGGAAATGGAAACACTGTCCACATGGTCACAACGTCTCACAATTTCCGCATGTATGTACGGCACAGTCGAAAAAGCGGTGGCCGTTAAGGCATCTGAGTTGTCAAAGGGAGACTGGCCATGCTCGCGGCAGTGCCGACTTGTATAGGGCTCAATGCCCTGAAGGGCCGGATGGCGTCCGATCCTGGCCGAGCTACACTCGTCCGGGGCGAATGGACATTATTCGCGACCGATAGCCGACCGTGCTCACGGACAAAGCCTGTGTAACATACGACGAATAGACGAAGGTCCAATGGCACGGTACGGAGCCCGACATTCGGAACCTTGATACTTACGCAGATGACGCGCTTAGACACCACCATATTTCTGCATTCGGTGGTCAGTACCAAGCGATCATAACCTCATTCCGCCTCATTGGACGACATGTGGCTTACTAGCGAATGGCATTCAACATGCATAGGGTCCTGCATTTACGCCGCGCGGTAGCAACATTTACCTCTTCGGGCTCGATTCCACGCGCGATGATCCATTGCATTGGTCCCTGACGAGCGAGATCTGAGAAACTCTTGCCGACAATTTATGTGGAGGTGCATACCCTTTTCACCACCAAACCTGCCACATACTTCGCAGACGTAACCTTTGGACTGCTTTACCTGCGCTCAGCACCAAGCCGGTGACAGCCTCTCAGCAGCTGGATGTCCTGCTGGCTCTCACATACTTGGAACTGGAGAACTCAGGTAAATTCAGGACTGTCAACGCTCTCGAGGAAGCTCGCTCCTCGGAGCTTAGGACACGTCGTCTCTACCTACTACTTCCGTCTGCAAATAACCCAAAAGCCAGCGATTGGGCGCCGCGCGGCTCTCTGACAGCCTCTTTGCATCCGTTCGATTGCTATGGGAAACGGGCTGCATATATGCGTGCTGGTAGATGCATCAGTTGTTGCACAGCGGTTGAAACACGAATTTTGACTGGGCCCTCGGGGAAGACGGCCACGGCAAATCAGAATTTTCCCCTTTTCTAGTCCATTCACCGGGATGTGTATACAGCATGTACCTTGCCGCGCGCGCCACGTGCCTTCCGCGTCTGCCGCAGTGTTTGTCTATGTACACGATGAAATGATGATGGGTATGGACGGACTGCAAGGTAATGGATTGTAGAGCAAGCCACGATGCACTCGTATAGCTTAGGCATCTTAATGCAGTTAGCTACTCCGGCAGCAGATGACAGTCTCTCCTACAGATCGTCGCGAACGCGCAGAGCAGGGCGTTACCCATGGGGCATCCCTCCTTCGAGGCCAAGACGTAACTCGGTGAAGGGGTACGATGCTGATGCATAGGGTTTCAGGTGCAATGTATGATAAGGATCCCACTCTGTTGCGGCGCAGCCAGTCCTAAAGAAGAAGGCTGTCTGCCCTACCGTAAAGTCGCGGCGTGGGCGTTTGTGCCAAGTGGTTACTAACCACGCTCATCGCTCGCCACGTGACTCCTGGTCATGGTCGATGAAGTAAACGAAAATGAACAAAGAGTGCGGAAACCGATTCTATGTTCGTCTCTATATAAAGGAGCAGATAAGACTTGAAGTCGCATTCCAATTTTATCTGAAAATCTCGTCAGTGAAGCTGTCTTCCAAGATCGTTAGCCATGGCCTCACAAGAACGGATTCCACTATCTTCAGTATCAACTAGTACTGTGATGCAATCAGCTCCCCCTGATGACGACGTTGAGATTGCAATTGACAGTGGAGATGCCACTTTGAAGAAGTATTCTCGAAAATATGGAGTATAGATCCATGCGGTCCATTGGGGTATTCCATCACTGATCTTTTTAGGCTACTTAAGATGGGCCAGATGATCCAAATGACCCTTACAACTGGCGATTCGCACGCAAACTTAGGATCGGTACCATCGCCTCGTTCGGGCAGCTCGTCGCCTACATGTCCGCGAGCATGATCGCACCAGCACTGGTCGATCTCGAACACGAACTCCACGTCGACGATACTGTTTCACAGCTGATTATGTTGATAACATTCTTGGGTTTCGGGATCGGACAGTTCGTCTTCGCTGCACTGGGAGAGATTTTGGGACGGCGGCCCGCATGGATAGCGGGCAATACATGGTTTATCTTTTGGAACACTATTGCCCCGGTGGGAAACTCGACACAGTTGTTGGTGGTTGCTCGATTGATGGCCGGTATAGGTGCCAGCGTCAACATATTAGTGAGTCGTCTCTTTGAAGTCTGCACCTTCATGGGCATGTGGCTGACATCGACTACTCATAGCTCGCCGTACCTATAATGCAGGATCTTTTTGACGAAGATGATCGCGGCGAGTCCTTAGCCGTCGTATCGTCTTTGACGTATTTTGGCCCAGCATTAGGACCTATTCTAGGAGGGCTCGTCTTGCAGAAACTTCGCTGGCGTTGGATATTCTGGACCTTGAGTATCGGTAACACTGCCGTCGTTGTCATGGGATATTTCTTGCTCGAAGAAACCTACGCCCCCTCTCTTCTCAGTCAGAAACGCGCAGCAAAAGCTGCCCATGCATCGACGTCGCCACTATGGAAGCTCTGGCAATCCATGAGAGCCGCACAGCAAGAGACCGATCTTGGCGAACATTTCTTCCGCCCCTTCCGGCTCTTTGTGACTCGACCTATCGTCTACCTCATCACCGGAGTTCTCGCACTTGATATGGCCGCATACTGCATCATGCTGTCTTCCATCTCGAAACTCTATACCGAGAAATATCATACCTCCAAGTTCACCAGCAGCTTGCATTACATTGCTGTCGCCATTGGTGCAACCATCAACGGACAGATCGGGAGCAAGATCCTGGACCGCATCTTCGCCATGCTCAAGCGCCGCAACACGGGCGTCGGCCAGCCTGAGTTCCGCGTCCCATATCTCGTCTCGGGCCTTCTCCTCATGCCCGTCGGCCTCCTTTGGTACGGCTGGTCCGCGCAGCACGGCCTTTCATGGGTCATGGTCGACTTTGGCATAGGCCTGTTCACGCTCGGCAGCTTCACGACCGCGCAAGCGGTGAACTCGTATCAGGTGGATGAGTTCAAGGAACTCAGCGCGAGCGCGCTGGCGGCGACGTTATTGTTGCAAAATATTCTGGGGTTCCTGGTGCCGATTTGGGCTCCAAAGATGTATGAGGCGTTCGGGTATGGGTGGGTGAATAGCCTCGTGGCGCTGGTCATGCTTCTTGTGGGGTTGCCGATGGCGGCGGTGCTGTGGTTCTGGGGGGCTAGAATTAGGGCCATGGGGCGGAAGGATGAGTAGTTCGAGTAGTGATGGGTGGGATTTTGGAGCGTGGTGTTCTTGGGTTGGGTGCTAATGAGAGCTTGATGTTTCTCTGTTGATGTGAGCTAGCGAGAAGGGTGGCCGTTCTGATTTGAAGGCTACACTCGTTTCCTGCTCTATACCTGCGGGTACGTCTGTTGATCTATTTCCGCATTGTTTCCTTCTGCAACATGTCTTCCTGTGTCTTTCTGCGATTTTGTGTTCCCTTCTGTCCATGTTCAGCTCACCAGATGCACATACATGAGCCTCGGAAAGGAAGCAAAACACACCATCACAGTTCGGAGCGCAACGCCGCTTACAATGCATCCGAGGTCACTGCTGCGCTGCTATATCCCCGCTGAAGCCCAGCGCCAGCCTACCTCTAGAACTTACGCAGGTACGGTGCCGCATCTCGATCTAATTTGTAGGGTGGTACGCATGACGTTGCCCGTGCTCTACCCCAGACCGCGCGAACGTCGCCATCATATACCCGTTCAGCCAACCCACCTCGCTGGCACGACATTTACGACGCGGGCGCGCTCCGTACAAATCCAGAGGCCAGAGGGCTGTGCCTGCGGTGTTGATCGCAGACGCAGCTATCCAGAAGCGGCAAGGACGGGCGGGCTCGCACCGCGGTGCCGGCCAACCATCGTCATTGCCCTCACGACCCTGCGCTGTGGACCCTGCGGCGGGAGCAATCATCTGCCCCGTGCTAGTGTCACAAGCATACCGTACGCGTGTGCGCAGCGCTGTCCTACTTCCTACCTCACTTCACTCGGGTTGGTCTGGGGTCTCGTTGTTTGATTGACTCTGAATTGCGACTGATATCTGCCCCGCCAGAAAAATCTTCCACACGGAAGACTGCGTACTTGCTCGTCTCTTCCCACATTGACCACGCCCGCGAGTAAGGCTGTTGCACATCTCGACGTCTCCGGGCTTGTTGCCGCCAGCACACGATTATGCTCGCACAGCTCGTGTGGGAGAGCTTCGCGTTTGTGTATGCGGCTGCGAATCTGCTCGGTGTGATTGTGCTAGCGGGCCTGCGCGATGGGGCCTTCTTCAAGCGGCCTAGCAAGGAAGCTGTGAAGGAGGTGCAGATTGGTATGCTTGGTCCTTTGATAGATGGTCCAAGCTAAGTTGCTGCAGCGCAGAAACAATACTGGAGCGTTGGGCTCAATCCTCTGCCCGGGTTCTCGCATCGGTTTTTCACGCTAAGGAATGGAGTCAAGCTGCACTATGTAAGAGGGAGCAATCAGAATGCTTGAGTCGGGCTAACTGTACTTGGTTCAGGTCGTCAAGACGGATTCGCTGTTGCGGAAAGACAGCCTTCGGTCTTCGCAGGATGATGCTGTCAAGCCGCAGAACGTTGCTGTGTTCATTCACGGTAAGGGCATTGCTTTCCCGGCATCTCAATGGATACTGATGAGGTGGAGGCTTTCCTGATTCCTTCCTTCTGTGGAAAAAAATACTCGGAGCTTCGTCACTCGACTCCCATATTCTCATCGCGGTTGATCTACCCGGCTACGGGGGGAGTGAGGGCATCAACACGTACAGTGCCAACGACGTCTTAGAAACCATGGCAGAGTTCATTCTGGGCATGCGAGAGAAGTACCTGAAGGAGGAGGCGAAGATATTGCTTGTCACACACGACTGGGGAGCTGTCATCGGGGCGAGGCTTGCGGCGGAGGCATCACAGCTTGCCGATCGTTGGGTGATCGCCAGTGTTTTGATCGTACGTTTAATTGTTCTGTTTTGCACGTGGGGATGAACTGACAACAACACAGCCAGAGCATGCATACTCTAACACCACGGCTAAGGTTGCATCCGCAAAGCAAATGCTTCACACCTACATGCGTCAGCCCACTCGCATCTCTCTTCTCAAGAATGCGTACAACACGATGAAGCCAGTCCTGAGCCAGTTCAGGCGCTCTTTCTACGTCTGTACGTGCCACTGTGGTTTGCTGCATGATGTTGTACTGCGTTGATATCGCTCCGTTGATGCTGACACATCACGCGCAGTCATCTTCAATCTACCCTATCCCCTCGCACCCATCTTCCCCACCTTCGGCAACTATTGGTTCCTCCGCCTCCTCCACAAAGCTGGCCACGGACGCCTCGCCCCCAGCAAATACCGCAAGCTCACCTCCAAGGAGGCAGGCGACGCTATGGCCTCCTCCGCAGGACCCGCCCTTGCCCAGCTTGACGAGCCCAACGGCTACGCGGCATCCCTCAAGAATCGCCTCCCCAACAATGGCATGCTAGAAAAGTTCCGCATCTACCGCGAGGGCCTCTTCCGCGGCCCCTGGGAGAAATCCATCGAGACTGTTGTTGCGCTCTCGGAGATCCAGTCCTCGAGCAAGCGCGGCTCAGGTGGCTCAGGCGCAGGCTTGTTTGATGATGGTCCGCCAGGTGCGCTCAAGGCGCCTGCGACCATCGTGTACGGCGCTGACGACCCGGCGTTTGAGAGCCAGCTGGCGCTTGGTGGGGTGGGTGATTACCTCGCCAAGGATAGCCAGGTTGTAGTGTTGGAGGATTCGGGACATTGGCTGCCGCTCGAGGAGCTAGGGAGCAGTGCAATCGAAGAGGTGGTCGCGTGGGCAATGGAGGGCGAGGAGGGCGCGCTGAAGGAGAGGTTTGGGGGTAAGTGGAAAGAGAGGGTGAGGTTTCATGTGCAGGTATAGAGGATGGAAAGAAAGGGATCGGCGGGGCGAGACAGAGCATTAGAATAGGAAGGCTTGTATGCGCTTGATAACGGAACACTTGGGCGATGGTGATGGTTGTATGATACCACGTCATGAATGTGAGTGACGTCCTATCACAGAAAGTATTCATGTGTTGCGAGGAAATGAAAAGAGCAGGTGGTTTGAGAAGTCTGATCGATTTCAGGCGCACATTGTCTATGCACAACCCCAACAAGAACATATGGACGTCCTCTCCAAGTCAAACACCAAATCAATGTCTCAGCCGACCAAGATATAAGCCACGTTCCAACCAAGAGTCCATAGTCTATCCATCATCCTTCATACACCATTCACCAACAACCACCGCAGCGCATCAGACACGGAGTTGCGAAGTGGGTAGGCCAGGCACAAAGCCCTCAAATTCCACACGGCCCACAAACGCAAGACTCCCAGTCGAACAGCAAACTCTGAGGGGGCTCAGGTGAGAGGTTGCGGGTAGGCCAGGCAATGAAGCCCTCAGATTCCACACGGCCCGCAACTTGAGCTGAAGACAACCCTTGGTCTTTGGACTGTTGACTTGCCTTGATTTTGCCCACCTCTTGTCCCACCAACCAACCATCATATCCTTCCACCAACAAGTTCAAGAAGAAAGCAAACCCGCATCCAAGCGCAAGGGACCCTGTGGCCTCGAACCACACCCTGTTCTGTTCGGTTCCGGTATGCCCATGATGTTGAGGCCGATCGAGCTCAACGCTGGACCATCCACAGATGGAGAGCGCCCATGGCGCGGTGCCATGTCCGGTGCCCAGTGTTTTCCACTGTTCGATTTAGTTCCGGTCGGTACAGGGCTGTGGCGGCGGGTGGCGTGGTTTTGGTCTTGTGTTAGAGTCGACAAGATGTGAAGGTGTTAAAAAGATGTGAGTAGGTCGACAAGGCGTGATGAAGTCAACATGCTGTGAGAGGCTCGATTTGATGTGAGAAGATCGACATGTTGTGAGAAGGTCAACAAGGTATGATGAAGTCGACATGTGGGAGGGTCAACATGTTGTGATGAAGTCGACATGATGTGAGAAATTCGACAAGGTATGGTGACGTCGACATGGCTGTTATGATGAAGTCGACAAGGTGGTCCAAAGGAAGAGGTAGAAGTCGAACTCATGTCAAGTGAAGGTGAGTGCCGAAGAGGGAAGGCACAAGTCCCACCACCGATGCAGAGAAGGAAAATTGAAGAGCGTGTTGCGCACACGCCGCCACAGGCCAAAGAAGTGAAGAAGTTATGAAAGGAGAGGGGAAGAGCGGCGGGCGAAGCGCGCTTTATATACACCTCTGGCCGCGGCCGGATCAACAATTTCGCCTAGTGAACTTAAGCCAGGTGAAGCGCGTGATCTAGAGACATTGTCGTGATCCAGCGGTGACTGGGAGCGTAGTGAAGGCAAAACTGAAGGGAAAAGTGAAGGCGGGCGCGCGCGTTTGAGCGCTCTGTGCGGCGGGTGAAGGCGGCGGGCGACGCGACAAACACTGGCGACGGCGGCTGGGGTCTGTGCGCGGGTCAACGAGCCGACGATCATCACGCCGAAACACTGGGAGAGGTGGGATCGTCGCTTTGTGTAGAAGGGCGGCAATTTAGGCAGGCAGCGAAGCGCGGCGGGGACTGAGTGCGGACGTAACAGGGAAATGACGAAGACAATTGAGCGCTTGCACAGAATGATCATGTATGCAGACAGAAAGCCATAATATATGAAGAGTGTCCCAGTGTATATCGTAAAGCAGCTCGTAGAACGGTGTGGCCAATACCTATCACACGCAAGAAGACATACCACCGTCGACTTTCATGCTCACGTCACTCCCTAACGAAACGAAGCTCCAATGCTCGATACCCTATGACCATGCCCGTCTTTGAGATGAACTTATACCAGCAGCGACCTGCGCTGTAACTCAAGGGCAAAGCAAGAGTGTGGTTAACAGACATTTAAAATGGTCGGAGTATGTTGGAGGACTTGACACGAAATGAACCCAATAAACTAAAGTCTAGCACTTAAGCTGGAACGTCCCATTCAGTCTACAACAAAGGACAGCAACCGAGCGAAAATGACCAAAAGAAAGCTCACTAAACGCCCGATCCCAGGGTGTATAAAGCGCCACGAAAAAGCATCGCGTGGAAACAATCGCATCAAAACCCCCGCAAACTGAGAAAACAACTCGATCACTAAAGGACCAAGGGCCAGGCTACGATTCCACCGGAAGAGCCCACAGCTAGCGCACGTCACCTGTGACGCGTACAACCGCTTCAGCTGAACTACTGTTGCCGCCGCTGGTACTGCGGATACTGATGAGGATCCTGTGATGAGGCTGGTTGCTGAACCCATGATCCTTGGTATTCAAGCGGATTTCCGTACAGATCGAGACCGAATGCATTCAGACTGGTATAATCAGGCTGCATGGTTGTAGTAGGGACTGACGCATCATAGGTGTTCGTGTTTGGAAGCTGATACTGCATCTGCTGTTCGAATGTCGGCATTGGCGCCCATTCCACGTAGTTGCCGACGGTTTCGAAATCATGTTGCGTAACGACGAGCGGGCTGACATGGGGGATATCGGGAAGAACGGGGGCTTGAGATATACCGAGACCCATCGGCGCTGTTGACGAGGTGTATGCGGACTCGTAGTTTGTTGATGTGCATTGTGACGTTGTGGCTTGGTAGTTGTGGATTTGAGGCTCGATAGGCAGCGGCTGGAAGGGGTTCTCGAAAGCACTGCTCTGTGGATGCATTTGAGGCTGCTGCTGCTGTTGCTGAGGAGTTGGACGTCGGAAGATGTTTAGGAAGGAGCCGCTGAGAGCAGTAATCTTCTCCTTTTCTTTTGCCTTTCCTTTGCCCTTCTTCTTGTCGCTCTGCGTGCCCACGTCAGAGTAATCTCTCCACGAAGCCATTGTCATGCCCTCTTTGAAGTGGTTCGAAATGTGTGTCTCCCGCTTGTCCCAGGTCTCCAGGCGGTCACCGCAGAATCCGCACGTCCACCCTTCTGCAACAGGCTCCGCAGCTGTCTTCCAGCGCGCTTGAACGATGTCAAACAAAGTGGCATTGTGAAAATTCTTAATGTGCTGTCGCAGATGGTCTGGCCGATAGAACGTTCGGTCGGCTGCATCCCGCTTCCAGCACTCGTCAATCCTGTGGTTCTGCAGAAAGTGCTCTTCCGTTGGATTCTTGGCCATGCAAAATGCGCATACAGAGCCCGAGTTGGTCCGGTTCGGAAAACTCAGACGCGCGCCATGTAGCATGCAAGTCCACCGCGCAGCTGAAGTCTTGGGTCTGTGTTGTGTGTCCTCGTGCCGCCGCCATGATTTTGGTACCAAAGCCTTGAGACAGAAAGTGCATTGCCACATCTCCTGGTCCACGGGAAGTGTTTGATCGAGAGGTGACGTTGTCATCGACGCTGGCGAAAGCAGAAGCGGAGTTTGAGGTGCCTCCGCATGATGAGCACGTCGATAGTCTTTCTTCTTTCCCCTTCGTGAGGGCCTTACGGCAGCAGAGGTGCGACGATGAGTAGAATCTGCATGAGCCTTGTCCTGGATGAATCCAGCAATGCCCATGTCGCTTTGTGGAGCCTCTGCGTCTTCGCTGTCGTCTGCCCCATCCACCTCGCTTCCGCTTTCGACGTGTTCTTTATTCATCTGCCGGGCTCTAGCATTGGTGAACCATGTGTTCACTTGCTTCTCGGTAATTCCACATTCCTGCGCCAACCATCGCTTTGTATCGGCAGTTGGGTAAGGATTGTGCTTATTTGCATCCAACCAGGACTGTAGTCGATTTAACGCCGCAATCGGAAGCTTAGAATTTCGACCCGCACGAGAACGCTTGACACGGTGCGCTGGAGAGGACGGTGACGATGGCGGAAATCTCTGGTCTGGATCGCAGCTGGGACAATATTCCGATTCAACCAGAAGAGGAGCTTCACAGATCGAGCAGCGTGATGCAGGACGGAGACGTTTGAGGCCTTTGCCGTGCATATCACCAGGAATGTCTAGTCTTGGGAGAGCATCTTTGTTTGGTGACAAAGGATTTGTTGTTGTAGGTAGAGCCTGGTGAATTGAGTGTGCCCGACATTTTTGGCATTTGACTTGTTGTCCAGGATTCGTGAGTTGCCAAACTTCACATTCCAGGCAGGTCCGGTCGAAGACTGGGAGGTCAGGGAGCACGAAACTGTGATCCGGTGCATCACTTGTGGTGAAGACATTCAATCTAGTCGTAATCGGGTCGACAAGAGAGTCTTCCCGCACTCGAGTACAATCGCTCTGTAGCGTTGCCATCAGCTGGTTTCTACCATGTGAAACGACTGGGAGACCAACCGGCGCACTCCAGAGATCGCCTGCATTGAAAATTACCGGTGTGTGATTGTTTGTGTGATTGTTTGTGTGATATGGACGAGTGTTGTTTGGAGCGTGGGCCTGAAGCTGTTGAACGTCAGCCAACATGCGCTATTCGGAGCCTGTCAATTATCATACCGACGGTGACACTGCACGACTCGTTTCGTATCCAGAGTCAAAGGACCAGATGCTGGAAGCATTGGCCTTGGAGCCAATGTCCTTTGGAGAAAGCATCTTGGTCACCTTAGCCCCGGGATCCCGGTAGCCCAGGATCTTGAGATTTGATTGGGTGAACAGTAGGGTTCCCCGGCCTGATTGGTGTCGGTAGCCAGCACCTGGTCAGTGTGTCCTGCCGGAAATGGTATTCGTGTATGATATCCGTCTTGAGGTTGCGCGCTTGTTGTTTATTGTTGCGATCGTGAAGCTGGTTCACGAAACAACGGACCAGTGAATCTGAGCTTCAAGAAAAACGGCAAAGGCGACGAGGCCGCCATTTCATATTAGTTAGCCAGCCCACCCCGCATCGCAGCAGTACGTAGCATTCGCAGCATGAAAGTATCGTGTGGCTAAGTGTGGCGCGTACGGTGAATGATTGGCCCGTATCTATTAACAGCTGCGCAGGGGTCTGCCCCGTCCGCGCTTCAGGGCCTGTATGAGGCTCAGTCGGCCTTGGGGTCTAAAGCTAGGCCCATACCGTCTTGGTGCGATCGCTTTTCCGCTGACAGTGCACACGATGTTGTCGGAAAACCCTCTCGAGCCAATCGGACATGCCTGCGCAGCAGAGGCAGAACCTGTGGCGGTGTACATCAGCGGTAAGCATCAGCCAATCGTGTTCTCAGCTATCCCTCGCACAGCCATCGCGAACGGGCCGTCTCGTCGGCGGTGGCCGCGGTCAGACGCTAGGTCGCTGCGAGTTGCGCGCTTCGGCGGTGAGCAGCACGATGGAAATCGCGAATGGTAGTGCGTGACGTCAAGCCGTAAGGCTATGAAATACCCGTCGAGTATTACACCGCATCCGCCCGCGTCGGAGGATTCTCATCGCTGGTGTGATCATTGTCGCAGTTCGCATGGCTTCGGGCCCGCCGGCGGTCTTGTCCACCTTGAGGCCAATCGTTTCACCGCTGCACTGCATTTTCGTCAGCATATAGATTCTCAAATCTGTGGCCTGCATACCTACAGCTTCGCCAGATTACAAAGGGATCATCCTGCAGTTCCTATCGCAGAGGCTCGGCAATACCGCAACCCAAAAGGGACAATGCGACACTTTCGTACGTGCCGAGGCGCTTCACGATGGTCGTGACAACCTCATGAAGCTGTAGCACTTTGCATGCCCTTCCAAGCGTCGTCATCAGCGACGATATGTGTTCGATAGATTGAAGGCGTTTCCGAAGCGCATATCCCCAATGGCGGCAAGTCGATCGACAGAACTCTGATGTTGTGCGCTGAATAGTGCATTGTCGAGCTGTTAACATGTACAGGATGGTGTTGTTGGTGCAGAGCCAAGGATGCTGAGGTGTTGCTGACATCGAGGGAACGGAAGGCGCGAACCCGCGCAATGGTGGCAGACACGCCGTCCATCGCGCACTCACAACGGTAACGAATCTTGCGAACTGCACAAATGATGAGATGAAAGAGGAGTCCGTACCGTGAAGTATTGCGCGAGTTTCCTGGTGCTTCAAGCATCATTTCAAAACGGTTCCTGTTATAACTCGTACGAGTTTGTCCCCTCCGGCTCCATATGCAGGGCTGCACCTGAGACCAACGCATAATATAGTACATAGAGACTTGAGGGCCATCATGCTACTCTAGGACGCGTTATGTCGCCATGGGAAAAAAGCAAGCTGAGGAAACCACAGGACCGATAGCAAGATGCTCAGTCCGTATGGCGGCCCGCAGCGTCGCTGGAGCATGGCCCCTGCACTAAAGATGACACGCCCAAGCAAAGAGAAGCTACCATTTTCTTTCTGTTTCGCGTGAGTTCGATCCTGCGGCGGCTGGCATGGACAGGGCTGTGACAAGGAATGGATCTGTGGTGCGAGAAGGTTGTGTATTACTCCAGGATAGGCTATGTGGGACTACGTCTTTGTTGTGAACAGGATGTATGTCACTCTAGAATGGGTGCTGTGCAGTCGCCTTCTATGGGAGCCTGATTTCATACGATGATGATAGAGATAACATTCAGGCTACAAGCAATGCCGAACCCATGCTGGAATGGTATTGATAGTGCCATCATGGCAGCTAAACCGTTTCGAAGAAAATACGGTCAGGGTCCACGGCGAGCCTGCTCCGCCTGGGAGCAAACATACAATTTCTGTTATACAAGGCCTTTTTTGCGTCCTCAGTACAATGACCCATCTGGATGACTTGGGATCAAGATATATGGCAATTACAATGGAGCTCCCGTTGTCAAGTACGGGTACAACTGGGTCTAGATGGATGGCAATGCCGACAAAAGCGTCCCTCGCTGCAATTGTTTGGTGGATTGGCTAGGAGATATGGACACCGAGGAGCCCAGACCTCGGCGCCGGTACCCAGCAAACAAGGACCTGGGCCGTCTTCGCGCTGTGTATACGCAGCATCCGGCAGATGTCGTGGAGCGGGAGACATGGGAAGGTCTACTACTCGGACATTGGGAGGGAACAGAGAAGCACTCGATCTGAGGCGTTTTATAAAGTACTCTTTTTTGATCCAGTATTGTTTGGAACGCTGCAGATGGGCAAGTGGGTTTTCTTCAACCCTTGCCCTCTGCTCGTGTAGCGGTCTACACCGATGCCCTTGCCAGCCTGTGGTGACTCCAGCGTTCCTCTGAATTATAGCATTCGAAGCAAGACTGTTTCTGATTGTAATCGATCTCGCTGGGATGTGTGCGAGATCTCCGCACGCTGACCTTGACCCAGTTGAACGATGCCGGCTCAGCACCACAGTCCAGTGTGTGCCCGCGGAAGAGGGGCATCGCCAGCGAAAAGGCGTACACTGGGCTACTGTAAGCTGTACAGATATGAGGTGGAGGTCTGTGATGCGAAAACGCTATGTCACCTGGTGTTGACCCAGGTGAAGCGCAGTCCAGCGCTTCACAAGTCTAGCTCTAGGCGATGGTAGAAGTAGCGTCCATGTTGTGGGCAAACTGGAAGCAAGCACGACACTATGGAAGTCACAGTATGCGCGCTCTTTGCGCGTGGTCAAGAAGTGGTCGCCAGCAAAACAAAAAAAGAATGCAAACCCGTGCGCAGTCGGAGGCTCGAACTCACGCAAAACCACAAAAAAATGGTAGCTTCTCTTTGATTGAGCGTGTCATCCTTAGTGCAGGGGCCATGCTAATCTTCTCTGTATCGTTTCAAATTGACCAAATGTTCCGAAGAACGAAGTGTACGTGAATAATACGGTATATGTAGACAATGAGTTTTCAGACGACTGGAATAAAGCGAAACGGGCCACACGGCGAAAAGTGGCTGTGGCGGCCTAGAAAACCTGGAATTGCAAACGCTAGTCTGTGCGCGCGAACGTTGCGCTTCAGCTTTAGGGCGGATCGGCGGTTGGTGCTGGTGCGCATCGAAGGTTGGCTGATCCAGATATCTGCGCGGAACGCCGCATCGACATTCCATCGGAAAAGCAGGCCAGGCCTCCAAAAATATCTGATATGGCCTCAGCGCGTTCTTGGGGTGTTTGACGGGTTGATCCTGTATTTTTGTAGCAGGATATAGATCGTGCAATGCACTTGGATTTTTCAAAGCCTGCGGGTGTCCAAACAGCCTTAACAAAATGTTATCTTGCGACAACCCGACCGGCACAGGTAGGAAAAGTCAAGAGAAGTACCTAAGAGACGGCGGAATCCGTGCAAGGTGTTTTCCACGCGGCAACGTGCTCCTCGAAAGTGGTATTCTGCGCTTCTTGACTTCTTGAGGAGAGGCGGATGGGCCTCTGTGGCGACGTGGAAAAGAAAGCTCACTTTTCGGTCGGATTTCTCTACCAGTCATATCATGCGTGTTTTCAAAGCACACGGGTCTTTGGATACTCGAGATTTCACCCCCGCTGAGTACTTTTGAATACGCCGAATTACCACAGTGCGCATCCTTGAGTCACAGCAGTGGGCATCTGTTCCATGAATCTCCAAAGAAGAATTCACCTCTATGTCAGTTCGCGATGCTTCAGTCTATCATTATAAATACCGTACATCATGGTCAGGTTCTATAGGATGCCTGTTTGCTGTTAAGAGAAATACGGAGAAGGTATTTTGGTGTTTGTGTGGGACTGCGGGGGAGGGGTTGCAAGCGGCCGAAGCTCGGAGATTCCTGGCTGTCTGCACTCTGTGGTGTGATGAATGTTCTGATTGCATGTGCATTACAGAAGGCTTGCTGGGTATCCAACCAACTAACCTGTACTTGCTAATAGCAGAAGAACACTTCCTGCTACGCGAACCCTATGTACCATCCTTACGAAGAAGCACCTTCTCTTAGACACTTACGCCCGCAGTATCCCCGTCGTAAAACCATCTCCGCCCATGCTATGCATAAAAGAAATGAACGAGATTGAGAACCTATCGCCTCGCAATCACACTACGCAGCCCTCGCACTGCTGATTGTTCTCCCGTCTTCGCCAGTCCTCTTCCGGATTTCCATTTGCTCAATTTCTAGGTGGTTCGCTTTCTTCTCCACCTTCACCGCCCCAATGTAGTCATTCACGTCGGTACCACTCGTCTGCGCATAGGGTGTTGGCGGCAGTGACTGCAGGCTGATGCCTTCGACGAGTACCTGCTCCTTCTCCGCCTCCTTCGCTTCGGGCTTCTTCGTGCCAAGCGGCGGGTCGAATCGCTTCCTGATCGTTTCGATCATCTTACCAAACCAGAACCAGTTCAAGCCATTGAGTGTGAAGTTCGACAAGAGGTAGCATCCCGCAAGCCACAGTGGGACGGCGCGGTCGCCAGCAAACTGCATAATGTCGGATGTCGGGATGGCGCTGGGATCGATGGTGGTGCCGTTGTTGAGCTTGCCGAGCTCCGGGTCCTCCAGGACGAACTCGCCGGCTGAGATCGCGCGGTAGACATCGGAGAAGACGCGCACAGATTGGTAGGAGCCCCAGCAGAGGCGGCAGCCAAAGAAGGTGACGAGCAGGAGGATGCCGTTGTACAACTGAAGCTTCGAGCCAGTCATGTTGAGCTTATCGCAAAACCAGTGAATGTTCAGAAAGGGCGACGAGAGCTCATATAGGATAAACGTGGGTCCGTAGAAGTTTACAAAGGGTCTCTGGTACACTTGTTAGCTTTCCAAAAGGTGCGCATAGCTTGAAGGGAACGTACAAAGCCAAGCGAGAAGACGAACAGGGCGGAGACGGCGTGCGCCAGCATTCCCGGCCCAAAGATGCTGATGTTCTGAACCGTGATGACGAGATCCCACAGGAAATACCCTCCCGCAAACGCCTGTATCAGCCCTCCGGCACCGGTATAGCCGTGCACCTTGCCAGCCCAGTCCATCTCGCTCCGCTCCTCATCTTTCGCCATGACCCAGAGGGCGAGCACGCAAATGATGGTGCTTTGCACGAACGACACAATGTGCACATCCCAGTTGAGCTTGGTGCGGGCATTGAGGCTGCTGTATGTCCGCGGAAAGAAATAGCGTGAAAACACCGGCGCGACGATGAGGTTAACGGCATAGTAGAGAGAGAAGGCGAAGAGCACTTCATGGATGTGCAGCGGGAGAGTATGGAGCGAGACGTAGTCTGCGAAGGGCTCGGTGAGCTGGCGTAACCAGGCCGGACATGGGAACGGGAACGGGTCGTGCATGGTGGGACGCGGTCCGCGGGTCGTCTCAAGCAAGGGAGTGCTGCGTGCTTGGTAACGGGCGGTAGCGATAGTGACGAGCACGGAGAACTGCAGCGCTCGAGAGCGGGCGGCGAGGCGGCCTGGCAGACGACGTGTGTTTATGTGCGAAGTGGGTGGCCAAGGCAGCGGGCGGCAGCGGAGGTGCTGGTCAGCTCCGCAGGCGCTCAGCGATGGATGCAGGTCTGGTCTTGTGCCTCGGTCGGCGCAGACCACAGACGAACAAAGCCCTTCAATCAGACAACGGCACGGCCAGGCACTCACGCAACTAACAACACATGGGTCTAGTAACCTCACACGATATCGTCACAAATACACTTGGCTGCCTGTGTCGCTTCCAAGGTGCTCAGAACCAAGACGTGTGCGCCTCACGAGACCACGTCATGGGCTAACGTTGACAGGTGGGCGTTTGGATGCATGGCCATGTACACCGCCACATGAGGCGCGCATTAGCCTGCGTACTACATTCGGCCTGGACCGAAGAGTGACAGCGACGACAATTGTCTAGAGCTTGGTGTCTTTTGCATCCCAGGGTAAGTGGCTGCTTTCAATTCGCTTCGATTCCAATGGACGGAAATCAGTCTTCTCATCAGCTGCCCACCTTGTACCTGATCAACATATTCGACCAAGGACTCCAGAATCCCTACTCCACAGTTATCTTGCGCGACGAGGCTTTGATATATAGGATATCAGCATGTGCGTTCCAGAATGGCTATACAGGCGCTTTGGCTAAGTAGGCGATTGCAACGTAGATGCAGGTGCATCTTTGGGAAATACGCTTAACCTGAACGAAGAGGGAGAGAATTGCAAGCGATTGGTGGTTTTCGGGTAGACTGTACTCGAAACAGGTGGTCATCTCTTTTCGTGAACCACCATGTTTTGGACCCATTCCCTCGAAAGGAATAAATGCCAACTTGAGAGCATGTGGGCAACGAGTGGACGCGTACCTAGACTACATGAGCGTGGACATGTTGTGGGGAAGCAGGGGTCCTGCTTGGCGAACGGAGCTTGCGCAAAAGTTCCGACATGGTAGCTCCAGAGAACATGCTCACCTGATACCAAACTGGGTGAACATCGTGTCGTGTCTTGCACTAGCTGGGCTCTTTTGGTATCTGTATAAATTCAAATGGCTCAAAGATGAGATCGCTGCAAACCCTCTTCCCGCCAACATGCGCGGCATGCCGGACGCAGCTCCAAATCATACGAACGACCACTCGAGCACCACGCATAGCTCGCCGCGCATATACCAGACCCGCGTTCGCCCCGAAGCCTGCAATCGACATCAAGCACATTCGCCAAAATCCTGGCTTGTACGAACAGAACTGCATCGACCGCAACTACGCGGCGCACAGCAAATCTTCGTGGCGCATCATCGAGCTCCACGAACAATGGCTTGCGCTCCAACAAAATGCCCGCCATCTGAGGGAAAGGAACAACCAAATACGTGGGCAGCTGAAGGCAAACTCGCACAGCGCAGGCGAGGGAGAGGGACAGTCAAGAGAATTGCTCATCGACGAAGCGAAGGCGTTGAAAGCTGAGATTGGAACCATCGAGGCAAAGGAAGTGGTGCTACAAGAAGAGATTGACAACCTCGCTCAGGACCTGCCGAACTTGAGCAGCACAGATACGCCCGTTGGCACCGAGCCGCAACTCCTCGAATACATCAATGACCATCCCGAGCCCGAGCCTTCGCAGTCAGACCGCGTCTGGAGATCGCATGTACACATTGGCTCAGAGCTTGGCATACTGGACTTTGCGGCCTCGGCGCAGACATCAGGATGGGGCTGGTACTTCCTGGTGGGCGATGCGGCGATGCTGGAGCAGGCGCTTGTGCAGTACGCGCTCACTGTTGCAAGGAATCGGGGCTGGAAAGCCGTGGCACCACCATCGCTGGTATACTCGCACGTTGCGTCCGCGTGCGGGTTCCAGCCACGGGATCAGAACGGTGAACAACAGGTGTATGCAATCGAGCAATCGGAGAAGGACCAGGCGAAGCCGCAGCTGGTACTCGCGGGTACTGCTGAGATACCACTCGCTGGCATGAAAGCCAACCAGACTTTTGAAGACGTCGAACTTCCACTTAAGACGGTTGGCGTCTCACGATGCTACCGCGCCGAAGCGGGTGCCCGCGGTATCGATACGAAGGGGCTTTACCGCGTCCACGAGTTCACCAAGGTGGAGATGTTCGCATGGACGCTGCCAGACACCAACGAGCAGGAACATTTCGCCGCCGACACACCCTCGAACTCCAAAACGATCTTTGAAGAAATGTTGTCTATTCAAAAAGAGATCCTACAGAGCCTCGGCCTGCACTGCCGCGTCCTGGAGATGCCTACCACCGATCTCGGCGCCAGCGCTACCAGAAAGATTGACATCGAGGCCTTTTTCCCCTCAAGGCGCGAAAAGCACGAAGGGTGGGGTGAGGTCACGTCTACATCCATGTGCACTGACTACCAGAGCCGACGGCTTCACACCAGGGTTCGCTTGGGAAAGACCGGCGGCAAGCTCGAGTTCCCGTACACACTCAACGGTACGGCTCTCGCTGTTCCTCGCGTGCTAGCAGCCATACTGGAGAACTCGTGGAATGAACATGACTACTCTGTGACCATACCGGAGGTACTGCGGCCATTCATGGGAGGGCAAGAGATGATTCAGGGTCACAAAATTCATGGGACCGGCAACTATTGAGGTCATAAAAGCTGCTGTCATGTGTAAGCTTGTTTGAGTAGCGTTCTGTACATTGTGTATCCAATAAGCTAATTGTATATATCCGTTTACGGAAATCCGTCACGAGTTTGTTTTATTCAGTGTACAATGGGAAAGACAGTCATTAAAGAGGCATTTGCAACCTGCTGGTGGTATCCTTTCCCAGGGAATGCCACTGAGCCATTGGTCCCCCAACTGTACGGCAATTACGGCCGCCTGCAACTCTTCCACGTTGTCGGTTATGGATACAATACTTGCCCAAGTGACGGAGAAACTCATATTTGTGCTGCTTCTCACGCAACGTTTCCCACTGTTCAACGCCAATTATAGGCCATACTCAACGAAATGGGCTCACATCATGACGCTACCAAATGACGTTTCCGGGATAGGCCAAACCGTCCACGGCCGTTCGACACGTATGTTAGAGCTTGAACTCAAACCGTTGGGGTCCAGTCAGAGGCTTTGGCATCATTGGCAGCAATGACCGACACAGATCTGTTGTCGCGTTGGCGACGCACGGCACGTCAAACTTGAGGGACA
Organism: Paraphaeosphaeria sporulosa; assembly: GCF_001642045.1. Lineage (NCBI taxonomy): Eukaryota > Fungi > Ascomycota > Dothideomycetes > Pleosporales > Didymosphaeriaceae > Paraphaeosphaeria > Paraphaeosphaeria sporulosa. The sequence continues at coordinate 2,194,039 of NW_017253360.1, read as the reverse complement.
TCGTCTATCTTCACCTGTTTGATGCAATACCAGGTCAGCAGCAGTATTTTTCCCTGCCCTTGAAACATTCCTAAATTCTTTGCAAATGGTGACCGTACAATGCCACGTAAAACATTCGAATTCCGCATACCTCATCTTGTGTCAGCATAGAGGATTGTTTCACGAGAGGACGCTCTTTAAGATAAATTTCGGAAGTGAGCTGCAGCTATCGTGGTGGCAACTTGAGCTCAGAGAGTCGATGTCAAGGAGCGAGGTTCGACGAGCATATTCCTTGCGACTTCTGCGGTGTATTTGCTCTTGCTTGTATTGCGGTGGCCGAAGTGACGGTGTGTCGCCTGAAACTGTATACATCGAACGATTTACCGGGGAATACCATGTGTATTCAAGTTCTGACAGTCTCTGTTGATTTGACTACTTCCTGATCCCTGCCAGTCTTTCCTAAGTGACGCTATTGTCCTGCTAGACGTGTCGCCTGGGACGCATGACGCCAACGAACTATCGCCGACATAACGCTCTCAGTTTCCCTCGGGCAACATGGGACTAGTAACATTACTGGCGGATGAAATACAAATAAGGTTGATGGGATAATGATGTATTGAGAGTACCTGCGAGACTCATAGAAAAGCCAGATCGATATGAACCAATTCTTTGTGATTGTAGTCAGCGGATCACCAACTGTCCAATCTCAACCCTACCTGCTCATACCAGACCGTCTCTGATGTCTTGCAATCGGACAGTACTATTGGAAGTGCGTTCAGCGATGCTAAGTGCAGACGATAGGAAGTTTTGTTACATCGTAGCTACAACGCCCGCGGGGGTGGCCAGAAGTACTAGAGGTAGCCGTACACAAGGTCATTGGGTTTTCGGTTTCATAGAAATAGATTCACACGATGAAGTTGCGTCTTTCATGGCCCCAATCCCTGTGGTGGGTTCTTCCTAGAGTACGTACTAGCAACTGGAAATATGGCCATGGAGAATAGACTACCGCAGCACCTAGTTTGGGCACCACGGGCGCGCTCCGCGTCGACGAATATGTGCCAGTCCTCGGTAGCGAATAGACGACATTCGAAGAGGCTTGGCTCGGGTAACAGCGGCGATTGGCGCATCACATGCTGCATCCTGGGACATCCTGGCCTGGTCTGCAGACCAGCTGCATGCGGGCAACGCGATGGCTGTCGCCACAGCCACCGACTTCCTGCCACCGTGAGCTCTTGAAACGCTCGACGATACAGCGCCGGACGAGGAAGACCGACCGCCGCCGCCGCCATTCCAGGAGCTCAAACCTCTGCGCACCCATCAACCGTCCAGGGCGGGGCGGGCCTGTTGCAGTACTCCAGCCTCGCTGCACCTCGACCTGCAAGCACAGCGAACAACACAACACGCAGCCACCTTGTGTACGCCTGCGCTCCAGCCCCTCCGCCGCCATCGCATGCTCCGGAGCGCACATCGCCATCTTCTCGTCTGCAGACTTGTCCGTCGCATAGAATAGCCGGGAGTCATAGCAGGCCCGCATGGTTTCCTATCCCGACTCGCAGGGCGCAGAGCGCTCGCTCGCCATCCGCCGCCCGCCGTCCGTAACCTCGCACTCGTCGCGCGCTTCGACCGTCCGAAGGCATCGCCCGCACCGCTCGCATTTTGGGGGCTCCTCGTACCAGCCGCAGAACGAGTTCCCCGTATTTACGCACACGGGCGATGTCGACATTTTGATCTCCAACGGGCGGAAAGAGCAACGCTATCTGCTCCACAAGCTCATCTTGGCGCAATGCTCCGGGTTTTTCGAGGCGGGACTGAGCGACGAGTGGGCGACGGCCGGCGAGAGCAGCGCGCAGAGCGCAACCTCGGCAGCACTCGCGAGGGTTCCGCAAGGCGCTCTACAGGAGAAGAAGGTCTGGAAGTACGAACTCGAATGGGGAAGGGACGACGATCTTCCCATGCTGATTCAGAAGGTACAACCCCTACATCTTCTGCAAGAGCACCTGCATTCTGACACAACTCAGAAAGCGCAACCCACGTTATTTGGCGGTGATGGCGCGTCCTCGCAGCCGCCAGCGCTTCGTAACAAGCCGCCAGCGCCTCAAGCGGGCTTCTTCCGCAGCATGGCCAACTTCTCCTCCCTACACGTGCCCACGACGCCCACCGACCCCGACGACGACACCTTTCGAGACTACGACAACCTCCTCCGCGTATTCTATAATTATCCTCCTGCTCTAGACCCCGTCAATATCGCAAACGCATACGTCGAATGCAAGTCGCTTCTTCAGATCGCCGACATGTACGATGCGCTCGATGTGATAGGGCCGCGAGTTGATCACCATCTGCTACGATTCCAGGGCCGGTTGTGGAAGCAGATTGCCAAATACCCCCCAAGCTACCTCAAGCTAGGCTACATGGCACGGAGCAAGGCGATATTCTCGGAAGCAATGGTACACGTCGTGGGTCAATGGCCGCAGGGCATGAACCAGCTGAGAGGACAAGTCGCTGAGTCAGTCCTGGAGCTGGTGGAAGACAAAGTGGATGAGATGGATGAGCTAAAGGCAAAAGTTGAGGTCAAACTGTTCCGGTTGACACTTACAACGAGCAGAGGCGAGCGTGTGACACCTTCGAACAACTGGCTCGAGTGGATGGCCATATCTCTGTTCCGGCAATGGCTCGCAGAAAATACCACGCCACCACCCGCACCAATTTTGAAGTCTCCGCGACAGCCTTCGCGAAGCGGAGATGATACGCCTTTGCCTCCTCCACCACCCTTTAACACCGGCCGAATATTCAAACTTCTTGGCACTGGCGGGGCAAGCTATCTGGGGCACGATGAGTGCAAGCGCTTCCTCAAGCTGAGTCCCGAGCATTACAATCGGGACAACCTGAAGCGTTTCGAACGACGCATCGAGGAGATCAAAAACAAGGCAAAAGACGCTGTGAAGCCTCTCATGCGGAATTTCCTCGAGTTGGATCTTAGAGAAGGTGGTTTGCCATATTTGACATGTACGCGCATTGACCCACATGATTTTCCATGGGATGAGTAGAATTTGGCCTGGAAGTGAACGCTTATTTGTTATGTGATATCTCGGACATCGATATCAGGAGTCGGCGCAGGAAATGGCTATTTGGTTTTGTAAGAGAAGGATATTTTTGGCGCCAGATACCCTAGTTCACGTTTATTTGTCATTTGCTGCCCTGTTTCCTTTGCATTTGCGGCATATAGGATAATGCAATCTGACAAGGGAGACGTGCTGGTCACGCCTTTCTGGGGAAGAAATGAATTATTAGACACGACTGTTCCTTCTGATATCTCCTTTTCCACTCACAACATACGCTATCATACTAACCCATAACAGAACGGGACTATTCGACTTCCAATAGTCTCTTCTAGTGAGTTTCAGTCGAGCTCTCTTCATCTTGAAGTAGCTAATGGTCGGTCCAAAAAAAAACCCAGCCTTTGACCACTGCTAGGGGCTTTACCCTCTCTTTCGCGCTCTTCCAGTCATTCTTTTTAAACACTAGACAACTCGTCGATCGACTGGCGCTATGTGCTGCGATATCAGATCAAGTTACCGTCGTACAAGCTCTCCAGGCTGTGCTGTAACAGAAGTGAGCAAACAATGCAAGCTAACAAGACACTGTAATCACAACATATATACATGATGTAATGAAGCAAGGTCTCGGTAAACGGCGGCAGCTACAATAGAACCTAGAGGCAGAAACTTGGTGCAGTAGATCCCAGGAACTACAGGTGAATACCGCATTTCAGAATCATTGCAGGTACTGTTGCTCCTTCCGAAAAGATCTCTTGGTTTTGGCCCCACTGAATCTGTAGAAGCAAGGAGCAGGCGCTGACATAATGTATTTCAGATCCCTTCGTTCGTATATGCATAGCTCAAGAAGTTTGGAAAAATCCTTCTGACAGGCTTCGGAGTGTGGCCGGTTCCCTCCATGCCCAGCGATGAGGCGGGTTGGCCAGAACCATTTTTCAACTTGAGGTGCAAAGAGATATGTTTCTCACGGCCTATGCCTATTTAGGTGACACGCGTACATGATAGGATGCTGTAACAGAGTTGTTCAGGCGCATGAGCTTTCAGAATCCTGTGGCGCCGCACAATCTTGGACCGCACTCTGTCACGTGAACTGAGCTTCACCCGCTTGGCGCATGGGCTCCGCGACTCCCGCGCTGAGCTCTCTTGGCGCGTTCCCCGCGAATATCAAGAGACACGCTGCGATCGCAGCAGAGCGCCCCCTCCACCGCACACGCAGACGCCCAACTGCGCCATTCTATTGCGAGGCCAACATCCGCACATCTGCGCAAGCGCCTTGGTGCCCCGTGGTAAGCACCCCCTTAGGAATACCCCGCCGGAAACGCACGCAATTGATTTTACCCTGCGAACGCGAGATCTTGCTCCCGCCGTCCATCTGGACCGCGCAGCAGGCAAGTCACTTTCAGCGCGCCACGACCGTCGCGCTTCGAGCGCATTCACCTCGCTCGCGCCCGACCCGCGCCGAGCCTTCATAGCTGCACTTGCAGCACCGTGCTCTGCCTCATATCCCCTCACCTCACCCCGCCAGACCGCACCTCGATTCGAGGTCAAGCCGCGCGAAGTGCCACTGTTGCCTGTGCAATACACACACACACACACACACACACACACACACACACACACACTCTCTCTCTCTCTCTCTCTCTCTATATATATATACATATCTCTCTCTCTCTCTCGTGGAACGTCGACTCTTGCATCGACTTACAGTCAATTCAGGCGGCGTCGCAATCATGGCGACTGGAGATGAATAAGTGAACCTTCAGGAAGGAGACGATCGACTCATGCGTCGGTTCAAAGAGGCCGACGACCGTAAAGAGCCTGATAGCGACGCATTATTTGCATTCATCCCTGCACACATCCAGGACAACTTCGCTCAAGCCACCTTCGACCCGCAACAGAAGATCCCTATGACTGCACTCCGAGCACGATTGATCCAAGCCTACAATGACATGAACAACTATATCAATGGGATCCATTGGATTTGCGAGTATGTACTTGATGCATCAGACATAAAGAAGATCGTGGACAAGATGAAAGAATCACCACGATGGGAGGAGAACATTCGATGTCATTTGGGAGTGCTGGATGGCTGGCAAAAGAATATGGACTCATTTCCCCGCGAGGAACGACTGATCCCAACAGATGCGCTATTGTATGCGTATCACTGCCAAGAATTCTCAAAGCTGCACGGGCTCAACCTTTTTGAATACACTGTACACGAGTGCATCTTCCGGCTGAGCGATCACATGCTGCCTTTAGAACTCGCACCTGGCGATGAACCACATGAATCATATCCATTACAAGCTATCTCGAGTCAATGCCAGGAGAATGCACGTAAAGCCATCCACTCAGTTTTTATGGCTACGGATAGGCGTCTGTCCTCTGGTGATCATCTCAAGATCTATCAACTGTCAGAGGTTGATATCGGGAAACTTACGGCAAGCATCGAAGAACTTCGCATGAGAAAGTCCCTCTTCAATGGCAAGCCCCAGTACGACTTTCTTATCAAGGATTTGATAACTCGGATACGGCAGATGCCGACTGCTCGCCAATATCATGGATGGCTTTTGGATAGTTTCGGTCCGCAATTCCGATCAGTGTGGGCCCGAGCGATCATAGAGCAATTGCCCCCCTTGACGGCCCAGATAATGTCGGGTCGCCGTCAGGGTCGACTGGTCCGTTTCAAACTAGCAACAGACCCGGCTGAAGACCTGGCCGAGATCGGTTTGAGCACCGGTGGTGACGTTTTCTACCCAGCTACGGAGGTTTACGTGTCTAAGTATCGAAAAACCCTCGCGGACTTTTTGAAGGGCGCCACTCTGATGGTTTCCGAAAATCAGTCGTCGTCTCAGCCAGTTAACACCTCCGGTTCCTCGACTGCAGGTGGGTCCGCTGCACAGAATGTCACGACCACTCCAACTCCGACAACATCTCGGGTTCGCAAATTCGGCATCTCGAGCAACAACACGTCTTCTCCCTCACAATTCGAGTTTAAAGCTCCTGGCAGCCTGCCATTTGCAGCAACGCCTGCTCCCACAGGCATCGAAGATTCCGAAGGTGCGGTCATCACCGTAGACAACCTTCATCAAATCTTCAAGGATGCGAATAATCTTATCAAGAAGAGCGAATGGCTAAAGTGGATGTGCCGCGAGGATGGCATGGGGCTTCTCGCAAAGAAAGATTGGAAGTTGTTGCAAGACAATTGTCCAGACCTTGACGCTTTGCGAGTTGAGGCTGGGAAAATCATCGAAAATTTCCAGCTATGGAACCGCAATATGGAAAATTTTCACAAGATACCCCCTTCCGATGCACCGAACATATGCGAATCGGCTCTTGACGTCCTTCGTTACTGGTACGATAGGTTCAAGGACGAAGCCCTTGACCCGAAGATCGCCGACATAATCAAATCTCCGAAAGAGATCTGGGACCAGATTGAGGAGATGATCCAACTGGAGAAGGAGAACCTCCGCCAAGATGATCTCGCAGTGCGTGTTGTAGCAGAGTCTGGTGCCAGCTGGGTTTTCTCAGCCCCTATCGAACGGCGTAATAATCCTAGCCCAATCGAACTTAAGGTCAAGGATCTCTTGTTCTCAGTTGATGCAAAGCACACTCTTGGTGCCTACAAACGCTTCAAGCTTGACCAGACGAAGCGTGACAGACTTTATCGTTCCTTGGTAGATCCATGTTTCAAAGAAGCAGGGCACAAGGGCACCCATGAGTACAACCGCATCGTCGAACATTCCGTTGTTCGCAAGCTTGAGGAGTTGAAAGATGGTAATGGGACGGCATGGAACGATTTCAAGTGCGAAAAGGGCATACGTTTTGAAGATATGCAGACTGCCGCTACTCCAACTTCTTCAAACAGCGGAACAACTGCGCCCACCGCACATGCTACACACTTGTCCACTGCCAGCATCTCTTCCAGCCAACCCACTGGCTCTGATCCCACCACACAGGCTTCCAACGGGTTTAACACTTGTCATGCCGCCAATCGACCTCCCGCTTCTGCTCCGCCCCTAGCTCCACCTGTAGCTCCACCTACCACACACGGCAGCTTGATTCATATACCAGGGCTGCCTTCGTGGAATGAAAAATCAACCCCGAAAGCTACCAATACGTTGACCGTGGCTACTGCGGCCACCCAGCGTACTGAGCCCAAGCCGACTTCAGGAGCCTCTACTGTAGGCGCTAGCAGCGCAACTTCTATTAAGACCACGGGTACTAAGTCTCCACCGTCTACTCAGGGTGCGAATAAAGGTAAAGCAGTTGGCTTCAGCGGCAACGCTCGTCCGGTCCAGGTAGTTCCCAACCAATCAACCACTCCGCCTTCGGCTGTCGACATCGATATGAAAGACCCTGAGGCGGCTGCTGATGGCCCTAAGGCCGAGTCTTGTGCGTCTTGTGTGTCTGGTGCGATGGGAGGCGTCGTTTCACCTAGTTCAAACGCAGCAGTGCCATTGTCCCAACAGCAGGCCGCTCCGCTTGCCATTGGGGGCGCTTCTTCCGCACAGTCTGAGGTCCAGGATGAGACAATGGACGACCCTCCTGCTCCGTCCACAGATCAACCCGAAATAAAAGATGAGACGATGGACGATCTTCCTGATCTGTATGCGGATCAACCCGGATTCAACGACGTGACGATGGATGACCCTCCTGCCGAAATCAAAGATGAGACAATGGGCGAACCTCCCACCTCCACTACGGACCAGACTAGTGGATTTGGAGAGACCACAGATATGCGGAATACGTCGGCCCACTCAATCCAGCCGCAGACCAATGCTGGAACCAAATGCAACACTGAAACGTGCGGAGCCAACGCAATCGGCGAAAGCCAGAGTCAAGGCACACAAGCTGCTGGTGCACCCGGTTTCCTAATCGCACCTGAGTTGCAAGCGTTACTGCCATCTGTGGCTTCGTCTTCATCTTCTCTGGCTGGCATTCTGGAGCTCCACGATAGTGTCATTGGCTCTAAGGTCATCCGTGGACGTAGATACCCTCAATACCGTCGAAAGCGGCGCTGGACAACAAAGCGGAATGACTTGCGTAACGTAGCTGGGCAGGCTTCTGACTGGGGTATACTCTTTGAGGTAAACTCACCCTCCGATATTTGGGTCAAGATGGGTTGGGGCCAGTTGCATCCTGTTGCTTTCAAAAAACACGATCGTTTCCTACTCGATGTTCCTGTTCAGGCGGATTCTTCTGGCGACAATGACAAGTCCACTATTAGTACAAACGACATTTTGGACACATCGAACGTCGATTTGAAGAACAACAAAGGTTCTTTCGCCAGCTCGCGGGACCTCTCCCAAACGGACATTACCGCCTGTCAGGCAGTGGATTCTTCAGGTTCTCTTGCTTCGCAGAAACAGGATGATTTCTCGCCACCTTACCATGCTACGCGCAAACAGATGCATGTCGAACAGCAGGACTCTTTATCAGCCGCTGCTGGCCCTTCACGAACGTCTGGGACCGACAACTTTGTTCCGCCCGCCAAGGATACGATTATTGTGCCGCCCCACGAAAACATCCAGACTCCCGAGGAAATTATCCACACTGGAGTGTCGGTTTCTGCTACAAAGATCTCGGTTCCTGTGCAGCAGCAGCAGCAGGAGGAGGAGGCTCAGACAGTAGAGGAGGATTGTCGCGCTGAGTTGTCGACTATTGCAGTAGAAGCTGTTCCGGTGCAGCAGCAGGCACAATCACAGACTACCGAGGACACAGATATCAACATGAGCTCCCAGTGCGCCAACCCTGAAGAGTCCAACGATCAGAGCGGTCAAGAGACGATGCCTGCCACCCAACCCAACGCCTTTATCAATATAATGGGCAATACCACTGAGGGTTTGGAACTGCCGCAGTTCCATGCTCGTCCTGGAAAGTGGCAATGGTTTCTTCGGTTGTTATTGGAACATATCTTCACTGCAGTTTTCGTCAACAATGTGATCGCTCTTAGGTCCATTCATGATTTTGGCTTGCAAGTCCTGAAACGTTTCCACGACAAGATCTTGATACCGTTCGGCACCATCATGTGGAGTTGGGGTCTGATCCCCGCTGGCAAGGCTGTTCGAGACTACGGCCCTAAAATCATTGACCACGCCAAAAGCACGGTTTCTGGGCTCGCTGGTACCCTCTGCAAGACGGTGGCTGCAGGCTGGAACCTCTTCCGGTCGGCACGAACCTCAGATGCTGCTCCTCCTCCTCCACCCTCTCCGGCCACTCCGAACGTTTCTCAAACCCCCGCAGGCCCCACTCAGCCTGGTTGGTCACCATCTGTCGCATCCGCCCAGCAACCATCTTTCGGTGCTCGCTTACAATGTTTCAACTGTCGATTTTCCGTACCGGTTTACGAGCAGCCATCCTCCACTGCTCGCTATCAATCTCCCGCGCCCCGAACAACCTGGCAATCCCTCATAACCCCGAAACAAGTAGACCGCTTCAACGACTACCGAGTGGACCACAGCGGCTATCGGTATCTACACACCTTTCATGGAGACGATGCGCGTAAGGCTCGTGCTCTCTACGACTTTCGAAACCCGTCACTACGGCCCAACTGCAAGATGGGTCCTACACCTTGGCTTTCCTGAGCTCTTCACCATGGATTCTGTCAATGTTCTTTTTTTGTTTTTTCCCTTTTTTGCTTTTAATAAAAAGGGCGGCAACGGTCCAACTCGCCGTCGTTCCCCTCTACTGCCGAAAGTCCTATTGCACCTGATCAGGCCTATTTCCGCGTCTCACACAGAAGGGACATGCGTACTAAGCCCCCTAAATCATCCGGCCCGAATCCACGACAACAGCTGCTGTTATGAACACCATCCCCTGAACATAGCTTAATTCCCCAGCTTTGTTCCCGTAAATGCTCTTCACCAAGTCCACGACGACAACCCCGCCGTCATTCTCTGTTATCCTTCTGGCCAAGCTCTTCGAAGTATAGCTCGCCTGCACACGATCCGACACCAAGTCAGCGCACCAGACAGACAACATGCACCATCGTCACCACCACCATCCCGCCAATTGACATTCCCTTTCCGGTTCCGATATATTGACATCTCTAACTCCCAGGCTCTCCTAGTCCTCGCTACGCCTTCGATCAGACAGACAACTCCTCTCCCTACACAGCTCGTCAACCCTCTTCGGCTTAGCTCGACACCCTCTGGCTTAGGCTCTGGGCTATAATCTTATGGAATCAGAGCCAAGCCACACCCCCGCCCCCAAATGCCGCCTCGCGCATGGACGCTCCGCTATAACCATATGTCAGGGGCTGGATACAGAATCAATTGCACGGGCTGGTACTGCGGAAGAAAATACCTAGAAGTAGGCGCGTCCAGATATAGTGTAGGCTGAGCTGTTGTTCATGGGGTGTGTAGTGATTATACTTGATACTGCGGAAGTAAATACCTAGTAGTAGGCGCGTTCAAGTGGGTAGAGCTGTACAGCCAAGAGGTGTGTACTGAAAATTCTAAACCTGGCGAAGGCCTCGGCACGACTACACTCGGAGGGAGAGTAGCCCGGCCCAACAGTACAGATCTAATTCAGTCAGTGACAGCGGGCATGCTTGCTAGCTATCAACATTTGGCAATGATTGCTGGATGAGACTGTAATTCGAGATCTGCATCGGACTGAGTTAAAGGCTGCTCTGGAACCGAGATCTCACAAACGAAATAGTTTGGGAACGCTCAGACAATTCACGATGGCTCGAACGATGGCGCCACATTGCGTTGATCGTACGCATATGGTGTCGGAAACGACAAAGGAACAATAACAGACAACGACGGTGCATAGCGCGACCGACCCCAGATCAAAGCCCGCCATACATCTACCTGACGCTCCTCCAATCGTACTTCCAGCCAACAAATCAACATGGACATTGAAGCCCGCCCAATTAGTTACTCTTGCTTATGGTCCTTCCTACAGATTGAAGCTCCTAGGCTTCTCTGAGGAACATTAGAGTATAACATGGTAGACGCGACAAAACCACAACGGGCTTTGCCATCGATATCACAATAACGGTCAACGCGCTCCTTGCAACCTTTCAAGGACTTGTCTACAGAATACGACATATATGGACTGGTGGTCATACCATCGGCCAGCTGCCGCGTTGCTTGAGTCAGGAGCCGCCACAACTTCCTCCTCGCCATGCGGCCGCTGAGCCTTGCTACAGATTCTCCCGGATCATTCTCGGACCTCCCACGCTTCTTCCTTCGGCGTTGGACAACGAGATTGACCAGATCACTTCACATGACAACCACGAGGACTATTTCGGCTGTTTTGGACAGTTGCTGCCTTTTTTCTTCTTTTCTATTCCCGCACCTTTTTCTGTTTGCATGATCCCGTCGGAGGGCATCGAGAAAATTAACGGCGAAAAAACCACTTCACCAACAAGATGCGAGATAAGCTACATAAACATTCTCTTCTTTCGTGCTGCGGGGCACACCCATTTTGGAAGCGTTATCTTTTCCTTTTCCTTCCATCAAAGCTGGGTTAGTGTTTGCTTGGGATCTTAGAGTTTTATACCCTTGAGTTTTCCGAAAGCGCTTCGGGCTCACGGTTTTTGGTTGAGGGGCGGCCTTATGCCAAAGTTGTTTCCCAGAATGGAAACCATTAAATCAAATGGTTACCCTCCTGATAGCTTTGAGTGGAAACGAAGCGTTACTATTGCTTTTAATCCGAATAATGTCCGTTTTAAGCTGCCGTCGTACCGTGACGTGGCTGGCGTTAAGGTCTGTCGCTTCATTGCTGACCCGACAGCTCTCAGAATATTACAACCTCATCCCGATCGACTTCGAAGATCCGCCTACGCGCCAACAAGCCCTTGATCGATGCATAACATAGTGGGTCGGTCACCTAAACACTTTGCAATGTTTGCACTTGTCCTGCTTTGGTAGTGCGCGTTCGGTCGGATGAAACGAAGAAACACCGTTCTCATGGCGTCGCTTTTCCAGTTTCTGTTCTGTGCTCTTTGCAGGTCTGGGCGACAGCGCTTGTCGGTTGGCCTCGACCCTATCGGCTCGAGCCTGCTTCTCACGCTTTAGAAACTGTCCGTGGCTTGTATCACGACCTTCGGATGTCCGTATTCCCGGATCCTTCTTGGTAGAGTCATAGCCGTCCACAGGCGTGTTTGGGATCGAGCATCCGCTTGTGTAGATTGTTCGTCCAAAATCAACATCATTGACTGTTATTGCCGGTGATAAAGAAGACTATCCGGCATCATATAGAGAAAGAACGTAGATAGTAAGGGCAAAATTATGTAGAGTACTAGATGAATGGTATCACTACTAGGTCATTAAGTTCTGAAGAAGATTAATAGTAGGCCTATGGGGTACAAATACTAAGCCACGAGAGGGAAAAGGTGGGCCTTGAGTAAGTAGTCCATGGACGTGGTAGTTGTGGATTGTGAAACTTAACGACGCCCACGTGTAGCTATTTGGCTACGCCGCAACTCTACAGGGGAAGTGGGTAGACTGAAGAGTACTATGTCGATAAGAGGAGATAGAAATAATACATTTGGCATTGAACTAATATACTAAGGAGCACGTAGCCCTTCAGAGGCTCCGTATAAGCGCTGAAATGCATGGCGTGCTATAGGATATGTGAAGCCGCTGGTGGCTGGAAAGCAACGATGCGGCGCAGCATACAGGCCTGATGCATAGCAAGGAGCGGCTCCGGATACGACGGCCTGGGAGGGAAGGGTTCATGGTGAGGTGCGAAGTGATTGGGGATGATCGCTCCGTCACGGGCGTGCTACGCGCCGGCCATATCGAGAGCTTCTTCTGATTGGCTCAATACGCGCGCACTCCGAACAACACGCTACACGTGCAGCAAACTCAGAGCGCGTCGCGACCCGATAGCAGCGATCTGTGGCATCGGAAGACTAGACTCGTTCTCTTCACAATTGAGTCCTCAAGTAAAAGCGTAAGCTTTGAAGGGTACGGCGTGAATGGTCTCTGTACTCCACATCATCCATGACAAAACACATGCTCAAAGAAACGCCTTCAATGAAAAGGAAAGATCTGTAACGTAATGTTTGCATCGCAAGACCCAGTGGATATACCATGAAAAAAAAAAAAAAGAAAAACGCCAAAGCCGTGATGGACGAGAGCCCAAGGGGGCAGCTTTCTATGCGCCCCGCCGTCTTCGTTGTTGGTACTGCTGTCGACCCTGCTTCATCGCGATGTCCGGCGCAGCGTTTTTGACTGCACTATTCTTCACCCCGCCAGCAGCCGTTGAAGCAACGGCATCAATGGCAACAGCAGCGTCTTCCGCTGCCTTCCTATCCGCTTCTTCCTTCGCCTTCCGCTCCCTCTCTTGCTTCTCCTTCGCCTCTCTTTCCTTCTCCCTTTGTGCCCTCTCCTTTTCCTCCTTTTCCTTCTTCTCTTTCTCCAGCCTCTCCTCTTCCATCTTTTGCATCCACTCTTGGTCCTGCTTCCTCTCTTCTTCATAGTGCTTTCTCAGCTCTGCCTCTTCTTGCTCCCTGCCCTTCTTACCACCGCCTTCTTCATCCTCATGTAACCAAACGCCCTTCTTGTCCCCGAAAACGCTACTTACTAGGTCATACGTCCCACACACCCCGTCCACTTCGCCCCACGGAAGCCAGAGGCTGAAATCGGCGGTCCAGACGCCCCCGCGCCCGCCGCGTTGATCCCAGAGGAGGTCCCCTCCAACAGCTGCGGTGTGATAACCCATAGGCGACTGAGGTGTGCGGAAGTAGCGGCGGAGAAGGGCGCGCTCGTAGCCGGCATACCAGAGCGATGTCCAAGTTATGTTTCCATTCTTGAAGTTTGCAACAGCATTGTTCTCATCGGGAGTTTGTGGGATCTGTTTGTTTCCTCGTGAGTTACTCTCTCGAGCCGCGCGGAAGGTCGCTGGTATCGCGCCAGTGTACGTGTTCTGAATCAGTGATATATTGGTCCAGGCTGTGTCGCGGCGGGGAAGCTTGTCTAGTCCATATTTGTATTCCAGCTTATCGATATAGGCTGATTTGTCGTTTGGAGAGGGATCGTTGGTCGAATCGTCGGGTCTCCAGAAAGGCCCTGTGGCATTGACGAAAGCGGACGGTAGGTCAGAGGAAATGTGTAGCATCTGCTGACGATCCTTCAGCGTGGTTTCGGATGCATTGGTGGGTTGGGTGATCACGAGTTCATCTTCAGCGCATTCCATCAAAGGCTGGAATAGTGCATGCGTGTAGTCCAGACAGATGGAGAATTCGTACTGGCGATTCTCTTGAAGTGTGAAATCACTCGTCTGATCCTTATTCTTAGAGCCCTTGAGTGTTCCGGAAATATGGGCAATCATCTTCAAGGGTGCGGGTCTGTTTTCTTGCTTGTATATGCGTCGTGCCAACATCTGCTCTCCGAAGAGAGTTTTCATGACTGACTGCACTGTCCGATATTGGCTTTTGCCTTCATCCAAGACCAGCAGTGCCGTCTGGTAAAGCGCTCTTAGGTCTTTGACTGGCCCCATGAAAATGTCCGCATCCAAATATTGCGCCGGGACAAGCTCTTCCGTCTCCTTCATTCCCTCGCCAGTACGGTAGGTATCTCGCGGCAGAACAGAGGATGGCATATGTCTACACGCAACGTCATCTCCTTCACACGTTTTCTTTGCCCCGAAAACAATCGTTTCCGCGAAACCTTCACCGTACTCCTTCTTTACACGGCGGTTCGCATCTGCCACGACAGTCATGTATTGCCTGATCGCTAGCTCACTCGGTAGCTGGAACCAAGTTTCCCTCCCGTCGACGAGCATTACGAGATCATTGTCCTTGACCACCCTCTTATCCTCAAGGTACGCAAGCACATCCTTTAGCTTCGCTTTCTCCCAATCCGCCTTTCTCGCGGAACTCACAAACGGGCTAACGATGGTGGGAGGTGGATAGTTCATGATCATGGCGGACATAGTAGTCTTGCAGAAACTTATGTCGTGTTCGAGCGATGACAGAAGCAGGTGGAAATTCGGCGACGATTTATGAAGGTTACCCGGCACGTGGGACATGGCGCCATCTTCAAGTAAGAGGGCAGTCTGTGATGGCTTGCGGATTGATGTCGGTATCGAAGAGGGGAGGTGCGGCAGGTGCGGTCGCCAGGTCGAGAATTGATCGAGGTTCGACGAAAAACTTCGGTAAGACGAGGTCAGAGTCTTGCAGCCTCATTAGCACTTGACTATCTGTGAATCTGGAGGAAAGATACTTACCCCTGATCGCCTCGCACCTGACAATACGAGCATCACGATGAACAGCACCACCGTCACAATCGTAACTCTCCCTCTCCGCCCACAAGCCCACTGTAATGCCGCATTGCCAGGTCTTAGCTGCTCACGGCGTGAAGACAGCGGAGACCACGGCGCGTCCAAATGCAAACGTGCCATCTATCGTTTGCGCCGCTCTGGCGAGGTTGAATATGACAAGTTGTCGAGAATGCCGGCGAAAATGAAGGAGCGAGTTGAACCCACGAAGTGAAAGAGCGGGTTCTCCAAGCCAATCCCACGTCTTGGTTGACTTCGAGCAACTATTCACCAGATGTTCTGTTCCACGTACACCGTTCGCGCTCCGAGGTAGCGCCTCAACTCTTCGCGTGCAACCTTGTTTCTCGATTCCGGGTACGTCCACTCTCAACTAGCGGCCCTTACTCTCAAAACGTATATCGAGTCCTCGTTGTGTCTGCCATACAGCGCGAGGTAAAGACGAGAGGGAGATAAACATGCGAAAAACGCGCTATCCCGCGCGTTGAGATCTCGACCTCAAGCCCGTTGCATTCCTCCATCATGGTGCGTCAGCCCTTTGAATGGACGGTCCACAAGAGGGCCCAGCACAGGCACCCGTTCTTGCGGTACGTGGACACCGCATCGGATACCCCTGTCGAGGACGCCTCACAAGCTTTTTACGATCTGATCTGCTGTGAGGTGGTCCTGCATGCGTCTCGCGTCCATGCGCCATTTTCCCCATGTCTTGCTTACGTTCTAAAACAGCGCTATCGATGTCTTTGAACCTGTTTGAGAAGGTAGTTGGGTGTCTTTGATGCAAGACATCGTGAACGTGATAAAGATGAGGGTGTTCGCTCTCCAGCCTGGCGGTCGACGGCGTCCTCGGTCTAGAGCCGTGACCGAAGGGAGCCCGAGGGTAGCGCCACCCGCTCCACCTTGCTTTCGCGGCTTAATTTGACGACGCGTGGCAGCTGTTTGAAACGAAGATAGCACTGTTTGTCTTCCGACTTCTAGGATCATCTCTGACAATGGCATCGCAATAATGCTCGAGCACTACATGATCTGATCGACTGTGCATTTCTGGATATGGGGTACGGGTGTTTCACTAACCGCTTGGCTGGACGCTGGATGGGACATGTGACTTTGCAATACTGTAATCAACGTCGAATGTTGACACACGTCTCAGCAATCGACCTAAACTGGCGTCGCCATCTTCTGGTGTCATTTCCTACTGCAATATATACGCGATTCGCAATGCTCCAACAATCCTGTTCTATCGCTGAATGCTCATCCCAAGGGGTATCTTGCAAGTGCACGCTTCAATGCAAAATCACAAATGCAAAACTATCTCAAGCAGTGCTTCTTCTACCTCTTCCTGAATGGTGAAGGTACGAGAGGGGCCGGCTTGGGTACAACCGCTTCACTGCTGGCTGCAACACCCACTGCTTCTGCTTTCGGCATAACATGCGGTGCCCTTCTCTCAGCCCCAACCTTCGCCTTCGGAGCAATACCAGTACCAGAGGAGCCACACTCCGCAGGTGAGTGTCGGATGGCCTTCCCGAAGTGGCATACTCTAGATGGCATCCAGCTACCCTTGAATGCCTCGCGGTCCTTCTCTTGAATATTTCTTCACAGGTTTAGCACACGTCGACTCGTCACACGAGTCTTGGTGTAGCCACTTAGCCAGATGGTATATACTGTTTCATGGTTTTGTTGCGGACCTCTTGACACTTCAACATCGCGGCGATGTGCCACTCCTGACCAAGTTGCCAGGTCGCCATGACGCTTTCGTCCTCCTTCATCCGAGCCAAATAACCCGGAAAGCCGATCCGATTTGTGGTCTCGCCACGTTGATGTATGAAGCGATCCTCCAAATCATTGAGCTCTTCTTCGCGCGCAGCAAAGTGACTCATCATGTTCTGGTTCCATTTCCTGTACTGTCGCACGTAATTCTCCATGCGGTTGAAGTAGTCATTCGTGGAGGCAGGGTCTAATTTCGCTGGGACGGAGGGCGCCAAGGGAACGTCAGGATACTTCAGCTTCTGGGCCGTGTTGGGCTTGGTTGGATGGTTTTGAGAAGTGCCAGATTTGAACGGTAAGGTATCTTTCAGTTCATCAAGGCCCAGCCCACGGCTCGTGGCGGGGAGAAATGGCTCCACGTTGCCCAAATCGGCAAGTGGATTAGGGCCTGTATCAGCAGGCCTGTCGGCGGAGACAGTAGAGGAAGCAGCAGCGGTACCGTTCGGCACCGTATCTGGCCCGCCAGTCTTCGCTTGACCTAAGTTCAATGCGGCGGCAGAAGCTGGGGTGGACATTGTCTTCCCTATCGGAGGGCTATCCTCATCGACGTCCATAGCGTCACCAGCACCGACATCTTCAGCAAAGGCTTGATATTTCGGTTTTCTTTCCGCCTGCCCTTCAGCACTGGAGCTACTTTCAGGAGCAATCGATCCCTTGCGAACAGGGTTGGATCGCTTGGGAGCTACAGAACCACGCCGGGGTGAGGTTTCCTTGGTCTGAGTTTGCGTCGGGTACGCCCAGCTTGGCTCTTTGAAAGTCTCGGTCCAAACATCTGGCGCGAACTTGGCAGTGTGAGGTGCAGAATCACTTCCGCTAGGGAATGCAGTTTGCGTCTTCAAAGGTGGCGGAGGTCCTGGTGGAGGAGGTGGCATTTGAGAGAACTGGGAGAATGGAGACACAGGCGGCGGCGGTTGCGGCTGACCTGTGAAGGGTTTCTTGTCGGTGGCCGAGCGTTGACTGGACCTGCCGCGAGAGGGTGATACGCGACCCTTGCTCGTGCCACTTTTCTGCGGAGTCGGAACGAAGTAACCTGCCCCTTCGAACTTACCGGTCCATTGCCCGGGCGAAAACTTCATGTTGATGCTTTCTTCGCTCTTGCTCTTGAAAGGGTTTGGCGAAGTGCCATTGCCTTGCTGTGCATCATGCTGTGGAGTTCCAAAAACATTGGAGCTGGTTCGCTGTTGTGGAGAGTCTTTAGGTGGAGATGGGCCACGGTGCTTCCTGCCTTTGCTGAATACGGAGGCTTCGTCTTCCTCGTCACCGCTTGAGACATACATATGGGGAAACGGGTTATCCTTTGGAGGGCCGCTGTAAGAAGCCCGCTGTCGATGTCCCGAATCTGAAAACGAACCAGGATCGGTAGAAGAGGCTGGTCGATGGGTAGGCGAATTGCGAACGCTGGCGGATCTGCTAACGCCGTCTCCAAACATTGACGTCCGCTCTCCTGACTTGGTCGAGAAGTATGGTGTTCGCACGCGATTTCCCTCCGAGAATGGCACATCCTCTGGGATGTCTTCACCCATGGGAGACGCTTTTGGTCGCTCATAGTTGGAGCGATATGCTGAGCGCGCCTGCCCTTCATCGGCACCGAGAGAGTTGGGGTCAAAGCCTTTCTTGCTAGAGGATGGCACTCTCGTACTCTGGCTGCGACCAAAGGGTACACCGTTCGGATTGTTCGGATTCGGCGGGGGTCTCGGCGGCTCCGCCTGCGGCTGCTTCATCTTCTGCCATGCCGTGAAGACGTTCGCCTTCCCAGCCGCAGGAGGTGGCTTTTGCGCGGTCGGCGGGGTCCTGAAGTTCTTGCTCGTAAAGCGATCTGCGCCATTTGTGTAGGTGTTGTGGTGCTGAGGCGCAGGTCGCTGTGGGCCAGGCCGAGGCTGAGGCTGAGGCTGAGGTGGAGGAGCGCGATAGTACTGCCCGCCGTGAGGTGTACTTGTGTAGGTGTTGCGAGGAGGTGGCGGGGGACGGCTTCGTGGCGTGTTCGGAGGGTTATATGGCGGTATGTTTAGATTCCTGAACTTCTTCCTTTCTGCATCGTACTTGGCACGTTGTTGGGGATCGCTCAGCACCTCATGCGCAGCCTGAATCTGCTGGAACTTCGCGACCCATTCCTGCTCGTGGCCGGGATGCCGATCGGGATGGCACTCGAGTGCGAGCTTGCGGAACGATTTGCGGATATCGTTGTCGCTGGCGGTGGCGGGGATGCTCAGGTCCGCATAGTAGTTGCGCGCCGCATCGATCTTGGCCATGCTGGCTGGACAGTGACCAGGCGAATTGAGGAGGAATAGCGGCTCTAAGAGGGCGTTTGCTGGTATGCGCCTGTGACAGACAGACGTGATGGCTCAGCTTGGGCCGGGCTTGCTCGTTTACGGTTTTGTTTGGGCGTTGCGAGGCGAAGTCACTCAGATGACGACCCCTGCGCGTGCTCGCGCATCGTGTGTAGATAAACCAGGCTCGAGATTTAGGCAGCGGTGCAAATCACGAGCAGCGCATGTCGGGTGGGGTGAAAGTGCACAAGGTAGATGTTGTAGGCCTGGTCGCCGGTCACACGCTCGTTGGCCTGAAGTCGAGCTGCTGTGTTTTTGGCGGGGCCGCGCAGGGAACCGTCGGCGAGGGAGCGAGGCTTCAGGCGTATCCCAGCAATCCAGTAGCGGGCACTAAACGCAAACAGATTCGCAAGGCTTTTGTTGCAGATGTGCCTGGCTACGCTTTGCAGAAGTCGTCGAGGGCGCTGCCTTGCGTGGAAGGGCCAGCAAAACAAAATGCACTGACGTCGCGATTTAACCTTGCTCCGCACCCATGCAGCCATAACCGGTGAGCGATGTTGCGCCGGCGATCTGCAAGGCTGAGGCTGATTACATTAAGATATATCGCATTTGAAGGAAACGTTCACAAGAAAGCACAATGATACTTCATTGTAGGGTATCGAAAATCGTGAACTCGTTTGAATTCATTTTGACATCCTGTCTGCCCGCAATCAGGTCAGAACAGGGCAGCTATAGAGCCTTGAATAGCTTTTCCATGCACGCCAGCCCATTCGCTCGAAAAGATTGACCATGTTTCCCACCATGCACGCAAGAGCCTCAATGCATTTACCGGTAACGCCAGAGGGAGAGGGTGTTGTGCCTCTTCCAGGTCTTCCTCCTGCCGGCGGTGGTCTTATTGTATCCGTGTCCCTTGCCAAGACCACGGCTCTTCTTGCCGGTAGCGGTGAGGCCACGGCTCTCGCGGTGCTTGTGAACGGGGTTGACGATCCAGTTGATGCGGGCATCGCGGCGGATGGCCTTGTGGGAGGGGTCAACGAGGATGACTTCGTAGTACTTGTACGTAGAGTCCTGGTTGATCCAGTAGGAGTTCAGGACGCGCAAGTTGGCACAGCGGCGGCCGACACGCTCCTCGGCGGTCGACTTGAGAGAACGCTGGTACTTGAGCTGGTTGATACCCTGGTTGGTGGGCTTGCCTGTTATTGAGTTAGGAGAGCCTCTTCGACTTCAGTTGACGGTTCACATACCATAGGTGGCACCCCTGGAACATTTGTTAGCAATTGTCCAAGTCATGTTCGGCCTCTAGTTGTACGTACTTGGGAGCGGGCCTCTTGCGACCTCCACGGCGGACACGGACACGGTAGATAACGTAGCCCTGCTTGGCCTTGTAACCGAGACGGCGGGCCTTGTCGGGGCGCGACGGGCGGCTGGCACGGTGGATGACCTTGAGTTGGCGAAGCTATTGATGCACTCTCAGCTATGTTCAACGAGCAACATCAATTGAGACCAGGGGGTCTCATTAAAAAGCAGTTCATACCTCCCAGCACTGTCAAAAGTTAGCGAAATTCTTCGAAAACCACCACGAATCGATACGTACGCGAACGCGCATCAAGAAGCGCATCATGTCCGACTGCTTCTTCTTTTGAAGCTCCTCGACATACTTGAGGGCACCCATCTTGGCTGATTGTACTGTTGTGTTAGTAGGTCGGCGGGGTGGGTGTGTCGATTGAAGTTCGTCGAGCGAAGCGAAGCGCAAAATCGTTGTGTGGGAGCTGACTAAGCTTGGCGCGACAGGGATATGCCAGCCGCCGCGATAGTGGAGCTAGCGACAAGCGACGCAGCATGAAAGAACACGAGGAATCCGACAAACATGTGGCGGTATTTTATTTGAATTCATTTGAGTTTGCAGGAAACAGTGTGTGCGAGCCCGTACTACGCTTCCCCTTACCATGTTCTCGCTAGATCGTATGAAAAGACATCGCTCGTCTCGCTATGCAGAACACCTGCTACCATCTTTCCCACTCCCTCCTCTGTGCATCGTAAATGTACCGTCGTTTTCAATAACAGTCCTTGGGGACGCCTTTGACCATGCGCTTGATTCCTCTCTCTGCGTATTTCAGTCCTTGCAAGAGCTCCATGTTCAACTCGTCCTGCACACCAATTCCCTTCTCTTCTCCCTCCGTCTCCTCAACTAGTGTCTCTTGACCTGGGGCCTTAGCACCCAAGACCTTCTTGACACGCTTCACCGCCGTCTTGTGACCCAGTCTGAGCAGCCTATCCTCCCTCCCGATGTCTTGCACCCACTTCTCCGTAACTGTGTTCATGTGGTCCCCGCCCATTTTTGCAATCGTCGCCTCAAGACCGGCGTATTCGAATAACATGCTCCGGCGTGCCGCATCCACCCTGAGTGCCGAATGGTAGATGCTGTTGCAGGCGATCCTGGTGGTTTCGAAGGTCATCGGCTCGCGTGAAGTCGTTTTGTTGGGCTTTGTGAGCGCTTTGGCGATCACGGCAGACATCTCGCTCTGGCGGTGGACATCGCGTCTCTCACTGCACCCATTGCAATCGTTAACCCCGACATGAATCATGAAGCTCTTTCCGAAACTTTTCACTCACGCTTGCTCAAGTCGCCGCTGAAGCAGCGTGTTCAGGGCGCGCCTGTCCTCTGCAACCTTCTTCCGAACCTGGTGTACCTCTTTCTCGTCCCCCTTTGGTTTTGCCAGTAGAGACATCACTGCTTGGACTTCTCTGCCGTTGCTGTTAATGGTACTTCTTGCTAGAGCGTTGCCACTTCACATACTGGCTTCCCGTAGTCGGTTGCTCTTGGTCTGTCGCGCGCTTTGTCTTGCGTACACGCTGCATGCCGGTCACCAACCTAGGTACACTGTTGAGTGGTGTCCACTTGTTCAGATCATCAAGGCTGTTTTGGGTGTCGCGGGCGGGCGCAGGTACGGCAAGTCCCATTCAGTGCCAGACAAAGATGGAAGGCACGACGGAACGTACCGCATATCACTTTTGATGTTCCGCTTCATGATGGCACCGACGATGTAAATTCAGTACCGCCGGAAATTAACACCAGATCCGTCGGTCCCTTGTATTGGCCCAGGATGCAAAATATAATGATTGGTGATACCAAGTAAGCGTGGCTACGCTACTCCAGCATGTCTTCTACAGAGTTGGAGGAATTTATCCCCAGGTCTTTGCGTATTATCCCAAGATCTACGATGCCCAAGCTCAAGACACAGCCACACGTGCATGCATGGAAACCTAGTAACCATTTCCCCGCGATGCGATCAAGCATCTCCTCGAAATTCCCGAAGACCGAACTTACTGCAAGATAACTCAAGCTCCACAGCACACATGTTGAACTCACATTGACACGTGATTGCATTTGATTCTGCCCCTCAATCTAGATACACTGTTTCCCTGCGAAGGCACGAAACGTCTCCTTAGGTGTTCGCAGTTCCAAGCCACTGCACGGTGTCCCAGGCTTCATAGTACACTGCCCGATTTCAGAGAGTTATAAGCACTGATACCCATCGACACACTCATATGCGTTCGGAACATCTCCGCACGCTCTAAGTCCCACCTCACTGCGAATTGTCTCAGGATTCACGATGCAATGTCCATCCTCATACATTCGCAAATGCAAACCCGCGTTACTACATGCCTAGTTGTTTTGAGCCTTCCACCAACCCCGTAGTCTCAACTCACTACAAATTACCCTAAGATCCAGAATACATCGTCCAACCTCTCAACATATCAACACCACATCGACATCGACAGAGGCATACATCCCGAGAACCTACTCAAGCTCTACCACCTTCCCTGAACTCCTGGCAAGTTACCTAAGGAGGCCCTGTACCACAAACACATGCATACTGAAGGAAGATAATCATCCTGTCAGCACTTAACGTCTTCACAACTCCACTCAAATTGCCAGATGCAATGGGATCTGTGTTACCCAAGGATAGTATATACAACACCCTGCATCCATAGCAGCATCCCACTATCCCCAAGACATGAACTCCCCTCAAGTTGAACCAGGCTACCTTCTGCCGCACCTAACAGATCTCAGCCCAGGCTGTCATGCTCCACATGGATATCCCTACCAAGTCATACAAGTATCCCTCATCATACACCAGTCAGGTTGTATTAGAACGCCTTTCAAACACCAGTCAAGGCATGCCAGGACCACCTCTCATACACCTACCAATTCACATCAAGACATCCTATCAAGCATCAATCGAGTCATACCATGACATCCTATCACACACCTAACAAAGTCAATCAAGACACATTCACACAGCACGAATCAGGAAACATCGAATGGTGACCAAAGGTCAATTTCTTTTCTAGGAAAAAAAAAGAAACATTTTGCTTTCCCATCCCAGCATGCATGAAGAAGAGAATTTCTTGTCTTCCACGCTACATACCCTAGAGATGAGAAAGATGAACAAGGAAAAGCAAATGCAAGTCAGACCTAAAGCCTTCATAAGTCCTCCATATGCCAGAATGGCAGGCAAGAGGAAATCGCCTTCAGATATGAAACCACCGTCAAATCAAAGCTTCATCAGCCCATATTGTATGCCTCAAACCATGAGGCAGCACTTCAAAACGAAAAGAAAGAGAAGAGAAAACAAACATAAGCACCATACCATGAAGAAAGCCAAGGTCCAGCTAATTGGTGCCAGAACCGCTGTTCGCACCGTTGTTGCCACCGTTGTTGTTGTCAGTGTTTCTAGCAGGGCTTCCGGCTCCACCAAGGTTCAAGCTTGCCATAGCAGCCATCATGTCGGGATCAAAACCGACAAATGGAGCAGCTCCAGTTGCTGAGGAAGGCGGGAAGCCGGCCTGTGCATTGAATGCAGTGCTGTAGGCACTTGCAGCTACCGCAGTCGACGCAGCATACGGATTGTTGGCCGAGGAAGCCGGGTATCCTCCTCGGAAAGAGGCATTGCTGGAAGCCTGGTTGAACGCCGGGGATGCAGAGTACGTCGCAGGCGGAAACCATCCGCCCATGTTCATCGGGCTCCGATCTGCGGTAGCGTTGGGGTCGTACCGGCTGTACATGCCGGCGTTTAAGAACTGCTGGCCCCATTGCTGCATCTGGTAGGGGTTCTGCACGGGGAATCCAGACAGCTGGTGAGAGAAGGGACCGAAGTTGTTCGCGCCGAAGGACCCCTGCGGGTTGGTAGACCGATCGCGGTTTCCTAGAACTGTGTTACTACAATGGAAAGGGATTGGTATCAAGGAATGCACTCACCATACTGCTCGTTGGGGCGGTAAGAGTTGTTCCCGAACAGAGGGCCAACCGACAGAGAGGCGTTCGGGGCGTTATTTGGCACGATAGCGCCAGGACCAATCGCGGAGGGCGGCTTGATTTGCATACCGGCCGGGTTGACAACAGACGCTGGGTTCACAGCGGACATCCATATCCGGATCTTATAGTGCTTGAACAGGTCCGTCACCAAGATCTTGAAGTCCACGTAGGACTCGGCGTAGTAGAAGAATGAGATCTTGTGGTGATCCCACTGGAATTCTGCGTCTAGGATCTCCATCGGCAGGTTATGGTCTAAGGCTTTGTCGGTAGCCATTCGTTTGGCTCGAGCCTCTTCTCCTTCCTTGTCGCGAAGTTGGAGGATCTCATGTGTCTGGGCCAAACGGCGAATCATGCGCGGCTTGTTCTCTGGATCTTGTTGAACGCCCATGCCGGTGAGCTGCGGACGGTTGCCAGTCTTCGGAACCTCGTGTGCGCGGAACAGAGCACCGAGCATAGCATTCTTTGCGGAGGCGCCGGCGACAGAGTACTGCGAGAACATGACCAACCAGCGGAAGTGGTCCTCGTTCGCCTCGTTCTTCAGTCGCTTGGCATCGTCCATGGTCACGTCGGCGTGAGTGACTTGACCAAGGTCGTGGCCACGGTCACCTTCGACGATCACCAGATCACCAACACGAATCTCCAGGCCCGTATTCTCGTAGAGGTAATAGATGTCCGAGCGCGAACACTTGAACTGGACCACGTAGATCCGTCGACCGGGTCGGCCATAGCCGCTTGGGTTGGCGTACGCGTTCGGAGGAGGTGGAGGGTGGTTGACAGTGGGAGCAGGGTGTGCCGCAGATATAGCGGAAGAGTTGATCGTTCGAGCCGCAGGACCAAAGCCGCTGAAGTAATCCAAGGTGCTCCACTTCGGATCGTTCTGTGCTGGGGGAAGGACTGGGAGCACGGTCTCAAGAGGGGATGCCTCTTCCTCTTCCTCCTGTGTATTTCCGAGCGTTGTCTGAGAGAATGTCGAAGCAAGATTGCTGCCATAGTGTGCAATCGAGTGCCGACGGCTCAAAGCGTCTGTGTTGAATCGAGGCACAGAGCCGCCCCAGCCATGGGGTTCATGGCTCTGTGCGAAGTCATCTGCCTGTGCTAGTGTGCCTACGTGCTCGCTGTATCGCCGGGTGAGTGGCATGACGCGGGTATCGTAAGCGGACTCAGCGACGTCGTCTGCGTCGTTCTGGGTCATGCTTCGCATGCTGTGAGAGAGCCGTCGGGCAGGCGGCGCAATGATCGTGACTTGCTTCGTCACCATTGCCTTTGATGGGCGGGTCTCTTGCTGGTAGAAGTCGGGGTGCAGTGGAACACCGTGTTGTGAGCCGTTCGATGAATCAAGCTCGTCGTTCTCGTCTTCGCGGAGTTGACCCAGGCCGACAGCTGTTTCGTTTGTTGCCAGCAGGCTCGGCTTGGACGGCCGGTGTCGCAGAGCTGATCGCAGGTGAGAGGCCGGGTTCCCAATCTCTCCTTGACCGACACTGTATGATTGAGAGCGAACTGCCTTCCGAACAGTGTGCTGGTTCAAGAGGAAGCCGACCGTGTCATCCGTCTCCGATTGAGGCGGCGCACCGAACGGCTTGTCCACAGGACCTTGGGCGGAGGTGGGCGAGGGGAGCACTTCCTTTAGGCGATTGGCCGAGGAAGCAGCGGTGAAGCTGTTTGTATTCCAAAAGGTCGGAGCCCTCGACGGACTGTCTAATGACAGGGATGGTGTCCCCGGCTGCGAGCCCAGTGACACGGAAGGTAGCGAGTTCTTTCGGTTCGGGAGGTCCTGGGCCATCCACGAGGGACGGCGCGCCGTTGGGAATGGAGCACCAGTTGGTCGAGTGGGCGGAGGGGCGACGACCTCGTGGTCGTCATCGCTCGAGGCGAGGACGTCACTGTCCGGTGTAGGCCGTCGCATTTGCAATTTAGCCTTGTCGAAAGGCGAGCCACCGACAGTAAGACTGTTCTTAAATGGGGTTGAAGCCATCTTGTCGAGTTATCTGGCCTAGTTAGAGTGTGACAAAGACTCGGACTGAAGGCGGAAAACGCATACCTTAGCCGTCTTACGATTCCTAGGAATATTGTCTATTCACGTCCACGACTTGTTCACTGTAGGAGGTATAGGCCGCACGCTGTGTTCGTTCGAAGGAATGATAGGTGGATGTTGGTAAGAGGTAAAGGCTACTTGGGTCTATGTCGCCAAGTAATGTTCACCTATGAAGAGGAAATGTTAGCCTACGAACATAGAAATCGAAGGTGCAGCGGCCGAATCATGCTGAAAATTTGTGACGTGGCAAGTAAGGGTACTGCGACGGACGCTTGATAGACTATGCGCACGTCTGCAATTGTTTGCGGTTGCTCGGCGCGAGCCGAGGGACCGCAGCGTCGCAATCTCGAAGTGGCATGGCAAGACGCTATTTAGAGGAGATACTTACAGGGTCTTGCAGCTTAGGCAGTGTACTCGTGCGGTCTCGAAGTCAGTTTTGGACAGAGCTGATGTTGTACAGATTGCCGGAAAATGGCAGAGATGGTAAAGAGGCTCTGCCAAGGAGCTGGTGTAGGTCGAGGCGGCTTTCGCCTGACGTTTCTGACGCTTTGCGAGAGATTTGCACTCTGCTCTTCTCTTTTCCTGAAGTCAATGTAAGCAAGTTGTCGGAAAAGGAGCGGGGTAGGTGGATGGGGGAAGGAGCGGTCGGCGCCGGCGACGTGCTCGAGCGGCGAAAGTTGCAGTAGCTCAAAGCCTGTTGAGGGGTCCGAATAGTAGGATGAGTGTAAACAATTGCGTGCTGGTACAGCCGCTGTTTGGGGTAGAGACGTTGGTGCACTTACCTGAGCTTGTTGGGGCTTGGAGCTGTTCGCAAAGCCAGGCGGCGGCAAGGCGGTCGCTTTGGTAGACGAGAGCTTGCGAGTAGAGGACGCGCCAACAGTGGTGAGCTTCCTATGTTGCAAGAGGTGTGTCAAAGCGAGAGGGAGAGCGTCACCCAAAGCTCAGCTGCTGTGAGCTGCAAAGCAGGCCGTGCTGGACGTTGCCGACGAGCCACGAGAGCTGCAAGAGCAATTGTCGAAGCGGCGCTGCCAGGCGGAGAGCAGTAGAACCAGTAGGAGTGGGAGGTTGTATCGAAGAAGAAGGTGTAATAGTGGGTGTAGATGAGAAAGAGCTGTGGTGGGTGGAGGGGGAGGAGAAGGGAGAGAGGAAGCTTCCAAGGCGGGGCTTTATACACGTAGGCAGCGGTAGCGCGCAGAACGCCAGTGTGTTTGACTCTCACTTGGAGGCTCCGGCCGTGCGTGCTCGTGATGGTCTGGAGGCAGATGCAGCGGTCTGCGGTAGGCTTTAGGAATTACTGTTGTTTACTACGGCTTAGCCAGGTGTGCATCGGAGATCTGACCTCGAGTTGGAAACAGGAAAGCTCTTGCCGAGTGTTTGTGGGAAAGGAGACTGGCGAGACGTGTTGGCTGTCGAAGGGGTTGCATCGTGAGCTTGCAGGGCTCCGTCAACAGACCTACCCCTTCTCACCCAACAACGCCGCACACCGCAACTTGCTCATGCCGAATCAGGATGCTGTAACGCATACTCATGTTGCACAAATGCATGTATGCCAATTTGCATCGCAAACGCCTCGCAGCATGTTCGCCAACCCCAGCCGGCCGTAACGCTGCTGCGTGGACCCGATCCTCGGCCTCGACCGTACTCGCCCGAGTTGCGACAGCATCCCACGAACCCCGAGCCTCCATTGCTTAGGGGAAGGAGAGGGAGGAGGGCACAGACAAGACGGGAATCGAGGGAGTGCGGAAGGGTCGCGGAGATGAAAAGAAGGTGGGAGCATACCTTGTGTACAGGAACAGAAATTACCGTGGCGGCAGCGAAGTCGTGACAATGGAACCTTTCTATTGGGTCACCGGCTTTTAATCCTGCGGCTCTGTCAACATCCACTCCTACGAACTCGGCCTGCATCTCCACGGGTCGGCGGGGTGACCGACGGGGCTTCTCGCACAAAGGCTGTGATCTGCCATGCGGGGCGGATAGAAGGCTGGACATACCCGACAGTCTATCTCGGTGACAAATATACTTCTTGAAAATAATTTTGTATCCGGAAAATAACTGACGCGAATAGTGAGCCTCAATTGCCATCCATTCAGGAAGAGCCGCTTGCTCGGGGCGTTGAGCGTACCTCAGAATGTAAACCAGAAACACCAAGCTCTTGATCCAGTCTATCCCTACTCTTGAAGATCGCGCAAAAGAATCGTGCAAAAAATGGACGGTTTATACTATGGCATCAGTCGTCGCATGGAAGTATACAGGCCGTTCGTCCAGGAGGAAGCCTCAGACAAGAAGAAGTGTGGGGATGCCACGGTTCCACCTGCTGAGCTCGGCCTCGTAGTGTGCAAGCCAGTCGTCGAGCTATAGTACGCGCGCCTACTGTCTCAAGCGCATCGTCGCTCTGGTCTCCGAGCGACTGATGGAGGAGGCCGCAATGCTGGCGGCAGTGATGCGACACAAACACCTGAGGGGTTTCCAGTTTCCTTTCAGGGACGGTGGTTCGACACTGTTCAAACGCGAAGATCACACGAGTGCCGTCGGCGAAGACACGTGAGATTCCTCTTGGTCAGGTAGGATAGGCGTCGACAGCAGCTAGCTTACGAAGGAGGAGGGGCAGACGAAGGACTCTCAGCTGCACAAGTCAAAGGCCTCGAGACAGCGCGCGCATCACAGAGGTGGGAAGACCAGAACGCGCACCCCCAACGCCTTTGAGGCTTCCTGCAGGCAGGCGGCCGGGCCAAGGATCAGGGGCTTTGGGTGGCAGATGCGCAAAATGCGGAGACGACCAACCCAACTGCAGGCTAGCCCTTGTATAATTGGGGACGAACTGCTGCAAATTGCCTGCTGCCGTTCGGGGGTAGCGAGACGAACCAGGAAGGATGGCAGCAAATCATCGGCCCCCTCATGCGCATCGTGACATCCTTCCTCTTCGCCTTCTCCACCTCATCAAAATGCCGCCGCCGTGAGACTCGTGCCCTAGCGGCGTGCCGGGATGTGGGATGCGCTGTGCCCTCACACCCTAGGGTTTCGAGGCAGGCCCCTCTTTTTTCGTCTGGACTCGGTTGGGCCCGGCGGCGACCGTGCCCCATTGCATTCCTCTTTGAACATCGAAAGCTTTATGCACGCCATCCTCCTTCGCTTCAAGCGCCATCGCACCCCGCCCGGCCTCTGTCATCAAGATGGGGCACGCCATCAGGAGACCCAGCTCGCAGTGGACAACGGAGATCACGCGCCCATTGATACGCTCGCACGAACTCCCTAGAACCCTGGTGCCTCATCGAAGGCCATTGAAGAGGGACTGAAGCTTCGGTCTCTGTGCTTCTTGTGACTCTCCGTGTCGTGGCAGTCGCGTCCAACATTTGGAGCAACGATGTCGACAGCTGTACCTGAAGCTAAACCGAACGCTGCTGCACGCGACGACGTAGGCAGCTGTTCGCAGGTTTGCTCCCGAGAGACCCAGCGCTGCGTTTCGCTGTCATGCACAAGAGGACTGCTTCCCATGTTGATCATTCTAGCTAGGAATGGTGCTGCTTGACCCCGCATTTTCATGCAAAGCTTGAGCTCCCCGTCCAAGCCCCTCGGGGAACACCAGCCATGCCACTAGAGGTGGCACCAGGCGAACCCTGGATGCACTATAGTTTCCGTGCCTCCTTGCAGCGGATGTGAAAGGTCCGCATACGGGCCCGGCCGAGCTGTAAGAGCAAGGTGATTGTGAAGAAACCGTCTGGAGCTTTCGAGGACGTCGCGGCTACCTTGATACCCCGACTATGTATTCAAGCAGCCGTTCTGGATCCTTCTCTTTCTAGGTTTAGCGACCACGGCTCGGTGCTGTGCCTCGTCCTGTTTACAGCGCGTCTTGGATCGAGACACGGGTTGTTCGGTTAGGTTTACGGAGGCCGATGTTCTGTGCCGCTTCCCAGTCTTGGCTGCACATCGGCCTCTTGCTGCGCTTCTTCGGTACCTTTTGGACATCTCTTTCGGCGGATGCTGGACCCGTCGCTGCCCTGGTGCTGGTCGCTTCGGTATCAGCGCAGTTCCCTGTATCTTGTTCAAGCGGGTCAGCTTTTTCGTAGGAGGAACTCCGACCCGGAAGCGCGCTTTAGACCAGAGAGGTTTCGAGCCGTGAGGCAGCAAAAGAGCTTGGATGCATTGACAACGAGCGCACGGTCGAGGCTCACGGTTCAATCGTTCGCGCCTAAAGTTGAAGCTCCTGCCATTTAATGCGCTGTGAGCTCGGGCGCTGTGTTGTCTTGCCCGTGTGCGAAGTGGAGCTCAGGGCTATGGCATCCGGCGGCGGCGTCGTGCCTGCATGATCGCGAGGGACTTGCTGTGCAGGTGCGGTGGAGGTTGAGGCAGTCGGGTGGGTGGTGATAGAGGCGAGGCAGCAGGTCCACGCGATTGCCAACACGGACGAGGACATTTCAACATCTGGCCACACCAACACAACCCCTGAGTGCATTTCCTCTTACCCTAAGAAGGAGAATCTTGATTAGAATGTGCTCAGGGGTAATGCACATGTCTGGTTTCCTTGTGACTCACTTTGGGACTAGAGGGAGGACTTTCAAAGCAACGTTATTACCGCGTCCCAGGGTAGCAGCCCGCCATTTTCCTTCACTCTCAAGGACGAGCCTTTATGCTACGCTTTTCCATCACCTGTGCTTGCAGGGTGATAATCAATCGCAGTCCTTTCCTTCCTAGCAGCCCTATTCATCTTTAGGGTGCTGGCCATTCTCTGCTAGTCCGTTTGGCACTGTCAAGGTGTCCGGGACCACCCCATGACGAGCAGGGCATTGATTTTTGGCTCCGCCACTTGCTCAGCATACTCGACTACTCCACCTAAACGCCAGCTTGGTCAGAGAGCTTTGTATCGACGCACAGGGCCCTGCATCGTCTCCTTTGTTCACACCAGAGCGCCGCGGCTGGCAACTCTGCTCACCCCGCCAAAAACCCTACCGGCTCCTCGTCAATCGCCGCAACTTTCGTGGCCACCTCGCGCCGTTCCTCCCACCAGCACCACTTCTTGCTACCACGCGCACCGCTGGCTCCTCCGTCTCTGTATGCAGGCGTGAAGCAGCGATGTTAACACCCTCGCAAGCCTCGGCACCTCCCTCCGCGATCCCTCCCCTATTGCTAGCTCTCCGACCGCTACGAACGAAGGCCACAGCCTTACAAGCCTTTCAGTAACTCCCAAAGCTACCGAAGAGACGGCGGAACCCCCGTGAGCTTTGTGCGCGAGCATCGCGTCTTTGACACCCACAGACCTTCGCCGAGTCCCGATATCGGCCCCATTATGGCGCTTCAATCCATAAAACCACTCGGGACACCTGTAGCAATCTCTCAGCGCTGCGGGGATAGCTAGGAATTGAGGCACCGCAGCGCTTATCCAGGTGTCAGGCTATGTCCTGCCTGGGTCATAGCTTACATTCGAGCGAAGCGCAAGCATGGTGGCCATACAGGTACAGAATGGCACGAGGGCCTTTGCAGTCAGGGTCTAAAGGAGCATATACCAGGAGCCATCACGGTAAGGAATGACTATTACTAACGCGCTGATAATAGGACTGCATGATGATTCTACTTTCAGCAGCAACGCGAGGCACAGCCTTTCGGGAGGACGATCGCACACAACCGACTGCAGCGACTTCGAAGCATTGTACGCTCACAAATCCTCGCGAGTTGTCTAATTCATCAAACTCGATGCTGATGTACGGAACGCATCGCCCAGTCCCCGCTCATCACATAGCCGCTCCATACATGTATTCGTTTTGTAAGGCCTCGCTCTGCGCTCAAACATGTCACCAGCCGTTCTACTACAAGGTTCTAAGAGCTCACTCTTGGTATTCGCAACCATGCGGGTGTAATTTGGCGTCGCATGCCACATTGCATTGACTATTACCCGACCTTCGGAACACGACCAAGAGAAGCGGCCGACACTGGAGAGCAAAGAAGTCGGAGCGGGTAGCAGCACTGCTCACCGCTCGCTTCCTATGCTTACCAATGCCTTCACTGGTGCTCGTGATAAGCAGCTATGTCTTCCCACGTGGCGAAGAAGATGAGAGGGGAGCCAGTTGATCGACCGGCGTCACCCACCGAGACACACTTCTTCCCGAAGCCTACCGACTGCACGACACCCTCTCGAAGGCTCATCAATAGCTTGGGAGGGTGGTCAATGTCCACACATGGTACAATGTCGAAGATGAATGTGCCGTGGATCCTCCTATTGCGGTAGGATGGGCCTGCGGCATCCCAGCTTTAAAAGTCGCTCAGACCGAGACTCTTGTCTTTGCAATACAGATACGGTTGGGATATTCCATAGTAACAATGAGAGTGCTGATTGTACATTGTGATTACGTCTGCCATGCTCTGCGACCGCGACTCTGCGTTGTCGTCGATGTTCAACCAACGCAACAATATGACGGAGATCATCCTGCGTCTTGTAGGCTTTGATGCTGACCTAGGAGAGTAGAAATGCCGCCAGGAGTATCAAGTCGATGTAGCGCCGTAAATACAGAACGCTGAAGTTGGAACGTGGCGATCGGCCTGTCAAGCTGCACGACGCGTCTTGTTGCAGCGGTGGAGCAGTTGAAAAGCACATCAGCGAAGTCAACACGCAGAGGCTACAGCACGATGCTCGTTAAGAGGGCAAAGAGAGGTACAAAACACAGCGATCAAGTGAATACCACGCCACCCCTGCTCACATCGCGGCGATCCGCAGATCCGGGGGGTCGGTGTTCGCTCTGGTGAGAGGAACGAAGGCTCGACCACAGCACTTGTCGTCATGTCAGCCAGTCAGAACGGCAGTCTAGACGTCCCGAAGACGGATGCGCGTTACGTCGTTCGGCCTCCTCGGAAGATTTGGCCGCTGGTCAATTCTGTTGGTGCTGACGGTTCTTCCTGAACAGCTGATCCCTGCCCGGCTGTTGCACTACCGTCCTGTTGCCGAATCAACCGGCCGTCACTGCCACAGCTGCCATAGAAACGCCACTGGAGCCAATCACCACGCGCACGAGCATGTCAACACTGCCCATCGCAGCATGCTCATCTCATAAGACGCCAGAGCGTCGCTGCACTGGATTGACCTGCACTCGCACCTGGAAATCGTGACTCTCTGCATCTCGCACCACCAGCTGCCATCCCGTGAAGAAGTCAAAGCAGTGGGTCTAGCGCCTGGTAAGTCCCGATCCGGCAAGACCGGTGTCTGTGGGCGGGCGATTCGTTGGACCCTTCGCACTATGTGCGCGGCGGTGGTGACATCACAAGGCGATGACGATGAACCGCAACGAGCCGCGACGTCTGACATTGACGCACTGCATCCGCTGACCCTTATTATATTCCGCAGGCACTCTCCACCACGTCAATTCTTCGCACAAAGCTCATCTTCCTGCCCCGGCCTCCACACCTGCCTTGTTCGCCTTCTGACAAGCCTGCTAGCCAGTTTATTTGTTCGCGCTCCATCCGTATTCGACGAGCATACTTTAGCGGCGAATTCTTCATCGAAACTTCACATCTACAACTATGGTTTCCAAAGCTCTGAACATCGGACTGCGGTCCTGGCAGGTTCGTCTTCGCCTGTTTCCGTGCATGCGCATTGACTTACAGCAAACAGTTGCTCTGCTCGGTCATCATTATGGCCCTCATCGGTAACATGATCGCCACAGCCTACAGCGGCAACTCGGCAATGGTCAACTACGACATGTTTGTAGCAGTGTTCGGATTGCTGTCGCTGCTGTATCTGCTGCCGACATCGTTCCTGGACAGCTACAGCATGCCTCTCGTCAACATGGGGCTTGACGCGCTCAACGTCATCTTCTGGTTCTGCGCCGCCGTCGCCACTGCCGCATATCTTCATGTGCACAGCTGCAGCAACAGGGTACGTTCAGTCAACACCCATTTCATTCACTACTCGTCAGCTCCACCACCGTCATCCAACATGAACCTGTGTTGCGAGACCCAACGCTAACCAACCACAGGCTTACACCACCACCAACCACATCACCAACGGCAGCCCCAACACCGAGAAGCGCTGCCGCGAAGCCCAAGCCTCGACCGCCTTCTTCTGGTTCGGCTGGGCCGCGTGGGTCGCAACTCTGGCCTTCAGCATCATGAACGGCCGCTCCTCTGGCGCGAACCTCCGCGGCGGCATCCGCCGCGGGCCCGCCATGAGCCAGGTCTAGGAGCCTTGGTGGTGCGGCAGCATCCAAAGCTGGGAAAAGAGCTGGAATACTCGGCCAGAGACTAAGATAGGGGACCCTTGCAGTGCGCCGGGGGCGTAATGGCTTGTCTTGATGGCAACGAAGGTATTGCGTATTTGTGTCATATAGCTATGTACTGATGTGATGACTACGGTATCGGATGGAATGGAATTGGAATTCGGATGGGCATCTTCGGCTGCGAGACCAGCGCGATGGCTCGGATATGATACACCAGGGATTGTCTGCTTCGGCGTTTGAGCTTATTGCTTTGAACGGCAATACTAATAATAAATCACGTTACATGTTTAATGCGATTTTCACTCTTTGAGTCTGCTACGAAAGAGGCATTGCCGCACCCTGGCACTTCAAATGCGTGACGAAGTCTTCCGACGAGGTACTGACAGTATCCATTCTACCCATGTACACGTTGCTATTCAACTCGGACGCAAAACCAGATGTATCCGTGCAGGGTATTTACTGTTTAGCTATCTACCTAAGCCCGCAATGATGGACATAGTCTCGAATTAGCAAGGAGCCAGTAGGACGTATGTGCTCTGGGAAAGAAGAGCAGTGGGAGCTTACCCTATGCCGATGCTGCCCCCTCAATGCGTCCCCTCTGCCTCTCGCCGTCGCTGTTGTACACGACTATCTGCCGCCCGCTCACCTCCCCTCGGCCCGCTTCACCAACTCCTCATCCAAGCCCACCGGGTCCCAAGTGCTCTTGTCCTTCTTGTTCTGGGCGAAGACGTTGTCGCCCTGGAAGTGCACCACGATGCCGCCTGCGCCGACGGCACTTGCTGCGATGCGGAAGAGCGCCATGCCCGTTGTTTCGTCCTTCTTCCGCAGCGGCATGAGCAGCAGGTCCTGCTCTGCGCACCAGGAGTCGACGTAGTCCTTGAACGAGACATCTTCGGCTTCTTGGGGGACAGGCTCGGGTTTCTTGGACCGCGCGGGCTGCGGCGTCACGGGTGCAGGGGCGACGCGCTCGAGTTCGACGTTGGGGAGTGGGAGGTCCTCCATGATGGTGTCCTTGTCGCCGTTGAGATCGAGCAGGTCAAGCGCGGCGTTGATGAGATTGTACGCCTGGATCCAGTCACTCTCCAGATCCGCAATGTACTCGCCCAGCGTCTCGTCTTTCCACCACTGCACCCATGTGCCGATCTCGGCGTACTGCGCTTCCGCATAGCTAGACCACGAGTGCAGCACGCTGAAGAAGTTGGGGAAGAACGCCGAGTGCAGCAGCTCTGCGATGACTTTGGACGAGAAGAGGGGCTTCCACGCCATGACGGCGGACACGACGTCGAGTTTCTGGTCGGCGGGGTCGATCTCGAGACTGCGCAGGTGCTCTGCTAGCCTGGGAAGAAGATGCTTGACAAGCATGTGGTCTACGGGGCCGGGGAAGGCTTTCTTCCAGAGTTGTATGCCTGGTATCACGCCCCTGTGCATCGGCCAGATCTCCAGCACGGTGCGCAGCTTGCCTTTGCATGTCGTGAAGATGTCCGGGTAGTGTGGCAAGAAATCGAATATCCACTGGGGAAGAGGCGTCTCTCTGTGTTTGATGGCTTTGCGCACGTTCCACGAGTCTATGGCAGCTGAGCATCGGAGCTTAATCTGCTTGCTGATCCTCGTTTTGATGAATGCGGGCAGGACTGGGAACCACGTGTCGATAGTCCGTAGGAAAGATGATGCGGAAGGTGAATCGGGCTGGAAGCTGTGGACCATGGCGGTCTGAAGGTGTGAGAACCATGATAACATCAGGGTCTCGTAGGGCGTTGTAGATCGCCGACTGAGTTGCTCGTTCCGAGGATAGACGGGCGCCAGAACGACACGGCCAACGTCGCGTGAAGGAATTGTAGAGTTCCCTGAGGATGGCTCTCCCACACTCAAGTCCTCCAGGCTCCTTGCAAGATCCTCCAGCGTGTCCGTGGCTGGATCCCAGCCTACAATGCGCTTCTCAAAGGTGGGTCTTATCACCGCAATGGCTTCCTTCTCAAAACTGCGCGAGGGGTAAGCCTTGCGCAGGTTCTTGAGTCCTTCAATCAACTCCGGCCATTTCTTCGAAGGCAGCTCTGCTATCCGTGAACGGATATCCTCCAGCTCTGCGACGTCGCGCTCCAGTGCTTTGAGCTCGGCTTCCAGGCGTTCAGTCTCCAGTTGGATGTTCTGAGCATCCGAGTCAACCGCTTCGGCCGCATCCGCAAATGCGGCGAGTTCTCGTTGTACTTTTCCAGCAAGGCTCGTTTGGAACACGGGCTGCTCGCCGCGCAGACTGAGGGACGATGTCTTGACTTGTGTTCCTGTCGCATCGACGATGCTCTGTAGCTGGCGCGGCACTTCGAAGCCAGCAGCCTTCAAATCGTAGATGGTCTTCTTCGGCCGCGGCGTAGAGCTCGGGGTCGACGTGCCTGTGCCCATGCCGCCTCCAACCTTGCGCCTCTTGCGCCGCTGCCGCTCCTCCTCGCTCGAGTCCACGTAAACTTCGCCCCTCTCCTCGGCATCTTTCTTGGCCCTCCGCCTCGCCTCTTTCTTCTGTTGCTCGCTCAGCTCGCTGACAGCGCCGACTCCTCCCTTGGTATTACGCAGCTTCACCTCGATGGGCGCAGCGATGCCGTCCCCCGACGCGCCCAAGCCCTCGCCTTTCTTCCAGCCCATTTTCCCCATGAGCTTGGCTCCCAGGCCGGAGAAGTGGCCTTCGGCGCCATTGCTGGCGGGCTTCTTCGTCTGGCGGAAGCTCTGCCTGAAAGACCGCTTATTCGGCTGTTGCTCCTCGTCCTCCATCGTGCTCTGGCGCTGTGGGCTGCGTAGAGACGTTTGTGGTTCTCAGTGGTGGAGATGAGAGTGCGCGTTCGTCAAGGCAGGCCCAGTGTTCGGGGTCGCAGCGAGGGCGCGCGGTCCCGTGTAGTATCGGACGTGTGGTTGAGAGCGGGTCACAGCGCAGTCGATTGCGCGCCGGTACAGGAAAGTAGGGCGCGGTCGGATCCGCGCAGCAGGCAGGCGGCGGGGTGGCGTCACGTTCAAAGTCACGATGCAGTCACGATGTGCGAGGCATCAGTCGCGAATGGACGGCCCAGGACGCTAGCGAAAACGATGCCAAGTTTCGGGAGGACGGCCGGGGGACCCCAGCAAGCCAGTTGCTTCTCTATTCTTGGAGCATAGCAATGGTGCTATTGAGCATCAACATTCCCCTATCCTGCAATACTGCACACATTGGGCGGGTTTCCGCCTATTGAAAAGCCATGGCCACCTCGCCACCCACCACGACTGCGCTGGCGCACCCCGTCCGCGCTGCGTCGCCCGACCTCCAGCACCCAACGCCCGACCTCCAGTCACTCCAGGGGGCCTACGTCGGCAACATCGAACGCCTGGAGGAGCACGCAGAGCGCATGAGCGAGAAGGGCTCTGATCTGGGAGAAGAGATACGGAAATTGCATCAAGAGCAGAAATTGTCCGACAGCCGCCGATCATCCCTCCTATCCGCTTTTGTGGCTGAGGAGCCCATCCGACGCATTGATACGAGGAGCCGCGGCGCGTCCGTCAGCTCTTTCACCAACTCGATCGTCGACGTCAACGGTGCTGCGCGCTGGGGAGGATACTCGCCCGGCGGCTACCTGGCCTCACCCACGGGCTCACTCCGGTCCAGCTCCTCGCAACCCGCCCTGCAGCGCCAGCGGTCCAACTCGAAAGCATCCCGCCTGGACCAGATCATGCGCGTCGACGAAGAGGAGGAGACAATGGAGCGGATCGAGGAGCATCCAGGCTCGCCGCCGCCTCGCCGGGACAGCGACTCGCAGCGTCAACAATCGCCGCCCCTCACACGGCCTCGTTCTGTCTCGTCCTTCACGCGACAGTACGACGAAATGGCGCAGCAGCTCCAGCAAGAGCTCCGTCACAGTGTCATCCTCGCCGACTCCTACGAGCACCAACAGCAGAATGCTTACGAAGACCGGGACCTGCCCGATCGTCCTCCCACGGCCGCCTCGACCGACACCACCCACAAACTGCGTACACTGTGGCAGGATTTTGATGGTACACATTGTCCAGATGCGGTGCCGGAGGACGAGCCTATGAACTTTGGGGGCAACGGGAGCCGAGACTCTTCCCTGCTGAAGCCAGCGCCGGGGCCTCTGCCTCAAGGAGCACCTCCCCCGGACGACGGCATGGTCTACTACCCAGCGCCTGTGCCGCGGATGCTCAACCTGCCCCAGCGACTGTCTAAAGTCCCAAACACAAACGTGCAAGCAAGGCGACGCACCCAGCTCCTGGAGTCAATGCAAAACGAGAATCGGAAATCTGCACCGTGGCTGTCTGAGAATGGCCCATCACCGACATCTCCAAAGGCGAACAGGAAAAGCAGAAACTTGGCCAATCTTCCTCCTCAGCTACGGGCAAGTGCATACTTCGATGCTCCTGCACCTGCCCAGGAATTTGAAGTGAAGGGTGAATCTGCCCAAGATACGCTGAACAACATCCTTGAAGCGTCTGCACACGCTCCCGTGTCCGCTTTCACGGATCATCCGTATGCTGGGCATGTTGGTAACGAGGTCTATGGACAAGAAAAGAAGAAGCATCAACGGACGGGCTCGAAGGCGAACGAGCTCGATAAGATTGAGTCACGCAAGAGTCGAAGCTCTTTGAATCTGTTGGACACGCGGCGAAATTCACATGGTGACCCGCTGAACAAGCTGAAGAAACGCAATAGCTCGGCGGATCTCAACCTGTTGACCGTGCGCGCTACGGAAAGCCGAATGAGCTTGGGCGATGAGCTCGAAGACCACGATCCTGATGCTAGAGGCCCTGATCCGAACGACGAGCATGCGGTACACTCCGTTGACGGCGACCGTGAACATTCTGAAGATGACGAGGAAGAGGAAGAAGAGGAAGAACCGGAGGAGCAGTACTTTGGTGCCCCGACGACGCTGCTTGCTGAGCTTCAGATGCGCAAAGCTCAACAGAAGACACGCAATCTCACGGCAGCAACAGCTTTCCCGAACGGCATGCATGCTACCTTGTTGGAGCTTGACGCTGTCGCGGAGATTGAGAAAAAGAAGCGACTGAAAAAGAAGGTCAATCTTGCTTGGGAGGCGCAAGCTCCTCCAGAAGAAGACGCAGATTCGGATGAAGATGTTCCCCTCGGAATGTTGTATCCTGGACGTGATGGCCTAGCCAACCAACGAAAGGGCGCAGCTACAAAGGATGACTGGGATCGACCGATAGGCTTGATAGCACAGCGTGAGATAGAGCAGAATGAGCCTCTCAGCCAGCGAAAATCTCGACTATATGGCAACAACCGAGACACAAAGCTCATGGATCCAACAAGACGCAACACGCAGTTTACAGAGCTCAATCGTTCCAGCCAGCATCTCGACGTCCCAACGTCCACGACGCCTCAGCCTGAATCGGAAGAGGACGAAGGCGAAACTCTTGCACAGCGCATTCGTCGCCTAAAAGACCAGCAGGCTCTTGATGAAGCCGTTGTTGACGTACGAAAGAGTACCGTAAGCCATGATTTCGCGACTGAAATGATGAGCCAGTTCGGCATCAACGAAGAAGAGAAGCCTAACCCAGCAGCATCCCCTGCGAACGACGGCGAGGAAGAAACCCTGGGTCAAAGACGAGCGCGTCTGCAAGCGGAAGCCCTCGCCAGAGGTGATGCCAATCCTCATGGCAGCCGACCTCCTCTCCGAGCCTCCATGTCGATGGCTGATGTGCTTGGGGCGCACCCAATTGACCCGAACAACTCGGCACGCAAGGTTTCAGACGAACAACTCCTCTCCTCCCTCCCACAGGGCAGCCTGCTTGCCAAAAATGCAATCAAGCAAGAGCGTCGTCGCGTATCACGAATGGACCTAAATCAGCGCAGCTCTACATATAACCTCGAGCAGCCACTCCTGGGTGAAGGTGTCGGCAGGGCAACACAAGACCAGCCCATTGGTGCAAACATTCAAGCCTACAAGGATAGGATGGCGGGCGTGAACCTTGCTACGCCGATGACTGCGCCCGCGTTGTCTGGTAATCCCATGACGAACGCTTCCATGTCCTCCGTCAATCTGCTCGGAGGGCAGCGCAACTCGTACTTCCCGCAGGCGCAATCGCAGCAGCCGATGATGGGGATGGGCGGTTACGGCATGATGCCGCAACAGATGATGGGCATGCAAATGAACATGGCGGGTATGCCTATGGGCGGCATGCAAGGAATGGGATATCCACAGATGGGCCCAATGGGTATGGCTGGCATGAGGCAGTCGTCCATGATCAACCTGCCGACGATGCCAATGAGCGGTATGAACATGAACATGGGGATGATGCGGCCCGGTATGGGCATGCAGCAGAACATGGGCCCCATGATGGTGGAGCCACCAATGGATCCACGACAGAGGGATGCCATTGATCGGTGGAGGTCTTCCGTCATGCATTGAGCATTCACTTCGTCTTCTTTCTTAGGAGTATTTTATGGTCGTTGCATTTAGCGTTCTGATTTTTGGCACTAGCATAGCATCGCATGGCGCTTCTACAGAGTATACACACGGTTCGGATGGTAATATCGTCATGGGAAAAGGCATCGGTAATGTTAAGGCATTTTGGATTGCAGCGTATAGCTTGTAATAATGTAATAATGTCACCAAAGGCACTCTGCTGCCTCGTGGGCTATTGAACTCCTCATTGTGACATATGTTGTATTTGTGGCGCTCTTGGTACTGATGCCAATCAACCAAAATGAACCTCCCAAGGATGTCAGTATAAATAGCATGAGCGGTCCGTGTCCAATTCGATGCTTTGGTTCCGCGTCTGGTCTTGGGAGCCGTTGTGGTAAATTGGGCATGCCAATACTTCCTCTCTCTCAATGATCAGATAATGCGCAAGGACGACCAACAGGAGAATGTGAACCGAGCGTGATCGTTAGTATCAGGACAATGGGGAGTATCTCAATGCATTGGCCGTTCAAGTCCAATAGTCCAAGCTCCCAACCCTGCTATTTCCGCATGTAGTCCACCTGGGCATCAAGCAAGCAAAGTCCGCTATCATCACCTGCGATGCGACCGAGTCAGTTTCGCAGAACATGTCCGTCTTCACAGCATCTCATATACATCATTCGCTCCGACTTCACAACCTAAAAGATCAGGCACACCGATCCATTTCCTCGGTCGACCAATATGGGTTCGCAGTCAGCGCCCTCCGCCGAAGCTACACAAGAACTATACTTATCTTACCAGTGGCGACACAGTGCTCATGCATTAGTGCGCCCCCACACGGTGCATGAACCCGCAGCACGCTTTCTGAAGTATAACGTGACTCCCCAGGTGTGACGAGCCTCGCCCGATGTCGCGACCGGACGACCGAGCACCCAGGCGGTCTGGAACCCGAGTCAGCATAATCACCTCGGAGCGTCCTCTCAGGTGCCATGCCAGGGCTGGTGGCTTGGAGGGTGTGGGTTGATTGGCAACCACGGCGCCAGAGGAAACATGGCACCAGCGAGTAGGATCGTGGAGAGACGGCTGCAGGGTTCTCTTCGCATAAGAAAGGAAGGGAAGGGCAAGTTCCGCTCTGTGCTGTCTCGGCTAGCTCGCGTAGATCCGCGTGAGGCGAATCGTGCGTCGCAGACGGGCCTTCGTGTTGGGGTGCTGTTTCTTGCGGGAGAGCGTTTCGCGGGGCGAGGAAACATTGTTTCTGCGCTCTCGACAGCGCTGCTGCTGCACTCCACGTCAATATTCTGCATCTCGGAAGCCATTAAATTGGAGCTGGGCACCGACTGCGTGGCCAGGCGGCTCGCCAATTCAGACCTTGTTCCTCTGTGGGTTGGACGCGCATGAGCTGCCCCCGCCCGGCGCTTACAGGGGTGCAGTGAATGGTCGCGCAACGAAACACTGGGCCAATCAGCGCCGGTACCTCGCATCCCCAGCCATCACACCCCTCCCCTCGCAGCGACCCGTCCATCCACAGCCCAGATATACATACAGCCGCCCGCACATCTTTACAGGCACCATGTCGAACGCTGTTACACTTTGCATTTCACCCGGCCCCTCCTGTGTGTCGCAGATTAGCACATTTGCGGCGCACATTGATCTGCCCTCACCCGCCTTAAGGGTCGACTCTCAGGGCCGGGACTGGAGTTAAAACGACGATGCGACGGGCTCTCCTCCCACCCGCACTCCTGCTTTTGCTTGTTGATTTTGTACACGCCGCTCCTTACAACTTTCTTGACAACTACCGCGACCCCACGCCCTCGCCAGAGGACGGCCCCCCAGCTTCGGCGAAAGCCTCGCGAGATAAGAATCTCCTGCCCGCGCAAATCTGTGCCATTGTCGGTGCCTACGCCGTCACTGTTCTCATCTGGGGCCTATTGCTTGTCACAGTCGGAAGAAAAATGAGGAGGAGAACAGAAAACTCACCCAAGACGCTCGAGCTCGAGCTCGTCACGAAGCGTCGGGACGCCTCACTGCGGAGTCCTACCTCGCCTATAGGCTCTGCTAGGAGTGTTTCCAGCTGGAGGAAGATCTTCAAGAAAGAGAAGGACATTGAGAACGGGGACGCGCCTGAGAGTCCTGTTGCGATCAGTCCAGTGATCCATAGCCCTGGCTCGTTCGACCAGAGAGTGATTGAGGAGAACAAGGCACGCGCCCAGGCCGAGATGGAGCGTCTCTACGCCGCTGTCATGGACCAC
Source organism: Paraphaeosphaeria sporulosa (assembly GCF_001642045.1). NCBI lineage: Eukaryota > Fungi > Ascomycota > Dothideomycetes > Pleosporales > Didymosphaeriaceae > Paraphaeosphaeria > Paraphaeosphaeria sporulosa. Next base: position 2,150,554 of record NW_017253360.1, on the reverse strand, counting down.
GACAGGAAGAAGTCCATCACCTCGCAAGCAAGCCTCGAATCCAGCGAGCCACAGCCACACTCCCGCCGTCCATCGGCCATCAATACCACCATGCCATCACACTCCAACCCCTCCTCCCCGGTAAAGGCCATCTACCCACCAGGCTTCTCCAACGGTCCAACCACCGCTCCTTTGCCACGCGAGCGCCCCTCATCCCCCCGCAGCATCCTCTCCAAGAAATCCACCTCCTCCAGCAAACGCGGTTTCAACCTCAAAAACCTCCGCATCTCAGGCCCCATCCAAAAATACCCCGGCGAATTCGCTGACGACGAACGCACCCCCCTCTCCCCGCGCTACTACCACAACCCTGGTGCGCCGCCATCACCACCCACACAAGCAAATTCACCCACCACACCGGCGGATCTTGAGGAAGCCTACGAGCACCTCGACACCGTCCAGCCTCTCCCACATCCGGCCCCTCAGCGCCAAAACTCGTCAAACGCGCCCTCCCCCACCACCGCGCCGGCGCCGCGCACCAATCCCACCGTCTCCTTCACCCGCTCCGCAACATCCTCGCAGAACTCGCTCCCCCTCCGCGGCTACGCCGAGCCCCTCAAGTCGCCAGACCTCCGGACCACGGTGCTGAACCGGCGCACCGACCACCTCAGCATGAATACGCCCAAGACGGGTGTGCCCTACACGCCGTACAGCCCGTACATGCCATTCACGCCCGTCACGCCCGTCACGCCGCATCTGGTGACGAAGAAGGAGCGCAAGGCGGCGAAGAAGTGGGATGGGCGGAAGCAGCCGGATAGGGGCGACTTGGTGCAGAGTCCCAAGGATATCTTTGGAGATGCGTGGTAGCGAGGGGTGAGGTCGTGATTCGATTCTTGACGTATATTACATATTACCATTAGGCTTTGTTGGCACGATGGGATGGGCTGGGATGACGACGATTACGACCTTTATACCATTTGTGCTTTGTATTTAGCTGGGTCCGGACTGTACAGCGGGTTGCTTTCGCTAGCAGGGGGTGGATGGAGAAGAGGGGCGCATGGATTCCTTGCGCCCGGCGTCGACGCATTAATCAAACAAGTCATGACCACTTTGTGCTCCTCGATCCTTCTTTGACGGTAAAATGGTTGATGATGTGACTACGTTCAATCATGATCGCTCGTGCATTGCTGCAGGTCGCTGCGAGCTGTGGAAATCTCAAACTCAAGCCGCCGTTTTCCATATGCCAGACGTAACCTCGGGCTCCGCAGCGCCCCTAGAGATACGGCCCATCCCACGCATCCCTCTTGATCTTCATCAGATTGCTCTGCTTGTGCGGAAAGCTGATCTCCCTCTCCTTGTAGAACCCCACGTCCATGAGGTATTGCGCCAGCCTGTTCTCGTCAGTATACACTTCACACACGCTGTCAATGCTGCTCACTTCTCATTATCCACCCTCGGCTCCAGCACCACGCTCTCCGTCCGCAAATCGGCCAAAAAGCAATAATGCACCAACGCACTCAGCCACACCTTGACGCGATGCGGCCCCCGAAACTCCTGCTCGCCAACCAAACAATGGATCCCCCGGTCGTAGTTCCCCACGTTCTCCATGTAGCGCCCCAACTTGTCCTCTTTGACCCAGTAGATCTCAAAGTAGCCAAACGGCCGGCCGTCCCAGCATCCGATCACGGGGAAAGAATGTTTGGACTTGAGGCCGGCTTGGAGGAACTTGAGCTGGTGCTCTTCGGGCCCGGATTCGCCCCAGAAGTAGGACACGCGCGGCTCGTTCATCCACTTGTGGAGATACTCTGGGTCGGACAAGTTGAGGTTCAGGGAGGAGACGGTGGGGACGTGGGAGTCGGAGGCCGGGAGGGGCGTGTTGCGGTGCGGTGTAGGTGTGTGGCTTGCCACTGGTCCGCGATGTCTGAGTGCTTTGTTCGATACGGAGGCGACGCGGAAGGAGAGATATTGCGACAAGCTGGGTACGTATCTTGTGTAGAAGATCTCGCCCTGCCTAGGGGGTTTCGGTCTCAGTGGATGCCGCACGTTGTTTGTGAAGACGAACTGCGGTGGGGGAGGCGGATAGTACGTTGGCAGGTGGGAAGTCGAGTGGAAGGGGCCTGGGCCGGCCGGCGACCAGAGACCTTGCGAGACGGCATCGAGCTGGACTTCTTTTCGCGGTTCGGAGTCTGCGCCGGAGACGGGACTACCAGGCCGCGACGGGTAGGGCGAGCCGGCGGGAAAGGGCGATTGTGCCATGGGCGAGAGCGTGAAGAGGTATATGCGGGGGTCTAGCTGCCAGAAAGACCTGCGGCTGACGAACATGCGCGTCCATCCCTCGGGGCTGCCCTCCTCTTGCGCAGTGCCCACGCTGCTGTCTTCGCTGGTTATGAGGCCCATGCGCTCGAGTTTGGGCAGTACGACTTTGCCCTTGAAGATGCCCTCCCTGTTGACGTTGATGCGCCACTCGCCTTCTGGCCTTCCAGGCTCGGGGGTATTTATCGAATCCTTGGTCGTAATATGTAGGCTCGGTTCTGGCTGGTGGAAGTACCAGTACAAGGTTGCCCACAGCATCATGGCGATCTGGCGCGTCGGGGAGGTGGCGGGCTTGAAGTCGCTGCTCGAGGGATTCGATATCGACGAGATGTAGAGGTGGTCGCCGTGTAACGTGGGTTTCCTGTACCGATGCGTTCGTTTTGGAGGCACGCGCGCATCGTCGTTGGAGCTGTCATCGTGGTTGTCTTCCTCGTCCAAGTCCCCATCCTCCGAGTTCAGGACTACGGTCCAGCCAGCTGGGAACGGGGAATGGTGGTTTGTTAGATCATTGCTCTTGAAGAACAGCCCACCGAACACGGGCGTTATGCTGAGGGTCTGGCCGTTGGGAAGGTGGACACTTGCGGCGGGGGCAGAGTTCCAAGAATTCCTGGACGCCATTGCGGGGTATACTGATCAAAGGAAGAAGACAGAATGGTCGACAGCCTTATTGGTAGCACGTAAACGGTGTGTCCGTGTTTGTCGACATGTACCTGAGCGATGTAGGGATCAGGTTACATGGCGTGAGCACGAGCGACCGGGATGCACAACAGATCGTGAAGCAAAGCCAACAAGGCACGAGACAGACAAACTGACGCCTGACGTGGTGTAGTCGAGGGTCCGCGCCCGCTTACAGGACTGCGGGGCGCCACAGCAGCAACTACCAGCAAGCATCAAAGCCACGCGCGGCAGACTCTTTTGTTGCCCCAACGTCTCCTGCAGTGACAACAGCCTCCCTCTGATAGGCCTTCGGATGTGTTCTACCTCTCACGTGGCAATGGCTGCGCGATTGGCTGGCGGACCCGGCGCAAAGCTTCCGGAAGCTCGGAGCTCGGAGGTCTTGGGATGACGAAAGAGTGGTTATGATTGTCTTAGCGGATGAGGCCAGAGCTCCACCCAAGCTCCTCTCCAACGTCTCCAGCACGCTCCGCTCCTCCATCGCCCCAATTGACACCCTCGCACCGACCAATTGACTATTCAGCATGAACTCGACACTCCTTCGCACCACCGCCGTCCGCTCGGCCCTGCGCGCCGCCGCGCCCTCGTCTGCTGCCCGCGCTGGCATCGCCGGCACCACCTTCGTACGCGGAAAGGCTACGCTGCCCGATCTTGCCTGTACAGCCGTCCCACCCACACGCCATGCGCACCCTCACTGACCCGCGATACCAGACGACTACGGCGCGCTCGAGCCCGCCATCAGCGGCAAGATCATGGAGCTCCACCACAAGAACCACCACAACACCTACGTGACCTCGTTCAACAACTTCAGCGAGCAGATCGCCGAGGCCAAGCAGAAGAACGACATCGCCGCGCAGATCGCCCTGCAGCCCCTCATCAACTTCCACGGCGGCGGCCACATCAACCACACCCTCTTCTGGGAGAACCTCGCGCCGACTTCCCAGGGCGGCGGCGAGCCCCCGACTGGCGCCCTCGCCGGCGCCATCAACGACAGCTACGGCAGCCTCGACGCCTTCAAGGAGAAGTTCAACGCGGCGCTCGCGGGCATCCAGGGTAGCGGGTGGGCCTGGCTCGTCCAGGACACACAGACGGGCAAGGTCGGCATCAAGACGTATGCGAACCAGGACCCGGTCGTGGGACAGTTCCGTCCCATCCTGGGCGTGGATGCCTGGGAGCACGCGTACTACCTGCAGTACCAGAACCGCAAGGCCGAGTACTTCAAGGCCATCTGGGACGTCATCAACTGGAAGGCCGCCGAGAAGCGCCTCAAGTAAGTGCCCGACGTAATGTAGCATAGTGTAAGCGAAATATCACTGCAATTTGATCATCAAGCCGCGTGCTCTCGAAATGCAAAGTCCCTTGCGGGTATGTATTAGCCGATAGCAATAGTATCAAACTCCACCATGCCAAACACCTGGAATCCATGCATGCAGTCAGAAAACGCCTATGCAATCCAGATACCGCCGCTCAAGTGCTACAATGCAGAAAGGAAAGGTATGCAACTCCATCGTAAGAACCGTGAGACGCGCCACACAAGCGAACCCTATGTCTTCCTCCCTCTCCGCCGTGGCAATCCCGTCGTTGTCACAGGCATCTCCATCTTTGCGGGTATGACCACAGATGGCATCGGGATGCTTTTCCTGGGCGCAGGCGCCGCGATACTCTTGCCTTGATTCTCCTTCCCTTCTCCTAAAGCCGAAGAAGAGAGCTGAGGCAGCTTTACTTTCCTGGGCGTTGCCAGTCTGCTCTTACGCTCCTTCATCGACGACACTTTCGTGGGGTCGATGCCGACGGGAGCGATATCTAGCATGGGGAGCTTCGACTCTACAGGTGCAGGTGTGGATGTGGTGTCTGTGCTTGCCACGGCCATCTTCCTAATCCTGCTGGTCTTCGGCTTGGACATCCGCTGCTTCTCTTCCAGCTCTTCTTTGTCGGCCATCATGGCGTCTGGAAGCAATGATGCAGGCGTGAGCAGCCCCTTGCCAGGCGTACCGTTCCTGGGGCCTAAATTCCTGACCTTGCGCACCTTGGGTGTCGCGTCCTTGTCAAACTTAGGCACCTTCACTCTGGTAGGCTTTGCGACTGGGGCAGCTGTGCTCAGCTCGTCGGGCGTAGCAAGAGACTCTGCGTCAGCGAGGGCGTCAGCGATAGCCTGTGGGTTCTCTTGGAAGTAAGCCAGCTGGGAGTCCCAGCGGACGTATTTCTTTCCAGGCACCCGAACTATGGCCTCGGTCGATTCTGCGGTGCCTTTGGCTTCAGTAATGCGAGCCTCACTCAAAAGCTTCAAGAGGCGGACGTTGACGGCCACGCCGCCTTGCTTGTTCTTGCGTGTGTTGGATCGAGTGAGCAAACTCAGCTCTTGTGCGTCGGTTTTCTTGAGGACGACCGGGTCGCCGCCGTCACGCTTCACGGATATCTTTGGCGGACCGGATGGAATCGATGAGGGCGCTGGAAGACGCGATGTACGCGCTCGCGATGAGCGTCTCGATATACCTCCCGCTTTGGAGTTATCGGCGTCTTCCGCCTTTGTCTCCGCCGGGGTTGAGCCTTTGCCTGGGGATAAGGGGACAGTAGACTCCAGGTCCAAGGTGAGTGTTTGAGATAGGTTCAGCGTCGTGTCATTATCGAACTTTGAAGGGGAGTTTGGATCTTTGTCTTCGAGTGCCTTGCGAGGAGATGCGAGGGCGTGGCGTATGACATCTGAATCGCGGCGGTTCTGCAGAGATTCGCGTCGAGCAATGGTCTCAGCCTTGTTCGCTTTGCTGGCTGCTGCTCGAGAAAGGAAGTCCTTCAGTAGGGCAGTATCATCGTCGAAAGCGAACGTCATGGTAGTATCTTCTGGTCCGCTTGCTGTTCGTGGTGGCGGCGAAGGTGATCGCAGTTTCCGTGGTGTCGGTTCCCTAGACGAATCTACGGGTCCAAACTGAAGGCCTGACGCGATATCGTCCACACCATTATCTACCGTTAGAGACGGCCTGTGTGAGTCTTCCTGATTTGCAACATCTTCAGTATCTCCAAGCGCGCAGCTGTCTAAACGAGATGGCTGCTCTAATTGCATGTCTCGCTGTATGTTCATCTGCAAGGATGCCTCCGTAAAATTCTCGTCCAGGTCTTCATCTTGGCCATCAAAGTCAAAATCCGCAGAGTCAGCTTCAGAAGTTTGAGGAGACCAAGGGGCAGTCGTGTCGATCTCTAGGGAATCGTCTATGCGATCAGCTGGCTCTTCGGCATCAGGCTCTTGGGGAAGTGCCGGATACGCAACCCCTCCAGCAGCAACCTCGCTGTCTCCTCCCGTAACGTCCCGAGCGACGGGCTCTGCCTCTGTAGCCGTGTCTTCGTCCATTGCATCTTCTGCAGGCTGGACCGAGACAGGGTGTTCATCGGTTTCTCGGTCGACGACTTCCTCACATAATTTGTCTTCCTCAATAGGAACAGCGGCACCATCTTCAGAAGCGGACACAGTGGGTACATCGGGATAACTCAGAGTTTCTAACGGAGTTGCGTCTTCGAAAGACACATCGTGGGAAGCCTGGAAGAGCCGCGTGAGAGTGACGTCTTGTTCGAGATGTTCGGTATGGGCATCGTCCACAATCGAAGCAGAAGTGTCGTCCATAGCCTCTGCGTACGAGACCTTTTCGTCATCATCGAGGAGGAATGTAAATGTAGCTCTGCGGCCTTCACCCTCAGGCAGTAACACCATCTCTTGTGCTTCTGCCCTCACACTATCAACGGTCATTTCTGAGAAGCTGTCATTGCCAAGGTCCGTGGTTGTCGTGTCTTGCTCGTCGTCGTTGTCGTCTTCAACTTCCGGTGAGGTTTCCGCTCCTACAACCTTTTTCCCTTCATGCTTGGTTAGTGCAGCCCCGACTTCTCGGACAGGGTACCTACTTGGTAGCACGCTTTTCCGACGGTCCCAGCGGGTTGCCTTAAAAGCGCGTGATTGACCGAAGCGCGAAGCCGCCGACTTTTCTATAGCCTTAGGGCTCATGCGCTGCTGTCGCTTGACAGCTCTTGCCCGTGTATCGTCTTCCGGATCGTATCTCGAAGTTGCGTCGGATGTGCGCGATCGCGTGCCGTACTTGCGCCAGATTTCCTTCTTCTTCCCGTTCCCGGCTGTCTTAACCTCCTGTTTACGATCCCAGGCTCGCGGTAGCCTCTGTATGGGTAGCGACTTCGGGTCGAGGAAAGCAGCGTCGGATTCGTCCCATGTTTGCGCAAAGGCCGGCGCGTTCTTATGCGATGAAGTGGCCATCGAGGCCATGCTTGATGGTTGTTGCGAGGAAGATATAGCAATGCAAACTAATGGTGCAGAAGATGCGCGCATGAGAAAGAACAATCCGCAAATCGCGGCGGTGACGGCGTCGTGTGTGCGCTGGCAGGCAACGAGAGCTCGAAGCCATAACAAACACACCAAAGCGGATTAGTGCTGAAGCGGCCCCTGCTAGCTCCTGCACTAAGCCGCCGCGGGGATTGATTCCCAAGGTTTTCGGCTGCAACACCAGACTCCAGCATCTCGAGATTTCCCACGCCCGGTGCTGCCCGTTCCACTGCGATAGCGTGCCTGCCGATCCTCCATCGCGATCCAACATGGTCCCGAAACCGCAAAATGTCACGATCCAGTCGGCTACGCACCGTCCGCTGCCGCCGCTCCCTAAGCTCCGCGTTAGACGACCGAACAAGCCCGAGACAAACCCCTGCCTAGGCATCATGTCTTCAGTCCTGGGTACGTAGCACCCGGCCCCGTATGTTGTGCTGGCGGACAATGGTAGCGAAGGATGCGCTGGACGCGGGAAACAGGACAAGAGAGGATCCAGGGACAGTGTGCTGACTGGAGAACAGGATGTTGGGCATCGTCAGGTCAAGCGGCTGCTGCTCAAGGCTGCGCACAGCTGGAGCAAAAGTTACGGCAGTGTATGGATGCGCCAGTAAGTCTTGCGCGTTCATGTTTACGAGATGGAAGAGGGCTAACAACCGCAGCGCGACACCAACCCAAAGAAGAACAACATCAACTACCATCTCTCGCGCATGTACCCAAACATCGTCGGTCCTCACAAGCGGAAGTGAGACGCACTCGCCACACATCCGCTACGTCTCAAAGACTTGTATATCATATGTACATCGCGTCACATGGTGCGACGTGGAACTATCGCACAATTAGCGTGCACGCATGGGAGGAGTCTACTATACTTTGGATCAACACGGCGTTCTGGTGGAAATACCTTTGTAGGATGCACTGTGTAAAGAGTTGGCTGTTTGCAGACGCCCTGTATTTTTATCCATGCATAACTTATCATCTTTTGGCCCCAGCACTCACAAGACGCATGAACACTGACCCGGCAGGTTGGCGGCCCCTTCACCGATATTGCAAAATGTATTGTCGCGGCGTTGTTGTAACAAAATCAATTACGACGGCACCCAGAAAGATGGCACTGAATCATGCGAGGTCAAGACGTGCATCCGAGAGAATTCCGCATCGATTCGGTGCTTTTTCCTAGAACCGATTTTTCCGGCTACAAATGTGAAATGGGCCGAGTGGCCTCGTATATCTCCCCTCGCTTGGGGTTAGGCGTGACCTCTGTCGCATTGTAGTGCGATCTGTCGAGGCCCAGTCTCGCGGACCCAATGCCCATGTCCATTATATCCTTCTGCCACGGATGCTACGCAGGACTTTTTGCACAAGAAGAGAAACAAGAATGCCGTCATGTCAGTCCAGATGCTCCTCTGGATCGATCGAAGGGATGATATCGCGAGGCAAGACTTCCGATGCACCTACGAAGGGATCCCAACCACTCGTTAAAGTAGCGACACCAGAGCTATATTTGTGCACCCCCAAGACCTCTCCTGCCCATGACTGGTCAGCGATGCTAAGCCAAATGCACTCAGCCGCAGCCTCCCCTCCAAACACATCATTCCTTCGCCCACCTTCAACCCTGCACCCACGCAGCTCACGGCAATTCTCTAGCCTGAGCCGGCGGATGAGGGAGCAAGGCAACGTGATGCTCCGTCCCATTCGTCCCTCGCTGACCGCAAACCAACACGCTTTACCTGACGTAGCAACACGTAGCTTAAGCTTACCCGCATGACCCTAGCACTCACCACCATGCCACAACGGTGCTCATTCGATCGACAGGGCAGCGCAGTGCGCCATGGCGTGCAGGCGACGTCAAATATCGTGGGCTCGCGCACGGTGAGCCGCTCAGCCTTCCTGTGCTTAAAACTGCTGTGCCCGCCTTTCCTTCGTGTCGGTTTTCGCTCTCGCCTTATTTCCCACAGCCGCGACTACGCGCCGGCCATCCCCACCTTCCGCACCGTGCACACCATGACAGCCTGACTTTGGATGTTTACGACACCTACGTTCTCGGATGGAATTTGAAACAGATGTGGAAACACGCCTTACTGTGCGCCATCTTGGCCCCGGGAGCAGTGGTGAAAGCTGCCATCTTTACTGTGCCGAAACCCACCTTGGTCTCGCCGGCAGTTGATGGGTGGAATCCGGCCCCCACAAAGGCTCCACGTTTCGGTGTGATCGAACTCTTGAGGCGCGACGATGAGCCGTGGCAAACCTTTGCACGGGCCGGAACTTGTGGGTTCTTTGACGGCATTCAGAGTGCGCATTTTTTCTATCAAAGTTGAGATGTAAATGCTAATAGTGCAACAGCATCAGCTTTCACCTGCCGTCAATCTAAATACCAATGCGCGACCAACACATTGTACGGCAACCATGGATGCTGTGACCCCTACCAGCCTGCCTCATCATGTACGCTCTACACGACATGCTTGCCCAAAACCCTCTTGTCGAAAAGCTGCGATCGCGACTGTTCATCCAATGACTACATCGCAAAATGCAGTCTCACTGCGAACCCTGAGTGCTATGAATTCCACTTCGTGTATACTACCGCCGGACGTACCACGACTATGAAAGAATGGGGATGCACAGACTCAGCGACTACAGGGGAAATACCACTCACATGGAGCGGTTACAGTGTTCCTGGTAGCGGCGACTCTTCCACATCATCCTCGTTGTCAACATCGCCTACAACCTCTCCCACACCAACCGAAACACCGCAACAGGTGGCCAAGGGCGATGGCAAGCCAAACAACACTCCGGCCATCATTGGCGGCGTGCTGGGCGGCCTCATCATCGTTGGCGCCCTTGTTTTTGCCATCGTCTTTCTCGTCCTGCGTGATCGCCGCCGCAAGCGCGAAGCGCAGCTCGCCCAACAACCACAACAACACCAAGACTGGGCCGCTCCACCGCCCACACCCGGAATGTCAGAAGTACAATACAACGCCGATGGCTTCATCGGCTGCAACGTCTACGGCGAAGAACCGCGCGTCAGCACGACCGAAGACCCGCCTAAAAACTGGAAGGCGTGGAACGGAGTCAGCAGAGACAAGAAGGTGCCGCAGGACAGGGTGACGAGCTGCGGGGAGCAAGGGATGTATGGGGCCGTGGAGGCGGAGGGGAGGATGGTGCATGAGGCGCCTTCGTAACAGTACTGTCGCTACAGATGTTGGGGCTGGCTAAAAGCACGGTTGAAGGTTTGATTGGTCTTTTCTTGTTTATGATTTTTTTGGGGGGCTTTTTGCATTGCATTGCGATTAGGAAGCCACGCATATGGGCTGGCGTGCACTCGTTCTTGGAATATACCCCGATGGATGGAAGGATGGAATATCAGCAGATACACGTATCTTAGTAGTATGATGAGAAATCAATAGTTTCGTCATTACGAGCGTGTTCAGTCTTTGGCAACACGTCAGTGTGAAAAAGTAGACTAAAGAATCGCTTTTCCAAGGTTGTTATCTGTATCTGTTGCATCTTGCCACAAAACAGGCCGCGCACGCATCGCGATTCTACGCATTCCAGTCTCCCCAACACTTCGTCGCGCCGTACCTCTTCCACCCTATAACGATACTCATCCCACTCCACCAACCACTCACCTTTGCTGTCTTCCTCGTGTTTTCAGCCGCCTACGCGTTTATTACCTCCCACTCCAAGCCGTCGAGCTCTTCGACATCCACCTCAACGAAGTCATTCTCCAGGCTACCCTGATGTGGAGGAGAAGAGAGCGGGATATCCGTGAAACCTCTAGCAGGTGGGAACGTAACTCGTGGAGAAGGGGGACCGTAGAGATCCAGGTTGGCATCGTCAGCTGCCGCTGCAGTCGGTGCGGGATCGAGACACAGCGGCTTCGGCACTGCCATCATGTCCGTGGGGTGGAAGTGTGCCCTTTTGCAGGGGTGATGGTCGCTTTTCGGCCTCCTGGGCTGGTCATCGTTTGGGTGAGAGAGGAAATGGTCTTTGTTCAACATGGTATGAGTGGACTCGGCTCCCGTGTCTTTGAAGAAGGGAAGGTATGCCTTGTTGTTCTGATCATCTTGGGCATGGGATTTGACAGAGGCCAGCGCGTCAGTGGCCAACATTCTACCATTGAGAAATTGTTCGTGGAGTTCTTGCATCTTGCGGGCCCGGTCTACTTCTTCGATCGTACGGATGGCTGTAGCATCTCTAGTTGTGCTGGTGTCTTGAATGGGCTGGCCATAGTTGAGTTTCTGGGTGTGCTTGTGAGACAGAGTGCCTTCGGAGCGATTACCATCGTTCGTTTCAATGCCAGAAACGAATAGCGACTGTTTCGTAGCAAAGAGAACACCGTTATTCGTAGGGTCGGGGGGCATAAATACGGTGTTGACTCGTTCTGCCTGTTGGTTGGAATTGGCGGAGGGAGACGGTCTGATCTCAAGTCGGACAGGCGGCGCTGAAACTCCTCCACCGACATGCGAGATCCTCATATTCTGCATACCTTTTGTGATCTGCTGGAGCTCAGCGGTGGCTTTTCTGTTCGCATGTGCTCTGTTCGCAGCTTCCATTCGAGCAAGCAGACGCCTATGTTCATGATTCCTCCGTTGTCGCGCTTTCAGATCATGAGCTCGCTGATCTACCTCCTTGTGGGCCTGAGTCTGGGTGCACGTCGTCGCATCTGCCATCAGTCCTAGCGTTAAAGCAGAGCTATTAGCTATATTGTTGACGTTAGTTGCACTTGGATCAGAAGACCGTGGAACAGGCGTCACTTCAGTGTGATGATAGTAGTCGGTCCGAACTGAGCTCCCATCATGGGAGTGCTGCTGATCTCTCGGTTTGATATATCGTGTCAGCGTAGGCGCTGACGAAGAAGCAAATGCTTTTGAAACATTTCCTTGGGGATCCCTGAGTGCTCTAGACGCCTCCATGCCGGAAGAGATGGATGTAGAGCGGTGCCCGTCGTCCACCCGTGCATAGTCAGTAACCTGCTTCTCTCCTTCGTGCTCGTTTTTGTAAAGGTCCTCCAGTTTCTGTTGGAATCGCTTCATATCTTTCTGGGTCCAATGTCCTTTTCTGGCCTCCCAATCCTTCTTAGGTGGTGCATGCGCTTCCAGCAATGCTCGGGGTATGTGGCTTGTCGTTTTTTGTACCGCTTCCTGTGTCTTCACTCGCTCGTTCTTCATTGTATGTTGGTTTGGCGTTAAGTAAGGATAGACGCTGGGGCCCGATCGATCGTTCGATCTAGATCTCACTGGATTCGCCTCTATAGTGCTGAAATCCGATTGATGTGTTCGAATAGGACCGGAATTATGCGCGTGCCTCGATCGGCTATGCACTGTAATGGGATTATCTACGACACTGGCGCCTGGACGTCTCCTGTGTATCAGAGCCACCGGTCTTGTCGCCGAGTGGGCGGGGGATGGTGATATAGATGCAGAGACTGTTGAGTCTGCAGGCTCAGGCGGCCACGCTCCTGGCAGGTTCATATCATTGACGCTCATCGGCGAGGAGCTAGAGCACCCAGCAGGTACGGGAACTTTTCGATGGTGGCGGTTTGCCACTGTAAATTCGGACTGGGTTTGCGCTCTGGTGCAAAAAGCGAAGAAGCATATGTTGTTATAAGTTTTTGAGAGTACAGTCATTAGTGACGGCCAATGATGAGGTCGTTTGAACCCATCATGAAGACATGGTTGTTGGGATGATAGCAGGTGTGCCACGTCCAATAACGTGGTACCGTCCAAGCTCTTGGATACAATATATCGTGACCATGACCTACTGACACGCTGTCATAGGTTCTCCCTGGCGGCTGCAATCAAAGCGGTCCAGCTCATGTTCCCTATGTTTAGCTTAAGGACCTCGTCTCTCAACTCTTTCCAAATTTGATGAACTTTGCCTAGCGGTGCTCCAGCCTAAAGATGCAGCGGTGCACTCGATTATGAGTAGGGCGGAACGGTGATTTGCACTGGTTTCGGAGATGTCGATTCCTCACTTTGCTGGTCTTAAATGCAGGTACGTGCAGACGACAAACTTTGGTACAGATAGACATCTCGGCCACTAGTCCGTTTCCCTGCGTTTGTAAGAAGCAAGTCCATTCTATTAATCGACAACGCTGCGCAGTGGATGATGCCCAAAATTGCGGTCGTAGCGCACCCAGTCCCGTCATGAATCGCTCTGCAAGACGCCTGTAAAACTACAATGCCGCAGTTTACCCTATTGTTCGCACTCACAAAAATGCTACAGCGGAGTACAATTTTATGTCAGCTCCTCCGCTAAATAAGAGGGAATCGTAAAACGGCTGCCTGCTGGTGAGTCAAAACAGTCCCCGATGGGCATTCCGGAGTTCAGGATGGAAGTGTGCGTGTGAGGTCCGTGACACTATGGCACGGTCTGCGGGGTTGGATGATCTGAAGCTATCGTGTTGCCAGCTAGCATTGCCTTGGTACCCTCGGGCGTCGCGGAGTAGCGGCCGCGTAAGATCTCCCACTAGACATGCATGAACGCCTTCAAATGCGCAGCCAGATTTGATGATGAGAAAAATGCCGGAACGACGTTAGGTATTGGACTTGATACACGATGGCGATTCCGATCATCTCAGATGTCTCGAGGCCGTTAGTACCTTTCAAGTGTTAGCGGCCGCGACTGTCCGTGCGCGCAATGTTTTGGGCCCACTCGCTCACAACAAATGGCTCGTCAGTGCTCGCACCTTCCCGGTCCTCCACACACCGCAACCACACCGCGACAATCACGCACAACAACCCCCAAGCTTTAGTGCGCCATGCTCAGCTAGTATACTGGACCACAATAACTGTTCCTATCCCGCCTGATACGTTGCAAAACGCGTCTTTCCTGGATTTCACACGCCCGCAGGAAACGACGCGATGGCCGCCGCTCGAAGCAGAGTCCCTGCCATAGGGTCTGCACGCTGGGTCCTCGATGAGAGGAAGCAGGCCGATGACTTGGTCGCACAGGAGGTCGAGGACTTTGGCTTCTCGGTGCGCAATGAGCTTGAATGGCTCAATGAGCACATGGCCGAGATATTTGCACAAAATGGACAGTACGTCGCGCCTGCCCACTCTGTTGGCGCAGTTGCTGACCAGCCCTCAGGAACAAACTGGACGTCTTCAAGACACCCGGAAAACTACGCGGAAAGACACCGCGAACCGCGCGCAAGCAGGCTGTAGAGACGCGCCAGGTACACGCTTGCTCCAATCTGATCCCCGACCACCTCCTGACTTGTCCGCAGCCTCTAGGAAACATTGTTAGTGGCAATGCACAGCGCCGCGCCAGTGCGGCCGAACAGAGCCTCAAGGGCCACCTCAACAAAGGCCCAATCAAATCGCGCTTCAACATCGCAGAAGATGCTGAGAACGTCATACCGGCACGATCGCCAGCGAAGTCGCCCGCTGTTTCACTATTTGCGACCCTAATCAACAAAGACAAGGAGAACCGAGGCAGTTATGGATATCGCAGCCAGCACACATCCCCCGAGCGGCGACCCGCGACGGCGCATTCTACCGCCACATCGCAGTATAGCCAAGTAGCATCGACACAGGGCACCGCCCCTTCTCAAGACGATGATGTGTTTTCTCCACCACAAACACAGTCTACACAGCCCACGCAAGCGACACAGTCCTTTGGACAGTCTTTCGCACCGTCGACACAGGCTTGTGAGGAAGAACGACGTGATACCGGCGACTCGTTCGTATCAGCCAAGGAAGCCTTTGGCAGCAACAGCAACAGCAAGAGCGCTTCTAACGAAGACTTGCGCGCGAGGTACGAGGGGCACGACGCGATGGAGGTCGACGAGACCAGGCTGGATGAGCCAGAGTCCGACGCTCGGGGTGCTGTTTTTCGCCACGATCAGAGTTCAGATGCCGATGATATGGCAATCGACGACATACCTGCGTTCCCAGAGCCACCAAGACGTGTCTCAGAGTCATATAGCATTTCCGCTGACACACACGCCGCGCTTCCTACTGCGAATCAGCACATAGACGTGCCGGAACCGAGAACACTCATGCCACCGGCCGAGATTTTCACTACTTCAGAACGCGCCGAAATCGAGGAAGTACAGCACGATGATACGGTTGTCCACCACGAGGTCGAAGATAACATGGAAATTGATGACGATGTTCGATCGCCTTCCGACTCGTCCAGTCCCGTGAAGCCACTCGTCCGCAAGAGCAGTCTCACGTTTGCATCCTTGCCAGCACGCGAGCCATTGCTTGCAAAGAAAAGCATGGGCAATCGAACATCTCGAACCAGCCATGTTGACCTGAACAAGGCACGGAGCAGCAACTTGGGTCGATTCACCGGCGGCAAAAGCCTTGGTGGCTCTCAATTACCGGCTCCAGAACCTCAGCAAGATGCAATGGATGTGGACGAGGAGCGAGCAGAGCTGCCACGTGAGGAACTGGAAGCGACCAAGCTTCACAACAAAACGTCATCTCAGCGCCTTCTTGAGCGCATCAACATGCTCAAGCAGCAAAATGAGGCACCGAAGCGAATCAGCCAGAATATCCTGGCGTCACAGATGAGTCAAGCAACGAGCTTCTCTACATCACAATTGAAGGAATCGTCGCAACAGTCGCAACCCCCGCAGTCGGCGCAGCCAGTACCCCTATCACAGCCAGCGTATCCTAGCCTTCCTCCTGCAGATCTAGAGCACAGTGAAGACGATGATGACTGGATCTCGCCTATCCGGACTGCTGCCCCGGCACAGAGCCCTAAGCGCCCTCCTTTCAGCAAGAGCCACTCCGAGCAAGCCCGGCCATCTCCTTCTAAGACCAAGCCCAAGCCAATCTGCGTCTCTAACCCTGATCTTCCGGCAGTCGTGGAGTCAACCACCCCGACAGGCTCCCCGACTGGTAAGAAATACATGGATGGCCCTCTCAGCGCGTCCAAGGCTAAGTTCTATTCAGCTCTCCGTGCCGCCAAAGAAAAGATCATTGGTTCAAGCGCCACCAGTGCGCAGGTCAAACTCGATGCACTTGCTCAAAGCCCTGTGCGCCCCACAATCAAGGATCAGCAGTCCAGTGATGATGTTTTCCGCAGCCCACAGCGCACTGAGAAAGCTGGCACATCCATTTTCTCACACTTACGGTCCCCCTCTAAAGAGTCTCTGAAATCTAGCAAGTCGAAGGCAGCCTCCGCGACGTCTAGCAGCCCTGCGAAGGAGGATGGCCGACGAACTCGCAGCTCTACTGAACGAGAGAAGCAGAAGGAAAAAGACATCCGGGAGAAGCAGCGTCTTGACGATAGACTTAAAGAAATGCGTTCGAAAGAACAACTCAAAGCTGCTGCGCATCACCAGAAGACCAAGGCTACGACCACGAAGACGCCATCAGCAATGACCTCGCAACAAAGCCTAAGACAGGTCCCTGCGGCTACCACAAAGACGCCAGTCGCAATTGCCCAGGCTTTGCAATCTCGTCCTCAGCCAGCTCGGGCAAACACTGCTTCTTCTAACGAGACCGACTCGGCAGATGAGATGCCGCCGCCGCCGCCTCCGAAGAGCTTTCTTCCAACGACTGGAACAAAGCTCAGAGAGCCGCGCAAGCCTGAACCAAAGAAGCTTGTCAAGCCCAACAGCAAGGAGACGCTTCCCAAGGCTAAGCCCCAGAAGATTATGGTTTCTCTGCACAACAGTCGTTACGGCCAGGCTCCGCCTACTGCATCCAAGCACGCCGCTTCAGTCCCTGCTCCGTCAACTACCGCTCCGGTTGCAGCGAAGTCAGCTCCTTCTACACAGAGGATGGGTCCGCCTGCCACAAAGCCTACTCATGCCGCACCGCCCCGACCAGCATCATCTCTGTCGACTAAGTCTGGAGCATCTTACAAGACAGCTCCCAAACCAGCGCCTCGCGTCGCGAGGCCACCTGTACAAAAGCCGGCAGAGAAACCCATTGAGAAGCCAAAGGCAGTTCCGGCTACGACGCGTGCAGACCTCGCATCTGCCCGCCCGGTTGCGCGCATGCAAACAATTCAGGACGCCAACCGCATTCAAGTCCCCGTTCCCCCGGTTAATCCAGCTAAGCCTGCGAAGCGACCATTCGAGCAAGACGAGTCTACGCTCCAGCGGCCCCCTAAGCGTCCTTCGACTCAGGCAAAGCTGAACCCTATCACGCCCGCGCATCCGAACTCGCAGTTCGCAAAGGGCAAGATTCCATTTGCCGAGCCCTCTCAGTCAGCGAAGACTCCACAGCCACAATATCCCAATGGCGATGACATCAAGCTGCCAGACATCTTGACCGACTCTGAAGACGAGGACTCGGACAACGACTTCGAGCAGCCCAGCTGGGTGAATACGCCAAATCTACGAGAGTTGTTGACGCAGCAACAACTGGTCGACCCGGAACAGGTGTTCGGTCCGATTGCGCCTCTTAACATGGAGCAAGTTTTTCCGAACAAGGAGAGGCATAAGCGTTTCCGGGAGCGCACAAGCAGTGCCTACTGGGCCAACGACCAGGTCACTGAAGAAGAGAGGCGAAAAGACCGGGAGGCGAAGGAGAGGCTCTTCCGTGAGGGTGCTTGGACTTACAATCCAAGCCCGCGACCGACACCCCAGCCCAACCGTGGCCCGTAGCATGGTGCTGAAGAAGAGGCGATCCGGGAGGTGCGGGAGGCGCGAAAAGCCCAAGAAGCGGAAAGAAAGCGAAGGGTACAGGAGGCGAAAGAGAGGGAGAGAGTACGAGTCCAGGAGGCGGAGAGGCAGGAGAGGCAGAAAGCTCTGGACGCAGAAAGGATGCGGCAAGAACGTGAGGTAATTCAGAGGGAGTACCGCGAGGGAATCCGAATTTACAATCCACGACCAACTGCCCGGCCCAACTATGGACCGTAGTATGGACGACTTGGTTATCGGCGTTGATGCAATCTAGCGCCAAGGCCCGTTTATTCCATTCTCTTGTCTCAAGGCCTTTTTTATTACGGCGTGTTGGAAACAAAGAGCCTATGGCCTACGATGTGCATAGAGGCATTCTGGTTTTCGAAATGGCGTTGTCGTTCATTGAATTTTGTTTTGGGTTGGCGTTCATCGGGTCTGGTCTTGGATTGATGTTTATTAGGTCTGGTTTCGCTTGACCTTCATCGGGTTTGGTATCGAAGTGGCGTTCACCGGGTCTGTCTTAAGCATAGCGAGTGTGCATGCTGTACTATCATGAAGCTTGGCGTTTAGATGGCATGGGAGACTCACGTACAGTGGGCTTGAGCTGTTTTGGTTTTTGATGGTACCATCGGGTACCCTTGGCAATGAAGAAACCTTCGCTTTGTACTCATTGTGCGTTGCAAGTGAAGTGCAGTGGGTCTTTTTGCTCCTTGTCCTGTCCTTTGGATAAGATGATGCGTAATGAGATGCTCACACCATCAATGCACACGCTCATGAACGAACAGCGACATCACCTACGCGTGCGTGAATGCCGCGTTTCACCTCCGACCAATCCTTTGCTCCCATCAGTCCTCAGCTGCGGTACCATGCACCGGAAACGTGAGATATATTATAATGATCTGCTGCAGCCACCGCGGCCAAGGTCAGCTGTGTGTCATACTAGGCTTGATGTGGGCTCAAGCCACGAAGCTTAGGGCTACTAGGGTGGGGATTTGGGGGCTGGGAAAGTCTTGGTATGCGTGACAGGGTAGTGTTTGTGTTGATTTGGAATTGGCAGAGGATTGTACGGGTAAAGGGGAGGAGTAGATCGTGGGTCGGATCATGGAACGTAGGGGAGGGACGATTGTGAACTGATCTTTGGGGCGATCGAGCGTCTGAAGGTAGGCCCGATTTGCATGTCATGCAACCGACCGTCTATGTGTCGAAGGTTTTCTTTGTTAACTGCTCTGTGTCAAGCGACTGGACGAACAAGTAGCCCATGAGACATATCTGTCAGCACTGAAGGGGTGTATAAGATATGGTTGTCGAATTCTACCAATAGTCAGCAGTGGACGATGAGACGGAGACTTGTAGCTGAAAACTTGCATTGACGTATTGATCTTTAGGGTTCCAGAGCTCTTGCACATCAAGCGAGACCGGAGCATATGTGTTAGCAAGCATACCTAAATTTGGATGGAAGAATCTAGTTCAGGTAGTCAGTGTCGTACAGAGTCTCCGACAGTCCGAAGGGGCAAGGATAGTCTAAGATGTTTGCGTGTGACGCATGAAGTAAGAGGATCCGTGCACCTAGTGCATATCGGAGATGGTGTATTATGGATAGTAGCTTATCCACTGCTAGTTTGCTGAGTGGTTCGCCATTAACTACGCTGAATCTTTCCGCTAACTTTTTTGAAAGGAAATCTGTACTGTATGATGTTACACTTGCATAGAGCAGCTATCGTAGTCAACCGCGTTTATGTGTGGAGGTGCGTTCGCTTTCCCAATCCACCCTTTGAGTATGACAATGAAAGGATCCCGTTTTGACTCCGACTTCTAGTGGAACTTAACTTGTTCGGCTCAGCTGAAATTCTTTCCCCACGTCCACCGTGCATATTCCAAACTGCAGCAAGGTTGCCACCGTGCTTTCCCCGGATAGTAAACTCGTAAGCGTGCGCGGTCCAATGAGCCAAGTGTTGAGCTTGAAGCAGCAAAGGCTCGGCTGAGCTGCATGATCAGTATACATCCGCAAGAAGACACCCCCTTCGATGGTGACAAATTCTGCAGTCTAGGGGATATACTGGTAGGACACTGAATAATGACTTGGTTCACTCCATTCTCGCAAAGCGGTGACTTCACAACGAGTGATCGATATTGTCTGCCCGCCAGCTCCGGAACATCGGGTAACGTAGAGCAACAGTGTAGCACCCGGACTTCCGGTTTCGATCTCACCACGGATCAATTCCTCACTTTCAATCCTGCGCCAGATCTTCACCCACAGTATGTATGCCTCCTAGTGAGGTCACTTGGCCAGATGTAGGCGTCAATGCAGATCAAGACAGCAGACCGATGTACTTGTGGTAGCAAGCAGTCGGTGCAACATGCAGTCATTCTATTGGAGTGGCTTCATAGGGCCGAACCATGCACCGCTGTCCGCGTGGCGAGTAATCGCTTATTCAAATAGTTACTCCAACAAGTAGTCTGTCCGCCCCTGGTAGAACCTCTAATCGACAAATAAGTCCGGTGCACACCCTGAGGTCGCCGTCTGGCGGTCAAGCCGTTCGGACCTATGCTTACGCATCACCTCTCATCACAGTTCATTGGCGCAAGATTAATTTAAGCATAAAGCTAATCCCTGTTAGATCTAGTACAGCTGAAGCGTGCATGAACACGGTCCCGGGAAATCGATGCGGCATCCTTCAACGATGCTTCGCGACTTTCCCTGCAGTTTGACCTTTCGCCAGGCAGCGGCGCGTCCGCTTATGTTTCGATGTTATGCTGATTCGTCGTGGAGCCTGTGGTTTGTGTCCACCGCTCACATGTCTTTTGTGTGTGTGAGAGCGCTCACGGACCAAACTCGCAGTTGATCGGATGATTCATCGAGTATCAGACTTCGCATTCGAGCGGCTGAGATGCCGAAAGTGGTCATTGTTAACTAAACCTCCACGAGCCCTGTGCACCGAGTTACCGATGGCCAATAGCACCGATCTTCATGCATCTCCAGGAAGCACATGTCGATGTGCGAAAGGCGCGCTCACGACGAACGCCACTTTCCTGATCCATGCCTACATAGCAAGGCGGTATCAAGGTCAAGTTCGTGGCGGGAGGACCCACTGCGGAGTTTACTTGTGGAATACACATACGCTGCTATTCTTGTCGTTGTTATTCAGCTTTCCAAGAAAAGGTGTTAGCTGGAAATACCACCTTGTTCGGCTAGCCGGCCATCTACGGTGTTCCAGAATCCGGACCTTCATATACAACGGCTCTCCTTGGCGGTCCGCTCCATCGAACTAAAAGAGCCATCGAGCGCGGGTTCTTGCCTTGTTTTCGCACGCTAATACACTGCATTCGATGGTACCATCTGCTGGCGCCATGCTGTCGAACCAGTCTCATACTACACCAAGGCCGTCTAGCAGGAGGGCAAACGAAGACTTTGAGAGGCAGGAGCCGGGAACGAAACCCAAGAAAGTCAACAGCGAGATTAGGAAACAGCAGAACCGAATCGCCTCCAGAAACTACAGTGGGTGATTCGCCAGATTATCAATGAAACTGTGTCTGACAAGCGTTCAGGGGAGAAGCGCAAGAGGAAATTGCAATATCTGCAACAGCTTCTGAGAGACGGGGAATCGCCAGAAGATGCTGCGCAAGCTGTTGAAGAAGCACACCAGGAACGCATGGTCACACCAGAGTACCAGGTTCAGACGCAAGCAGCACCAGCCTTCCCACTCCCATCCAGCGCCCTTTTCCCACCAACAGTAGTAACAAGTGGCAACTCTATGGACTCTATCTTTTCGGCTGCAACAACATCTTATGATCGTCAGTTCGGTCGTCCATCCCAAAATTACACCGCTTGCGAAGGCACCTGGAACAATACGATGTATGGACATACTTCTAACGTCAACATGTCAACTTGGAACGTTCCGATTTGGATGCCCAACGTGGAGTATACACCGTCGGTATCTTCTGGAGCAGAGGACTTGTATACGCCACCACAACAGACGCACAACACCTTCGAGCAGCTTCCGACGCCCCCTCAACAACCTCGCACACCCGACCCGGATTTGTTTGTCCTTGGGTCATACGGACACTGCAGGAGATTCGATAGCCAGCAGACCATGGGAATCTCGAATGTGTGTTTGCCTTCCTCGGCTGCGTCATCTCCATTTCCCTACATGAGATACACGGGCCCGGCGTAATAGCACAATTAAACCCACCAGGAAAACGCTCAATAACAATGTACTGCACATAGATTCCCGAATTGCTCCACCAGCGCGCGCCGAGTCACATGTACCAACAATGTGAGCCCCAGCCGCGGTCTACCTCTCACTAGATTACCCCTTTTTGCAGTACACGTTTGATCGCCATAGCTTGGTATGTGGATACGAAGCCACATTATAGCCGTCCAATCGAGAAAGCCACTATAATCCTCCGCGGAAGAATGGGGGCCAGAATACGTGAACACGAATCGGAGATGACTTGCCGAATGGAGTATTATCAGGACGAAATTCTAGCATAGATCACGCCCAAGAAGCCGAAGGAATGTTGAAGTAATCAAGGAACGCCGTAGGGCTGTGATTGGGCACATATCGGAGGACTTTCATCTCAGATGGAGTTCACGTTTTCGAGCGGCACGAGGTTGCTGTGACACAGTGCCCAATGATCTGCAATTTAGCGGTAGATAGACATGCGTGGAGAATGAGCTAGTGCTTTTGATCCGATGATAAGTTAAGCATGTGTTTCGCCCTTGTGCAGATCCGTTAACTTAAACCTTTGCATCGGGTATGCTGATAACCCCTCATATCACTTGAACTACGACATGTGTGAACATTTACTGTTGCGTCTTTCCCTCTATCCTGGCAAAGTGAATCATATTTCCACGGCCAACCTAGTTGTGTTCCCGGGAGCTTCTGGCCGTTTCTATGGGTCAAGGGACCATCGTCAGATAATCAATGCACGGCGTATCTGGTTGTTTCCGAACATTATGTGCATTGATCTCAAAGTATCGTAAATCGATATTCGAGCCGATGGTGAGCATCTGGAAATTGTTTTAGCCTTGACACGCTGGTTCGGGATGCACTTTTGGTCCATGTTTCGAGTGCTCAAACGGAAGCCAACACGTCTGGTATGTGGAGCTCTGAGACTCGATTTGAAGCCGCAACTCGAAGTGATGGGCTTCCCCATCACAGGGTATCCGCGCGTACATGGAAAGCGCGACGGCCTCTGGGTGGGGCTGCAGAGGCTTATGGTGTATGGATGCACGCGATGCATTATAACGCCGAGCTGCTGCGCTTAGTTTGTGTTCCTGGACGAGTGTGGTGAGATGCGTTGGGGTTGCACGCGGCTGGGCCAAGACATTGGCCACGAAAAGTAATTATTGCGGACGATGGGTGAGGTCAACATCGACTCGCTGTTTCTGCACCTCGTACTTCGGGGAGTCGCGGCGCATTAATCAAGTCGATGTGCTCAAGGCCACCTGCTGGCATGTTCACCGCTAACACTAACACGATCGGTCAACTGTAACGTATGGAATCGCTCGGTTGGAGCGCCTCGATACAGCCGCATCCTTGTCCCGCACCAATGACATCCACGTACAGGCGCTACCCCGATCATCTATACGAGTCTAAAGCGAATTGGGGCTGTGTCGACTGTACCCACCTGTGCCGTGCAAGCTAATCATGATTAAAACAGACGCCATTCTGTTACCGGTCTAGGCCGGCCAGTCATATGATTCGCATCTCAAAAGGTTTCTAGCCGATTCCTCTCCACCTCCACATCCTCACTGCCGCGTCCTGTCGCGACCATCACCAGCTGCTAGGCAGCTATAATGCCTAAAACGATTGGGAGTCGTCGCGGTCGCTTCAATGGCCCGTACCGCTTCGCTCCATCCGAACCTCCCGACGACAGCACTAATGCAGCGGCTGCTGCGCGTGGAACGACCCACACGCCGCGGACAGGGCCCAAACCACGCATCAAAGGAACCGAGCTCGTGTTCTTGGTTAACTGGCTCGACTGGTGCATAGAGCAAGGCGATGATGATCGATTCCAGGAAACATTGGTCAAGGAGTTCCAGAAGAGGTTCGGACGCGTAGTGAACGCGAAAACCGCCGAAGGCAAAGTCGTCGTATATTTGCAAGAGTTAGCAGGCAAAATAGGGTCCAAGTACGTCAGCAAACGGGAGGTGGTGTCGAAAGGCAGTCGATGCATTGAGTGGCATCGCGCGCCTGAGGAGCTGGGTACGTGACTGCATTACTTTGGAAACCCTCACAGATTCTTATCGTTACAAGCATCCGAAGTTTGACCTGCTAATTGGTATAATTTCCAGTGCTTGAATATAATGATATGCGACATGAGCTTGGGCTCCCTCTCATCATTGTAAGTTGTATTACGGGTGCACACGTATCTTAAATTCGGCAAGGTCTAATCCCGTGCAACAGGCCGACGAAGCAGAAACAGAGCGCAACAAACTCTTTCGGGCTTCAGAATCAGATTCGACATCGACATCGACATCGACATCGACAGAACCGGAACAAGGACCAGAGCCAGAGTCAACATCGAGACTGGAACTCCAACCGCCCTCATCTACCCGACCTTCCCCTTTCCAACACCAGCCCTCGCCTCTTTCACGGAAACCGCCTTCTAATGTTACTAGCAATGCAAAATTCATGAAAACCACTATTATAAGGACCATCACGCCGCCCATCTCAGTGCCAATCCAAGCAGAGTCTAAGGAAGTTGGCGAAAACGCGACCGGGAGTCACGATTCTAGTGAAACAGATTCTACTGTGGCCAGCAAGGAACATGAAGAGACCGATCAAACGGATCAGACAGATCTCTCTCAAATGAATTGGCAACCTTCCATTGAACAGCATGGCGCAAACGAACCACCAGACGCCAAAGACGCAAAAATTGAAACACTGTCTAATATGGTATTATGGCTGCTGCAGCGTCACAGAGATGGCTGGACTGGGTCAGATGATGAACTGGACACATTGGAAAGCGTGCGTAAAGAGGTGGTCAGCGATCGCGATGATGTTTTTGAATCCCTTCTGGATCAATTAACAGGGGAAGAGAGAAAAACAACCAAGTACGAACGTATTATAAAGAGTCTGGTCGGCAGCGTTAGCGCTATCGAGCCTGAGACCGTGCATGCGCCGCAGGCTCCCTTTACGAAAGCGGTCGATGGTGAATGGACATTGTTGTGTCACCAGTGTAGACTATTGACTGGGACTATTCTGGCTGACCGAAAATTCACGGAGCCAGACTTTCAGCGACTGTACGAATCGATCGACGTAACCTTTTCAAACGATCCGCATTACAAAGCCATCGTTCAGCAGAGCGCCCAATATCTCGGTGCGCACGAAAACAATGTGCTCCTCAAGCTTCACGGTTCTTTGGCACGCCTTCTTTTCATATTTGTCTTCGAATATCCGACACCTTTACTCGAAAGCCAGCATTCAGATTTACTCAGACATTTGTACACTATGATTGGTGCAGCAGGTATGCCGTTTCTCAAATTTTCCGGGGACGCCCTTGGATACCTGGGTTCGCTGAGGTGGGCCGGGGTGGACGCAATACTGATCGAACTTTCGCTTTTGCTAATTGACACAGGGGATATGTCTGAAGTAAAGCGCTTGGACTTACTTGCAACTGAGATGCTACTCAAAGAGGACCGAGTGCAAAACGCCTTGACGCACCAGAAAGCAGAGCAAAGATCTTCGTGGATAAGCCAAATGCTCGGGCTCGCATCATCGTCAGATCCACATGACACAATCTCAAGGGACCTCGGGGGACTTTGCTCGCGTGCGATCAAACTCTACTCAAAGCTGTTGGTGAGTCCGTTGGAATATTGTATCCACTTTTTTCAGCAAGGAACAACATTCGATGAGCCTTCTATGAGGGTAGAAGACCCTTTTGGAAACACCATACCAACATCGCGATGCATAGGCAAGATGGTCAAATTGTGCCTCTTTCCAGCGATTTGGCAGTACTGCGACCAGCCTCTGAATAAGGCCAGGGATGTTGCGGATGCCTTGACGGTCAACAGGAAGTTCCTTAGGACGGACATGGGCGACTCGAAAATTCATCTTTCACTGGTGTCCAAGGCTGTGGTGCTCCTGGAGTAGGATTCACGACGATACCCCGTGGTGGCACGGCATTAGACTGCAGACATTGAGTTTCTGCCTTGCGCTTGCATTTCATTTCCTGGATACTCTCGACAAGCCGGTTCAAGCTCCATCGGAATGGAGTAGCCCTTCTGTTGCACCCGACTCAGCAAATGATTTTTACCCATGGCGCGGCGTTATTGAACATATACGGCGTCCAGCTAGCAGAGTGCAGACCCACGGACGCCTTCTTTCCAATTGATACCCAACGGCACTTGTAAAAAAGAATTGCAGCCCTCTTGGCTGGACAGCATCGACACAGCGATCATTGATACCATAACGAATCTCCTTGAACGACTTGCGTATACTTTGGTATTGTTCAAAGCTGTGTTAAAGGATACCACAAACTTTAATGTTGATAGTCTTTCAGTAGCTTACCTGAGAAGGGAAGTGCAATCCAAATATTGATTCGCTGGTCCATGGTCATCGAGGCGTTGAGGTATCGTTCGCTCAGAACCGACATCCGTGTTCAATGCCACCGTTCACGACACTGATACGGCTACTGCCCCTTTTCAAGGGGAGCAGAGCTTTCCCGTGTGCGTGATAGTTGTATTCTATAGACCTAGTCAGCTTTAACTTCGCGTGGGCAACAAAGGACAGCGGAAATGCAATTAGAGATTCATACGAATCATGTAATTCTCCACTCCACTCCGCCGTCCAAGAGCGGCACAAATCGCCAGCTCAACGCTACAGTATTGTCAGCTATGACACAAACATTGCCGCAACGGACACAAAACGTAGAACCATCAACACATTGACCCTTTACGGTGCCAGAGCTCTGATCCATATATTCAGGGTCGGTCGCATTGTAAAAACAATCTACCTGACACGGTAACTCGTATAGGCAGTCATACCTATCCGAATCCGGAAAGCGGCCCACCTTTGTTTGCCGCGGAGAAATGCTCACCAGCAGGGTAATAAAAACTTTCCATCACCGAGTGACCGAAAAACCAAATTACCAATTCTTGTCCAATAACAGCGGCCCGGATTCCGATTACACCCTTTGCATGGCGGAGTCGGAATGTTTCGGCGCGCCAGCTCACGTGGTGGGGTGATGTTTTGTCACATGGTCTACGGCAACACAAGGGATCAAGCGCGGCATATGAGATTTTTCATGGCAGTAGAGGCTGGCGATTAGGCTGAGTTTGTTCTATGCCGTGTTGAATAGGGTTTGGTCTCCGACATGGAGTGCCACAGTGACCTACGTGGAGAAGCGGTTGAAGACTTCATGCTGGCCGAGCCTACATAGGTTGGTGCCAAGGCCAGCGTAGTGCTGATGATACATTGTCGGCTTTCGTGCATCCAGGTGCAGGTACAAGTATAGTAACGGGTCATCATTGAGGCATTATCTTTCGCCAAGTGCACATTCTCTCGACGGTCGCAACCAACTCTTCGCACTGGGAAGTAAAGTATACAAAAGCCACAGCACATGAGAACACCCAATAATCACGTCACCCTTCGTAAAAGCTAAGTCTAGTCGTACCTGTCAACCCTACCACGTCGGGAGTGGCGGAGAAAACAGCGGCTCTGCGGAACAGACCGCGTGCAACCCACGCGAATGCGACTCCGACCCTGCAGATTCTCGCGCTACTACGTAACAGCTGCACTTGTGCGACCGCTTACTCACACAATGTTTTCCGTAAGCGCAAATGAATTCTTTCCTGACGGCGCGCGGCGAGGGGCAGTGAGCTGATGTTTTTGGCGCGAGGGTCTGGTCCCGGGTTTAGGCCTGGCATGGCCTGTTTTCTTCGACACCATGGACGCTGTTGAAGCATGGCAGTTTCCGCGGAAATACTCAACTCGAGAGAAGAGATGGAGGACCCTTTGATGTAGTGCGTGTATATAAGACGCGGTGTGCGATGTTTCTTTATTTTTCCTTGTCATCAGAATAGTATTTCACAACCATATCCTACCGCCTACGACGATAATTCAAAGATCATTGAAACATCTGCATTCAGTTTCAAGTTCACAAGTACTTGAATCTTCTAAGTTGGACCTTCATTATCAGAACAACAGCTCAATATACCCAAGTCATCCTACCAATCCTGACACGCAGACACCATGGCGGCGGCCTTGACACCAGCACAAACCGCCATCGTCAAGTCCACAGTTCCGGTCCTCGCTCAACATGGCGAGACTATCACCGCAAAATTCTACCACGACATGATCTCCGCGAACCCGTCCCTCAAAAACATCTTCAACCACACGCACCAAGCAACAGGCCACCAAGCGCGCGCCCTCGCCGGCGCGCTCTACGCCTACGCCGCCAACCTCGATGATCTGGGCAAGCTTAGTCCCGCCGTCGAGCTCATCTGCCACAAGCACGTCAGCCTGAACGTTCAGGCCGAGCACTACGGCATCGTGGGCGAGTTCCTGCTCAAGACGATGAAGGCTGTGCTCGGCGACGCCGCGACCGAGGAGCTCCTCGACGCCTGGGGCGCCGCCTACTGGCAGCTCGCCAACATCATGATTGATAAAGAGGCGCAAATGTACGCGGCGACGAGCTACTGGCAGGGCTGGCAAGACTTCAAGATCACACGCAAAGAAAAGGAGTCCGAGGAGATCACGTCGTTTTATTTCGAGCCTGTGGACGCGAACCTCAAGCTCCCGCTGTTCAAGCCGGGGCAGTACGTCTCTGTGAATATGTTTATCGAGGAGCTCGACGGCGGCGTGTGGCAGGCGCGGCAGTACAGTTTGAGCGATGCGCCGGGGAAGCCGTATCTGCGGATCAGCGTCAAGAGGGAGCCCGAGATTGAGATTGGAGAGCCAAAGCATATGGCACATGCGGGGTACTTGTCGAATATCCTGCACGATACGAAGGAGGTGGGGGACGTGGTCAAGCTGTCGCATCCATTTGGCGACTTTTTCTTCGAAGACAACGACGGAGAGAAGGACTCACCCGTTGTGCTGATCTCGGCGGGTGTCGGCCTGACGTGCTTGATGAGCATTCTGAACGCATTGGTCGAAGATGGCGGCTCGCGACCGATTACTTGGATTCATGGATCGCGGCATTCCAGGGTGCGAGCGTTCAAGGCGCACGTCGACGAGCTGGCAGCCCGCGAGAGGAGTATTCGCAAGCTGTACTTCTCTTCCTCACCTGTCGCAGGCGAAGTCAAGGGACAGCATTACGACGTCGAAGGCCGCGTCAACCTAGACAAGATCGAGCAGGAGCATCTCTTCACGGAGAATAAGAAGGCGCAATACTTCGTCTGCGGACCCACGCAGTTCATGTTGGAAGTAGAAGCAAAGCTGAAGAGTTTTGGCGTCGACGACAACAGGGTACATATGGAGCTGTTTGGCACTGGAGGCGTCCCAAGGGTTTAGACATTCTGCCCGGGAATCGACGTAGACTTAGAGGCTGTTTTCAATTGTTCGCGTTTGGTTATTCGAGCGTTGGTCGTTCTGGCATTTGGAATTTTTCTTGCTAGATACACTCCCCATTCCTTGTTGGTTCTGGAGCATAATTTCATAGCAGGTGTGAGAGCATTACATTTACATGTCTTAACTGACGAATAGTTTCAAAAGATCATTGATTGTGTGATGGCTTGCTGATTGCGAGGAATCCAGCTTATTGATAGGCCAGGTTTGTCCAGAAATGTTACTGGATAGCTCGCAAATCATCGACGAAGGAGCCTGGCCCATGGCTCCATGGGTCAGTATCCCATACATGGCTTTCCCCGCATGTCTGCTTGCCTCCATTGACGGCGGTGATTAGTCTAGGACATTTAGTCGTCTTAGACATGATATGAACGACACGCAGAGCATGAGAAGTGTACAAATTAACCGCCAACGTCTTGAAGCATCTGTGCATGTACTAGTGTCACATCAGAGGATCATTAGACTCGACAAGTATGTCTGAACCCGTGCTGAAGTGATCTGTAGTCCCTACAATGGTTCACGACAACAATCAGCATTGACCAGCTGAGACATGTTCGAGGCGATTACATCAATGGCCTCATGGCAATAGGAACCTTCCAAAGTGGGAAGAACTAACATTCGCCCAGGACGCACTATGATGCAGCATGCCCATGGTGCCTGTACGTATATTGCATTCGGTAAAAGGGGCAAGCGCAGGTACGGATCTCGATCGCCTTTCGGCCTACAGCTTCCGAGAACACCTACATTGTCAATTGGGGTTCCTTCGAAGATCGCGCAAGAAGAAGCATTTGTACTTGCGATGCGGCCAGTTACCCAGGTGCGTCCCAACGCCGCCAATGCAACGCAAAGCTGAGACCTCCGCAACGTGCCGCGCCGAACTGACCGCGTTGCACAACGTGAGCGCGGGATGACGCAGCGGTCCCGACCGGCGAAAACAGGGCCGGGCAGGCACCAGCCGCGGAAAATTAGGGTAAAAGGGGTAGTCTTCTGGAAACAAGGGGGCTGCGCACGACGCACTCTGTGACGCGGACTGTTGTGGGCGGACATTCTTTCAAATTGCGAGGCAGCGGTCAGCGTGCCCCTAACACGAAAGCGGGAGGCTTCTAGAAAGCGCTTGGATGCAGTTGGAGCCCTATGGGGGTTGGGCTGCCAGGCGCTCCATGCTCTGGTGCCCGAGCGGTGTTGGTTGGAAAACGCGCCGTCGGAGATGATGCACGCGGAAGCTGGGGCTGCAGCCGGCTGGCCAGTGGCATGCGTCCGTGAGGCAGACGTTCAAGGTTCTGACGCACGACGTGGCGTTGGCACAAGAATAGTGCGCGAGCATCCCCAGCCGACAGCGAAGAAATGCATGTCGAACTCGAGGATGTGTACTTGTGAAACGTTGGTGCCCTGTCGCAGTTTTACCGGTCAAATGTGACAGGTCGGCGCCAAAGCCACACTGCAGTCGCTGGCCCGTCTCTGAGTAGAGAGAAGGTTGGTGCATCTGCCCGGTCGTATCCCGAGATGACGCCCTGCTCGAGGGTGCGAGGAGCGGGTGTTCCGAGCTGCTCTGCGAGGGTAAAGCATGAGAAGGGTGAGACGATCGCCCGGAGACAGTGCATTGAGGCTCAAGGTGGAGCCGGCTAGGGTGACCCCGTGCATCAACCGCATCTTGGTAACGAGCACAGACTGCTATTGTGGCATCGCGGAAGCGATTCTGGTCGGCGTCCTGCCTGCGATGACTCGCGGCTGCTCTCGTCGCCCACGGCCTGCAATCTGCCCATTGTACTGACATGTTGTGGTACGCGTGAACGACCAAGTTGTACAGCAGAATGCCTTCTATGGAATAGGGTTTTCTGACGTGGGTCGAAATGTGGACGATCGAGTTGGCTACCGTACGACGAGGCTGCGCCGATCCCGATGCGCTCAAACGTAACGGATGTTGATGCAGAACGGGTCGTGTGACGGTGGTTCTCGAGCATGTTGCAGTTATACGTGGTCTGTCGGAGGGCATCACTCTTCACAGTAAGGGGAGGTGGCACTGCAGGTGCTATGTATGTGCCGTGAACAAGAGCTGCTGCCATGATGACATGCGCCTCGCGCCTCGTGGGAAGCAGCGGCGCAGTTGGGGACGTGTGTCCTCTGTCCCACGACGGGCGCTCATGGCGCCCAAGCTGTGGTTCGTGATGGCTTCAGGGGTGGGTCGGACAGCCGCGACGCCGAGAGCTCGCAATGTCACTCCCACGCGCTGCTAGGCTCGCAGGCTGGCCGCGAGAGGCGATTTGCACCTTGGAACTCGACGGCTGGCGGCAGACGCTCATGATGTTTCGCAACATGCTAAATTTGGGGTATCCGCAGGGATTCTGCTGTTTGTGAGTTCCGTGGTTTGAGAGCGCATGGACCGTAGAAGGCCGCTAGAAGGTGGAAGGCTTCGATGCCCCCAGCTCCTGCGACAGCTCTACGCCTCAAGTCGCAGCGCTGCGAACCTGAGCTGCTTCGAAACCGCGCCTGACTCTGCTCCCCGCGCGCGCCGCTCTCGTGGCCGCATCCAGCGGCAGGTTTATGCAGGCGGCTGTTGGATTGGCCGCTCCCTGGCTGCCTGTCTGTTCGCCAGCGCCACAGAACGGCTCAGACAGGCGCAGTGCCTCTGAGCCTTGACTCTTGCGGTGGGTCTGGCAGATGGTCGTGGGGATGGTGAGGGCCCTGGCGTGCCCTTCTGGTGGGCGCAAGGATAGCGTGGTATGAAATGCCATCCTGATGCCCGTATAAACAAGCGTGATCTGCGAATATTAGGCTGCCCCTGCGCCCACTGCGGATTAAGTGACGGTACCATATTATCTTGCTACGCGCACGCCTGTGACTGAGCAAAGCACCGTGACGCAAAGCACCATTGCCCGCGCCTGAAGACATCCATTTCCAACGACCGCCACTCAACATCGCACCGACCGAGAGCCTCCCACGCACGCATTGCAATCGGGCATTACCTCGCGTGTGCATTTCCATTACCTAGCCGCAGCGACAGAAGGATTCACACAATAGGGGCGCTTCCAAGCTGAGCAGGTGAGCATCCCACCGCTTCCTATTCCCTGGGCGGACACAGTCAGCGCAGCGAGCGCTTTCCTCCCCGAGACGGGCGATAGACTGGCGGTAGACTGACGGGCGTGCAGCTGTAGCAACGTTGCTTCTGCCACCCCGGGGAGGCACATCTGATCCTCCAACGGCCACTGGGGCGGATCCGACCAGGATCGCGTGGGAATCGAGACAGTTTGGTACACTGCCAGACTCGCAGCCAGACGACACGGCGCGAGACGTCACAGGACGGATCGCATCCGGGCCGAGCCAGCCGTCCACCGCAGTGCAGCCAGCGCGCTCGCCAGTCTTCTGCTCGGGGTCCGCAGCGCTGAAGGCGAGCAGGCGACAGTAGTCAGCGGCGCGTTAGTCATCGTGGGCTGCGTTGCTCGAAAGGAGCTGCGTGAGATTTGCGGGTTTCAGGCGGCCGGAAAGAGACAGCAGAGTCCGCCGGGGCCTCGACAAGTGCAGCGTCCCTTGCCCTTGGTCTGCTGGCCTGAGCGTCCACGGCTGCACATCGTCTCTGCCACTTGCTGGGGTTTTCGACTCGCAACTAGCCGTAAACTGTTTCGGGCGCTAGCTCAGAAATCACAACACGCGCAAAGAAGCAGCAGAGGACTTTGTACCTTTCAACTCCACACCCCATCAACAGCCATCCTCTGCCCTGCCCTCCCGCAGGCCTCACTCGTAGGTATGTTCGCACCGTCCGCCGCCGCGAGCGCAAGCCGCTGCGCCCGCCGCCTGCCGCGCTGGCGCCGCTGCCCCTTTCTGTCCTCGGGACGGCGAGGGCGTCTGCGTGTCGCCATGCCGGCGACGACGGGCGCGCCTTCGACTTTGCGCTCGTCACAGGCAGCGCTGCCCCTGTGGCCGTTTACTCTGGCTGACGCTCGCTCTAGTGCAACCTCAGCATTGGCCTGCACGCGGTCCGCCCATCTCTACAGACACCAACTCGGGCCACCTCGACATCGCCCTCGACGCCTCCTGCTGGCCGCCATCACCACCACCGCGCCGGCACCCTCGCTTTCACCTCGCCGCCGCAGGCTCACCGCCTAGCTACCTGGTGCGCACCCACCGTCCTTTCACGCTGGGCCCTCGGCCCGCTGTTCTGCCACGCGACCTCTTCCCCTGGCGATGGAGCTGGGCACCATTTTGAACGCGAGATTGACCGCCCACGCAGGAACAGGCTCACCCTTCGGCATGCAGCACGCCATGCAGCACCAACCACAGCACTTCGCCGCTCAGCCGGCCTATATGAACGGCCACATCAAGTCTGAGAACGGCTCCGAGCGCGGCGTCTCGCCACACCCGTCCGACTCGTCTCGCTATTCCTCGCAGCAGCCCCAACAGCAACTCCCCTCGTACCCTCCCATCCCCGCCCAGCACATGAACGGCATGCGCTATCCGTCGCCCACGCCCATGCAACAACAGGCACCCATGCAGATGCTCAACAATAACAGCTACATCCCCAATCCACAAGAAAACCCGTATGCTCAGCAGCAGATGCCGGATCAGCAGACACAACATGCTGGCGGCCGCCCTGCCAACGAGAACGGCCCGCCAAAGGCATTCGCGTGCTCCACATGTGGCAAGGGTTTCGCGCGACGCAGTGACCTCGCACGTCACGGTAAGGAGCTTGGACCTCAACACCAAAACAGTGCCAGCACTAACAGTATACAGAGCGCATCCACAGCGGCATCCGTCCCCATGTGTGCGAATACCCCAACTGCGGCAAGCAGTTTATCCAGCGCTCCGCTCTGACTGTCCATCAACGTGTCCACACCGGCGAGAAGCCCCACATGTGTGAGCGTTGCGGCAAGGTATGCTTTCGGTTGCGTGTTGCAATATGTTTTCTAATCTCGCCTAGCCCTTCAGCGACTCCAGCTCGCTTGCGCGCCATCGTCGCATTCACTCTGGCAAGCGCCCTTACAAGTGCCCCTACGCGGACTGCCAGAAGACGTTTACGCGTCGCACAACCCTAACGCGCCACCAAAACCACCACACAGGCACTGTCGAGGAAGCTGCTGCAGCCACTGCCGCAGCTCTCGCTTCCCGGGCATCTGCCCCGAGCCGATCCGCTCGCTCTGATGCTGAGGAGTATTCTGAGACCGCGTCTCCGTTAAACACGCCGTCGCCCAATGATCGTCTCACGTCCATGTCACCTGCCGGCGGCATGCCTGCGGGTGTTGTTCCCGGTATGCACCGCCAGCAGCCCGAGTACGCGTACATGGGTAGCATGAATGTGCCGCCTCATCTTAGGAATGAGATGCCCCAGCCCAGCCCGCGTGCGTCTCCCGCTCTAACGTCGCAGTCGTACACGTCGACTGCGAGCGGCTCGCGTCCAGCCATCACATCGCACCCTAGCGGTTATGGCCCACCTCCGATTCTGGAGCCGCCGGCATCCGCCAACCACAACCAGTCGGGGAGCAACAGCGCAAGTGGAAGCCCCCACATGACTGCGGTGGGCTGGCAATCGCCTTCTCACCAGGCTCTGCCCTCTCCGGGAGCTGGTGAGAACAGCTATGTCTACCCAGAGCCGCAGTACGCCAACCCGCCCCACAATATGTACTACCAAAACAACACCATCCGCCGCCCCAACAGCACTGAGCCGGACCACTACAGCACCAATCAGGGCCAGCAAATGTGGGCGCCCGCGGTGCAATAAAAGTGTCGCTCACTCTCTGTACAACTACCGCAAAGATCTCAAGTTGAAGGTTCCAATTCATTACATCGGTGTTCTCGGCAGGACTTATACCCCTGTTTTCAACTACACAAAAATTTCGTTGCTTCTTCCGGCGTGTTTGCTCGATCTCGGGGACATTCTGCATGGCGGTACATGAATCTGCAGGGTATCATTAACTGCCTCTTTGCCTCTGCAGTCTTTTCTGATTTGGTTGCGTTTGGGTTGGTGACCGACTCACTATCTCGTTTGTTGCATTCCCTACTCACCAAGCTCTACTGTGAAGCTGGTGGGCGTTTTCTTACGGTTCAAGGGAACTGATGGAGTTGGGTGTCCCTTCTAAGACTGGCAAGGGCGTCTGCGGCTCGCAGGTTACTCGGGTATTTCCTTTGCACTGGCAATCTCTAGACTGGTAATTAATGAAGGATGTAAATCCGCTTTAGACATTCAAATCGCGCCGACGCGCTTCTGTAATTCCTGCATGCGATCCCTGACCCATTTCGGATATGCAAGTTGGTCGTGACACGCGCTGTGCAGCCACCATCAAGGCCATGCCACTGGAATATGTATCTGCAGACAAGCAACGGCCTGTAGAGCTGCCCTAGATGTTCCGCATTGTGAGCTCGTGCGTCTTTAGCCTTGTTGAGCGGCAAGCGGGTCGAGGGTACGCTTTGGCCAGCCCAGCCCAGCCCGGTGACGAAGCCAGCACCAGCTCCCTGAACCACCGAGCCAGTCCTGCTCACCCGCACGCTGCAGAGCCGCCACTTCACAGCCCCGTGCACCACGACGACTCTTACTAAGTCTTTCCTGCAGAGAATTTGCGCATCGCCGCTACAACGAGCCGGCACTCTTCCTCGCTCACTCGTCCTACCGCGCCAAGACAGCCGCTGCGGTCCAACGGCTTGCATCATCGTCGACCGCACCACTGCGCCGCCCAACGCGACCCCAACCGATCCACCGACCCTTTGTGCGGCCGTCTTCGCGTCCGACTCAGCTATCCCAGCACACAGCAGCGCGCACCGTCCCGCTGCACTGAGCTCCATCTTCGACCATGTCGAAGGTAGTGAGGAGTGTCAAGAATGTCACCAAGGGCTATTCTGCGGTTGAGGTGAAAGTCCGAAATGGTACGGCAATTCAAATTGGGATCGCTATCTCTAAACTGACAATCACAGCGACGAGCAACGACCCGTGGGGTCCGGTGGGCTCCGACATGGCCGAGATTGCTCAGATTACCTTCAACAAGTAGGGACGCCGTCCCGAAGCTCGTAACAATGCGCTAATCGCGAATAATAGCTCGACCGACTTCTATCAAGTTATGGATATGCTCGACAAGCGGCTCAACGACAAGGGAAAGAACTGGCGCCACGTGCTGAAGTCCCTCAAGGTCCTGGACTATTGCTTGCATGAGGGGTCCGAGCTGGTCGTCACCTGGGCGCGGAAAAACATCTACATCATCAAAACACTGCGCGAGTTCCAATACATCGATGAGGATGGCCGGGATGTGGGCCAGAACAGTGCGTGCATTTGCGCAATGGAAGGGAAAATCGCTAACGCTGGACAGTTCGTATTGCCGCGAAAGAGCTTACTTCGCTGGTCATGGATGAAGAACGTCTACGTGCAGAGCGGCAAGACCGAAAGTCTTGGAAGTCTCGCGTCACTGGTATCGAGGAGTATGGTGGGGGCAATCAGCAGCATGGTGGTCCAGCTCCAGAAGGCCGTCGTCGCGAAGGTCGTCAACGTCGCGAGAATGAAGAAGACCTGGAGTTGAGGTTGGCGCTGGAAGCAAGCAAGAATGAGGCCGAAGAAGAGCGTAAGCGCCGCGAACGTAACAACGTTACCGTTGATGACGATGACGATCTTCAAAAGGCCATCAAACTTAGCAAGGAGGAGGAGGAATTGCGGCGAAAGGAACTTGAATCGAGCAATGCCGACCTCCTTTTTGGCGAGACTCCGTCCCAACCCACTGCCTACCAGCCCACGGGCAACAACCAAGGTTACCAGCAGCAAGGCGCAGTAGACTGGTTTGGAAATTTGATGGACAACAACCCGCAGCAACAGCCCCAGAGCACCGGCTATCTCAATAACGCATACGCACAGCCTACGGGTTTACAGCCCCAGCAGACGGCCTTCCAAACTGGCTATGGGGGTTACAATGGTATGCCTCAGCAGCAGCAGCCAAACTATGATGCCTTCAACCAGCAACAGCAACAGCAGCAGTACCTGCAACCTCAACAAACTGCCTTTGGCCAGAACAACCCATATGGCCAGATGAACAACGGCTTCGGTCAGCAGCAACAGCAGCAAGACCAGAGTACCCTGCAGCCAGGCAACCACAACCCTTGGGCAACCAACAAGCCTCAGGAATCACTCGTTCCGCAACCTACAGGATCGAACAATCCGTTCGCACAATCGTTCAATCGACCACAGACTGCCCAACCGCAGCCGACGCAGAGGCAGCCGACGCTTAACACGCTGTACGAACAAAAGACTCAGTCACAGTTCAACAACACGAACTTCAACCCGCCGGTATCGTTCTCGCCTCCGGCCCAGCAACCTCAAAAGGAAATGGACCCGAATGCAGCAAGACTCAACGCTCTGCTTGCAACAGGAGAGGGACAGGATACATTTGGAAACGTAGGAAACCTCCGACTTCCGGCACAGCATACGGCCCCGGGAACGTTTGTCAATTCGGCAGGTTCCGGTCTGAACCAGATCAACGCCAACGCTACCGGCAACAATCCCTTCCTCAACTCGCAGTTTACAGGCATGCCGCAACAAAATCGCATGATGCCGGCACAGACAGGGCCTGCGGGAGGCTTTGGGGCCAACCCCTACGGCAGCTCCAACCCCTTTGGCCAGGGCAATAGGCAGCAAGGTGGCGCGGGTGCTGGTCCTTTAATAGACTTATAGGGTACGATGGCTTGTGCAAGAGGATTGGTTCGTTTCTTTTGTCTGATATTCCAGCGCTGCGGAGCAGACAGTCTGATGGTGCTTCATCTATTTCGAACGTTCATTGGGGTAGGAGTCGAAAAGCTTCACGCATGCGAAGCCGCGAGTTGGTCCGGCTTCATCCCAACATATGGGGGATCGGGTGTAGCATTTTCTGGTTCGCGTAAAGATATCTTTGAATGTAACTTTTCGTGGGAGGAGCGTTGCGACCGCAGGCTTGGGGGAATTATATGCATTTCATTGATTTCGCGGGGGATAGCGAGAGTCTCAGATGCATGCGTGCAGAGCAATAAAGCCAAAGAAAGAAAAAAAATACTGCTTCTCCCTTTGCAATGTCTCATGGGTTGAATGCGAGCAAGCCCCTAAGCCCACTTCTCGAGCATGCGACTGGAGATCGACCCCGCATCCAACTAGCGCGCCAAGCGGGCCAGCATGCATCCCCAACGTCAATCCGGCGGCCGTTTGCGCTTTTCGTTCTTGCACGCTCCCGTGTGCTGCTTGCTATATTTCATATGCCCACCTGGTGCATCGCTTTCGGGTATTGATTACCAGCTCACATTTTGTGTTGTACACCACCGAACGGTAACAGGTGCTCCGGAGCCTGTCTGTCTTCCTTCTCCATACCACCACGAGTCGAGTCGAGTCGCGCGACGACAACCGGACTCGGGCGATACCTGTGCTGGACTCACCATGCTCACGACCATATAACAAGTGTTGGACGTCTCGGCCTCCCATTCGGAAGAAATATCAATTCACGCACGATGGCGCGCTCAAAACGACTTGCGCCCACGGAAGAGCTCGTTGAGGAGGCATCCGAATCCTGCATTAGGGAACGTGAGGCAACATCAGCTGCGCACGTAGGACTCCAACCACCGACCAAGAAGCGGAGGATTCGCTCAGACATTCTTTGGGACTCGCTCGCAAAACCGCCGACGGACACCTCGGGCTCAGCGCGCGCTATGAGGGATCCTGCCAACGCTTCCCAGCTTGCTGCGCTGCATGACATTGGCCTCCCCACGCCCGAAGCCAGTTCTTTGGCCGAACAAGAGCAACTAAGCAAAGATGTGTTTCCGTTCCTGAAGCTGCCTGCCGAACTCCGGATGGACATCTACCGGTGTGCTCTGTGCAGAGACGAACCCTTGCTGCTGGACTTGGCATCCAAAGACGAGAAAGACGGCGATGCTGAGACACCAAAGCCAAAGAAAGCAAGGAACAACGCAGGCGTCAACGTAGAGCTTCTTCGAACATGTTCCCTTGTCTACAAGGAAGCACGTCAAATCTTCTACTCTGAGAACTGCTTCACTCTCTCCATCGAATCAAGCGTCGCCACACTGGCACAACTACACCAGCGCTCGCGCTCGCTCATTCGATCTGTCACTCTTGCTATTCCTTCACATCACGACATCTTGGATAGCTTTGCTGATATGGTGCGCTTGGGACTGCGCTACTGCTGGGGTCTCAGGACATTCACGATTAGACTGGATGTCATGCTTCCCGATTTCGACACTCTGCCTGCAGGCCACCACGGTGGCATCTACGCAAACGCGTTTCGCATTCTAAGATGGCTGCCCAAAGGGTGTAAGGTCATTCTTGAGGGCAACGTCAACGAGAGCGTGAAGAGGGTTGTTGCGGAGGAAGGCCGACTACTAGTCGAGCTCGACGAGGCATGATGAGCTCGTATACTTTCGTGAGCAGAGCTAACCAAGAAACTAGATCAGTTACTTCAGGAGACAACATCAGATGTCCGGTCGGGTCTCTGGTTCTTCTTTCATGCCCAGTCAACGAGACGGGAAGGGTATGTCTAATCGGACTGCCGAAGGGGGCCTCGCTCCTGATTCTGGAAGCTCGTCAGCCCCGGAACGAGTTTACAACACCCGCTCGTGCCGCTCGATGCGCATTTGAGAAACGGTACAAGACCACGCCTGGGGCTTGGCTTGATCCTAATACCACCAAATTTTGATGTCATCTGGACCGTCACTATTGCGTATACCACTGGTGGTTAATTCTACACTGTTGTTATATCATATTGGCATGGGCTATCCCGACTATGCATGTTCAACACACTTCGCACATTGCTACCTTTACTATTATTGTAGTAGTGCGCTCCATGAAATTTGGACTGACAAAAATCTCTCTATGACGATGTGGAAGTCTGTGAGGTAGAGAGAGAGTTATCGCTCACTCCGAATGAAGGCGCTTGTTCAAACCGCCCTGAATACACTTCTAGCACGCACCAGTGATGAACGGCCATCTGGACGCGGACGACTGGGCAGCCACAAAAGCAGGAACACCTCACAATGAAAATCACAGTTCCCGATTTGTCACGATCCATCTCGCATTGCTCTATGTAAACATCCTTACGTCGGCCGCCCTGACTATCATTCAGAGATGACTTTCCAGCCCCTTTACTCGTCCTCAACCTTTATGACATTCTTGCCATGGTACTGGGGCTCGCGCTTCTCGTCAGTAATCTTGATCACGTTTTTACCGTGATACTGCGGTTCGCGCTTCTCCTCTGCAATCTTGATCACGTTCTTGCCATGGCTATATTCGCAGGTGCAAAGTCAGTGCGAGTCACAGCAGTGGAGAAAGGTATGAGGCAATCGTGTTTGAGTGGGTAAGGACTGGGGCTTTACTCACTATTGAGGCTCGCGCTTTTCTTCGGCTGTCTTAATCACGCCCTTGGCCTGGTAGAGTGGCTGGACTGGCTCGCGCTTCTCATCGGCGATCTTGATAACGTTTTTACCGTGGTATTGCGGCTCGCGTTTCTCGTCCGCCGTCTTGATCACGCCCTTGGCCTGGTAAAGTGGGCCGACTTCGTCAGTGGGTAAGCATGTGCGCGTCGTAGTAGTATATAAGAGGGCGCGTTGTCTTACCAACGGGGACAGCGACCGCAGTAGCCACGAGAGTAGTCAGAGATATGAGTGAGAGCTTCATGTTGGCTATAGTAAAATACACTTCGCGTTAATCTGAACGGGGTGCTGGTCTGAACTTGAAATTCCGACAGGGAAGTAAATATAAGAAATGGGGATGTGTACTTTGAGGCGATAGACTAACTCGACTCTGCGCCGTAGCAGTGGTCACGATGGATGGGAAAATACACATCGCTCACTTTCCATTGTGGGTAAGATAGTCTGACCTGCCACT
This sequence comes from Paraphaeosphaeria sporulosa, assembly GCF_001642045.1. Lineage (NCBI taxonomy): Eukaryota > Fungi > Ascomycota > Dothideomycetes > Pleosporales > Didymosphaeriaceae > Paraphaeosphaeria > Paraphaeosphaeria sporulosa. Next base: position 2,109,350 of record NW_017253360.1, on the reverse strand, counting down.
TTGGCTCTCATTCCGAACACCTTTCAGCCTTCAAACCGGAGACCATTGGCTCGAAAAACAGTAGCTCACCGATTCCATTATCCTAGAGGATCCGGGCTACTCAGATGACAAATTCAGGCAGACGGAGCGGCGGACATCTCAACGATACGGTCAAGCTTACTACTTATTGGGTGCCTTTGCCACTAGTCACCTCGTCTACGGGCTACATGGTGCAAACGAGGTACACTACGGCCCGAAGCTTGTCTACAACAAGAAGCTTCACAAGCTTCTGTATCACTTGGCCTGGTGATAGTCGTACTCGGGGTTACTTCAAGTTCTAAGTCTATTATCCTACGTTTCACCTTCCGCATCAAGTCACCCGGAGCGTAGTTGCTGAAGTATAGTACGAAAATATAGTTGCGATCCTGGAGGATGGAAAGGGCTGCTTACGCCCGTATCTTGACTAGTGATGGGGTCGGAAAGACACTCGAATCGACATCTACTATCCTATCACATCACCAGGCGCGGAAATACCCCGCTGAGCTTTTCAAAGTCCCAGTAATTGAGTGCTGCAACCTGCTTCTCATGTCCCTAACATGAAAGCGTCCAGTTTCCTTCAGAGGTCGTTACACTCGCCCAAGTGCCAATACGCCAAACTCGAAGAATGCGAGAACGGCAGCACTACTTACGTGAGATAGCAATACCAATTTGATGGAACACTGTCGCAATTAACAAAGACAAGTCAGACACTCAGTCCCCCAGAGACACTTCCTCGTCTAGACGAAGATTCAGCAACCACACATATGCCAACATCTGCATATCAATTATCAATCTCATTTTACTCATTGCCGCCATATGTATCCTCCAACGATCTGACGATGCCAACTGGCTCCTCAAACGAGTGAACACATATAGTGAGTCGGGCGAACATCTGCAGCATGCGTTTCTAACCGAGGAACAAACACTCACACAATATCAGGCCCCGTGTTCGAGTCCTTCAATCTCAGCATGCATGAACACACCTACGAAGCCCCCTTCTTCAACTCGCCCTATTCAATTTACCGCGGCCCTCCATCGCCCGAAGTCGACGCCGCCTGGGAAGCAATCGAGTACCCAGCGCAGATGCATTTCTCACGTGAAGAAATCATCAAGCTAGGCAAGGACCCAGAAGCCGCCGCAAAGCTGCCCGAAGAATGGGGTCCGTATCTTTACCCCAGCGGAATCGATCCTCCCATTTGCTAACACCGCGATATCAGGCTACGGCGCCGACCGCTACTTCGGCGTCCTCGACGGGCAGCACCTGATACACTGCGTCAACCTCCTGCGCCAGTGGTCCCACTTCGACTACTACTTCCCAAAGTACACGCCGCAGTCTCAAGCACCACCGCTTGCGTCCGCACATAAAGATCACTGCGTCGCAGTTCTGCTGGAGCACTTGACGTGCCAGCCTAGTCTGAATGTTTTTACGTACTACTGGATGGAAGGACAGCCGGACCCCTATCCCAACTTTGAGATCAACAGAAAGTGCCAGAATCACAGGGACTTGCTGGAGTGGCAGAGGGAGAGGGAGGTTGCGCCGGAGTTTAGGGAGTTGAGTTTCGAGAGGCCAGAGGGGGCAAAGGTTAGGCCCGCGGATCCGCGATTGGCGATGGTCGAGGGGTGGGTGTGGAATGGGTCTGCGCCGATATAGTCGCTGTTACTGTGGTGGCAGGTTATTAGCAGGGATTTTTTGTAGAAAGACGTCCAATGAGAATGCATCACCTTTCACAGGAATATTTCGCCACAGCTGCGGAGCTACCCCACCTGACTCTACATAGTAGGAATGCTGCCCCTCTATAGCATCATCACTCTAGCGTATCGCGACATCGTCAATCATCAAGGAACAACTTATAAACCATGAATGTCTGTGCAAAATATTACTGAAGGTGCTGATCTTTTTACCAATCGCACAAACATCCACAATGGCAATCGACATCCCAACCGGACCTCCAGGTCAGCCAGACATCAGCTACGCCCCCGATCATGCCAAATATAAAGCGCGGACTGAGCACCGTCTAGCCACAGAGAAGCTCCCTACTACGCTCCCACCCGGGTTTCCTGAGAAGCTTGAATCGAACCTCGTCTGGGACAACACAGACATAGCGTCTCGCTACGATTGGACTTATGTACTTTCCTCCAGCGATCTCGCAGAACTCGACTCTGCGCTGCAGCATTTCAAAAGCTTGGGAAAGCCGCCAGGATACATTGACCAGAACACATTCCCACTCAAAGACCTACACGAGAGCTTGAGACAAGTATCTCGAGACGTGCACACGAGCTTCGGCTTCAAAGTCGTGCGGGGCGTTCCAGTGGAGAAGTATTCTAGGGAAGACATCCTTGCCATCTATACCGGCCTCAGCGCACACGTAGCCGATACGCGCGGACGACAAGATCACCAATGGGAAGGCCAGCCCGCCGACGTCGTTCTCAACCACATCTACGATCTCAGCGCCAAGGTCGACGCGAACAAGATCGGAGCCCCCGCGTATACGACTGACAAGCAAGTCTTCCACACCGACAGCGGCGACGTGATAGCTCTCTTCTGTCTCGAAGAAGCTGCGGCCGGCGGCCAGAGCAAGCTCAGCAGCAGCTGGAGGGTGTACAACGAGCTCGCGGCCACGCGACCGGATCTCATCCGCACACTTGCGGAGCCGTGGGTGAGCGAGACGTTCGACGGCCAGGGAAAAGGGTGGTCCGAACGGCCGCTGCTGTTCTACCAAAGGCCTACCGGGACAAGCCCAGAGCGCATGATTATCCAGTATGCGCGCCGCACGTTCACGGGCTTCCAGGCTCTGCCGCGCTCTAAACACATCCCGCCTATCACTGAGGCGCAGGCGGAAGCTCTCGACGCGCTGCACTTTCTTGCCGAGCGGTTTGCGGTCACACTGGATTTCCAGAAGGGAGATATCCAGTTCGCCAATAACCTGTCCATCTTCCATGCGAGAGATGGGTTCACGAATAGCGCTGAGAAGCAGAGGCATTTGGTGAGGCTGTGGTTGAGAGACGACGAGCTGAGGTGGGAAATTCCGGAGCAGCTTGGACCGAGGTTTGATAAGGTCTATCAGGATGTGCGGCCTGAGAGGCAGGTTTTCCCACTGGAACCATTTGTCAGGAGCAGTGCGGCTGGGAAGGGGCAGAAAGAGAAGGAGGATGGGGTCTTGCGGTACTAGAATCGAGATACGTCGGTTGTAAGCCGTATCTATGTTGAGCCAGGTGCCTGAAAGCAAGTGAGTCAAGAGTCAGGATTGACCTGGTGGCCACCTCCTTTCTATTCAGTCTGCGAACCATTCCGAAAGATCTAGACCGCTATCGCATGTGCTATGTAATCTTGGACTCGAAATGCCATCGTCGTTCTAGAACTCTATAGGCTATCGCCATGCTATTTGCCCCCAATGTCTGCACATAGCCTGTGAAGCTCTGCATTTGGCCGCCACGTCCCAACCCTCCACCGTATCCGGCGATGAGCCAAGTAATCGCCTTTGCAGTATAATGGGTCTGCCGTGAAGTCTCCTTCACCCGGCGCCGCGTATGTGATACCCCAAGCAAGCAGGTGGCTGCTTTCCTCGCCCACAATCCGGGATATTGTATTGTAATCGAAGTCTCGATATTCAGAGAGTCGGTCGGGGAAAGGATCAAATCGAAGGCAGGTCCAAATTGCGAAGTGCTGTAGAGCAGGCATGCGCACAGCTGCCCCGGCTAAAGAAGAAAGAAAAGCGACCAGTATATCTTCGTTTGGAATCGAACGGATATGGGAGGAAGTGAAATTGGTGTCTTCACACCAGACGTCGTCGCTGATATCGCGCCTGTCGCCGTTCGCAATGTCTCGCTCGGTGGGTGCATATGGGGGATAATGCTCAGCCGTGGCTTAGAATTCTCGCCTAGGTATCTATGTATTCGGTAACGGCAGCTGGAAGTACCAGGAACCCGACGGATGTGAAATATGGAGTGGGATATTCATACTTTCCATGTTTGGCCACAGCGGCACCGCCTCGCTGTTGTCTCCGGAGGGGATGTTTAGAGACCCCTTGGACGTTCATTATACGTAGGTGGTACGAGTTTAGGCGCAGCCTCTTGCTAAACGGGTCGAGCAGTGCTGGCTTAATGAGATCTGGTACGATGAGACGTTGGTACTGATCTTCGGCCCAGGAAATTGATCAGAGAAGTCAAGCGTTACCTCGTGTAATCGCGGTGGAGATGGGACTGCGCATTTTTGTAAAGCTTTACCAAAGTCGTGGGGGTGAATCCCGGCGAGAACCTGGACAGCCCTGACAGCTCTCCTTCATAGCCTGGGAGGAAAGGCTGCCCACCCGTTCGTTGCCACCGACCAAACACCTCAAGTATTCCAGATTTGGATATTCGATGGTGACATTGAGGCTTTACGGATATAGGCCTTCTTCTGTGGGCTCGTCCAGCTCACCCAGTGGCTCTGATACTCCAAGACTTTGCACGATCGGAATGTCTGGGAAAGTAGACGGTGACAGGAGATGCACACGCCAGCTGCAAGATTTGCGGGGATAACATTAATACCCAAACAGCTTCCGCGTGGGGGTTCGAAACTCTAAATACATTCCCTTGTCGTAGGTGCACAGGCGTTTGGATCTGCATGTCAGTGTTAAGCGTGGAGAACAGACCTTGGATCTGGCACGCGAGATCCGCATCCATCGCGCGAAGTTCACTTTGAGTGTCGCGACATGTTTCCTTAGTATCACCACCGTCATCTAAACCACCGACTTTCGTCTCAAACTCAATTTCGTGAAGAAGAAAAAACTAGAGTATGTGCTGTAGAGAGCAAGAAATGATTCCATGAATTCCACTTTAGCAGTGAGTGTAATAGATACAAAGACACTAGATAGCTGCTCAGCTGCGTCTTGAAGACTTCAAGATGCTGCAAGTGTATTCAAAGATTGTCCATTGAAAGGTAGCTATTCGTTATATTGATTAATTGGTAAGATAAATAAGTCATTTATAGAGAAGTTCCCTTAAGCCTTGTTAGAAGCCTTTTAATGTTGATGCAGCAAAGAGAAGCCAATATGCAGGAAGTGACTGCAGTGTACAAGAGACATGAAGCCACAGCTGTTGTAGACGTTATGTGGCGCAACTGATGATGCCAAGCCTCGACCAAAGGCCGCACTTGCCATTTGCAGCTCATTGGTGAAGTCAATTATCAAGCAGATATCGACGATTAAAGATTTGGTATCACAAAGCACGCTCTGAACGCCATGCTGAACCACTCAATCGCCCACTACACAAATCGCGCGCTACACAACAATGCACCAACGAAATAAAAAATGCCAATCACGAACTTTTCACACCAGACCCTCATCGCTCCTTTCTCGACATGGTTAGCCCATCGTGCGAAGCCTCGCTCCTCGGCGTGGTAGCACCACTCTCCTCCTCTTCTTGGTGCCAATTCTCCACACTGCTTCGTCTGTGGCCTCTACTCCGCATTCCGCTCTTGATCCTCTTACTGACCTCATCCAAATTGCCGTCGATCGTGCTAAAGGGCTTGAGCTGGAAGCCCTGACCAAACCCGTTACTCGGCATACGACTGTGATGTCTCTTAGGCGTACTTGGTCGCGTACTGAAGATGTCCTGGTTCGCAAGATCGGTGAAAGACTCATTCTTGTGGAGACCATTGCGGTCCGAGGTGGGTGACGTTGGAGAGGCAGGGAAATCGTAGGATTCGACAGGTTCGGGTGCTTCTCGCTCGCCATCTGCTTCGGACTTCTGTTTGGGTGGGGTTGCAGGTGGTGACTGCGTGAAGGGGTCCGAGATGATGCGCTTAGAATGGAAGTCGTCGAACATTTCGGGACCGAGAGTATTAATAATGTCAGTGATGCGTTCGGCAAGCTTTTCGCGGCGGGCCTGGGCCTTCGCAAGTTCGTTACCGGTCCACGGATTTACCATCTTGACGAGTGGGCCGAGCGACTTCAAGATGTCCATGGCAACTTCTCCGAAGCGCAGTGCGGCGTAGGTAACCGTGGGATAGATCATTACTTGCGCAGTAATTAGGTACCTTTTCCTCAGCCCATCCGGCAGGAAACCGAACACCCGGTTATAAGAGTAAAGCCAGGTGACAAGGACGACGTAGTAGGTATAAACCAGCGGGGCGACAGCCATGGCGACCAGGAGCTTCCAGGTGGCTAACACATCTCTGGCCTGCACTTTGACGTTCGACTCTGCAAGTGCTTGCCTCGCCTTACGCTTCGAGTAGAGTTTACAAATGAGGAAAACGAGGCCGAACAGGAGCGTCCCAGGAACCACGAAGATGGACAGCACACAGAGCTTCAGGAGACGATACCAGAAAAGGAAAAAGCACGTGACACCGCTGACTCTGGCATACTGTACCTGGTGATCTCTGACACCTAGGGCCAGAATCTGCTTGTTGTAGCTCAGAACCTCCTTCTTGAGATCGACAATACGCGGGTCATCCTTGTACTTATTGTAGCCCTGTATAAGGCGGCGGTTGAGCTCGACAACGCGGGGTAGCGGAAGTTTCGTGCCTTTGGGATTATATAGACGACGTACAGCTTGGATCAACTGGCCGATGTGTTAGCAATGTATTGATGAGAAGGCAAGGCTGCGTACCATGAGCGTGTCGTAGTCAGGCGCTGTTACTGTGACGGAGATGAGCCCTTCTCGAATAGTCTCTAGCATTTGGCCAATGGTCTCTCGTCGCTCGCCGGCTTGGAACTTCTGCGCAAGTTCAACGGGCACTTCGATAGCATTGCCAAATTCAATCACAGCCCTCGAGCGGAACTTGTGAGCGTGAAAGTAGTTCATGCCAACAGGAATAATCTTCAAGTTACAATCCGGCTTGGAAGCTACCGTGCCCAAAGACATGATGGCGACACCAGCTAGAAACTATTAATCAGGTGCATCAATGCATCGACATCTTCCGACTCACCTTTGAGGGGTAGAAGCTCCGTTCGATCATGGCTACCGCCTTCCGGGAAGATGGCAATAGTGCCTCCGCGGTGGAGCACGGTATGCACGGCGTCGTATACTTCGGTCTGGTTGAGCTTAGGTGCAATCTGGAAAACGGTGCCTTCATAGCCGGGTGCAGGACCGATTGCAGACGATGCACCGTTGACGAAGACGCCATCCTCGGTCATGTCATTTCGGCCAGTCAACTGCTGCATAGCGACTCCGCCTTTAAAGGGCCGCTTGAGCCTGATCTCTTCCGGCCCCTTGATCTCGAGTATTTCAGCAGAGGCAGCCACGTTGTTGACCTTGGGCAACACCAGCGATCCTCCGACCTGGAAGTCACTCGCCTCGAAGTTTGTGCCCACGCCACGTACGAGAAGGGGGTCGTTGACGGCGTCTGGGAGGTAGATGTGTCCTGGCGCCGGTTTGGTCTTGTCCATTGCTCTGCCGACGGGTACGGCGCCCGAAGCCGCTGCCATTGTGCCCACGAACTTGCGCTTCATCGACTTCTCGGCGGTGAGGACGTGGATGCGGCGTTCCGTTTCTTTCTTGACCACGCGCATCAAGATCAGGGGATCGACGAACTGCTGCAGTCAGTACAGCCTCGAGAACACAGCCACGTCTTGTAGCTCACCTGATTCGCGTGCGGTGCGCACACAAACAAGACAGGCCCCTCCTTGGGCACTTTCCAGCTCCCTCGTGGATGCACCTCGCGGAAGAAGAGCTCCACCAGCACCGAGAAGGTCCATAGGAATGCGTCGTAAACATATTTATTCATGTACCCAATCTCCTTCTTCTTGGGCGCCATTATGCTCGCTGCCCCGGGCAGATTCGCACTCGAGGAGGGAAAGAATATCTGTTCACGGAATGAAAGCGCGCGAGGACCGCGGACTTTGTCGGGATTGGAAGGCGCGCGAAAGATCTGGGCACTGAGTGCCAACTGGGCCACGTTAGCCATTGCAGTTCCGTCTTCACTTTCAGATTTTGCACACCTCAGGCCTCAGAGGAAATGCGGGGGTTCCGCTTTATCAACTGTCGCCAACGATTGCGTTATACTCTAGGCTACCCACTGCAACACTCAGGCCATGATAACCGGTACAGTTCCGCCGCCCTGGTATGCTCAGGTTGTGTGGTCGCGAGGTGAGAGCGGGGTTGGAGGCGGCGAATGCTTTGCTGGGGAAGTAATACGCGTGTGGTGAGGCGCTACTGCTGCTGTTGAGCTTCGGGCGTGTGGAGCAAGGCAACCAGGAGCTCGCGGTGCGCAATTACGACACTAGACGCCAGGGTTGTGCATCCACATGCCGGCGCGGGGCAATCTCTCGCGTCGGAGGAGCCCGCTAGCCAATCATGCACCGCCTTCCGCGCAGACAGCTTGTGCATCGCATCCCGAACCCTCCACCTGCGCTCCCACGTCCAGCACCCGGAATCGCGTACCAGCAGCTGAGCTGCACCCATCACCGACACGAGCGCATTTAGGGAGCAGCATGTGATTTCACCGAATAAATTATGGTGCCAGACCCTCTGGGGCTGGACCCTTTTCTCTATAATGTACCGTGGGGCCAAGCCTCAAATCGAAAACGCCTCCTATGCAGTCCTATGCTGGATTGGAGTATTACATGCTATGCAATGAATGGAAAGGGATATCTAACAAAGAAACAAGATCCGTCATGGATGGAGAGAAGGGAGGGGCCCACTCCAAAAATTGACCCAGGTATATGTACGTTTCAGCCATTTACAAGAGCGCAGCAAAGACCGCAAGGCCAGCCGCAGCAAACATAGTGCTTGCGCCCATCTTGACGTTGGACGCAGCGCCGGGGAAGGCTTCGACGCCACTGCTGTTGGCAGGCGGTGGTGGTGAAGGAGGAAGAGCACCGGTTGGGACCACGGTAGGAGTCGAGTTCGTTGCCGGAGGGGCTGCAGGTGGCGGCGTGGCCTCAGTGGGCGGGTTGACGTAGACGGTGGTCGTCTTCTTCCCAGTGCAGGTGCAGGCCTTTGCCGTGGAGTTGTGGACCTCACCGAATTGACCGCCCGGCTTGCTTGTGGGAGTGCTCGTAGGGGCAGGGGTCTCGATGGGAGCGTAGACACCGCCGGAGTAGGACAGCTGAGGGATGTCGGTGGGGACGCTACCATTGTCGGACTGGCTGGAGGTTGCGTTGGCGGCCGGGGCACCAGTGGGATATCCAGCTGAAGCCTCGCTGGCCGGCGGGGCGGCGTCGCTCGACTTGGGAGCCTCCTCGGACTTGGGTGCATCGCTAGACTTGGGAGCCTTGGTAGACTTGGGCGCATCACTAGATTTAGGGGCTGCAGACGATGAGGGCTTGGGCTCAGGCTCAGAGGACTCTGCGCCAGTGTTGGGAAGCGTGCCCTGCTTGATCATGAGGCAGGCCTGCGTAACTTCCATTGCGGACATCTGCTGGCCAACACCGGTCTCTCCGTCGAACTCCTGGTACCACCGAGAACCACAGGCGCCGTTATCGCCAGTGCAGGACTTGGCCGCGGCAGACGCAGACGTGGTGAGATACTCGGTGATCTGGTCCTTGGTCGAAGGCACAAGAAGCGCGGTCTTGGCCATCCAGCGTCCGAGGTAGGCCTTGAACGACTGCTGGTCAAGGTTGCAGTTCTTGCCGCCAGCGCTGTGTTCGCAGACCTCGAACATGACGTCCTTGACCTGCTTGGGGTTGTTGAAGAAGACGGCGGCGCGGCTTAGGAAGCCTTCGGTGCGCTGCGTCCACTTGTCGTCCTTGGTGTAGGAAGCCATGAAGGCAGAGCCGTGGATCATCATGGCGTTGTTGTAGGTCCACTCCGTCTTGTCGGCGACCTCCTTGCAACCCGTCTTGTCATCGGTTCCATCGAAGACCTCGAAGTTGTCGCCAATCAAGCCAACCTTCTTCTCCCAGTCGTAGATCTTCTCGGCCCAGTCTGCGTAGGTCTGGTTGCCAGTAAAGCGTGCGAGGCGGGCACCGAGAGCAAAGGTGGCACCGTTGCTGATGGAGTTCTTGTAGTTGTAGCCGTAGTCGTTCTCCGGGTAGATCTGCCACTTCAAACCTCCACCACACGACGATTCGTCCCAGCGAGATACGATGTTGTTAAAGCAGTTCTTGCTGACTTCGAGGTAGGTCGCCGGCGCATCCTCAGGCTCGGGGAATCCATATTCTGCTGCCGACATGGTCGCAAGACACCAAAAGGCCTGGTCATCGTTGCCCTGTGATATATTAGACATACACTTCGAAAGAGCCGAGTGCCGTTCATACCGTTTGGTCACGCTTGTAGTCCAGGATGAAGTTCTTCTCCGGACCGTAGTTGGCAGTCAGACCCTGTTGAATTGTCTTGACGTACGACTCGTCGCCGACAATGTTTGTGTACTCGACCATAGCTCCCCACATAGCACCAGACTCCCACCAGTAGTGAGGCTTGGGAATGTAGCCAACCTCTTCTGCAGGAAGGCCCGAGGCATTTGCCGAGTAGTATGACATCAAGCCATTGGCATACTGTGAAATGGCGGCCTTGAGCGAGGCCTCGTCGTCCACCTTGAGCTCAACGGCGCCCACAGCAGCAGCTAAGGGAAGGAGCGCAGCTCCGATGGTAGAAAAGGATCGCATATTGATGCTGGGAAAGGAAAGAAAGCAGACAAGCAAAGTAAAGAATGTGGAGCTTCGTGGAAGCAAAAGAACAAGTCGATGAAGAGACAGGCGGCCGCCGTAGAAGGTGGAGGGTGCAATCAATTAAAGTAGGCAAGCGATGCCCGCGAGCATGGGCTCGAGCATTCACTGGGCCGGCGTGGCGCTAGAACGCGCCTTCCCCTGGGGACAGCTCTCGAACAGGGCAAGCGCGTTTCAAAGGAGAAGAATAGATTAGTTCTCCGCCAATCAGGCAAGTGCCACGCCGTTTCAGGCAGCGGCCCTGCACATAAGCCTCGCCAATTGTCCGCCGGAGTCCTTCACTTCGATGGCAGCGTTCCCAAAATCTTGTGCGGCAGAGTACGGGAGCGCGCCCGCCGCCTCGTAGCGCCTCCATCTGCAAATCACAACCAAGGACAGCGTTAGACTGCGTCTTTCGTTTCGCGAAACATGATCTGCGCGCGTCTGTGGAGCCGCCTGCTTCGTTGACCTACGTATGCAACGTTCCGTTTGTTGATTCTGGACTTGGACCTGCCCAGGCCCCGGCACCGGACTGAAGATGATGAGCGGAGGCGGCCTGACATAATTCGGACCTTGGAGAGCAGGTTGGGGGATGTGAGATTGCCCCACGAGCACAGCCACTGCATAGGAGAGGAGCGCGGAGGCGACGTGTGCGAGGGAGCTTTGGAAATTGTCTGGACCTAAAAGTGGAGCCGTCCATGTCAATGTAGACCTTGGTACGATCGCAGTTCGTCCAGAGACTTCGCACGCAGTTCGCAATGAAGTCGACATTTGCTCTGCTATCTCACACTGCCTTGGCGATTGGCTGTCGTGCGCTGTGAGACAGCGTCGGGGTCGCTCGTATCTGGACCCTTTGGGATGCAGCCTTACGGAACACGTGCACTGCCGCTTTCGTGCGACCACCGGACAATGTTTGGATACCAAAAGTGTTCATTCCATTTCAAGATACCATGCAGTCGGTTTCACAACCGCCGCCCTAATAGCCTATACGCGCCACGCATCTATTCCGAGTCTATCCAAACACCAAGCATGTCGCTAAAGCCCAGAAACCAAGTCACGACGCCCTTCAGGACGCACCTCCCAATCGCTGCTCCTTCTTGATCCGCTCTGCCTCCTTGAATTCCGCGATCTCTTCCTTTGTCGCGTTGAAAGCAAGCTGTGCCTGATTCTTCGGGTTGTCGGGGTGCTTGTCGAACTCTTTCCTGATCTGGTCGACCTTTTGGTTCCGCCTCAGGCCCTTCTCGTCCTTCATCTCCTCCAGCCTCCGCTCTTCGTATGCCGCATACGCAGCCTTGTACCTCCTCTCGGGGTGTCGGTCGATCTTGTCGCCGTCTTGTGCAGTGAGACTGAGCGCATCCAGGGCGTTGTCGATACCTGTGGCGCTGAGCGAGCCCAGAGCGGAGTCGATACCGCGCGTCTTTTTCTCCGCCTTCTTTGCACCAGCTCCCTTGGGCTTTGCGGGTAGTGATGCTTCTTCCTCCTTCAGCAGCGCATCTTTCTCGGCCTTCTTGCGAGCGGCTTCTTCCTTCTTCGCCGCAGCGGCTTCACTGCTACAAGTAAGCAGCGAAAAGGAAGATGATGCATAGCTACTCACGCTTTGGAATTGGACTTGGAGCCCGTATCCCACTTCTTGGCCTCTGCTGCCGCTGCCTCTGCATCTTTTTGGGCTTGCTTGCTCGCCGCCGCGTCTGCCTTTCGTGCCTGGCCTTGGGCCTTCTTCGAACCTTCTCCTCCGCTCTTTTTCGGGGCCATGGTATTCTGTGACGTACGGGTGATAATCGGATGTCTCGTAGGAATAGCGAACAAAAGTCGTCGTGGTCGCTTTGCGGTTGAAGATCTTTGTGACTCGACGCAAAGGTGGGTGGGGTCAAGTGTTGATCTGCAGGTCCAACCGGCGGGGCGCCACCACTTCACGTCACACGGCCCGCACGGCCCCAAATCGACCAACCTTCTGTGGCCCTTGCCCTTCACCCTTCACGCCCTGCCCTGTGATATCTTGTATGTTAAGTCATGTGATGCATCATCCATCGAGCAGACTATCAGCAGGCACCGCTTTATTGCTCCATACGCCTCGACAAAGAGTAAACAAGCGCCCGCCTCAACATTCTCTTGGGTTCAATACTCGCAGTAGGACTCAAGACATTTCAATGCTACCATGAGTGCTCACCGAAACTGCATTTATTGTGTACGATCGGCTACGCACACTCCGCAGGGACGCGAGCCGAGTACGTACGCAAACGGCCACTAATATCAAATCTACCCGGTTCTGAACCCTGCAGATGCATCTGTACGCGCACAGCAGGTGCGATTCTCCATATTGCGGTTACAGTCGACGTGCATCACTGAACGCGAAGTTGCAATGGAATTTGAGTATACACTCAGAAATTCATCACACTCGGAGTAGCGTCCTACCTGGGGAACTGCTTAGCGTCGGCTAAAGTCAGCATCCAGTGTGGATGGATGGTGCGGGGAGATCGCTGCAGAGGAGAAGTATGGTGACGATGAGAGGGCGTGGGGTATTTAGATCTGGGGTGGCCCTGTTCATGCTGTTGTCGTGTGCCGTTCTCTTTGATAGGAGATACTTCTTGCGCCCTCAGTCGCCTTGTCTAGGAAGCGCTGAGTTCCACTCCAGTCGCATTGGCACACACAACCACACGGGAGAGATGATCTGCTCTGCTAACATCTCCGCCATGTCTTCACTACTTTACCTTTTCTTCGCCGCAATGGCATCAACAACATCCGCCTCTTTTCAAGACCCCGAGATCTCACCTCGACCACCGATGGGCTTCAACAACTGGGCACGCTTCCAGTGCAATCTGAACGAGACGCTGTTCACCAGAACTGCTGACGCAATGGCCGATAAGGGTCTTCTCGCCGCCGGATACAACCACATCAACCTCGACGACTGCTGGCACGTCCAAACTGGCCGCAACGCTAAACAAGAACTTGAATGGAACTCCACCCTCTTTCCCCACGGCATGCCCTGGCTCGGAGACTATCTTCACCATCGCGGATTTAATTTTGGTATTTACACCAATGCTGGAAATATGACATGTGGTTGGTACCCTGGATCCCAAGACCACGAGGAAATCGACGCAAAGACATTCGAGCGCTGGGGCGTAGACTACGTCAAAGTAGATGGGTGCCACATGGATCTACAGCACAACCGAACATACTACGAGGAGTTCGAGTACCGCTACAAGCTTTGGCACGAAGTCCTGACGACTAAGCTCAAGAAACCACTCGTTTTCAGCCAGTCCGCGCCTGCGTACTTCAGCCCCAACTTCCACCTCGACCAGAACAATACCGACTGGTACCGCACGATGGACTACATCCGCTCAACCGGCGAGCTCGCCCGGCACTCCGACGATATCAAAGTCTACGGCAACAACCCAACCAATACGTTCGAGCCTGGCGGCCACTGGGAGTCCATGATGAACAACTACATCATGGAGGTGCGCCTCTCGCGGTACCAGTCCTGCGGCTTCTTTAACGACCCGGACTTCCTCATCGTCGATTGGCCGGACCTCAGCCTCGACGAGAAGAAGACGCACTTCGCGCTGTGGAGCTCCTTCTCCGCGCCGCTCATCCTCTCCGCGTGGATCCCGGATCTAACAAAGGAAGAAGTTGCCTACTTGACCAACAAGGATATCATCGCCGTAGACCAGGACGCCCTCTGCGAACAAGCCACCCTCGTCTCGCAGAACGAAGACGGCGCCATCGACGTCCTGGCCAAGAACCTCGCGAACGGGGATCGCCTGCTTACGATTCTGAACCACGATAACAAGACGCACACGGCCACCGTATCGCTCGACCGTCTGGGCATCGACCCGGAGCAGTCGTACCGCGCGAAGGATCTCTGGACGGGCAAGACGACCACCGTACGCGAGGAGGTGCGCGTGAAGCTGGCAAAGCATCAAACGGCTATCTACCGTCTCTCTGCCGCGGCTTCCAGGAAGGCGCTCAAGGTCACGCCCACGGGGCAGATCTTCAACACTTTTTCGCTGAACTGTCTTACCGCTCACCATGGTTCTACTGAAGACTTGGACGTCATGTTTTCTGCTTGCGAGGGGGACGACAAGCAGGTCTGGCAGGTCTCTTCCGAAGGTCTGGTGAGTTCGTTGGCGTACAGCAAGGTTTGTCTCGCCGTTGATGGAAGCGATGTGAGCCTGGAGCGGTGCAATGCCAAGGCGAAAGGTCAGACGTGGAGCTACGGTATCAGCGGGAATCTGGTGAGTAAGGCGAAGGGACTCTGCCTGACCGAGGGCAATCGCGGGGGCGTCGGTGTGAAGAAGTGCGGGACAGCGCTGGACAGCCAGGTCGTTGCTCTGCCTGGGGGTGTGAAGCTGGACAACCAGACGCCGAAATTGGAAAGTGCGAGTAAGGAGAACATGCTGTTTGGTAAATAGATAAATAGAACTGTGCGTTCATCCTGCACTGGGTTGACACTGGCTACTGCGGCCGGATCAAACACGTATGCAAAACTCGTATCTATATGTGCGTCCGCACTCATTTATTTTTGCTTCTTAACGTCGCCATACCGGCTAAGTCACTACATCTATCTACATTTCTGTCCATGCATGCACAGAGCCAAACATTACTACAGGACGCTGCCACCAGCGGGGTATTATATAGTACAACCGATACGTGTGTACCGGTACAAGCATCATGAAGACGCCGCGCAAAATGCAAAAGTCGTTGTCGTTATCATCGTGTTCTGGTTGCTTTCTGTCTATCCTGAGGCCGAAGCTGGGGTGAGTGACTTCGACAGATTCGATTTCGGCAGCGAAGACTCTTTGCGTAGCTGGCGGACCGTGGCCTCGAGTTTGCGCCGTTCTTCTTGCTCGGACTGTCGTGTGTTAACTTCTCTGTTCTGACGCGTGATATTGTGATGGCAAAACTTACTCTCAAAGCCCTCAGCGCCTCGGCCGTGCGGTCTCTCATCATCTTTCTGAAGTCCTCCCTCAGCATCCTGATGCTCGTTGCGCCCTGATCTGGCGCCATAGTCGCGCCCGCCGCCACGCTCGGGCTCCGGATGCCCAGCCACTTGACCCTTTCATCGCTCAGCTCGAGCTCAAGCGCCTCTTTCTCGTCCCTGAGCTTGTCGATGATGGCCTCGAGAGTATCGCGATCCTTCTCGTTCTGAATTGCATCGCGCGTGAGGTCCTCGTACTCGGTCGCCATGGCGGCAAGCTCGGCCTTGACGTTGCGCTCGTTGTCGCGGGCTTCCTGTTCCGACTGCGACGCTGCTTCCGAGAGCTTTTGAAGGGCAGTGAGCTCGGCGAGGAGAGCAGCGTTTTTGGCAGCGAGGTCGTCAATTTCTTTCTTGACGCTGCTGCCAGATTCAGCGGCGCGTTCTGCGCGGGTGCCGTACGCGCCGTCGAGCTCGGCTTTGGCGAACGTGAGTTCTGTCGTGAGGCGGACGACTTCGCCTTCGAGGTCGCGCAACTCTTTTTCCTTGGCGGAGAGCGCGGCGGCGGCTTCTTGGGCGCGGGTCTCTGCTGCTTCCTTTTGCGCAGTGGCCGCGAGAAGGGCGGTGGATGCTTCGTCGATCTTGGAAGTGGATTGAGCAAGTTCAGCTTGTATCGTCGCGGCTTCGGCGCGGGAATGCTCCTGGGCTTGCCTGAGCTGTTCTTCGAGAACGAGTGTACGTTCTTGCGCTTCACGGATTTGTGCTTCGTAGCTCATGCTGCGCTCCTGAGCATCCCGGAGCTGAGCCTCGTATGCTGTGCTGCGCTGTTCTGCGTCGCGAGCCTGAGCTTCGAATGCCGTGCTCCGCTCTTGAATTTCTCGGACCTGAGATTCGTATGCTGTGCTCCGCTCTTCCGCATCGCGAACTTGATCTTGAAACGCAGTGCTTCGCTCTCGAATCTCTCGAATCTGGGTCTCGAGCGCATTATTCCGATCTTCCGCCTCACGGAGCGCTCGACTGTCGTTTTGGACCTTCGCTTCATCGAAAGACGAGAGTTGGCTTATTGCTCGCTCGAGCTCTGCCTCCATAGTGTTCTTCTCCGAGCGCGCACTAAGCACTTGTTCGTTCAGCCTGTTAACCTGCTCTTCCCTCTGTGCATCTGACTTGCTGTTAAGTTCGCGCTGTTGCTTGATCTGTCTAACCAATATCGACTGCTTGTCCTTGAGTGACATGGCGCGGCGGAAGATTGTTTGTATCTTTGAATCGAACGCTATCAAGGAGAACGTCTCTGCACCCGTGTCGCTCTCGTCAGGAGATAGCTCTTCCGTGTTGTCCGGATCTTCCGCAAGTAGTCTGCGTCGTTCGCGTTTGCGTTCACGTGCTTCCTCCTCGCCCTTCTGGATCATCTGCCAAAGCCTAGTCAATGTAGACTCGTACTGTTCGACACCTTCCTTAGTGGCCGCATCCGCGCGCAAGTCGTCGAGTTGGTCATTCAAAGCATACTGCATCCGTTCGATGCTGTAAAAAGAGTCTTCTAGGTACTCTAGCTGCTGCTGGAGACCGTTACCGCTAACTGCAGCAGGTGGTGGTACATTGGAATCCGAAGTGTTGAGCATGGCGTACATTTGGATGTTGATCCCTTGCAGCCGCTCCTCCGCCGCTTGATCAGAACCAGTGGAGCTTTTCAGTGCCGTCTGCTCAGCGCTGAGATCCCGAAGGCCTTGGTCCAGGAAGTCAAGCTGGCGCTCGAGTGCTGAGGCGTCTGGCGTGGTTCCAGATTGCGGAGGGCGAGAATACCTCTCGCTCCGTTCCGGGTTTGCCTCTATGATGAGCTCTCTTACCCGGTCATTGAGCTCTTCAAGACGCTTGCTCACGGTGCTTAGCGACCGGTTTTGCAGGTCTGCGGAATGCGAGTGGTGATGGGTACCGTTCTGTAGAGCGTTCATCAAGCTGTCCAGGTTCTCGGGTGACCGGTAGAGGCTCCGTTCGTCGAATCCGTCTTCTCTTCCCCCGAATGCCCTCTCGTTCTCATACGTATATATGCTCGCAGGGCTGTCTGGTCGCCGATCTCCGCCATTGGCCATGTCGGCGTTCTGTTTCCGCTTTCTCGGCCCATTGTGTGTCAGCTGCAACACGGCGGCCGTATGCATCAGCAGCTGCATGTCAATGAGGCGCATCCGCGACTCAACCTCCAGCAGCTCGCGGGTGAGATCGTCCACCTTCTTGTTGCTCGCATCGAGCTCTTCCAGCCCTCTGGACGACGTGTCCTTGGTCGGGGGACTGCTCCTGCTGCTAAGGCCTCTCCGGTGGCCTTTCTCCTCGCGCGAGTTGAGGCGCGTCAGTGACCGCGCGGCGTCTCGAATCTTGGTCTCCGACTCCAGGCGCTTCCTGACGGTGTTCAGTCGCGCGTCCAGGCCCTTTTGTTCCTGCTTCAGCGCGTCCACCTCCTCGACCGAGAGGAGGTCGAAGTTCTGGCTGTCGATCATGGCCGTCTCGACCAGCAGGTGCATTGCGACGGGGTCGCTGCCGAGGGCGCCGGAGCCACGATTCTTGAAGGCGCGCGGGGTGTAGGGCCCACTGTCGCTGGTGGAACCGTTGCGGGGATCCCCAAAGACATCGGCGGGCGGGATGAAGGCACTACCGCCAAAGCGCGGGCTGATGCTGTAGGCCATGGGGAAGAAGCTCGGCGAGGTCGCGGGGATGCCAGAGGGGTAGTTGGACGTCGGCGACGGGAAGTCGTACATGGGGCGTGGGCTGAGGCCGCCGTACGGGTACTGGGTGCGCAGCCCATCGTTCAGGTTGGCCATGGTGTCTGCGCCGGCGCCCGAGACACGGCGTTGTACACTGGCGAGGGCGAGGCTGGGGGGGCGCGCGGTCGGGGGGTGTGCGGGAAGGGCGCGCAGGACGAGGAAGCAGGCTGGCAAGAGTCTGCAGGCGGAGGCCAGCTTTTCACGGACTACCTGCGCTGCATGGCGGACTGGTCAGGAGAATGCGCGAGTGGAGATTGCATTGCGGCTAGCAGGCGCGAGGATGGCCGCGCATATCAAAGCCACTGCCAAAGGTACGCCAGGGGTAACTTGCCTCTGCCGCGCGGGTGGGTCTTGTCCATCCATCCCGCATCTGGACGCCATCATCAGCCGCATCCATGTACCCCACGGGCTGTCCCAGGTGCTCCCCTCGTCGCCGAGTGCTCAACCTCGCTCTCGCGCTCGCGACTCGCGGCTATGTTCTGTAGTCGGATAACGAACTAACTGGACCCTGCCGCTCATGGTGTATATAAAGATCGCGTCAACATGCTAGTCAGTCCGGCCAAGCGCTCGCCGGCGGCTCCGCTCGTTTGTCCATCGCGAAACCTTAACATTGCGACGGCCACCATTCTTGCCCGTATCACACAGTCCTCACAGCATCCCTGAACACCGGTTCCCGGCATGTCGGTTACACAGCGCCCCGTCTACACGAAGGCTCAGATTCAAAAGTACTTTGACCGTCTCAAGTTGCCAGAGGAACAGCGCCAGTACCATGTTGCAGGCCTGTGCCCTGGAGATGCGCTGACGTATCTAGCATCGCTCCAGAAACATCATCTCGCTCAGATACCTTTCGAGAACTTGTCCCTGCATTATTCTCCACATCGTCACGTCTCCATCCACCCAGAGCAATTGTTCAGAAAGATCATTGCAGATGACAATGGGCGGGGAGGATATTGCATGGAGAATTCAGGCTTGTTTGGAACCCTGCTGCATTCTTTAGGCTTCAACACCTACTCGGCAGGTGCTCGTGTCTTTGATGAAGAGCGCCTCAACGGATGGCAAGTAACGAGGACCACTTTCAGACAGATCCCATCGTAACATCCAACAGGGGTCACATGATCGTCTTTGTCAAAATCGGGGGCCAAAAGTATTATGTAGACGTCGGCTTCGGCGCCAACGGACCCATTGAACCCATGCCACTTGATCACTCCGGCGCAATCCGCCCACACATCGCGCCAGCCTCGGCGCGCCTTCAGTGGAGAAACATACCGCAGAACGCAGACCCTGACCAAAGGCTGTGGGTTTACGAGCACAAAATCGACGAGGAGCACGATTGGGAACCCATGTACTGCTTTACCGAGCTTGAGTTCCTACCGGGTGACTATCGCGTTATGAATCTCAGCACGAGCACTAGTCCAACGACCTTCTTTACCAAGATTGTCTTCATGGAGAAGAAGGTGCTTGGCGAAGATGGAAGCATAATAGGCAACATTATTCTAGGCACCGACGTGAAATGGAGGATCTATGGAAAGAAGGAAAGAGAAATTAAGTTTGAGAGCGAAGAGGATCGAGTGAAGGCAATCGAAGAGCACTTCGGGATCAAACTGAGTGTCGTGGAGAGGGACAGCATCCTGGGCCTAGTTTCGCAGATCAGTTAGATGACGAGTAGGAATTCCCATCAAGATCGATGCATGGTTCAAGTGGTTTGCGTGCCGTATCAGCGGACTCCAGAATGTGCATAGATGCGTGTAGAGTCTGGATCTTGGAGCATGGGCCGTGACTTCACATGGCAGATGTCGCTGGCTTGACGAATGAGAGGTCGGAAGTGTACATTGACTATCGAACAGTTTGCGTGCTTGTGTACATCGCTTAAATGTATCGTTGCTCCATCTGGCCGCGGTCAGTACTGCCCAGTCGGTCGCGCCGGCCGTACGTACCCTCCATGGGTTGTTGAGCTCGAAGCCCGGCGGCGCCTCGGCCTTGTCGGTCTGTCCGCGAGCAAAGCCCGTCAATCTGCGGTCGCGCTCGAGCACTGCGGCGGATTAGTAGGTGGCATGCGATCGTGGCATGAGGTCATCGTGGAGTGTCGTACTTTGCTGGAGCTGCGTCAGCGAGGGTCCCCGGCGGCCAAAGCGAGTGTCTGCTTACCCTGTCCCATGCGTCCATTCCGCGCCTGGTCTTCTTGCCTCCGTTCTGCATCTCCTTGAGCTTGCCGACGGACACGGCGCTGAACGCGAACATCTGCAGACATCAGTACGGGCCGGCAGCGGGCGGCGCGGGCCATTGACGTACGCCGAGCATGATCCCGTACGGGAGGAGGGCTTCGAAGGGCACACCCATGGTTGCGGCGCTCGTGGAGGGTGGTGTGCGGTGTGGTGTGGTGTGGGGGTCGTCAAAGTGCAGCTGGGGGTAGGTTCGGGTGTTAGCCAGAGGTTGGGACGTGGATGGAGAAGCTTGGCGGCTGCGACCTCTCCCAACTCAGGAGGCAGCTCTTCAGACGGCGGAAGCTCACCCTCCACGCCCTCTCCAGCTCGCAGACAATTATTCTCGGTGTCGCTCGGTGCTGCAGATTGGCCTGGATCGCGAAAACCCGCGCCTTTGCCCCCAGACCACCCGCAAATATCGCCCGCCGCGCCCGCCACCGCTGCACGGCAACGAGCAACGCGCCCACGACCGTCCCGCATCGACTCCCACGCCTCGGGGGCCCCGCGCGACCACTCGGCAACTCAAAAACACGGTATAGGCACATCACGCAACTCACGCGGCACAACAACGCGCTACGACGCCTGCACGACGCGCCCGCGCCCGCTCTCCATGCCCGCACCGCCGAGGTGTCCGCCCGCACGACCGATGCAGTAGAAGGCACAGCAAACATACACAGCGAATCTGGCGTATCTGGTATCCAAACTGGCGACTGTTGTGTCTTACGCGATGGCGGAGCCCGCTCGGCTCATCGGCCAGGCCGCGACCAACGGCGACCCCGACGATGTTGATGCCGACGGCGAGTACGAGGAGGATGATATAGGCTACGAGCAAGTCACCCGCGAGCAGACCCAGGATGAGGGGCACACCACCGACGCCGAGGGCTCCGATGTCGATGCCGAGGGCGAAGAGGTAGACGAGGACGACGACAGCGAGCCTGTGGGCGCCGTTAAGATTGCTGCGCCCGAAGATGCGTTTTCTGAGGATGAGGGAGACGAGCGAGACGCAGACGCCGCAGTCGAGTCCTCCTCGGATGCCAAGAGCAGCGCCAGCGAGGACGAGTCCGGCAGCTCCGAACTTTCCGAGGCAGAAAATGGCTGGCAGGCCGAAAGCGAGGACGGCGAGGCTGATGCTGAGAAACCAGACCCGAACGTTTGCGTGTAAGTGTGAATGATTGCAGACTCACGGACCCTACGTTGACAATTTACAGATATTGCAATGAAGACGAGGATAATGACCCAAACGAAGAGTTTGAGGAGATTCTATCGTGTGTCGAGTGTGGAGACATGGGTAAGTGTTGCTTTTAGCAATGTTCAAATTTGTCTTTGTAGAGGTAGCTGACATGATCTTGTTCCCGCAGCACATCGGCAATGCGCGCGCGACGCTAAGACCCTTAGCCTACATGATGGTAAGTCCATATCCGGCCAGCCTTGGTAGGGCAGTTGCACTGACAAGCTATTTTTGCAGATGCGAAGAAATGGACCTGTACAGCTTGCATCAACAACGGACTCCATGAGAGCGATCGGGATGAGACCTCGGAATCACTCACTCGCCGGAGGCTTTCATCAGTGCCAAAGCTGGCTCGAGATCTGCTGCCTTCACACCGTGGCCATGTCCCAAAAGGACACTCTATCTTCAATGAACTCATTCTTCCCGACGACACAGCAGACGGGGCCCGTTCGCTTAGAAAACGCAAGGCCTCGCACGAAGAAGAGGTGCAGCTGCCTGTCAGGCAGACGAGAAAGAGGCGTAGGTCGTCTGAGATTTCAAAACCGGACCTGGCAAAATCATCTGCTGCCTCACCGCCTCGTGCGCTGGCCGGAAGTGTCGTGACAGACGGCAACGAGACCGACGCTGATCCCCACACCGGCTCGGAGCACGAGTCGAATCGACTGCGTTCTGCCCGTGCTCGAAGAACGAAACCTAAGAGGACCGACAAACGACCACTGGCTTGGATCGATGAACCTCTCGGCTCCAAAAGCCTGGTCATTGTGTTCCACCTGAATAATGAGAAAGTCCAGAAGATTGTGACCTCGAAACCTAAAAAGTCTGAGGTCAGACCCATGACCAGGGACGAGGAGCGGCGAGAACGGCGGCGCGAGAAGGACCGCGAACGCCGCGAACGTAATCGCCGCGCTGAACGAGAGGCCCGAGAATCCGTTGAGGAGACACACTACCCTGCAGCCCACAGCCAGTACGCCGCACCGTTCTATGGGTTCGCGGACAAGGAGCCCGACGAGAACAAGAGCAAGCCATATGGTGGTATACTTTCAGAAGCGGACGCTGACACTTCCAAAACATATCCGACCGCAGCAGACAGGAAACGCTTCGAAGACGCGCGTCAGAAAGCGGAAGATGACTGGAAGCAGAAGCAAGAAGAGCTATACGCAGGCCAAGAGCCCCATAAATCCTCAAAACATGCAGGCCCGCCCAGCAAGATAAAGTGTATCAACTTTGGAGGCTGGGAGATTGACACATGGCACGCTGCGCCTTATCCCGAAGAGTACAGTAAGAACAGGGTACTTTACATCTGCGAGTTCTGCCTTAAATACATGAACTCTGACTATGTAGCATGGCGGCACAAGGTAAGCCTGATTCACCACTACCGTGCACCGTACTAACCCGTTCAGCTCAAATGTCCTGCAAAGCACCCTCCAGGAGACGAAATTTACCGCGACGGCAAGTTCTCATTCTTCGAAGTCGATGGCCGCAAGAACCCCGTCTACTGTCAGAACCTTTGTCTTCTTGCGAAGCTGTTCCTCGGCTCCAAGACTCTATACTACGATGTGGAGCCATTCCTTTTCTACGTCATGACCGAGTGTGATCAGTATGGCTATCACTTTGTGGGATATTTCTCCAAAGAGAAGCGACCCAGCTCCCTCAACAATGTGTCCTGTATCCTTGTTCTCCCCATACACATGCGCAAAGGCTACGGACAGTATCTCATCGAGTTCTCCTATCTCCTCACGCGCGTGGAGAGGAAGACCGGCAGTCCTGAGAAGCCTCTCAGCGACATGGGTTTGGTCAGTTATCGGAAGTACTGGCGGCTTGTTCTGTGCGAAGAGCTTCTTAACCAGAAGGGACCGATCAGCATCTCCACGATATCTGAGCGTACCGGAATGACCGCAGATGATATCGTGTCTGCGCTTGAAGGTCTCCGCGCCTTGGTACGCGATCCTGTCACGAAACAGTACGCACTTCGGCTTGACTACGCATATTTCAAGCAATACATCGAGAAGTGCTACAGCGCTGGCAATCCGACAATAAACCCAACAAAACTCCAATGGACGCCCTATGTGATGGGACGCTTTGGCCAGTATGAAGATGGACCGGCTCTACACACCGTACAGCAGCGCGACGAAGAGGAAGAAGAAGAGAAGCCCGAGCCCGAAGAAGGCGTTCAATTGGATGAGGCTGCAAAAGCTACCAAGACTGCAAAGACGAACGGCACGTCGCAAAACGATTCAGCCACTGGCGAAGAAGGCGAAGACGCAGCAACGCCTTTTGTTGCGGCCGAGGAGTCTGTCAACGGCGGCTCACCTTTGCCTGGTACACCTCTTGCGAATGGTAGTACTGTTGCCGTTGCAGGGTCTCATATAATGAACGCACCTTCGGTTCCGGCTACAAGATACGAAGTATTTCCCCACGTTCCTGGCCAGCAACCTCCCAAGAGACGGCCTGGGCGGCCGTTCGGTGCTCGGCGTCGGACAAGTACACCCCAACGGAATCGTTCCCTCAACCTAAGCATAGCCACTGCGCCTGTTTCTCGTATTCAATTCTCTCCGAACGGGAGCGGCAAAGGCTCGCCAAGCATGAACGGTATGCATACCCCCAGCATAAGCCTTAGACGGACCAGAAGCAGGTTGGGCGAGAGCGTGGTGAATGGTATTGAGGATGATGAGCTTGAAGAGGGTGGAGAGGTAAAAGCGCCCGGTCGGCGTACAACGCGTAGCTCAACCAAAAGCCCGCACACGGTTAAAACTGCCAAAGGAAAGGGAAAGGCGCTACTAGACGATGAAGAAGACGAGGAAGAAGACGAAGAAGAAGAAGACGATGACGAAGACGAAGATGCTGAAGGTGAGGATGATGATGAAGATGCTGAAGGAGAAGACGATGATGAAGACGCCGAGGGCGAGGACGATGACGCTGACGCTGAAGGAGAGATGGATATTGATGCAGAAGGTGAAGACGACGATGAGCTCATGCCCGACGCATGAGAATAAGATTGTGGTCTTTGCTGCACTTGCGTATTAACATAAGTATTGGCTGGCAGGAGTTTGCAGGATTTGACATGGGCTTCTTCAAACATGATGCTTGGAACACGGGCTGCAAGGCTCTTCATTCGATTGGCGCATGTTCGTTCGGCTTTTGCATTAGGGAAGATACCTCGGGAGGAGTTGATTGAATATGACTACATACCATTTTACGTTCGCGTCGTTACGGCTGCATCCATCTTGATGAGTGGCAGTGTACATTCACAGGGGCTGAGGCAGGAAACAGGACTTTAGCACTTCTCATCCTTAGGAGCTCACTCTACAGTACAGCTGTAAAACCGTAATTCCATAGTGTATACTGAAGGTTTTATGGTACAAGAATCGGAAGATCTTTCTTAATCAGCCACTGTGATTAACATCTGCAGCCAGTCTATCACGTGCTCTCCTTAATTTCAGGGTTCATCGGCGTGAGATGTTCCGAATGCGATGTCGATCACTCCTTCCTCTCCACCCTCCGCCAAACTCCACCACCAATCTGCCGGCGGAAGACCCGCAGCAGCTCAGACCATGTGCCTTCCCCACACCGGATACCTTCCGCTAGCGCAAACTCGATGTCTAGTTCAGCGTATATATCACTTTCCTATTGATCAATTTCTAGAAAGCTTGGCGACATCCACAAGGCTAATGTACAGCTTCCATGCGCTAGCCTCAGCTTTTACCCGGATACTCTGAACGTCATCTGCGATTATCTGCGAGGATGACGCTAATCGAGGGGAGATGCTCCGGTCATGAAAAAGACCCAATCTATAAGCATGAACGGATCAACTCTCGCAAGTGCGCAACAGTTTAACATCTGACCTCCCGGCGGAACTTCACGTCGGCAGTCCACCATGCTGACACAAACCCTGACGTTGGGTTCCTTGCTTCTCGTTTCATCGTTACCAGGCCTTGCAAGCGCGCGAAAATCGTCCCAGTTCTCCAACCCCATTCTCCCTGGTTTCCATCCTGATCCCAGCTGCACATTCATCTCAGAGGAGGAGACATTCTACTGCGCGTCGTCCAGCTTCAATGCCTTCCCCGGCATCCCCATCCATGCAAGCAAAGATCTGACGACATGGCGTCTCGTCGGTGCGTACCTTCCGCGTTCAATCTATCTCCCGATTAATTGCTGCCTGCCACGTGCAACTACCGACACAGAGGCCCATCAACCGCAATCTGAGCCCCCTCTCCGATAGACTCCATGTATTGGCAGTATGGCCCGACCAATGTGCGCCCTGTTTCAGATCCTCCCACCCTCGCTACGTGCCGTACCGGCCACCAGTTTTTCACCTCGGATCGTGGTGCTTGCGTGACGGATCGGCATGGGTGAATTCCAAAAACATCCCGGTCTCGTATCTTTCGCTTCCAGGTTGTTTTGTGCAGCTATCCTTGTTCGGATGCGGAGACAGAACCCGGATTTTGTGACAGTCGAGATCAATAGCTTACGCTTGTTATTGCAGGGAATGTCCTCAACCGCGAAAGCCAACTGCCTGAGCTTGCGGTGTCCGTCGGTGGGACAAGCGGGATCTGGGCGCCCACGCTGAGGTTGCGAGATGGCACGTGGTATCTCGTGACTACGATGGTGCATGACAAGAAGGCAGCGGATGACCCTACACGTTGGCGGAATGTGTGTTTCCACAACCATCATAGGTGCGATATGCTGCTGATGTCAACTATAGATCATATTCACTACACAAGACATCTGGAACGAAAGTAGCTGGAGTGACGCTGTACACTTCGACTTCGAGGGTTACGACACAAGTCCTTTCTGGGACGATGACGGAACTTCGTACATGGTCGGAAGTCATGCGTACAAAGTAGAGTATGTTCTAGACATCGACTTTGTGTGCCAGCGTTGATTCGGACAGGCCAGGCAATCACCTTGCCAAAGTCAACCTGACAACTGGCGAGCTTCAGAGTAACTGGACTAATCTGTGGGCTGGTACTGGAGGTCTTGTAAGCATTACGTCTCATCACAGCCTCGCCTGCTGACTGCACTCAGGCACCTGAAGGACCGCATCTTTATCGAAAGGATGGGTATTACTACTTGATGATTGCAGAAGGTGAGCAATCGTTTATCGTACCTCGAAGGTCCATTCGCTAAACTTGCAGGCGGAACTGGTCTTGGCCACATGGAAACCATTGCCAGGTCAAGGAATTTATACGGTCCCTACAAGCCCAATCCCGCGAATCCAATCCTGACGAATGCAAATACTACGGAGTACTGTAAGACAAATTTTGACCACTGAACTGATACATCTCTAATATTCTTTCACAGTCCAAACCATCGGCCATGCGGACCTCTTCCAAGACGCCCGTGGCAAGTGGTGGTCCGTCGCGCTGTCGACAAGAGGCGGTCCAGCTTTCAAAGTCTACCCAATGGGACGAGAGACAGTCCTCACAAACGCAACTTGGGATAAAGGAGCTTGGCCTGTAATACACAACCCCGTCAGGGGCGTGATGACCGGATGGCCATTGCCTGAATCGGGCCAGAATCTTCCTGGTGATGGGTAACTCTCCTTACCTACAGTTCTTAGAACGACACTAACTAGAATCAGTCCACTCGTTGACCAGGGCGACGATAATCTAAGATTCCCCCATGGCTGCCCACTACCGCCGCACTTCCTCCACTGGCGCCTGCCTATCAAGGAGAATTATATCGTCTCACCGCCAGACCACAGTAACTATCTCGGTCTCAAGCCCTCCAAGCTCAACCTCACCGGCGTCGACGGAAACTCAGCACCAGGCGGCCAAACCTTCGTCGGCAGAAGACAAGTCGACACCCTCTTCATGTACCGCGTTGTTGTTGATTACACACCCAAAGAGGCACAAGAAGAAGCAGGCGTTGCGCTATTCTTGACGCAGAACCACCACGTCCGCCTCGGCCTGACTCTTCTTGCGGCTTCAAACACGTCTACGAACCTCACACCTCATTTCCGCTTCACGACCGAGCCGTATTCGTCGGCTGCCCCGCCATTCAGTGTACCCGTTCCAGCCTCGCTCCAAAATACGCGTTTGACGATGGAGATAAAGGCAGTGAACGAATCACACTTCTCTTTCGCAGCTGGTCGCGCTGACGGTGAGGAACTCACCGTTTTGGCGCATGCACCGGGGGAGATTGTAAGTTGGGGCTTCACGGGGACGCTCGTCGGCGTATATGCGACAAGCAACGGGGGCAACGGAACAGAGACAGCTTATGTGAGCAACTGGACGTATCAAGGTGAGGGGCAGATCAGGAGTAACTCGAGTTCCGCGATACACTCGTAAGGAGGAGGGCCGTAAAGTGTGCTTGCCGTACCCGGTAGACTCCCCAGCCCTCTCCGTTCCAACATCGCACGAGACGGGTAGCGACTCCATCGCTAGGTAGCTGCGCTGCACTGCGCCGTTGTCCGTTCCAGCCGCGTCAGATCAAATCAAATCAATACGCACCCTGTCTATGTACTCCTCCTCGCGCAACACGGGCAGCCACTCCCTTCTCCCGGGCTCAAAGTGACACACACCCCATCCTCCCGATCCTCGCCTTTCTCTATTCCCCCTTCAGCATCGCAACCTCGAGTCGACGCCGCAGGGTTACGTTGCACAAGAGAGCCCACTGTCCATTGTCCGCTGCTTGGCTGCGTTCTGCGGGCGGGTGCGAAAACGGAAGCCGGTGCGACGCGATTTATTCATGGAAATGTTTAGGATGGAGAGGGGTTGCACGGCGTGGTTGTGGCTGCAGGTGTTGCAGATCCCTCCGAGGGGAGGAGGGGTGTGCTACGTTGAGCTGGGCTTGATCATGACAAGAGGGATCTGGCTCGAAGAAAGTCTTGGGAGCACATCAGAACTTTGCACAGCAACGTGGTGTGGAGAGTATTCTACGCTGGACAGGACGAGTGTACCTGTTCATGGTCCCGAACCGATCACGTGTAGATAAAGCGATCGCTGGGCTGCCGCGCGAGCGGGGGTCTCCACACGATTGTGGCGCCGGAGACGCGCTGTAGCGGGGACTGATAGTGCGCATAGAGATGACAAGTCGCTGTTTCGTTGCCAGACTGCCACTCTCTGTGCACCAAATTCCACCTTCCTCTGACGATTCGGTTGCGCGTAGCCCTACGTCACGCAACGCAGTTTACCCTGCAACTCCCAAACATGCAGCTCGCTACTATCGCGGTGCTGCTGATAGCGCCTGTTGTCGCCCAATTCGTATACCAGTATTGGACGAACCCATTGCGCAAGATCCCTGCCGCACATCCACTTGCACACATTACGTCGCTGTGGATCAATTATGTGCGGTGGCGATCCGTCGAGAACGCAACACTCAAGCGCGCACACAAGGACCTGGGGCCAATAGTGTGTCTAGGGCCAAACGAAGTTAGTGTGAACTGTGTGAAAGGAGGCATCAGGGAAATCTATGCAGGTGGATTTGAGAAGGCCAACTTGAACGAGACGTTTAATTGGTATGCGTTCTTTACAAATTTCGGGTGAGTTGTCGAATCTAGGGGTATTGGACGTTCGGGTTGACAATGCTTTAGCGAGTCGAACATGTTTTCTACAGGGAGGAATAAAGCGCATTCAACGCGAAAACGCATGCTCAGCAACATCTACAGCAAATCCGTAATCACCGCGTCGCCGGCTCTGCTCGCTCAGGTCAGCGCTATCGTCTATGATAGACTTTTGCCACGCCTCGCATGCGCCTTCTCCAACGAAAACCCAGGCGTTTTGGATATCAACCCGTTGCTCAACGCTACTACGATGGATATTGTGTCTGCTTATATTTTCGGGCTTAAGTCGAGCTCCAACTTGATCGATGATCCCAAACAGCTATCCTGGTTCCTCGATCTGTACAACTCTCGCCGGTCCTTCAATTTTTGGCCGCAAGAGCTCCCCGCCTTGACATCGTTCGTCAAGAAATGGTTCGGGTATAGATTGGTTCCGCAGTGGGTTGATAAGGCAAACAAGGATATCGAAGACTGGACTGACAGCATGTGCGAGAGAGCAGCCAAAGTCATGTCGGAAGGGGCAGCACATGTCGCAGACACACCGGTCGTATACGAACAGCTCTCTGGAGCGTTGGCGAAGGAAGCGAAGAAAGCTGGGAAAGATAAGAAGGACTGCAAGATCCTGGCTGCGAGCGAAGTCTTAGATCAAATCGCCGCCGGCTTTGATACATCAGGCATCACCCTAACTTATGTCATTCACGAACTGAGTCGTAATACGCAAGTACAAACGCGCCTTCGGCAAGAGCTCCGAACTTTGTCCTCGCCCATTTTACCCTCGTCTTCGCCTTCTCTCCCCGATGGTAAGGCAGTTGACGCGCTGCCATATCTCCACGCCGTGATATGGGAGACACTACGTCTGCATCCAGCGATTCCTGGTCCGCAGCCGCGTGTCTCGCCTCCACAAGGATGCCGCCTCGGCTCTGATGGCAACACATACTATATCCCGGGCGGTGTAAGAGTGAGCGCGAGTGCCGGCCTACTGCACTTGCACGAGGACGTTTATCCACAAGCGCATAAGTGGAGGCCGGAGCGATGGCTCGAACTTGAGCAGCTGGATGAAGAGAAGAGACGGGATATGGAGAACCGATGGTTCTGGGCGTTTGGAAGGTCAGTATACATCGCGAGAAAGCTGAGACATTTGCTTACCTGAATCAGTGGCGGGCGGATGTGCGTCGGCAGCCACTTAGCTGTGTATCGTAAGTCTTTCCTACAAATCAAAACCTTATTTGTTGCACGGATGGCTTCTAATAGGATCCGGGTCTTGGGATGCTTGCAAAAGTTGCGTGCTGAAGCGTGTGCAACACCTCGAGCTCCCTAGCTTGGCTGAGCCCAATGCCCCAGTGACACGCTGACATCATGACAGAGATGAAATACATCGTCGCAACCCTGTACTCCAACTACACAACGGCTATTGTCGACGATACCGGCATTGAGCAGTCAGATGCATATACCGCGCCGCCGAAAAACAGCGAGCTCCTCATCAAGCTGCAGAGGCTAGACTCGTGATCTTGCGCATGTGAAGAGCCGGGAAGCCCTTCTCGACCCCTCACAGCTAGATGCGGCGGCCTCCTAATGCCGGCTCCACAAGCTGCATCAGACGGGTTCGCTTTGGGTAAAATATGGGGAGAGGGGTAACGCTTCGAGAACGCCCAAGGTCGGGTGACATGCCTCATGGACGTTTGTGCATCAGCCAACCTTATCATGCTCGGTACCATGGTTGTAGGTACTTGGTAGCGGCAGAAGCGGGCCTTGAGGACTGCAATAGCCACTACCCGATACGAAAGCTCTGGAATTCCGAAGACGGCGTTAGCTAGTGCGAGACATTACGCCCGCGTGAAAGCAGTGATTGGTTGATCCAGAAAATGATGAGAATGCCAATGTGAAAGCGGTTGATGTTCAGACTGTTGCCCCACTACTTCACGCTTCGAGGAAAGCAGAAGTGACAATGAGGCAGGCCGACGGTAGACCGCTTGACCTCTGCTAGACCCTAGTGGAAATATGAAGGCATGCAGCATTGACGCGAGGCTGTATTGGTAGTCCAGTTCGCGTTACCTCATCGCCATAGCACGCATGCGCATAACGCCTGTGGTCCCACTCATCTAAATGCGCCCCATACGCGCAGCACGACAGTGAGTTACATGCTGTGACCGACGTTCTTGGTTGTTGATGCAGGCTGTCCACTGTGGGCTGCAAGGACTCGAGTCCTTCCCTGTAGCTAGGGCGACAACGTGTTTTGTGGAATGTGGGGTGTCTGTACATCACACACACCGCTAAGCGTCTCGTACTGTAGAAGCGAGTATATGAGTATTCGGCCCCACTGTCGTCGCGCTGCAGTCTGCTCCACGTGAAGTATCGAATTGTGGAGACCTGATAGCAGCATCCGCGTGTTCGGCTACGGTTACCTTGGGTCAGATTGCCCAACAAGCGGCCGGACAACTAATACATCTTGCCTTCATGCATACTGTTTGCGTGAGGGGTTGACGAAATGCCAAACTGATAGGATTGGCCAGTGCTTCGAGAGGCACATATTGCTCAGAGACCTCGTTAGTACTATATGGGCAGATGCAAACCCTCATCAGCTTCGGCAGTGACGAAAAAGCACGGGGTGGTGGCGGTTGACATAGCGAAAGCTCCAAGACGACCTGGCTTCGCGAGGACCAAGTGCCAGGTTTGCGAATTCTCCGAAACGCATCGCCACGCCAGACCACATGAGCGTAGCCAGGCACCGTGAACGGCGATGCACATGGTTGCAACCCAACGTGCAGAAACACCGCAACATTACCTCGTCATCCGGTGCTTAAGAGAACGGCCCGCACTTTGCGCCGACCGAGAACTTGCAATATACTCGCCCGCACGAGAGTATTGGCTGAAGCCTTGATGCATCGTAAACCAGGATACGCTTATTTGACGCTTTGAGCATAACTTTAATGTCCAGTGAGCACACCCGTGAGATCACCTTTAGTAGTGGTAGACCAGTATTGGAGACGAGTAATGATGCCCGTAAGCATGCAGAAGGTGGGAAAGTGCCGGAACATTAAGGTTCTACCGCACTGATCCCGTTTTTATTGGAGATGTTCAGCGATGTCATTGTCACGAACAATCGCCCTACGATGCTCGGGATCTATAGTGGCGTTGCAGACGACAACGCTCGTAGTTTTCTGGCCGAGACAATCAAGGAAGCTGCGATATCCTGAGGCGACCTGATATCAAGGAACAAATGGTACATTCTTCCTGGAGAGTGAGGACCGTTCAGGCATAAGCGGAAGCAATTCCAGATCGGCCAGGTCGCGCTGTGGAAACCCGCGGCGGACAAAGTGCGCTGTCTCAGGTCGAGGCACAGCGGAAGGGTGGCGGTGTCCTTGACATGCGCCCAGTGTTGATTAAGTCCATATGGAGGCTTGCCATTTGGGCCGTGCGAGTGGGGATGCCAACAGTGGCATATGCAGTCATATCTGCAGGTACGGCGAGCGGGCCAGCTCTCAAGCTGAGAGCGGAGGAATATAAGTGGGAGGCTGGAAGCGAGCTGTCCTCTGCTGGACGTACCGACGAGGCACGGGACTGAAGGGGTTGTCGCAGTCGGTTAGACGGCGGTGTCGTGACCCAAGCGCTGCGCGCTGGAGGCTGAGTGGGAGAGCTGGGGCGTAGGAGTGCTAAGGCGATGCCGGCTATATTGCGCTGTCGCTATCAGACTTATGGAGCCCGCGAGCGGCGTCGCAGGATTTCGATCTGTTGGCTAAACGGGCAGCGAATGGGGCGGCCGGTTGTTGTGCAACATCGTAGAATTCCCAAGGTGCGTGGAGCGTAGCGCGCCCCGTTCCAACCTGGCAGGCAATCTGGACAGCGATCTCCTCCCACATCGCACCTCACCGCACATCCCACGGCGTGATCCATCGCAGCATTGTGTGCATTTTGCCGCCAGCACCGTCCGCTGGCGCCCTCACCACGACGCGGGCCTCTCCCGGGCACCGCCAGGCATAGCGCCCACGAAGGCTCGGTGCTCAAGGGCCACCAGAGCACTGTTACCGGGCGCGCCCCATCAGCTGGCGAGCCGTGTCCTGCAGTGCGACGTAGGTATGCACTGGCGATGCAGCCAGCGCCATTGGCTCGCCGGCGGCTGTCAATGCTCGCTGCGTCGAGTGTCGAGGCACTCGCAGCGGCGGCCTGCGTGCCAGGCGCCATGTGCGTGGCCATGTCCCGTAACACCTGGGACGGCGGTGACTGGTGGCCGCAGATGCGTTGGAGCAGCCTCTCGTCGCCGGGTCTCTTGTGGCTCGAGGCCACGGGTCAGAGGAACCGGCAGCGAGCGCGTGGGCGGAGGAGGAGCTGAGATATTGGGCGCCGGCGGCAGTTATATACGGCCTCTCACGTAGAGTAGTTGCAATGGCTAAAGTCGGCGTGCTGTTTGGCTGTAGTGCAGGCGTCCCGGGTACCCCAAACCCTGCGCGGCGCCCATACCACCCCTCGACCTGGGAATGCCATGGCATTGACGCACGACTGAACGGCCCTTGGACCCCCATGCTGCCGCCGCCGATTGCTGTGCAGCACCGGCCGCTGCGAAAGGGCTGCAGGGGTGACCTCGCGGAGGGAAAATGTGACAGCGGCCCGTTGCCTTGCTCCTCTTCAGGCTGGGGAGGCCGTGAGTGCTGCGTGAAGCCCGTCGCCTTCGCCCAGCAGAGGCAGACTGATCCGTGCCGCTGCCTCTCTTCTGGCGCCGTGAAGCTTACAGTGTACCGTCCGGAGTCGAGACTCGGTCTTGCCGTCGCTCGTTGTGCTGATGCAGCATCAGACTGTCGTTCCTGCCCTGTCCCTGCCTGACAGTTCTGACCAGAAAAGAGAAGGCACGCCTCAGCCTCAACACCAACCCCAGAGCGGCTGCGGCATCGTGAGAAAAAGAGTGCGAGCCGGGACGTCGACCGACTTGCGTGACCAGCGTCGGCTTGGGCGAGATATACCAAGCTCCGGAACCCTACTGGCTACGCTAGAGAGCACTTCACAGCAGCCCGTCGCGCGGCTCCGCCATCTAGTGCCCATCTGGCAGCGACGCCTCCTAGCGGGACAGTCAACGGCGAACCAGATCTGCGGCTAGGCCACAGAACGATTGCGGAGACACCGGTGCAGGAGCGTTCGCAGACACCCTCCGAGAAGCCCACTAAGCCGCATCTTCGACCTCCACCGTTGTGGTCAAGCCCGCTATCATCTTCACCCACCCCGGACGGCTGCCTCCCTCGCGCCCGCGACCTGCAGTGCACCGTCGCGTCTGACCACGAAGAAGTCGAAGCAAACATCGGTACTGGCCCACGGCTGTCTTTGTTCATCCCACTCCTACCGCGGTTCCTACGGCCACTGAGGAAGCGACCCAGTTGACTATGCCGACGCGCTGACGAGCGAGCCCAAGAAAGAAATCCTTTTTTCGTTCAAAGAGCCTCGGACTGTGCGGTTGCTCGCCTTGAGGGTGCAGGCCACACGCGCGGGGACGTGACCAGGCGCAGAAGAGTCACAGCCCGTGAACCTCACCAGGGATTGGCGCCGCCCGCGGGCCTCTTACGGCTTGCTGAATAGCAATATCGAGAGCGCAACGGGCACGGCGTCGCGACTTGCTGGTCCTAGCCTCAACTTCCGATAGCTGTTCCAGAACAGCTCGCAGCACTTGCAGCACAACTGTGGGGGCGTTCCGGTCTGTTTCACAATCTGGAGTAATGGTAACGCTGGTATTCGTTCAAACAGTTCTTGATCTTGTTGGGGTGGATGTTTAGGGGGCTCCTTCCTCTCAACGCGCCCACTTTTGTTCCCATCGTTGCTCAGAACGCTGCAGCAGTCGCCACTTCGCGGCAGGACTCGTCTGGTTCCACCGCACAATCCCCCTTAATAACCACATCCCCTTCCTCCACATTCAGTACCAAGCCATGGAATTGTACCTGCACCCAAGCCAATACTCTGCTATGTACAGCTCGACACAACATAGCGGCATCCATTTCCACGGCGCTCCTTCCCGTGGTATCAGAGGCAAGCTGTCTGATAACATCATGACAGACTCGAAGGGAGTCTTCCGCAACCCAGACATCACATTGGTAATTCGACAAGAACCTAAGGAGGCCCTCGTCTTGAGCTCAGGCAAAGAGAAAGGCCGCAAACCCGTGGATCCTCCGCCCATCGTGCAGCTCAAAGTTAACAGTGACGTAGAGGCCAGTCAGCAC
Source organism: Paraphaeosphaeria sporulosa (assembly GCF_001642045.1). NCBI lineage: Eukaryota > Fungi > Ascomycota > Dothideomycetes > Pleosporales > Didymosphaeriaceae > Paraphaeosphaeria > Paraphaeosphaeria sporulosa. The sequence continues at coordinate 2,073,981 of NW_017253360.1, read as the reverse complement.
TTCCTACAAAGTCCCTACCTGTTTATGGTTGCGGACCTTTGGAAAGCTGACCGAGACGAGCGCTGTGGAGACCATGGTGCCAGCAACCTCTATGGCGGACTTTGCAGCTCGCTGCACCGCCTCAAGGACGTCGATAACAAGGATGGCGCCTTCTTCATCTTTGGGGATATCTCGGTCAAACTGACTGGCACCTTCCGACTTCACTTTAGCTTGTACGACCTTCAGACATCCGAACATGCAGCAGTCTTTCTCGGCAGCATCGCGACTCAACCGTTCAAGGTCATGGCTCCCAAGGACTTCCAAGGCTTGGAGGAATCAACCTACCTCTCCAGAGCCTTCTCAGATCAGGGCGTCCGGCTGCGCCTCCGCAAAGAGCCAAGGGCATTTGCAGGACAGAAGCGCTCATACTTCGCTGACGGCATGCCCCCATCCCAATCTAATGTTCCGGGAAGATCTAGCAGTTCGTTCTACGAAGACGAAGCTCCGCCGGCCAAGCGTTATCGCGCAGACACAGAAGATCGCAAGGAGTCCTACGTTGACCATGCTCCTGCTCCTGCCCCACAGCCGGCCTTCACCTCGTCCTACACTCCAACTCCACAGCCGAGCTTTCCGTCAAGCAGCTTTGCGCCAGCACTTTCCCAGGCGAGCTACGCTCCTACGTACTCATCACTACCCCAGACAAGCTATGCGACATCCTACGCGGCACCTCCCCAAACGAACTATACCGCACATTACCTCTCAAATTCGCCATATAACCAGATCCGTCCTTCGACTGAGCCTAGGCCGTACAGTATGGCGCAGTATTCGAGCCATCTTAATTTCGGAAACATCCCGCAGGCAATCCCGCAATCAATGCCTCAGCCAAACCTGTCGCAGTACCCGGAAATGCGCGCAGAGGAGCACTGGGATCCATACACAGGTTTGCCGAGCCAACCTACTTCCGGCCCTTGATGTGGCCTCTACACATTCACGAATCCGCAGCATGCTGCTTCAGACCAACTTGTTTCCTTGTACGGTCTTTGTCAGATGTTCGGCGCTTTAGTTCCAGGGTCATTCAACAGACATGCTGTCTAGGCCACGGATGCGGATTTCACTGTTATTTTTTGCCGGTTGGCCCAGTTCTTCTCCCGGTGGGCGTTGTCAGTTCGGAGTACAAGGTGGAAAACCACTCGACAACGGGTCGGGTTTGCTAAAAGGAGTCCGGAGTACAACGTATGCCTGCACTTGCTATTTCGGCAGCAACGCAGAGCTTCAAACGTCTATCTTGCAGTTGTATAGAGGCTTGCATTGGACCCGGCGCCCAACTTTGTACCATAGTTTAGTCCAGTTCTATGTCTCTATCAATTGATTATTGTACATGCACTTCTTGCACCGTGAGTCTACATGGCGATCATTCAGCAGCGCATAGCGCCTCGTTTTGCCTTGCCGTGCATTGGCGTGCCGCTGACGACCGAGCCGCCACCAAACATCGCGCGGGCTGACCTGACCTGACAGCCGCGCCCATCTCAGCCCATGGCCAGCCCTCTTGGCTCAACCTCCCCGCCGCCGGAGCCTCGCCCAGGGCCGCCAAACCCTGTCGTCCGATCATGCATGTGAAGGTCCGTGCGGTAAATTCGCCGACCGACGACGGACGCGCGGCAGCGCAAGCGCTTCGGACAAGAGGGGCTGTGAGTAAACCGGTGCGGGCTCGGGGCGCGCGTGCGCCTTGCCTCCCGTGGTTGAGCCGCGGATCGGATGGGAAACAATGGGGGAGTCCGATGCAGGCCTGCATACGCGTGAGATGGGCGTGCTGCGCTGCGGATAGAGTTTTGGGCGGGGCGCGCGCCACCGTGAGGATGGGGTTAGCGGTGCGGATGACGTGCATGAAGTTTCGATCATGTGATGTAGAGCGGTTGTGATTGGCTCCTGGGTTGGAGGAGTGAGACGGGATCCCCCAGGCTCCGAGGGTTTGTAGCGATCGTGTTCCTCGTGGCTAACTCGCGCGCTGGAGTTTATCAACGGAGGACTTCAAGTTGACAAATAAATTACTATGAGAAGGGACGTGTTGGAGATTTTCTATTTGTCAAAGTCCTAATTGATGATTTAGGCCAGAGTCCCTTCCACATGTCCGAAGTGGGTGTACATGTAGAAAGGAGTATCTCACACTGGCTGGATACCAGAGAGCCTCAAAAGTGCCTTAAAGTAGAACGGCTCACCAAAGTCCGCATTCGGGGTGCAAATGCCAATAATTTCTGTAGAATGAAATGGGACGCGTCTTGACTGGTTGACCAGCTCAATGGAGCTGAGCAGTACTTGCCGATTATACTGCGTATGCATCGAGTGCATTCAAGCATACTCCGCCGCAACCGCGCCGTATCGTTTGCCATCAACCCATAAGGAAAATTCGAGGCCCGATTGAACGCTGATATGGATTTCGTAATGTAACTCATAGTAAGGTTTCTTGGAGTTGTTCTGCTTTCGGAACGCCCGCTGAGGAACTTGCTCCAGATTGACCCGGAGCCGAGCAACCTCATAGACCGCCTGCTGGATATCAGTGAGTGTCGATTTGATTCAGACAGCGAACTCACAATCACATGCGAGCGGCGGGGAGCCTTGTCTATGTCCGCGGCCAGCAGTAGCGGAGAAGCATGCCTTTTCTCACCAGGCCAGAAGTTACTATGCATAGAAACCTTGCCGTGCACCTTTGCTGCAGTAGGAAGGTCTTGCCCTTCGCTGATCAACCAGCTCATCTGGGCTTTGGCCTTCTATTTTCCTGTGTACTAGCAGATGTAGGACTCTTGCTCGCGATGTTTTCCTGGCTTGGAAGGGCATATAGCATGAGGTTCCATAGTGACGGCGGCATTTTCGATCTTTGATTGGAGTCGCGCCACCTTGTTCGAGGCCTTTCGCAGCTGCACCTCTCGCAATAGCCGACCATCTATCCATAAGTTAGCGATATCCATCAGACAATGAGGAACAGCGTACGCATGGAGTGGCTTGATGATATGAACGCCATGATTAATCACAAGCTTCTGTAGCTCCATCTGTATGTATTGCGATTCGGCAAACCCACCGACAAGGAAGGCAAACTATGCCAACATTAGCAGTTGCAAAAAAAAGCTCGCATCCGTACTTACTCTGACCTTAACCTGTCCCTTCTGGCCTGCAGCTTTGATTTGCGCGAGAAGAAGCTCTCCTATTTTCTGGAGTGAGTAGCTGAACATCTCTTTGAGGTCCTCTCTGTTTCACATCAGTGAGAAACATCCAATCTAATGTAATGAGTCTCTGCTGCAAGCAAACTTACGATGTGATCAAGATCTCGCCATTTTCAATGCTGTGGCTCGTGTCACACACGATGGCGTTCAGTGGTGCCGGCAGCCTCAGCTCATAGTCTTCGGTATCGCTGCCATGGAATCCAGATTTCGCACAACCCGTGAATTCCTGCATCATCTTGCTCAATCTGGCTGGGAGCGAGGTGCGGGAGATGTCTGCTGCAGGACCTCCGGCAACTTCTCGGAAGTCCTTCTCGCCCAGCTTTTCCTCGAGCCACCTGAGGAAAGATCTCTCTACAAAGCTGCCACCACATTGGTCTCCAGTTCCAATTGTTGCCTCTTCGAGAACGGTGGGATCAACTCCGGCTACCTTGTAGGAAATGAGGTCTACTGTGCCTCCACCCATGTCACACACGACGAATCCATCGTCTACTGCAAGCTGCTTGTCTTGGGCCGTCCCGCGTATACACATGATTGTGTAGAGTGCTGCAGCCTCAGGCTCAGTTGCAGTGATCGTCTTCCTTGGCATCCTTAGATTCTTTTCGTTGAAGCCAGCCTGAGAGAAAGCTTGCAGGGTTAGGGCTTTTGCCAAATCGCTCCATACGGCTGGATATGTGACAACCAGAGTAAGTGGGAATGACTGCCACAGCGTCTCTGTGTAGTGCACATTGAGATTTTTGATCAAGTGTTCCAGAACCTGAGCAAGGAAATCGGCGATGATGTCGACAGGACGCTTCACGCCTGCAACGCTTCCATATCCGGATCCAAGCAGTTCCTGGCAGATCTTCGCAGCTTCACCAGTCCTGGGAGCATCAAGCTCCAGCTTGGTCCACATGTGACGCTGAATGTTGGGAGGGATTGCGCCTCCCCATTTTAAGCCGCCTCCAAGATAAGTGATCTCCGTGAGTGTCTTCTTTAGTCCCAATCATGGTATGGACCGCTGGCCAATTTGAGACGATCTGGATGCGATCCTCGATATTGCCCGTTCTGGACGTGTCGTAGTAGCTGACACTGGTGTATGTGGTCCCCAGGTCGACACCTACAACAGTCAGACGAGGTTTAAGAAGCACAAACATAGACAATACCGACCAATGACCAATCCATGTTCTGCCATGGCTGCTAAATACTTAGCTTCTCGGTGACTCGGATGCAGGTAAAAAGAAGTGTGGTGTGGAAGTTAAAGGAGTATTGGTGGTGAAAAGATGAGCGAGGTATCGCCCTACTTATAGATACACTTGCGTAGCTTGCGCTAGTTACTTGTGAAGGAGTTACCTCGCTTTGTTTTCGTTGTAGATTTAGTGAAGGTGGGAATGCTTTTCTCACTCTCACTTTGAGCTTCCTCGCTAACGGCTGGACTAGTGAATGCAGCAAGCTCTCTGTCTCACGCCAGTGACCGGTATTTCTTGCCCCACAAGCTTCCTTAACTCTTCACCACTTTTCTGAACTGCAGCATCTCTTAATAATTCGCAACCTTGCTCACAATCAGACAGCTGAGCACCAGAAGTCAATGTTCCAGACAGTAAGTTCCGAAACTCGAAGATACCTAATATGAATCACACTGGCGACTTGTCAGTTCGGATCGATTATCAACAGAGTCAGCGACCCTGGTCCCTCGGATGCACTTGCTAGTTCCGTGAACATGGAGCTGCGGTCTAGTACTAGAAGCAATGCTGATACGCATCCTGCCGCTACTGGAGCCGCGACCCCGAACCTACGGCACACTACGCGAAATGGTGCTTTAACTGTCCTTCGTGGTTCACACGCTCGAAATAATCCACGCAATGTCAGTCAAGCATCGTGCCAGTCCACTTGGCAAGAAGACATGTCGAAAAGTCGAAAAACCCTCGCCATAGAGCTAGACAACACGAGACGGAGTCGCCAAACTGCACTTGACAATGCTGAGGAGGACAAAACGATGACCGTGAAACTGGAAGCTGGGAACTGCGAGCTTCAAGAAGAGAACAAGCAACTTAAGAAGGAGACGGATACCTTGACAGCCAAGTATGAACAGCTAAAACGCTGGCACAAAGAAATGAATGAAGACCACCAGTATGCCAGCGACCGTTATAGCCATATTGTCGAGCATCTGCTCAGACCCTATGCTTCCAGCAACAACACGAGGTACGATGATCACGACCGTGAAACGATCGACGCAACGCTTCAACCTCTTATGAACGATGCCGCAACCTCTACATCTAACAGGTCTCTTGTCGAAGCGCTTGATGCAAAAGTGCTATCTCTTCAGCAAAAATTGCTTTGCAATGTCGACAAAATCGACGCAGTGCCCGATGCCATGTTCGCAACCGAATTCCGTCAGCTTGCAAAGGCTATCAAAGCTTTAAGTCGACAAATTCAGTTGAAAGACCCCGAATCCTTGATCCGCATTGATGCTGTTACGCAGAGTCTTCTGGTCGGCCGAGTGAAGCGAGAAGATCTAAACTCCGCCGTCTGCATAAGGCCTATTATCGAAGCATTTGTTTGGTCCATCTTGTATAGTCGGCTTTTTTGCAATCCCTATAAGGACTGTCACCAACTTTCGTCAACCATCTATGCTTTGGCTAACAAGATCTTGTCCAGTCTACATGTTCGGACCTATTGACCTGGTAAACGGCTTTTCTGTTTTGTTCGGTGAAGATCATCAACACCGGTGGCCTTCACCCACTACATCTTCTGAGAAATGGCGAGTGATTAGCATGGAGCAACTCGTGCAGCGTGTGGGAGAAGAAGCAATCGCTACGGGTAAGATTCAGGGGAAGTGTTTGCAGCTGGAAGCGAACATCCGACGCGTCCGCTCCAAGGTCAAGGACATCATCGAAGGATACCTCATCCGCGTATCGCCGGGCACAAACTTTTCGCGTGTCGACGCCATCGTGGACAAGGCGTTCTCGCTGGCTCTTCATATATTCCTCCAGCGTTGCCGCATACAGGTCGTCTACCCTGATATCGGAGACACGTACGACAAAGAACAGCCCCATCTTGATAGCATCGCGGAGAGCATCGAAGTTGAGAAAGGCAGGGTAGCTCTTATCGCTTCTCCTGGTCTGGCCAAATGGGTTGATGGTGAAGGCAAACACTTGGACCAACGCCTAGATGTCGTTCCTGCTATGGTCCTGGCCAAACCGGTGGCCAAGGAGGATGACGAGAAACAGGTTCTGATGGAGCGGCTTACCAGCTCGAAAGATGAAGCTCTGGTTCGCATCAAGACGTCCACTCGAAAATTTATTCATCCCCAAGTCGTCATCCCGTCCAAGCCCAAGAGTGAAGATCTCTTCATGAAAATTGAAGACACCGAAATGGCTGATGGCGTGCAATGGGCATGGCCAGACGCAGATTAGGGAGCCACGAGTCCCTTCTGCGAGCTATGGTAAGTTCAATCCGTCTCTCTTCGCTAGAAGATCTTACTGACATTGTACTTCAAGCTCATTTGACATTGCTACCGAATTTATCGGCTGTGGACCTTTCATATTTCACGGTATTGTCCATTGGAGCTTAAATACAAATGGCGTTTTGTTCCTTCTTTCTCTTTGCTCGTTCAACGTATTCAACTAGCACAAGCCAACTTAAATGAGGCTTTTCGTCGCTCTATGAATCTGCAGTATACCAAACTATGGTCACCAGTAGTCCAAGGCAATGCGCAAGACAATGCGAAAAACAATAGATTAATACGAATCTACTTGCAAATTTTAACATCTCGCGCATGAGACTTGATTCCATGCTTCCTTGCACAGATGTCCTCTCCAAAATAAGTCGAAGCCACAGACTTGATATTTTGGAGCATGGACACCATTGAAGAGTGAACATATGTTGCACAGAAGTGGCCGAAATCAATGCGTGAATCTCTGGTAGACGGAATGTCTAGACCACCTCTACCGTGATATCGATATTGCAATGATAAAATGAGCCCGATCCCACCGAGTGAACAAGTCACCGTCCCCGCATGGCTGAGACGCGTGTAAGGTTCGTCCAAGACGCATTGTTATCGAACAGCGGGTCAACCTGGTCTGAGTATACTCGGCTCTCGCGGGAACATGAAATCCGTCGATTACAGTGTCACGTTCAGAAATATATACCTGTGGTTCCTCAAGTAAGCCAAGGGTCGACTATCGAGACCGGCCCACGCAAAAGCGAAGAAGTGACGAGCAGGTTCAGAGATGTTCGAAGGAGGGACTGCTTGTATGAAAGGGCTAGAATGGAACATCAGGGGAGTGAGCTTTGCGTGCTGAGTGATCATAATTGATAGCAAGTCCAGCTGGCTTGGGGTGGAGGTTTCGGGCCATCCTCAGCGAGCCGATGACGCGCTTGCTGCGGCGGGTTAGATTCTGCCACCCGTCACCGCCAGGGCCGAGCCGAAACCCTGGAGAGGAGACGGCCAGCTCGTCGCCCACGCTTCACCACACAAACTCGTCGTGTGCGCATGCAACCGCCTGCTCGTCGCTTGAAATGTGATTCCACATCATTTCTACAGCTGTCATACTCTAACTGCGCCCGCTATCTGTAAATTCGCCTCGCAGGACCGTTTCCGCACCACCTTTCCCGCTGCGCGCGCGGCTCACTGCTCCCACGATGCCTCCGGCCGCAGGATCCCGTGCTGCTGGCCCTTCTACAGCTTCCGATCGCCGCCCGACGCGACAGGGACGCACCACCGTCCGGCCGACCAACTACTATGCGCGCAACTTTGGAGGGCGCTCCGGCGGCATGGAGCAGACGCCCGAAGCGGCCAACAACGCCGGCGGCTTCTGTCCCGCACTCACACACTTCTCGCAGGCAGTAGACGCCTTCCCGAAAGAACTTATACGTCACTTTTCCATGTTCAAAGAAGTCGAAGCGAAAATCCATGACCCGGAACGCAGTCTGGGGCTCATGTTTGACGAAATCGACCAGATGCCTGTGCCCACCAGGGCAGAGCGCCTCGAAAGCTCCCACAACTCCGTAGTGGTCGAGAACGGCTCTGGCACTGGCGCCAATGGCGGTACGATGCAAGACCCGGCCATCCTCTGGCAGCAGCTCGCCGCGATCGACCCCGATACGCTTTCGCCGAGAGAGCAGGCCAACCTCAAGAAGCGCCAGGCTTTCTGCCGACTTCGCATGCATATCGTAAACATCCTACCTGCGCTCGATGAGAAGTTGGTGGTCCTCGGTGGCGCCAAAGCAACAAAGGACAAGGGCCTCGCGCGTATGAACAATTCATACGCACACCTCGATGAGGAGGTAAGCGAGGAGGCGCGCTACGGCAGTCTTTCACACTGGGCATACGCGGACAAGGAGGAAAAGAAGAAAGGCAATGCGCATGAGCGGCAGCGAAGAGAAGTGGCATCGGCCAACAATCTGGCCGCCGCTGCTCAGCACATGCACGATGTTGACTCCATAGCAGCCAAAAGCGAAGCTCGACGTGAAGCCATGCTTGCGAACAAGCGCAGCCGACACCAGCATGTCGACTCCGACTTCGACGACCGGCCCACAAAGAAACCGCACAAGCGCAAAGCCATGGTTGCAGAGGCGGCTGGGAACGACAGTCGCGCTGTGGGCCTTGGAATCACAAGCAACGGCGCCCCGTCGCAGGGCAAGAGGAAAAAGACCGAGAAAGCGCTGGCGGCAGCAGTGGCAGCAGCTCCGCCCATGGAACGATCGCTGAGTGGCGCGCTCAAGGCTGCCGCGGGAGCCGGCGGGCGGAGCGGGACGAGCCCGCGAGCAACACCAAGCGTCGAGGGCGGGACAAGCAAGCGGAAGCCTCGGGCACCCCCAGCGCCGGCGCAGCGCAAACACGCGCTACCCACATATTCACCTCAGCCTGCCTCCTCGCCACTTGTTGGCAACTTCTCGTTACCAAGAGGAAACGCTGCAAATCCAGAACGCCCAACAGCCGCACGGGCGCGCAAGAACTCTATCGCGAACTCAGTCGCATCTGCGGCCCCTGAGCCGCCCGTTGCTCGTCGGCCTTCATCGTCTCACTCTGTGCAGCAGTCCACAAATAGCAACGCCATCACCGAACTCGAACAAACGGCCAATATCAATCGCGATAACGCTCCCACCAAACGAGCATCGACACCCAAGGATACCACAGAACTCCCTCCCTTTGAGACTATAGCTACTGCCACGGCCCTGAAGCACGAAGATCTGGAGCCGCAGGAGCCCGAAAGCATGGAAATCGACATACCAGCACCAGCACCCGTGAATGTCCGTGCGGGTCGCGCATCTAAGACAGCAACTCCCATCGTTGGAACTTTTCCTGAGATTCCTATGGCTCGCAGCAGAAGCACGCGCAAAGCCAACAATGGAAACGGCAACTCGAATACCTCGTCAGAGAACAACAGCACGACAACGGGAATTGTGTCTAAACGCGGGTACAAGAAGACCACGGCGACTAATAGCGCGACGATGCACTCCCCTGGACTGGAAGCAGTACCGGATCCAAAATCGAATCCGCAGTCATCCAGGGCGAGTTCCATTGTCCCTGAGGAACAGTCCCAGGAAGCAGAATCAGACGAAGATGGCGATGAGCCGCGTTACTGCTACTGCAACCAAGTATCCTTCGGAAACATGATCGCGTGTGACAACGATTCTTGTCCACGCGAGTGGTTCCATTTGCCATGCGTGAACCTTGATAGAGCCCCGTCGGGTAGGACCAAGTGGTTCTGTAGCGATGAGTGCAAAGAGGCACACGCAAAGGCGAAGACTGGCAAGGGTGGGCGTCCAGGAAGCAGTCGACAATAGGAATTAGGACGGAGTTCAAGGCGTTCAGAGTCGGGTCCAGCACATGGGTCTAGGTCGGGTCCAAAGGGTAAGGGCAAGGCTAAGTTGGGATTATGGGATGGCTGGCATGCTCTTCCTGATTGATTTGGGTCTGCTTTGGGTCTCTGGGTTGGGTGTCTTGGGATGGCGGCGTTCGGCCTTGTCGTTGAGGGGCCGGACGGCGTTGCGATTGATGAACATTGGTGTGATATTAGGGGATGGCTTTGGAAAGATAGGATGTTGGCGATGGAACGACGCCTTCCGACTATGTCGCATAGATGATGCATAGCGTCGAATCCAGTGCTCACTACTCAACCATGCGAGGCGTTGTGCTGTATGAACATGGAGGATGGAATGAAGGCGGTCAGCACACCAAGGTGTATCCTCTTTCGTGCCCTCTGCTGATCAGTGCTTACCATTGGCTGCGTTTCGGAGCTGCAGCTGGACCCTGGATTCAGCTCCCCGCCAAGCTGCTGCACGTGAGATTCACCGCCCGCTCTGCACACGCGACCTAGACAATATACGCGCAGTGATCCAGTCGTTTCCCGTTTTATTCTCCTTTCCACAGCTTCCCGCGATCCCAAGCGTTCCTCCTGCTGCAATTGAGCCGATGGCACCGAAGAACATCCCCGCTGACGAGCAGACTGTGTTCGCCCCAAGTCCCGCGTCGCCCGCCCCGCCAGATCTACGTTTCCTACACTACAACGATGTTTACCACGTCGAAGCTGGATCCGCTGAGCCTGTTGGAGGCGTAGGAAGATTCCAAGCGCTGGTCAATTATTACCGGGAGGATGAGAAGTTCAAAGACCAGCCGAAGCTGGTTACCTTTTTCTCTGGAGATGCCTTCAACCCGAGTTTGGAGAGCAGTGTGACGAAGGGTGTGTCCGAAGTCGAGGGTTTATACTGAGTCCGCGACTAACTTGTGCGATCAGGAAGCCACATGGTACCTGTACTAAATGGAATCGGAACGGATGTGGCCTGTGTCGGGGTATGGAGCATGCTTGCAGATCGTGATGATAGAAGCTAACAGGAGCAGAACCACGATCTCGACTTCGGCGTGAAACAGTACATGCACCTTTCCGAACAATGCAAATTTCCCTGGCTACTCGCGAATGTTATCGACCCTGCCCTCGGAAACGATGTGCCTCTTGGTAACGCGAAGAAGACGGTTATGCTCACATCCTCGAACGGCATCAAAATTGGCGTCATCGGTCTGGCAGAGCGGGAATGGCTAGATACCATCAACTCGCTACCGCCGAACATAATATACAAGAGCGCAAGTGCGACGGCAAAGGAGCTGATCCCAAACCTGAAGCAGCAGGGCGCGCAGATAATCGTGGCAGTGTCCCACCAGAGAGAGCCGAACGACAACAAGCTTGCCGAAAAGACTGGAGGGGGCTTGATTGACATCATCCTCGGTGGACATGACCACTACTACGCTCACAGCGTTATCAACGGGACGCACGTCTTGCGGTCCGGCACAGATTTCAAACAGCTCTCCCACATCGAGGCATGGAAGAAGTCAAGCGGCCAGGGTTGGGACTTCAAGATTACAAGAAGAGACGTTGTCAGCAGTATACCGCAGGATCAAGAAGCCATGAAACTAGTGGAGGGTCTGACGAAGAAGTTGAACGAGAAGCTGGACAAGCCGATAGGCTACACTGCCGCCCCTCTGGACGCCCGCTTCACCACCGTCCGCACAAAGGAGTCAAACCTCGGCAACTTTGTTTGCGATCTCATGCGATTCTATTACGAGGGAGACTGCTGTATTATGGCCGCTGGCACTATTCGCGGCGATCAAATTTACCCACCGGGCGTTCTGAGGGTCCGCGACATAGTCAACTGCTTCCCGTTCGAAGATCCCGTAGTTGTGATGCTGGTCACCGGAAAACAAATACGTGAAGCATTAGAAAACGGCGTGTCCAATTATCCTGCGCTTGAAGGACGCTTCCCACAAGTGTCAAACATCTTCTTCGAGGTGGATTACTCTCAGCCACCGATGAAGCGGGTATCCAGTGTCCAGATTGGGGAGGATCCGTTGGACGAGGAGAAAGAATACAAGCTTGTCACCCGAGGCTACATGGGCCGTGGAAAAGGTAAGGAGTCCATCTATACATTGAGATTTTTCACTTATGGACCTTCTAGATGGCTACACCTCGCTTCTCATTGAAGAAGAAGGCGGCACGGCGAAGGAAATAGTAAGCGAAGAAAACGGCGTGCTCATCTCCACCATCCTCCGACAATACTTCATGTCACTAAAGGTCCTCGGGAAATGGAAGAACTGGGCGCCCGACATGACCGATAAATTCTCCAAGGTCCAGCTTTCCCTTCAACGCAAACATACGTTCCATGACCCGGCCGCCTCACCTACAAGTCCCACAACGCGTTCTAACATCGCCATACCACCATCACAAAAGCATCACGACGGCGCACAGGAGGATCCCGATACTGACGACGAAGACTACGAGTACGACGACAGTGAATTGATTCGGTTCAACGAGCATGAATTGGCGTTGCTGAGGAGAGCTATGCGGAAGTGGTGGAGACTAGCAGGACTGAAAAGCCCGCCGAAGTGTGCGGATGAGGTGGGCAAGGAGGAGTTGAGGGTCGACTGGACGAGGGCTATTGCGCCGCGGATAGAGGGGAGGATAAAGGAGATTAACAAATCATAAGCTCGTGCGTGATGGCAGTCACAGTATCAAACTACTGGGAAACAGCAACCTTTCACGTTCTGAAAGTGACGTTGCATGCCCGCCTTCCCTCTCTTTGCACGCGTGCCTCCCTCCCGTGAACGAAACAGTTCCAATTGTGATCGAATCTCCAAGAGCAGGAGACCATGATCGATGGAGGGGTACACCGTCCCAATAAACTTCAGAGTGGCCTGAATGCGATGTGAGTACTTAGTGCCAAGTTGCCGGGGGAACTGATTAGAAAGGAAGCAAGCGTTTGTTTAGAAGTCAAAGAAGCAGCTGGCCTGCGAGAAGAGCCGGATGCAGCCGCTCGCAATACTGAAATTGACACCTCCAATCAGGAGTTTCGGATCTTGCTTGAATTTAGCTTAAAATACGATGAGGCCGCTCAATGCTACCGGTTTTCTGCCCGTCTCTGCGGCCACCGTTGTGGCATCACTCTACAAAATTAAAATACACAGTGCGCTTCTCCCGAATAAAAACCCATGTAGACCTCAAGGCTTGAATTCAAATCTCGACTCCACTTCGATCTCTAACATCGCCTGAATATCTCTGCTCGATGTACCGACCGACACCATGTACTTTCCCGCCTCCACTACCCACTTCTTACTGACCTCATCAAAGTATGTGAAGCTTTCCTGGTCCAGCAATACGCTGACTGTCTTCTTTTGTCCTGGTGCAAGATGCGCCTTCGCGTAGCCCTTGAGTTCCTTCATGGGTCGGTCCATGGACGCGTTCTGATTCGCCCCAACGTATACCTGTATGGTCTCTCTACCCTCACGGTCGCCGGTGTTCTTGATATCGACTGTGACGTGGATATTCTCTCCTTGTGAGAACGTCTTGGACGAGAGCGATGCGTTGGACACGTGAAACGTGGTATACGATAGTCCGAAGCCGAAGGGGAAGAGAATAGTCTCCGGCCTCTTGTCGTAGTGGCGGTAGCCAATGTAGATGCCTTCTTTGTATTCGACGTGGTTGGCTTTGAGATCACCCGGGAAGTTGCCGTATGCAGGCGCATCGGACAACTGGATGGGAAATGTGACAGGAAGCTTACCGCCAGGGCAAGCGTCGCCAAAGACAACGTCGGCGATGGCATGACCCGCTTCTTGGCCAGGGAACCAGGCTTGAAGGACCGCGGCAACATCGAGTATCCATGGCATGCTGATGGGAGATCCTGTGGAGTTTACGACTATCGTCTTGGGGTTGGCTTCCGCCACAGAGAAGATCAACTTATCGATTGATCCGTCCTTTGGCAAGTTCATATCGTCGCGGTCGCAGCCCTCGGTCTCCCAAGCTGGTGTGTTGCCAACAAAGACCATCGCAACATCGGACGATTTAGCAGCTTCTACTGCTTTTGAGACCAGATCTGCCTCGAAAAGGTCCTGGTGTACAAGGCCAAAATTGAACCCAATGATATTGCTGGACAAGAATGATAGAGGACTCTCGGCATCCCCTACGGTCCTGGCTTCGATGCGGATGATGTACTCCTTGCCAGCCACAAAGTTGTACCGTTTCTGGTCTTCCTTCGCAACGCCCATGAGGACGGCCATTACGTCGGCAGACTTGCCCTCGTACTTGAACACTTCATCATCGTTGATGTAGGCCGTGGTGTTTCCGATAGTTGAGAAGCTGATATAGTGCTTGCCACTAACTGTGGGCGTGTAGGTGCCGGACATGACCACACGAGATGGGCCACCAGACTCGAAGGAACGAAAGCTAGATGACGGAACTTGTCGCATTTGTTGGGGTTTGTCGTCGGCGTCCCAGCATTTGACAGAGAACCCAGGCTTCCCATCAAGATTTACTACGCTTTCGGATATAGAAGGCAAATTTCTCCAGATTCGAGCACCTTCGGCGTACCTTAGCTCTACGTGTTCTCCGACCGCGTCTTCAAAGGCTTCATATGCTGTGATCTTGCGATGAGCGTTCACTGCAGCAGAACCACCGCCGTGTCCGAGGAAATCTTTTGCCAGTCCAACCATGGCGATGGAGCGGGTCGTGTCCTTATTTAGAGGCAGAATGGAGTTATCGTTCTTCAACAGCACCGCGCCCTCAGCTCCGACTTTCCGAATCAAGGCTCTGTGTTCAGGAAGATCAACAGCCTTTTCCGGCGGGATGGTGGGGTCGTTGAACACGTTGCATTGCTCAAGGAGCTTGAGGTTGGCCAGGACCCGCTGATCAAGGGTGTCGGCGGAGAGGGCTCCGCTGTCAAGCGCTTTCTGGATGTTGTCCACCGTACGGTGCACTGCGGGACCAGGCATCTCTAGGTCGTGGCCGGCATTGAGTGAGTCAGCCACCGAGTTGGTACCTCCCCAATCGCTCATAACATGGCCGTTGTAGCCCCACTGGGTCCGCAATACTTCTGTCAATAAGAAATGGTTGGCATCCGCGTGTGTTCCATTGACGAGATTATAGCTTGTCATAACCGACCAAGGATTGGCATTCTAGACAAGAAAGTAAGCACAAGCATGTATGCGGTTGCTTCGAAGAGGATGAGGCTGACCTTTATAGCAATCTCAAACGGCTTGAGGTAGATCTCTCGAAGCGCCCGCTCGCTCACACGGGCATCGATGCCAAACCTGTTGCTCTCTTGCTCGTTGACTGCATAGTGTTTGATGGTAGCGCCAATACCTTGACTTTGAAGCCCTTTGATATAATGTGTCGCCAAACGGCCAGCCAGTAGAGGGTCTTCTGAGAACGATTCAAAGTTACGCCCGCCAGTTGGGTGACGATGTGGGCAAACAGTAGGACCCAGTCTTGAATACGTAGATTAGCATCAGAACCAGGAACCTGGAGGCTGACTTCACTCACAGCACTCTCGCTCCTTTCGTCTTCGTCTCCTGACCGAGAGCTTTCCCGACTTGCTCTGCGAGTTCTTCATCGAAAGTAGCTGCAAGACACACAGATGCCGGGAAACATGCGCTGGTCACACCGTTTTCAAAGTTCTCGCCTCTTGCGCCATTGGGCCCGTCAGACACTTTCATTCGCGGTATCCCTAACCTGTCGATAGAATTTGTTTCCCAAAAGCTCGAACCAGCCAGCAGAAGAGCCTTCTCTGCAACGGTCATCTGCTGCACCAGGTGTTCCAAGTCTGGAGTATCTAACGGTGCGGAACCCATAGCGGAAGAAACGGCTTCGATAACACGAAGACGACACAAACTGAAATCACTATGGAGAATATGAAGTGGTATGTTTGAGCGCAACACTGAGAGCGGCGTTTATGAATGTTGTCGTAGCACAGTACTCAATCGTCGGGGTCGGCAACGGTGGCATCGGATATGGGCATCGTGTGTGCTACCGTGGAGAGGTATCCACGTGTTGAGCCAATGTAGCGACGAATTGGTCATGCTTGCGGAGAAAATGGAGAATCTTCACGTTCTGGAGTATCTTTTTCAAGATACTCCGAGATCCTTGACATTCGGCCTTGGTTGAAGGGGTGGCTAGCGCCTTGGGTTGGCGGAGAGGAAGAGCGAGTCATGCTAGTTGGGAAGACCCAAAGACTCTTGAGGCGATTTCCTCAACTGCCACGGCACAAACACCGGCATCGAGTCGAACTGTAAACATCGCGAGAGCTTCAATACAGCGTCTAGGGCCACATGGTGGCTAATTCTCGGGGTTTCTTACACCAAAGTTATGATCTAGATGTCTCGATGGGCCGACCACACCCGATAGCTCCACCGTACGCGTCTTAGCACACGGATTGCCGTCTGCCGTGCGAAGGAAATGTGCTCTACAGCAGGTTGTTGCTCGCGCTTGCATCGAGCATCTGTATGGTCTCCGGCCGGAGCCCCGCAGGCGCCCAGGCGATTTTGCGCGCACGTGGATTGATCAGCATATCTCATGCCAAAACAAAGTCACAGAATCTGGGGTTGACAGGATCTATGTATCGGACCGATACTGCGTCAGTAACTCTCCTTGTTCTTGCATTTCTGACTTGGGTCAACCATCCTCGTGGGAGTGACGCGGCCCTCTAGACTGAGAGCGCGGCTACTGTGTTGTTTTCCTGAGGTAACATGTTGTACTAAAATCTTGGTGAAGTACTGCAGTTTCCGTCTTAAGCGAACGCTCCTTTCCCATCAGGCTCGAGGTCGTTGCGGTGAGGCATTACCTCGGCCGCGCCGCCCTGTACATGCGTGCAGGGACTAGGTAAGTAATTGCCAAACATTGGCACTGCGCCCCAAAGTGGACTCTGAGACTTCGGCGCGCTGTCCATGCGCCTATCACGGGTTTTCTCCGCTCTCTGCCCATGGGGTCGAAGCATGAACCGACAGATCAACTATTGATCCAAGCAACCATGCACGCTCGTCGCGGCTTTCATCGTCTGGACGCGATTCCTGGCGCCACCAATTCGCCAGCCAGCGGCTAAGTTCCCCCGTACGTGATCAGTCCTCTACCGCAAGGGTGGTAGACGGCCTTGTGGCATCCCCGGTATAAATTGGTGGGCTCCCCGCGTATGTTCATACCTGTGTGCGTTTAGCCCCCATCAACGCGAGGCCCGGCCAAAATCTTACCGCACGACTCGTCGCGTCTACATTTTTTTGGTTTACTCCTACCTCTCGACGCCGACAACAAAATGGATGAGGAAAAGAGTGACCTCAAGCACGGAACCCTCCATGTAGACGATGTGGAGGCTGATGTCACGAAGGGACAACATGTAAAGGTCGACGAGAAGATGTCGGCGCTCGAAAGCATCAGCAGGTTTCCCAAGGCCATCGCTTGTTGTTGTTACATGCTTTTCATCTGCATCATGTGGGGCTACGATGGTATGGCTGGTAGTGTGAGTACTAGCAACGTTTTCCAGCGACTCTGACTGAGACTCTTAGATTGTACTTTCTATTCCTCGGTTCCGTCAAGATTATGGATACATCTACGCAGGTGACTACGTTGTATCCGCTGAATGGCAAATGGGCTTCACTTCTGCCTCACTCTTTGGCATTATCTTCGGTGGTTTTGTCACAGGATTGGCTGCTCCTCGAATAGGCCAGAGGGCCTGCATTTTGGGCGCATATGGTAAGAGCTCAGCCAGTTGTTACACAGTAATAAGAGCAAGTCTGAGTATCATTTGATCCTGCATTGCCCTTCCTGGGTTAACAAACCGGACTCAGGCTTCTCTTGTTCTGTACCTTGATGGTCTGCTACTAACTCATATCCAGTGTTGACTATCGCTGGTGTCTTCGCGCAATGGTTCTCTCCTGGAGACCTCCCACTGTTCTTCGCCGGCAAGCTGCTCACCGGTCTCCCGCTCGGTGTCTTTCTCACTGTTGCACCTATCTACTGCTCTGAAGTCGCGCCTCCAGCACTCCGTGGCGCCATGATTTCTGCTGTCAACTTCGCTATCGTCATCGGACAGCTCCTGGGGTATGGCGTTATGAGAGAGACACAAGCCATCGATAGCCCCATGTCCTACCGAATAATGTATGCAGTCCAGTGGGGTTTTGCAGGCGTTGGAATACTCCTACTTCCGCTTGTTTCCGAATCGCCGATGCGACTCATCATGCGCGGCAAGGAAGACGAGGCTCGATCGGCTATCCGGAGACTAGAACCCGTCGACACGGATGTTGAAGAGAAAATGGAAGAAATCAGAAATGTGCTCGCGCACAATACGGCGGCAGCTCCTAGCGAGACCAGTGGCTTGGCTACGGTGAAAGAGTGCTTCAACACGAAGAACAGGCTCCGCACGACCATTTCCTTGTCGGTATTCTTCCTCCAGGCCAGTTCAGGAGTCTCTTGGGTGGTTGCCTACATGGGATATTTCCTCCAGCTGTCCGGTATGGAAGGTACCTCGGTCTTTGACGCGACCGTTGGCATTGCAGGCGCCATGGCATTTGGTACCATGGCTTCGTGGTGGGCTGTCGAGCGTATTGGACGACGATGGACAATCCTCGGAGGTACGCTTGATTCTGTGTGAACTCAACGAAGTTTCGTCAGCACTTACTCTTCTTTTTAGGACTCGCGTTCTGTACCATCTCGCTTCTCATCATCGCCATTCTAGCCCTTTTCGTCAACTCCGGTCGCCAAGTTGTTCTCACACAAGTCGGGTTTATGGCACTCTGGGCTTTCATGTATCAAGCCTCCATCGGCTCTGCCGGCTACAGTCTGGTCTCTGAGGTACCCACCTCACATCTTCGTGGCGCGGTGCAGTCCATGGCAACGATGGTCAACGGTGCATCGAACGCGGTTTGGTCGCTCTCGCTGCCGTACATGATCAACCCCGACCGGGCGAATATGGGAGGCAAGGTTGCTTTCATCTTCTTCACGATCCTGCTGTGCGGAGACGTCTTCGCCTTTTTCAACTACCCCGAGACAAAAGGTAGGTCGTTCGAGGAGATTGATGCGCTTTTCGATAGGGGTGTCTCACCAAGGCACTTCGCATCAACAAGGCTTGACTAAATTCAAGTCATAATCCAATATCACCATCACCTACTTATGCGCGACCTTGGGTCGTCCGACAATTCCACATACCTTCTTCAACCTGTTCACTCCCTCTCTGACCAGTTTCTGCTCTCTTGTGAACACAAAGCGAAACCGTCCTGGCTCTTCGGCATTGTGCATCTGCCCACCTGCAATGAAAACTTTCTCCCCGATCAGTGTCTCTATCAACTTCCTTTCCCTTATCCACTCATCTTCACCATCTTCCTCCCTCAACCAGGGCGCCAGATCGATCCACAGGAAGAACCCTGCATTCGCAGGTGTATAGTGTATACCAGCATCATCTAGCAGGTCTCGTGCCAACGAGCTGGCCTCTGCAATACGCTGTCTCGACTTAGCTAGAAAAGAAGCCGTGAAAGCCTTATCCTCAAGAATATTGCACGCAAGCAGGGCGTTCACCGTCCCAGAATGATGGAAGTTCGCGAGCGCGGTGACGGCCCTCTGCAGCTCCGCACTCAGCGTCCACAGACTTCCAATCCGCAGCCCTCCAGACGCAAAGTCCTTGCTCATGCCATAGACATGGTGGAAGTACGTAGGATCGATGTACTTTTGCCAGTCGAGGCTCAGTACAGAGGTGAAGGGTGCGTCACTCTCAGAATACACAGACATGGCGTAGACTTCGTCTGCAACGAGGTGGATCTTGTACATGTTGCAGAATGATAAGATGGCAGTGAGTGTTGAGGGAGGGTAACAGCGGCCGAGCGGGTTATGTGGGTTGCAGAGAACGAGGACTTTGACTTTGATACCGCGATCTTCGGCGGACTTGAGGGCTGCTTCGTACTGAGGCAATATATCCGGCGTGAACTGGTCGATCTTGTTGGAGGATATGAAGACGGGCGTCATCCTGGCACATCGTGAGCATCTGTATCGCTGGGGCCACGAGATGATGGAAGCTTGACATGGATCCAGTACGGGAATATGACATCTACTTACCCGCCCAGCAGCCCAAAGCCTGAGCCGAAAGCGATGTAGCACGGCCTAGTGAGAAGAATACCGTCGCCTGGATCCGCCAGAACGTTCCCCAGAGCGTTGAACAGGGCGGAGCATCCATTCGAAATCGTCAGGTTCGCGGCTGTGGTCGGTGAGTGAGGATGAAAATGACTGTAGACAAGGAAACGTCAACGTTTGCCTCAGAGATAGATGCAAGGGTATTGACTCACGTATTGATGAACCCAGAAACAGCCTTTCTCAGACGTAGTGAACCCCACGCTTCGCTGTAGTCGAACGCCTCGCCTTCAAAATTGATCTAGACCTTCTTTAGCAACCAAACCTTCCAGAAGCCCGTGCCTGCGCCAAAATTTTCATCAGGTCATACATTCTGCTCATTAACGAACTTCGCAACGTCATCCAGCATAAGCGACTGCCGGCAAGATCAGCAACCGGATGATGTTAATGCAAGAAGCTTCATACATTCTCCGCCGTGCCCAAGTTTATCAAACCATCTGGGTTCGTCTCCGGATCCCATGGCCCGTTGTAGAGGCCAATCTTCTCAGTTGCCTCTCGAGCGTTTGGTCCGAGGCGGTCGGAGGTGAGATCTCTGCCCCGCTTGCTGAGGCTGGATTCGGACCGCATCGTAGCGAGGGTTGCGCTTTAAAGGATTTTGAAATTGTTCGGGAAGGAAGGGAACATCAATCTGATCATTTGTTGATGTGCAAATACGACCACGCTGACTCACATTGCTGTTGCCAAAGGCAGAGATCTACGCTCATCGGCGGATCATGATCGCGGGCCTACCACTAATTGATCGCGGGCCTACCAATAAGACGGATCGGGCGTAGAGTATCTGCAGCCAAGGCGCCATTTGAAAAAACCGTATTGACACGTATTTTACGCGGTAACAGGGTTTTTTTAAAATGGCTAGGCCGCGTGGCTGGCGAGATTTGTCCCCAACATTTTGAGATTTGTCCCCAAGATGAGATTTGTCCCCAACGCTAACCGCACGTCGACTAGTGCCAGATAAATTACAATAATCAAAATGCACAGCAGTGCGGACTGAACAACTAGGTAATGCCTGGCGATAAATGTACATATGATGAGACTATCTCCTACTGACGTCGATGTCTCTTGCGCGGGCTAAGAGTTTTCCATGTATCTGGAGCTGCTATTGCTGCAGCCCGCTTGGGTCGCTGCACAGGCTCATCCCTGGGCTCAGGGAGTGCACGCTGAGGCTCAAGGAGCGCATTTTGAGCATCAACCTGCGCAAACCTCTCAGCGTAGAACGCCTCCATATCTCCGAAATGATAGTTCCATGCCATGGTCGGAGTACAGGAAGCGAAAAGCCCCTCTGTAGCGAGAGCCATGTTCCGTGCTTCAACCAACTCTACCGGATCGTCTTCCTGTCCCGTTTCTACCAAGAAGTTGCTCGCTGCGAACATGTCGTTGTACTGATACATAACAGCTTGAGACCGTCGATTCTCGATATCAGCAAGAAATTCCTGTAATGACGGAGCCCGCCAGGCTGGAGGCGATGCTACCGTGACAGACACTGCAACAGCCATAGGCGGAGACGAGCGAGGGTATACAACACTAGGCGTAGGGGAAGGTGCAGGAATCGATAGAGATATACATGTAGTCACAGGGCCCGCGCTTACTACAGAAGTGGGAGCCGATACAGTGACAGATGTACTCACTTGTCGCAGAACTTCAGCGAGTGTCAGATTCTGAGGTTCATAAGAAGGTTGAAACTGAGAAGAGGAAGGCGGTACACGTCGTTCGAATGCTGATGGATCTCGGCGAGTTGATGCCTCATTCCTCCTCGGGCCACCTCGCGTTTGAGCAGGTAGCGGCTCTAGAATAGAATGGTATGGTCTTGGGGATAAACGAACTGATGGCCCTTGCTCGCGTTGATAGCGCCAATGGTCATCGTAAAGGTGATTTAACCTTAACGTCGATCTGGCCGTCACTACTTCTTGCAGCGTATGGCGGCATGGGAGACCGTTTATCTTCTCGAAGAGGCCCGAACAAGGGTGACCGCCGCGTCGTTGTCTCTGCTCCTGTTGGCGTAACAGATCCTGTTGCCTGATGCGCTCGATCGCTGGTGGTGTTAGAATATCGTGAATGCCAGGAGGCAGGAACGGCATCGCCGCTAGCCTGTGCTCAAACTTGACGCTATGCTTGGACGAAGCAAGGTCCTTCCTGTACTTGTTGTACTGACTCTTCACCATCTGTTCAATTCGTTCGACTACACGTAACAAGTCACCTCTAGAGGTCATAAGGTAGTCTTTTAGCACCTTATGCATCCCTTCCACGGGCGAGCTTGTGATCGTGTTATAGTGGCGGTGGTTTGAGGTCCAGGCAGCTGCCCACTCAGTACGGGTGAGGTATTGGTTTTCTTGCAAGTATCTACAAAGTTCCTGCTGGTGGATATAGTCTTTGATCAGGTCATTCCACTTCAACTGGAACTCTAGCGGCCTCTTCGCATAGACAAGCTGCTATAGTTAGAATATGCAGCTTAATATGATAGCCTTCTGAACGTGTCGGACGTACCTGAGTCCATCGCTTCATGAACGCAGCCCGGTGTTCAGCAATCTTTTGCTTCTCCTCTTTTGTCCCGCCATCGGCGTCCCGCCAGGTCTGCTGGGCCTTCGTCTGGACGTTCTTATTGATGTGCCATACACATAGTAGTTGAGGGACTCCTGGGAGTAGCGAGCGAGCTGCTATCTTTAAAGCCTCTTCCTGATCGCTGATGAATACCCGTGGTAGTTGTACTTCTGTCTTGAGAAGAAAGTTCGCAATGGCCCAGTAGTAGTCTGCCTGCGTCTCACTGCTAAGGAAGCAGGAACCTGCAGAGAAAAAGGTCTGTAGGTTGGTGCAGCCAAGGATGTGCAATAACGGAAGTTTATATCTATTCGTCCGGTATGTACAGTCCATTAGTAGCACGTCGGAATTGGCAAGAAGTAGCTCCACTTGCTTTTGATGGGCGAAGAAGAGATTCTGTACGCGATTATGATCGTCTTTCTTCACGGCGAAGATCCAGTCCCCAGTAGATAGATCATCCAGTAGCGTCTCAATAGAACTCCTCCCGTTCAAGTGTTTCTCTCGAATTGCTTTCCTCTCGCTTCGGATGTCGGTCGCAGAGACTAGTGTATCTTGGTCTTCTTTTTGAATTGCAGCCAGTATCTGCATCGGCCGCACCCCAGCATGGGTCATTAACTCAATTGCCTCCTTTTGTGCTGATGTACGCTTGCGGTAGACATTGTGCGCGCTAGGATTAACGGATCGAGGATGATTGTGACGTCTATCTTGGACCTCTAGTTTCCATTGGCCGCTAACCTTCATCTTGAAGACAACAAGCTTAAAGGGACATCCTGTTGACCGTGTACTTGTGCTTAGAACCTTTGCAGTTGACTGGAAGTTACTCCTAAAACGGTCGCAGTGGTAGTAGTAACGCGTCTTAGCAATTGAATTGTGAGGCCAGCTCCGCTTGAGTACGAAGCCGTAACCATGCTGTATACCATGCGTCTTAAGCGCGTCATATGCTTCTTCATAGGAGCCGTAGAGCAGGTCTGGAGGTGGGGTTATACCTTCCATGTTGTCTGTGAATAGGAGAATGAGTTACCACCTCCCTCCTCAGAAGCTATCTAGCTAAAGTAGAGACGCGTGGTGTCGCGATATTGTCGCGATGGTGTCGCGTCCATAAATTATGCGCTAAACTAAGTTAAGGCGGTAACTTTCGCTAACACTAGCGTTGGGGACAAATCTCATCTTGGGGACAAATCTCAAAATGTTGGGGACAAATCTCGCCAGCCAGGCCGCGTTTTATCGTTAATAGTATAGATATCGATCGCGACGCAACGCGTTTTCATAGTGTTTTAACTAGCTGGCATCTTGACGCCTAGAGATTAACTTTTTACTATCATTAATAGTATAACTAGTAGACGTGCTATAACGTGTTCCACCACTTATTGGCGCACACTAGTCATCGGCGCACCCTACCAAAATCGCGACGCGTCTTCTATATAACGCGCCATACCACCCACCCAAAGCACTTAGCAATTCTAGAAGGAAGGCAGACTAGCTCTTTCAATTCACGCGATTTAGAATAAATAGATTAAAAGTCGCCGTTACGCCGCATACCTATACGGGATCCCCGAAACCTCTATCCAGAATTGAATAGCAGGTGCTCACCTATAAGCTGTTACCAACGCCCTAAAACGAAAGCTACACCCTACAGAGGAGCAAGCTCTAGTAGAGTGGATCCTAGACCTGGACCGACGAGGATTTCCACCCCAGATCATTGACGTACGATGGATGGCAGACAATCTACTCACTACGCGTGGCCAGATCCCTCCTCCAGCTCCTATAGGCAAGAACTGGGTATCACGCTTTATTAAGACCCAGCCAGAGCTCCAGACAAAGTGGGATAGGAAGTTCCACAGTCAGCGTGCCCTATGTGAGGATCCTATCAGGATCTCTGCCTAGTACAAGCTTGTGGAGGAGACGCGCCAGGCGTATGGCATATAGGATGGAGATACCTATAACTTTAATGAGACTGGCTTCATGATGGGTGTTGGATCCTCATCATCTAAGGTGGTCACAAGCTCAGACACTATGGGCAGAGCTGTACGCGTACAGCCAGGCAATAGAGACTAGGTCATAACAATTGAATGCATCTACGCGTCTGGCTAGTCTGCACCACCCCTCATTATCCTGTCTGGCAAGCTCCACCAAGCCAGCTAGTATAATGGCCTACCTACCGGCTGGTTACTCACAGTTAGCGACAATGGCTAGACCACAGATCTGCTAGGGCTTACCTAGCTAGAGCACTTCAACCGGCATATAGAGGCTCATACAGTAGGCACCTGGTGTCTACTCATCCTAGATGGCCACAGCAGCCACACTACCCCAGAGTTTAATACCTACTATATAGAACATGGGATAGTCACCCTCTATATGCCTGCGCATACGAGCCATCTCCTCCAGCCTCTTAATGTGAGCTGCTTCTCCCCGCTTAAGGCAGCGTATGGGCATAAGGTAGCTAAGCTTGCCCACCAGGGTATCTTCCATATTAACAAGCAGGAGTTTCTCTCCCTCTACCTACGCGTACGGAGCTCTATATTTATAGAGCAGAGTATCTAGAGTGGCTTTCGAGCGACTAGTCTTATCCCTCCCTGCCCAGAGCGGGTCCTCTCATACCTAACAGTAGTCAGGACCCCGTCTCCGCTAGGGACAGCAGCAGGCGCTGAGGCAGCATGGACAGCAGAGACGCCTCATACTACTGCCCAGCTTGCGCAGCAGGCACGACTCGTACAGGATCGCCTGCAGAGACAGTCTCAGAGCCCTACAAGTCTAGCTATCACCCAGATTGTCAAGAGCTGTCAGCTAGCTATGAACTCAGCAACGATCTTAGCAGAGGAGAATAGGAAGCTATAGGCAGCTAATCACTGCAAGAAACAAAGGCAGAATAGGCGACGACAGTATATTACTACAGGAGGTGCTCTACAGGCTGAGCAAGGGCGTGCTCTAGCTACTATAGCTCATCTAGCTCTTGCTAAGGGTGCTAAGGGTAGACCTACTCCGGCGCGCCAGCGCGCACCACCCACGTGCAGTAAGTACCATAAGCAAGGACATAAGCAAAATCAGTATAGACAGCAATAAACTATCTCTGTACAAAATTCTATACAAAAATACCCTATTATTGTCGAGATATCAGTGCTGAGGTATCGCGCGTTCTAGTGGGGTGCGCCAATGAGTGGTGGAACACGTTAGTACGAAACGCAAGTCAGCCATTTCAAAAAACCTTTGTTACCGCGTAAAATACGTGTTAATACGGTTTTTTCAAATGGCGCCTTGGCTGCAGATAGTCTACGCCCGGTCCGTCTTATTGGTAGGCCCGCGATCAATTAGTGGTAGGCCCGCGATCATGATCCGGTTGCAGGCCGTGTACAGCGCCTTAACATCAACGGGAGGTCAAGTTTCGTGCAATTTACTGTTTTTTTCTTTACATAGTATCCCCGAAAACATCGCTGGATCGTGAGCGTGTTCCACTTCGCTATATGCTAGCTGTACCAATACCTATAGTCTTACAAAGAAAAGTAAAAGCCCGTCGACAGCTATGAACGTCTAGGGCCCACAATCGCAACGAGAGGAGGGCTTTGCTCTGATAAACGCCGATTCGCCTCGCATGCATGCAATAAGCGCATTTTCCAATTACCCAATTTATGCAGGCACACCTCCATCACCGTCGTTGCCTTGCGCCGGCGGATGGAGAGCAGACGGAAGTGTCAGCTCGGGAAGTTTGATCGGCGTATCCGGCATCGCCTTTAAGCGACCTGGCAGATCCTCCCCCTTGATCACTTTGACAATCTCTTCCTTGTCCAGCGTCTCGTACTGCACGAGAGCTGTCGCTAACCGATCTAGCTCCACGCGCTTCTCGATCAACAGCTTTCTTGCCCTGTCCTTCGCTTCTTCAACCAATCTCCGCACCTCGTTGTCGATGACACGCTTGGTCTCGGGTGAAACTTGGTCGTAGTTGGAACCGTAGTCGATGCTGCCCAGCTTTGGCGAGAAGCCATAGCGTGTGACCATCGAGTGTGCTGTGCTGGTGGCGCTGGAAATATCGCTGGATGCGCCGTCGCCAATTTCTGTAGGACCATAAACGATCTCTTCGGCGACAGTGCCACCCATGCACATAGCAAGATGGCGCTCATATTCTATCTTAGAGCGGTGATGTTTGTGATCTTGAGGTAGGAAGAAGGTGATACCGGCAGCTTGACCGCGGGGCAGAATGGTGGCCTTGTGAAGCTCCTGGAAGCCGACTTCATACAAACCAACGAGAGTATGTCCACCCTCATGATAAGCGGTCTGTAGCTTGTCGACGAGGGGAACCGTTCTGGTCTTGCGCTCTGAGCCCATCATAATCTTGTCCTTGGCCCATTCGAGATTTAGCAACGATACGAACTTGGCCTGCTGCTTTGAGGCTTCGATCGCTGCAGTGTTTGCCAAGTTCTCTAATTCGGCACCAGAGAAGCCAGGCGTACCGCGAGCAATCTTGAACAGATCGGCGTCAGGGGAGAGGCGGATCTTCTTAGTATGGTGCTTCAAAATGGCTAGTCGTCCCTGAACGTCTGGCAGTTCGACCTGAACGTGCCTGTCGAAACGACCGGGTCGAAGCAAAGCTTTGTCCAATAGTTCAGGGTGGTTGGTGGCTGCGATGAATATGACACCGGTTGATTGATCGAAACCATCCAGGTCGTTCAGAAGCTGATTAAGGGTCTGACGGTGGTAGCCGGCGTCGCGGGAGTTTCGCTTTCCACCAACGGCATCCAGCTCATCAATGAATACAATAGCAGGGGCCTTGGATCGAGCGGCGGTGAACAGCTCACGTACGCGCTTGGCACCGACACCGACATAAACCTCGTCGAACTCGGAACCAGACATGTAGAAGAAGGGGACACCAGCTTCACCAGCAACAGCGCGAGCAAGCAGGGTTTTCCCGGTACCAGGAGGGCCAATAAGTAGGACACCTTTGGGGAGGCGGCCACCAAGCTTGTTGTAACGTTCCGGGTTCTTCAGGAAGTCGACAATATCGGTAAGCTCTTCCTTGGCCTCATCGCAGCCTTGGACATCGTGGAAACGCGTGCTCTGGCTCTCGGGACGAACTTCGGCGTTGTTGGTACCGCCGACCTTCTTGAGAACGCCGCTCGTTTCGACAAACAGGGTGATGAGAACCAGGGCGACGTAAGCACAAAGAGCAAATCCAGCAACCCAGCGAACCCATTTGAAGATGATGCTTGCCATAGACTCTTCAACGACAACGTAAAGAGGGTCTTTTCGGTCGCCGGATCCAGACTTGGTCTTGCCCACTTGGCCTTTGCCGACATGCGCAGCAACAGCCTGTCCAACAGCCTGCAATTGTTCCGGTCCCATACCGCCGGTAGATTCACCCGATTGACCAAGTTGTTCCAAGGCCCTCTGATAAGATTGCTCCACGGCCACATTGGTAGCATATTGTCCGGTCCTGTAGCGTTCGATGATGATCTTGGGCATGTTGGCTCTGAGCAATGCCTGATAGAAAGTCGCCTGCGCTGATGCGCTCGAAGGGTTGTTATTAGCACTCTGTTCATAACGGGCGAGTTGGCTGTGAGTTGGTCCACCGAATAGCGAGCGTTGTTGTGCCAAAGCTAATCCTACGTTTCCTGTTCGCGGTATCGGGCGAAGGCTCGCAAGCGGACCGTTGCGCGTGGCGGTAGAGTATTGCCTGACCATGAACGAGTTGAGGGACATACTGCGCGTGAGCGTAGTGCCGAGACGGAGACCATTTTGGGAGACTACGCGCTGTCAGTGCACCGGGACTCATGATACAGGTACGTTGACGTTACCTGCGAACAGCGTGCCGGCGACGGTGGCTGTTGCCGGCATCGTGTGCGAAGACAGTGTTTGACGGAAGACATTCTGTGCGCAAGTCAGTATGGTGGTTTCGAGCGCAGCAGGAAAGGTGTGGCAAGAACTGACCTGCATGGCAAGCGGCGTGTGTAAAGCCATGATGACGGGTGGATTTGCGGCGCAAGCCGCTTTGATTAATAGGAAGCCTCAGATGTCGGAAGAATGAGGGCGCATCAGTTGAGGTGATCGAGCGCGATGGCGATGATGTCGCTAGAACCAGATGGCGTTCAGTCGAACATCGACGCGGCGGACTTGTCACTCGTCCGCCGATTGCGCGCTTGGCGCCTGAATCACGTGGATGGCAACATTCACTGATTTGGATCGGGAGGGAGCTCGGGCTGTGTCATGACGTGTTGATTTGATCGGAGTGAATTTGTGATATTGAAACTCCAGGTTGACCCTATTGTGTCGCTGAGTAAATGCGCATTGTCAGTGAGAGACGGCGGATGTTATGGATACGACGACATAAGTCTTTGGGCCGGCCGTTTCACTCAAGTGCGCAGAAGGCATAACAAGGACGGACGGTAAAATAGAAACCTCACGACTGTAAACAATCTAGATGTCAGGGTTTCAGCAGTCACTTTAGTCCCACGAAATGGTTCCCAGTCCCTCGGATGGCGGGGCTAGAGAACCCCACCAGAGCTGCCCCCCTCGGTGCCTTGCAGCTCCCATCATATACTGTCAGTAAATCACGCAGGTCAAGGTACTATGGCTTCCTCGAAATGGAAAGAGCTGTCCCGCTACTCAGCATGCGACGTCTGTCAATCCCGCACCTGTGTCATCTGAAGCTAAGCTAAGCTCAACAGATAGCGGACGCTCTCTTGAAGCTGGGTGTGCCCGGCGCTGGCTTCCTGCCCGACATCAGTATGTCTGCCTCTATGCAGGTTCATCATATAGCCTAGAGTATTGACTTTGTAGCACCGATGCCGCACACATCAGGACTACGCAAGCCTGAGCTCAAGAAGATCATCGCGCCAGCTTCCACGTTCCTTATGGCACCAAAAGCGACGCCATCATTTCCCAACCCTGTGACGTTGTCCAAAGATTTCCCTAAATCCAACTCGTCGGCGACTGGCCCGTACGCAGACCTCACACAACCTGGAACCGTGGTTATTGTCAGCCAACCACCGGGCCAGTCTTGCGCGGTCATGGGCGGTATAATGGCGGAGCGTATGAAGGTTCTAGGCGCCCAGGGCGTCGTTGTTGATGGTCGCGTACGAGATCTGGTCGCACTGGCAGAGACTGGTCTTCCCATCTGGTCGAAAGGCTCTTCGATCATTGGAGCAGGTGCGGAGACCAGGCTTCATGCGTACGAAGTGCCAGTGCGGGTGGGCAAGACGGTAATCGAGCCTGGAGACATAGTGATGATAGACCCGTTCGAGAACGGAGTGGTCGCAGTGCCACAGGGCAAGGTAGACGAGGTGTTGCAGCTGCTCCCGAAGCTTGTGGGAGCCGACGACAAGGTAATCAGCGATGTGAAAAATGGCAGGCGGGTCGACGAAGCCTTTGAGGAGCACAGAAATGCATGAACAGCACTGAGGAAATGTTAGAGAAGACTTTGCAGCTCAAATCCATAGCAATGATTGTAATCGCAGACGCATTGGCGCGCAGCCCACTCAGGGTCGCGCTCTATCTTGATGATTCAACATGATCCACGTGACCCGGCCGCCAAGCGCTCGGCTGCCGTGGACGCAATTCCCTCGCTGCCATCCCGGATTGACCCTACCAGCTTCAGACCCCCATCGACGCACGCCCACGCCTCCCCGCCAGCCAATTACCTCCCATCAGCAACAATGGGTATCACTGACTTCTTCTCCGACGTCTGGGAGACCTTCTCCTACCCGTCGCCCGACGCTGAAGCGCCGCCCCAGGGCGGTTCCTCGACCGAGTCGCCAGCCTCCGGCACCGACGAGGAGTCTGACGCCGAGAAGGAGGCCAACAAGGAAGACGCCAAGGAGGAGGGTGAGGGCGAGCAGGGACACATGCCCAGCGGCGGCGACGACGAAGAAGAGGAGGAGGAGGAGGAGCCCCAGGACCCCAAGGACATTCTTGAGAAGGGTAAGTTGCATCGGACAGCTGTCTTTGGGCGGCACGGGCATCTCTGGAGCTCATCGGATGCGAAATTGGGCATTTTGGATGCATCTGGATGCCCAATCGCATATCGAGGTCCAGAAGGAAGCTCCGTGGCAAGACCTGGCTGAGTGAGCACGATGCTAATCAGTACCTACAGAGTGCGCAGAGTCAAAGGCATGCCACGGACCGAAGCACCACTACGATGAGTGCGTCGAGCGCGTCACAGGCCAGATCGAGAATGACGGCAAGGCAAGCGAGGACTGCGTTGAAGAATGTAAGCTATCGAGCGTCACGTCACCTGGACTTGCTAACACTGCTACAGTCTTCCACCTCGCCCACTGCGCAACCCAGTGCGCCGCACCCAAGCTCTTTGCTCAGCTCAAGTAAACATGTGCACGTATGCCAAGCCTCCTCATCCACGATCGATGCCGACCGACCGAGTGGTTACAGTGGGTGGGAAGCACGGATGAATCATCGAGAGCCTTATCCGACCGCAATGAGACAACTGTATATACCACCAAGACTTGTTTAGAATATCACTGTACTATTTCCTCCAAGTCACAACCCGGCAATCCATCATCAATGCGAACCTGAAGCCGACACGAGTAACGTGATGAAAGGAGATCCATGGATAATCAGATTGGTCGTGTAGTAACAATAACACCTACCGCTAGCCCGAGTCCTGTTCCAGTTCATGCCCAAGCGTCTGACCGTGCGCCAATACTCAAGCCCCCTCTTCCCCTTGCACTACACTCGGATTCCTGTGCTCATCTACCCTCAGTCTCCCCTCTCCATGCGCCAACCCCAGCCGTTTGACGCCCAGCATCAATGGCAACGGCAGCACCGCCAAAGCAAGGGCTCCTTGGAAGACAAGCGCCCTGAACATATTGCCCGGCGGCCTCGTATCGCCCCCGGCGCCTCTGCCCATCTCCCTGACCTCCGCGAGATCTACAGGTCGCTGATCCTTCAACGCATTCATGATGACAATGAAGATGCCTCCAAATAGTTGTCCACCCGCCCAGCAGATGGTAGAGCTGACTTCAGGCGAAGCAGGGAATGTAATCTCGACGAGATATTCGAGAGCAATAGGTAGGAGGGAGAAAGAGGCCGCACCTTCGATCGCAGCAAGGACGTATGGCGCAGCTAGCCCTCTTGTCTGAGGTGCCCAAATCAGAGCCAGATATCCAATCGCGATCAAGGTACTCAAGATTTTAATACCCGTCAAGTACGCATGCGTACGGTCGAAGATGGGCGATGTGATGGCTGCAGTTACGAGTCCCACGACGATCAGGATGGCGCCGCAGATGCCAGCCTCATCTTCTGAGTAGGCGTAGGGGTAGAGGATCTGGTTGAGGAGCGAGGAGAAGGAGTTGAAGGACCCAACGTAGACTGAGAAGGTGACGAAGACGACGTAGAAGGGCGGGGAGCGCAAGCATGCCTTCAGCGACGGGATGAGGGCTACTTTTGGCACTTCTGACGAGGCCGAGGGCGGGGTGGGAGGCTTGGCTGGGATGAACAGCGAGGGTATGGCGGCTACCGTCGCGATGATGGACACGTAAAGGACGATGTTAGGTATGGAGCCAAGAGATGGATTGATCAGTTGGGCGAGCTGTAGGCCATTAGTCACACATACTTGTAGTCCTTGAGGAACAGCACTTACAGCACCGCCAAAGGGGTTCGCCAACGAGGCTACGGCTGTAGCGCTAACACGTCCAGACTCGGTGAACCATAGGTCGGAGTAGCGGGTAGGCGCCGCAAGCACGAACGGTTGCGCCAGTCCAGTCAAAATCTGGCCAAACATAACGAGCCCAAAGATGCCACGGTCAGCCTTGGTACCTGCATAGCGGATCCAGTTCCCTGCCAGCAGAAGGACGCTCGCGACAATAATGCTTTGCTTCGGGCTGCGATTGAGTGTCCATATCGTACACCTGTTCGATCGTCAGTCGGAACCAGATTATGGCGTGGTGTACAACGTACGGGCTGATAGCCACGAAACTGAAGAGGAACGCCGTGCTCAACCAATTGATAGAACTTTCGTTGACTCTGAAATATTCTGCAGCCTTGGTGGACACCGGCGCAAAGGTTAACCACTGGAAACCATTAGCTCTCAGCCTCGCATATGGAGTCTCGTATCGCGCATCATAGTGCATGGCCCACCAGCCAGCCACAGCGACTTACATCCCAAGAAACCACAATATTTAACAGCACC
The DNA here is from genome assembly GCF_001642045.1 of Paraphaeosphaeria sporulosa. Lineage (NCBI taxonomy): Eukaryota > Fungi > Ascomycota > Dothideomycetes > Pleosporales > Didymosphaeriaceae > Paraphaeosphaeria > Paraphaeosphaeria sporulosa. The sequence goes on along the minus strand of NW_017253360.1, from coordinate 2,041,216 downwards.
AGCTGCGCCAGCCCAAACCACCTTCTCTTGTACACTTTGAAATGCGTATGGCTGTAGGTCCCTCTCTGGCCACGCTTCCACCACCTCCTACCGCCCGCATGTGTCGCTGGCTCGCTCTCGTCTCCTACATCTCCCCCTCTTTGCGTTGAGCTCGATTCCCCGTTGCGCGCCGGCTCCATCTCCGCGATCCGCTCGCGGTACGACATCCCATCTTTGCTTCCGTCGCTGTTCCTGTGCGCAGTGTCGTCCATTCTGATTCACGACTCGCGCAGCGTCTCTGTCGCATGGACGTTGGAGAGGAGAGACGGGGATCGAGACGCTTGTTATCGCTATCAACGCGATGTCCCGCACTTCATGTGACTGATGCGCGACTGCGTGTTGGCCTCGGTGCGCCGGCTGGAAAGGGAAAGCGATCACACGCTTGCCAAGCTCGCGTACGGGCAGGAATCTGGGGTCGGAGGTCGTGCCTACTTGGGCGCAGCCATTGTTGGTCCTTGTGTTCACGCGCGTTGGAGGCAAGCTGTCGGAAAGGGAGCTTTCAGGACGCCCTGCGGAGTCTTTGGTATTATCATTTATTGGGAGGATGGATATCGCTCGGGTGCAAGTGAGCTAATCCAACAGGCGTACTTCCTCGGTGCCACTCACATTCCCTGATGGAGCAGCCACAGGCTTTATTTCACGACTTGTAATCCTTGTAATGCAACCGGGATTGGCCGGATCAGCCACAGATACGGAGGACGCAAGATTCTGGTCTTCTTTCGTCTTTGTATCCTATTCCAGGGTACTCTGCTTTGTGCGTGTAAATGGGTAGTCCGAGACGTTTCCTACAGACTTTGATTGGTCAGATGCGGTGGCCAGTACGTATCCGTTGCACCACGCCTCACACTGCTTTGAATGCATGTCGTAGAACCCTGGAACCTTTGGAAGCACTCGAATGCTGGTTGAGTGACAAGAAAGGGGGACCAGGACGAGAGAGATATTCTACTCGGGAAGAAAGGATATCCATATGTCCGCATTCAACAAGTTGCCGACAACTAAGTCTGAGAGCAGAGACCTAGAGGCGAATGCACAGCAAAGGGCGAGGCATTTGAAGTCATACATTAGAATTATTCATAATCGCTCCCAGCTATCCAATCCTCTACCTGGGGCCCGTCTTGGATGCCTTTGCTTAGTTCACCGAGAAGACGTACTTCGCCTCGAGGACATATGGGTCATCGCCGGGGCCGAAGATCTGCTTTTTCTCGCGCTGCCACTCGGGGTGGTTGATGGCATCGATCCAGTCTTCAACCTCCATGACGAGGCAGCCGTACTTCTCGACCACACGCGGGCGACCCTCGTAACCTTGAGTCGACTTGATGGGGAGAGAGCCTTGTGGTGTTGTCAGTAATGGCTTCTCATGGGACAACCGATTTATAACATACCGTTCTGGCCAGGGCAGCTGTACACCTGGAACGCATCCTGGTCGGTGAAGATGTCGATTTGGATACCCGTGAAGTTGCTAGAGATGGTGGCAACCGGACCAGAAGTGCGCCAGTCGTATGGGCCGTTCTGGTCGCGGTTGACAAGCCAGGCGTTGTCGTAACCGACACAACCGAAGCCGCAGTTGTTTTTGATCTCAGGAGAAGAGTAGTTCGCGCCGAGCTGCTTGGGTGATGACCAGAAGTCGTTCACCGAGTACTTCTCGTTCGGGAGGATGGTGCCATCGGGGATTAGGATGTTGTCGACACCAATGCGCTGGCCAGAGTAGGGCAAGTGCAGCGTGTGGTTGTCGGTTGTAGCAGTGTCGGGATTCGCGAAGCCATCCAAATTCCAGTAGGTCTACATAATCAGCTTCAGATCGTTCAAATCAAGTGAGCAATGCACTTACGTGGGAGCTCAGCATGATGGGAGTCTTCTTGGTAGTCGCAAGAGCTACCATCTTGATGTGCCATGTGAAGGCCGTCACCGTGTAGGTGATGTAGCTCACGACCTCTCCAGGAAAACCCTCCTTGCCATCAGGATCGACGATAGAGAAGGTGATAGAGTCAGCAGTGTGCGCGACAACCGTGAAGTTGCGCTGCATGCGGGTCAGTTTTGCTCAGCATGTTCGCCCAGGGTCGACTCACGTAGTCCCAGCCATCTGATCCACCGTGCAGGGTATCAGCACCGCCGTTCTCATTGGCATCAACGTGGTAGTCCACGCCATCGATCGTGAAGGTCGAGTTCTTGATGCGGTTGGCATAGCGCCCTGGTCTCCATTAGCTCCCACCCAATTGCGAGTGTCTTCAGAGCAAACGCACCAGGCACACCTCCCAGATGAGGGTGGAAGCGGTCGACCGAGTAGTGGCTCGCGTTATCGAAGCCGAGTACAATGTCGCGCTCAATGCCGTTTGTGTCATTGATGAACAGGTTCGAGATGGACGCGCCGTACGGAATGAATTGCGCACGAATACCCTCCGCTGAGATCTCGTATTTGCCGTCTGCGTCAGGGCCGGTTGTCTCATTTTGCGACGGCGGGGCCGTGGTGTACTGCGCGAGGGCAGACGCCGCAAAGAGCGGGAGCACAGCAGAAGTCCACATCATACTGGATAGTCTCAATTGACCTGAGGGAGAGCAGGTTCACTCAATTGACGGGCGCAGAGGCAGGAGCGGTGGTACGTAGAGAAAGAGGCGCGCCGCGGCTTTATACACAGGCCGATCACCTCTCCCACGGCCTGGTACTTGTTCCCACCCATCGTCCCTAGCGATGCGTCCTCAACCACCGGCTGGTAACGCAGTTGCAGATTTGACCCTGCCGCGTCTTTTACCGGGTCAAGCTTCGCTGCAGGACGCACCAAGCTACCGAGGTGAGTGTTAGCTCTCATTCCCCCGCATGGGGTAGGATGAATCGCGTTCAGGCACCCCGAACTATGACGCAACGCGGAGGCGGGCGCATTGCCGTAAAGAGCCAATTCTCCTCTGCTTCGTTCGTGGTACGCTCTGCTCTCAAACATGAGTCACGCGCTCGAACTGCCTACCACATCGCGTGGAGCGCTGTCGCGCCCGAAGCCAACTTCCAGAAGCTCGAGCTCCAAGCTCTCCCCTGCCGCAGCATGCAAGTCGCGCAAACGCATCGGGCACAGCAACAGCCCGTCTTCCGATTGGAGGACTTTTACATGCCTGCAGCGTGATGACAGTCGTCGACAGGGTCGGTTGATTGCAAATGTGGAGATGCGCGCCATTGGAGCTGACTGCGGCTTGTGCGCCGACCCGCCTTTGCTGTGGAGCTTGTTTTTCGCGGAGGATCCGGGCGGGGGAAAGCTTGCATTGGTGGCTGATGTACAGGGAAGAAGACATACCTTCTTGCAGATACACGGACATTGACTTTGGTGGTATACAACAGTTTTTATCTATAGAAACCGTGAAGAGTGCTTTCCTAGCATCGATAAGGTCCATTCGATACTTTCATCGTTGCTGATCGTAGTCGTGTGTTCATACTCCCATGTCCCATGTAATTCGCCTCGGAGATGAGTATCCGTACAGACGACCTTGGGTATATATCTGTTTTGAACGCCAAAGTAGACACGTGACCTAAATAAGCACCGGGGAACCTGGGCAACGGAGAGAACTGGAACAAACAGGGTCGCCCTAGCCAATTCTTCCTGTCCACCAGACATGTACATGCATTGATACATGACCTTGAACATCATAGGTGCAAAGACAACTTGAGACAACAGTCGATGCTGTCGGACAACCTCATATGAGCAAAAGACGACACTTGGGTCGTTCTGGCCGCTGGTTGTTTCATACTGGAGTATGCTGGCGTACTTGGATTTCTACTTTTGTACCTGCACCTTCTTCCAATCCAGGCTTGAAGACTGTGACTCTGGCGGCTTTTTCACGCGCGTGGACACGCGCACCTTCTTGCTGGTAGCGCGCTGCCGCTTCTTGCTCACGTTGATGTCCATTTTGGGTTCGACATCGTCTTCCTGGACAGTCTGAGCGTGGCTAGTCTGGCCTTCAAAGGAAGTCAACCCCTCGGAATGCTGAGATGGCGACATCATAGCTGTGGGGATCCCATTCGACGGACTAAAGGTGGTGCCCAAGTGAGCGGTAGCCGCCTGCATCTGTATGTACGGGCTCCTTCCTGTGATTGCGGTCCCAGACCCGGTCGGAGTAGACCAAGGCGGCAACATCCTACGATTGCGTTCGGCTATAGCAGCTTGCGCGTCGAGTTGAGCGACGACGGAATCGTTTCGACCGTCTTGTGGCTTCGGTGCGTCAATCCTCTCAGCGAAGGAGGCAGCAGATACCAGAGTATTCAAACCATGAGCAGGGTTGTCATTGAATCGCTGGGCTGTCGAACGCCCAAACACCGTGCTCGGTGTTTCCGCTGCGTTCAACTCGGGGCTTAGTGTTACAGAATTGTCGTTACCGGTGACAATTGACTGGCGAATGTTCTTGCTCGAACGAGTAGATCCTGTTTTGCAGCTGGGATGCGCGTCCCTATCGGCTGTTAGTGATGAGCGTGTCGCGATCAACGTTCTACTTCCTTACCAAGCAACATTCGGTTTCTTATTCTTAGCCCAACAGCCTCGAGTCGTCGTCAAGTCTCCGGCCCTAGGGCCCCAGTGATGCTTCTTGACTGCGCTTCTGGAATAAAAGCCCCTTCCACAGATTGCGTGAATGAAACCGCCTTCTGGTGGCTGGTCCACGGATCGCTTTGCTTCGTTTTCTCCGGATGGCCTGGCACGTGATCCATCGTTGTTCGCAGTTGCATCGTCGTATGACTCGTGCGTGTTGATGTTCTGCTTATCCCCTACATACTCAGTTTCACTTCTATGCAGCTCGTTCCGAAATGGCCTAGGAATGTTCGCCACACTCATTGCAGGTGTTGCGATCATGGAGGGCGATGCGTTCGAGCTTAGCTGTCCCAAAGCTCGTTGTGGAGAAGCTTGACTGTGAAAACTAGGGGACATGTGTGATGCCTGGTTGGGCTCATGCTCATGTTGCCAAAGATTGTCGTTCGCCCAATCGCCCATATAATGACCGTTCTGCCGTTGATGGCGTTGTGAGTATTGCTGATAGAGCCCAGCAGTGTGTGCGGCTGAGGAGTGCAGCTCGTTTCGGTTGTACGTCTGTGCATGTGGAAGCATGCCCATCTCGCGGCGGGCATCCCTCGGTGGTGCCAAAGTCGAATCATGATACCACGATGGTGATAAATGATGTTGCGAGAGAGGGATTGAGTCTGTCATCAGAAGAACGCGAGACGACGGACTATTAGGCACGAAGGAGTCAGGGGTCCAGCTAATGCGCAAGCCTTGAGAGTGTGGTGTGGACTGCTCTTGAAGGGCACCATGTCCAGGGTAGCCTCCGAAGGCCGAACCAAACGAATCTAACTGCTCTTGACCGCCGTGGTACGGGCGCGCGACGTAAGGCATCGACGGTGACTGAAGAATGGCGGGATTGACGGATGAATGTGGCAAAGATGCGTTTGAGTTACCACCCAAGGCCTGGAACATGGATGGCAGTCGAGGGATGTTGGGCTCGTGTGATGGCTCAAGGAAATCAGGCGAAGTGGGATTGAGTGTCAGTAGAGACCCAGGAGGAATGATGTGCCGAGACCAGTCCTCCGGCGCCCAATCGGCGTCAGGGTGGTTCATGATATCGAACAGGTCATAACCGAGCATGTCGTTGTCGTTTAATACTTGCGTCATGATGTGATGAGCTTCCTTCTTGCTCATAGCCCTGTGTTTGAATTGAAGTAGAGCACGGTTGATCACCTTCCACTCATCCGAATGCTGGCCGAAGACTTGCTACGTTTCATGAACGACAAGGTTAAAGCTCAACAGGGGGCATCAACATACCTGGACCTTGACTAAGAAATCGAAAGAGAGTGTACTAAGGCTCTCGCTTGAGCGGCCACGCGCGCCGGTCTCATTCTCGTTGGCATAGTCCTGTGGGAGTGGCGAGTGCCCGGGTGGTGCAGTCGATTCCGGCGAGACAGGGACAGGAACATTCATACTGGGAGGCGTTTGGGGCGGGCTAAGTTGGATCAGGCGTCCGTATTTGGCATTGCAAAAGCAAACAATCATTATGCTTACCCGGGAGCACCGGCTCTGGGGGAATCCATGGCGGACTGTGCAGCCGCGGCGGATCCGTTGCAATCCGTACGGTAGGCCGAGGTTCCAGATCGTAATCGCGAGCTCAGAATGCGTGGTGATTGAGGTGTGAGTGTGATTTATAGCGGGTCTTGGCAGTCGTTAGGTGAAGGGAGAAGCGCGTGAGTATTGCCTGGACCCTCCAATGGAATCCCGAAAGGCGGGTAGAACCCGAAGTCGGCAATACCTGCTCGTATAAGAGAGCTGGGCATTGAGGAGGCATGCGAAGACTCGTCGCCGCGTGTTTGTTGCACTGCATGGGAGGTACTAGGATGGCTGCACAAAAACGGCAAGAGCGCGGCGTAGCTGTGCCTGCTGCTCAAACTTCTCATCTTCTTGTCTTCTCGTCACATTGCTCTTCATAGCCATATGACACTATCAGTTTGAACTGCCTAGGCTTTCCCAGTCCACCTGCCACGTCGAATTGTCGCCCTGGTAGAGCCTGCATCGTACACCACTTCTGATATGCTCTTTCTACACCGCCCGTCACTTGGCCTGTTGAAGAGTACGAAATCTGCAGGGTCTCCGATACGTAGACCGAGCGATGTAGACTCGCAGCCAATGGCTGCCTTCGCCCTGCTTGAGACGGCTTCCTACATTGCAGTCAGTCACAACTCCCACTTTGCCGGGACAAACGCCGGGCAGTCGCATCTCAGGTGACGAGTATACGACGATTCGGATCACAGGCGTTTGGAGCTACAGTGGCCAACAGAAAAAATCGGACCTCCTCTCGCAGACCTCTCCTGTCAATGCTCACGCCAAATTACTAAATTAGAATCTTGTAGACGCAGAGTGAATTACGGCAGGATCAGGTGCGCTCAGAAAGGTCCACGTTTCCATGTCAGCCACTATGAGCGGTTTATGACACAATCGGACGTTTGTCTACATGTGAGGGAGAACGGAGACTTACGTATAATATCTCTGTATGCTGCTTTGTGCCGGCTTGGTAGATTCCCACTCCGAGGCTCGCGATACTAAGTGGATCACAGTTCCCGTGGGGTGTAAACGCGTTGCTGGGAGCATTAGCTGACTGTCGTGCCTATCTGTATTTTGAACATGGGCATCGTACCCGACATTGTTGATGGCGATCGCTGCCTCTAAACCATGACGCTGGATCATCTCAACAATCGGCAACGTGCCACGCAGGTTTTCATGAGTTCTCATCATGAAAAGATCGGACGTCGGAAGCCCGATGAAGGACACTGGGAGATTACCAATGCTCTGTCTTAATGTCCTCCATTCCTCAACGTTGAATCTTGTAAGCCGAGTGCAGTGGCCTAGTGTGATCTGCTTGCCTTGGTTTTCAATCCACTTATATCCTTTGATGATTTCCAGTGCCGTCCCAACCAATGGCTGCTTGTGCTCTTCTAGAAAATAGTCAAGATGCAGATCGAGGTGTTTCCCATTGGCGAGCGCCAACGAGCTAATCCAGTGAACATTCGCCTCTTGCTTTGTCGGGTCTTCTTCAACGTACGGCGTGCTGCCTAGTACGTCAATGTCTTCCATTGTGGCAGCTATCTTCATAAGCTTTCGAGTCTCTTCACCTCGGTCCTCTCCGGAGAAAAGCGGCAGCTGCGCGAAGGCACACAGCTGAATCTCGCAAAGATCTCTAAACTCGGCCTTCAACTTTAGGCCAGCAAGAATGCACTTGAACTGCACGCCTCCATCTACTTCCACAAACGCTCGCATGGATGTCACACCATGGGATATGCTCTCTTCGATGAGCGTGCGACCTCGCCGAACGAGGTCGTCTTGGTCAAACCGTGCTTTGGCCTTCCCAGTCAACTCCATTGCTTCCTGGAAATCGCCGCTCTCAATTTGTAAGTCGCTGTACTTGGGGTCTTGCAGGAGAAAGCACTTGTCCAGATGGACGTGGGCATGGCAGAGCGACGGTGCGAGCAAACGGTTGGATCCATCGAAGATGTTGTCGTGGACGACCTCGGTGCCCTCATTCTGGACCCGTGTGTTACTGGCATCATGCTGGTCAACGGAAGATATTCTGCCGTCGTGGATGGATACATCCCACAGCGACGATGAAGGTTTTCCCGGTAGACGCACGCCGGTGATGCTATCCAAGTGTTCCGAAAGGCATGCCCGTGGAGGGGGCAGCACTGACAGCGCACTTTGCACGTCGCGTGCCGATTCACCGTCTGCCGACATGATGCCTATGGTCCCAAGTATTCTCGGATTGTGCGATTGACGGTGCGTCTCGAGTACGCAGGCGCGGCTCTGTCCCTTTCTCGGCTCTATCGTGCAATGCAGAAGATGGGCTGGCAGGAACCTGCGTGCGGGACGACAGAAGTAAGAGACGATGGGACGGACACTGATCCAACAATGACGCTAGATGGTGTTGGGATAGTGGCTGATGCACTGGACATGGAGGTGGTCGCGTACGGCCAAGGATCATCGGAATGAGCGAAGCGGTGAATTGCTCGCGCAGTGCGCTCTGGTCGGTCGGCCCGGCACGCGCCCGCGCCTGCTGCTGCGCGTCGCTGCTCGGCTTGGACGCCATCTTGCCAGGGACGAGGTGTCGCAGGTGGTCGCGGGGTAGGCCGGCCGACGGCGGGGCTGGGAAAAGGGGCGTGATTCGCCCAGTTCAGCCCTGCAGCGCTGCGACAGACGCGTCTCCAAAAAAGCACGTCCCTGCGCTGGGCCTCCATCGTCTCTCACCGGCGAGCGCATCGCGAACTGATCTTCGTGGCCATTCCATCGCACCTGCCATCGCACGCGCAGCCATGCAACCGCAGTACGGGCGGAACTACCCGCTCGCTGCTGCCCAAGCGGCACACCACGCTCCGCCCGCACGGCGAGGGCCCGGTACGTACCTTCCTGCGCCAGCACACGCACGCCCGCGCCCGCTCTGCGCCCACCATGATCAGAAAGGCTGACCTGGAGCACATGTTCCGCAAACCAGCCCCCATCGCGCACCCAGCACAGTACCCGCCGCAGCCGCCGCCGCACCACAACAATGCCCAGATGATCCAGCAGCAGAGCGCCGAGCAGGCGAAGCGCGACCGCCTGCGTCGCATGGCCAAGACGCCCACCAACAAGAACGTGCCCGAGGGTGTCGAGGACATATGCATTGGCGACGGCGTCGCCCGCTACAAGGAGCTGCGCGACGTCGAGCGCACCCTCGACGCGACCATGATGCGCAAAAAGCTCGAGGCCTCCGACTCCGTTTACCACTCGCGCAGCGGACGCACCGGCACCATGCGCATCTGGATCTCCAACACCGCCGAAAACCAGCCCTGGCAGAACAGCAGCATGGACGCCGACGCCTTTGACTTCGAGAGCGACACGAATGCGACGTATCGCGTCAAGATCCAGGGCCGCCTGCTTGACGAGAGCAGCGACGAGGGCCTGGAGGAGGACGACGACGAGAAGGATCCGGATGCGATGGACGACGACGGCGCAGAGGGCGAGAAACAGGCAGACTCGGCGGACAAACCCAAGCCCTTCTCGCAGTTCTTTACATCCGTGACCATCGACTTCGACCGCGCCAGGAGCCTGCAGCCCGACAACTTCACGCAGATCGAGTGGAAGCGGCCAGAGGGCGCCCAGCCGCAGGACAATCCCTTCAGCCAGATCGAGTTTGAGCGCAAGGGCGACGAAAACATCAACATCACTATCAATCTGCAGCGCCACCAAAACCCCGAGATTTTCCGCCTGAGCAAGCCGATGGCCGAGCTCTTGGACACCGACGAGGAGGATCGCGCCGGCGTCCTGATGGGCGTCTGGGAATATGCGCGCTCGCAGAACCTCCAGCAAGATGACGACGAGCGCAAGTTTGCCTGTGACTCCAAGCTCAAGGCCCTCTTCAACGGCGCAGACTCATTCTACTTCCCTAGCCTTCCGCAGCTCATCAAGCCCCACCTCACCACCCTCCCTCCCGTGCAACTGCAGTACACCATTCGTGTAGACAAGGAGTACCTCGCACCGTCTGCTGACTCCGGCAAGCAGCCCTCCGAGCCCACGATTTACGACGTGCAGGTCGCCCTGGACGATCCCCTCCAGCCACTCCTCCACAGCATTCTCCGTTCCAAGCAGAGCACCGAGACGCTCCAGCAGATCCACAACATCGACGACCAGATCGTGCTCCTCATGAGCGCTCTCAGCAGATCGAAGGCCAAGCACGCATTCTGGACCAGCATGGCTACGGATCCTGTCGCATTTGTCAAACGTTGGTTCTCATCGCAGAAGCGGGACCTCGAAGTCATCATGGGCGATGCTGCGCGCGGAGGCGGCGAGGATGCCTCAGGCGAGGAATGGAAGCGTGGGGGTGCAGAGAGCGTTTGGGGGACCGAGACCGCGAGGGAGAGCGTGGCGTTGTGGTTGGCACGCCAGAGCATTCCAAAGGCGCATTAGGATGTTCCTCAGGGAGTAGCTTGAGCGCGGTGTGTTTGTGTACTAGTATGGATTGGAGTCTGGTGTTTGCATTACATTGCACAGGCCGAAGACAGGGCGTATCGAGGTATTTCGTGCAACTGATACCATTGTGCACGCATTGAGCGGGCAGGATTAGAGAATGATATTTGAAATCATACTGCCAGCTGAACGTTGCCGTTGAAGGTGTTGGCGTCTCTGTTATAGAGGTTGTCGGGTAGGGATTGTGCACTGAGCATTTCTTCTGGCCACACTGAAACTCGTGTACACAATGAATTGACTTGATGAACCAATGGCCGACACAGAAAATAGACTACAGACGCGTACCTCATCCTGTATTCATTCAGTCTACTTTTTACGTATAACAAGTCAGCGCGGCTGTCCACAGTAGAATCTGCTTTACGAGTTCCTAGTCAGTTGTCGACCATTGTGAACAATGGCCCTGGCTTGTCATCAAGTCCTCGTGACAACGAAAAAGGCTCGTAAGATAGGTGTTTCCCACTTTTCAATGCTTCCGGATGGCAGCAAATCTCTCACCTTTCAGTGCTGCTGGATGACCGCAAACCCTCATCTTACGTTCAGTGCAGCGCCGCTTCGACTGTGTACAAAACCCGACCTCCCGTTGCTGCAAACCACTCTTCTGCACCTCACACTGCTCCTCTACAAGCAAGCCTTAGCCGACCCAAGACCCGCCCGCCGGCTAAAAGATCGGTTTACGACACATCGCATGAACGGCAAGCGACCGAAATTCGCCACATACCACCACCAGGACGGTGGGGGTAGCCGGCTCCGACAACTCTTTCTCGCGAGACGTGGGCAGTCCCTTTGGCAATATCGACTTTTCCGGTGTTGAGAATGATCCTGCACTTCAATCAAAAACTCTCGATACACCTCTGCACGTCAGCCAGAAGGAGACATAAGAAGTAGTGACGCGGTCAACTTCATTGTAGGCCGAGCGAGACGGTCTTGACTGCTAATGACCGTTTGTTGAAGAAGAAGAAGAAGAAGAAGAAGAAGAAGAAGAAGAAGAAGAAGAAGAAGAAGAAGAAGAAGAAGAAGAAGAAGAAGAAGAAGAAGAAGAAGA